>NC_067477.1:79486379-80194149 GCF_947179515.1 Apodemus sylvaticus | reverse complement strand
TACTATTCAGCCATTAGAAACAATGAATTCATGAAATTCTTAGGCAAATGGATGGAGCTAGAGAACATCATACTAAGTGAGGTAACCCAGACTCAAAAGATGAATCATGTGTGCACTCACTAATAAGTGGATATTAACCTAGAAAACTGAAATACCCCAAACATAATCCACACATCAAATGAGGTACAAGAAGAACGGAGGAGTGGCCCCTTGTTCTGAAAAGACTCAGTAAAGCAGTATAGAGCAAAATCAGAACAGGGATGTGGGAAGGGTTGGGTGGGAAAACAGGGGGAGGGAAGGGGATGGATGGGACTTTCAGGGAGTGGGGGTCCAGAAAAGGGGAAATCATTTGAAATGTAAATAAATATATCAATAAATTTAAAAAAAATAGAAAAGAAAAAAGATCTGAAGATCACCTACTTGATTCTCTGGGCCTATCTGATCACTGGCTACCTTGGTTGAAAGATTCCCTGGAAAATCCTGAGGAAGTTGCCAGCTGAGACAAAAGGATTGGGTGGTGAGGGAAGCTTTAGGTGAAGATCTTCAGGGTTTCTGGAAATTGATGCAGAGAGGAAGGGGAGGCTGCAGTAGGTGGTTTGCTACATAGATGTAGATGGGATTGCAATATAGGATTTGGAGGAAATGAATGATGGTTGAAGGATCCTACCTGCTTCCCTGCCAGAATGGTAACAGGTACCCAGAGAATGCTCATGAGAGTTGCAGCCTATTCTTACTTTACAAGATAAACTAAATTGTATTTGAAACAATTTTAGTTAGGAATGACTATTTAGCTTAATATTTTAGTCTCACTCACTGTAACAAAATGCTGTACACTGGGTAGTTTATGTGCACCTGAAATCTGTCCATGAGAGTCAAGGGAAGTCTGACCTCAATGTAAAAACCCTCAGTGTCTGATGAGAACTCGTCTTAATATAATTACATGTGGTAGAAAAGGCAAGGGACTTTCCTGGGTGTATCTTGGAATACTTGTGGTTTAAACAAAAAAATTCCCCCAAGAGCTCACATATTTAGACATTTCATCGCCAATTAATGATTCATCATGAATCATTTAAATAGGATCATTGCAAGAACAAATAAGCTAGAGATGATGGGCTTTGAGAGCTTATAGTATTGACTCACTTTAGTTTGCCGTCTCTGTTTTTTATAGGTTATTGTGAGGTGATTGTCCAGTTTCCTGTTTCTTTCTCATGCCACATTTCTCTGCTATTACTGACTCTTCCTCTCTACCTGTAAGCCCCAATGAAATTTCTTAATCAAGTTGCTTCTGGTCACGGTGGTTGGTCACACTAACGTTACAATAATGAATATCAACCTGATACAAGTTCTCAAACTACAGGAAAAGATAAAATTGTTAATTTACTATAACTTGAATTTTATAAATTTATATGTATGCATGAAAGCTTAATTTTTATTAGTCTGTTTATGACAAAACAAGTGAAATTAGAGGCTCTTTGCAGTGTTTGTGAGGCAAGTTACTTCTACAGTTTTTGAGGGAGTTATCAGTTAATTGCAATGTATTGGTGCCAATTCCCTATTCCTACAAGTATGAAGTAACATAAAATAGATTATGTTTGATTGGGTTCTATAGTGCTCCAATAGCATCTAATTAGAAGTAAAATAACTTCTGTTGTATTCTCTTCAGGCAACCTTAAAAGTTTTGAGGGAAGGAAAATGTCTTGGTTGACACCTGAATTTTGCTCTTTATCTTTTGCCTTTGTTCTGTCAAATATCAAGTAATACATTGGAAATTTGAACATCTTATCAGGAAAAGGCAAGCACACATTGGAAGACTTGAACCACTAGCTCATCAGGATTCATAGCATTATCATGACATCTTGGCTGAGCTGTTATGTGGTCTACGATTGAGATGCAAACCATTGGCAGGTGTTTCCTGCCATTTTCAGGCACTCAAGTTCAACAGAAATAATTAAATAGAAAGGTCAAAGGACAAAGTATACCTTCAATCAAGAGTTGCTTTAACAGAGGCACTTATTTTTATTCACCACGTGTCACTTTGACAGAGATTGTCACACAGGAGTAAAGATTGACATTAATAGATATTTAAATAAATTATTTTGGAAGGGTTTTCATCTTGTACATTTACAGGATAATGCCAAGAACAAGTCAAGGCAAGTCACTTAAGTTGGTGAAGGGGGAATGATTTAACATGAAAACAAAGCATATTTGCTTAAAATTGCTTACTAAAATAATATTTTCTGGCTCAGTAGTTCACTTGAAAATGCCTCATGTGAAAACTAATGCAACAGTGTAGACTTGAAGAGGTCAGCTAACTAAAGACTGTTGGAAAATTCTACTAGGCCCCAGAAGATGAAGACCCCTCTCCTCCCAGAAGGAAGAGGTCAGTGGAGTATGTAGGCCATTACATTCCTCAGAAGAACCACAGTGCAGACCAACCATCTGCCACCTGCAGATGTGGGAATCCCCTTGCTGCCTCAATGCTTAAAGACCAATCAATTTAAAGGGTGCAATGTTCTGCCAATTATATTGTGCCTAGTTGCTGATGAACTATTCCTCACCTGGAAACTGTATAAAAACTCACGGAATAGGCTGCCCAGTGTCACTGCCTCTCCTCTAGGTGCTGGATGACCCCAACTAGCTAGAACAAGAAAATTCCTCTTGCTTTTGCATTGATCCTTGGCCCCACATGGTTCACCCAGAGGGTCTCTGGTAGCTAAGGCTCATCAGAGTCCTACAGACTTATTGTTACAGTAGTTCTTTTCCTAAGCTAAGGCCGCACTGGCTAGTTTGTCCTTCTTTTCTGCAATGAATATATTAGTAGGATGTTGCTCTACTTTTCTCCTTTTCTTCTGAGTGGCAGTAAATGTAAAAGAACTTTGATAAACAAGCCTATATATTAGATTTTAGACCTTCTTTATGATAGGAAAGAAGATTGTACACTTACAGTTTCCCCTCCCTCTACTCTTTCACGTCCTCACCTCTCCCCCTCTCATCTATCCACTCCCTTTCTGTCTCTCATTCAAAAATATCAGAGATAGCATGTGTACTGGCTGGTTTTGTGTGTCAACTTGACACAGGTTGGAGTTATCACAGAGAAAGGAGCTTCATTTGGGGAAGTGCCTCCATGAGATACAACTGTGGGGCATTTTCTCAATTAGTGATCAAGTGTGGAGGGCCCCTTGTGAGTGGTGCCATCCCTGGGCTGGTAGTCTTGGGTTCTATAAGAGAACAGGCTGAGCAAGCCAGGAGAAGCAAGCCAGTAAGATACATCCCTCCATAGCCTCTGTATCAGCTCCTGCTTCCTGACCTGCTTGAGTTCCAGTCCTGACTTCCTTGAGTGATGAACTGCAACGTGGAAGTGTAAGCTCAATAAACTTCCTCTCCAACTTGCTTCTTGGTCATGATGTCTGTGCAGGAATAGAAACCCTGACTAAGACAGCATCAAAACATAATAATGTAGAATATATCATTAAGCAAATTATCACATACAAATTTAGAGAAGGCAAAAATATCAGAAGAAAAGAAGCCCAAGAAAAAGCACAAACATCAGAAAACTATTCATTCACACATTCAGAAGTTCTATAAAAAGGCTGGACTGAAAGTTTTAATATATGTGCAGAGGACCTGGTGTAGACCTATATTGACCTTTGCTTGCTGCTTCAATTTCTGAATTTATATGAGCTTTGCTCATTTGATTTGAAGGGATTTATCTCCCTGGTGACCTGACGCACTTTCATTCTTACACTCTTTATGCTTTCTCTTGTCTGTTGTTCCCTGTTTTCTGGGCAAAACGATTTGATGGAGACATCTCATTTAGAACTGTATGTTCTCAGGTCTTTCACTTTCTGCATAATTTGGGGTTATGTACCACTGTATTTGTTCCCATATACAGCAGAAGGAAGTTTCTCTAATGATTGTTAAGGAGGGCACTGTTCTATGAGTATATCAGAATGTCAAAATATCATTATGAGTGTTTTTACCACTACTTTAAAATTTTTTTCTGTACTTTTTTCCATTTTTTATTGGTTACATTTAAAATGTGTTTCCCTTTACCAGTTTCCCAGTTTCCAGACAAACCCTCTAGCCCCTCCTCCCCATGCCTCTATGAGGATGCTCCCCCACCCACCCACTAACTCCTATCTCAGAGCTCTAGCATTCTCCTATCCTGGGTCATCAAGCCTACACAGAACCAAGAACTTCCCCTCCCATTGATGCCAGATAAGGCAGTCCCCCTGCTACATATCCAGATGGAGCTATGGGCGCCCCTCCTCCATGTATGCTTTGTTGGTGGTTTAGTCCCTGGGAGCTTTGGAGGGTCTGGTTGGTTGATATTGCTGTTCTTCCTAGGAGATTTCAAACCCTTTCACATCCTACAGTCCTTGTCCTAACTTCCTCATTGGGGTCCCTATATTCAGCCCAAGTTTGGCTGTGTACATCTGCTCTGCAGAGGCTCTCAGGGGACAGCTATATCATGCTCCGCCAGTAAGCATTTCTTGGCATCAGCAATAATGTCTGGATTTAGTAGGAGAGTAGTATTTGGTGTTACTAAAGTCTCTGGCTGATTCAGTTTTTGGTTCTTTGTCACCAGATTTGGATATGGGTTGCAACTCAGGAAGTACGCTTGAGTCAAATTAGAAATTGGTTTAGTCACAGGCTTTGTGCCAACATTGACCTACCATATTTTGCACCAGGGAAGCATTGTAGCTCAAAAGGTTTGTGGCTGTACCGGTGTCTTTTTGTAGCCTGCAAAGTACATTCCCATACCAAATGTACTAGGGTATGCAAATATTATTTGCTAAGTAAAATAAAATTAAGCTAACAACCCATATAATCTGCAAGTGTAGAGGAACTTTAATTCAGCAATATCATTCTTCTGGCAAGGTTATCACATCCAAAGATCTAGGTCTCTGTGATCTGGCTAGAACACAAACAAGCTACCTACATACCTTTAATTCTTCTGACTGGAATACAGATATGCCATGCATGTAGAACACACTTTTAAGGCAAATTAGTTTGTAGAAGGGGGCAATCATGTTTGAATGTGACATCTAACTGAAAGCCAGACAAAGTGATGAATCAGAGAAAAATTTGACAAAATAAATCAGAGATAGGATGCAAGCCATTCTCATGAAAATGGTACAGGAGAGAAGCTACTTAAGAGCAATGCCTGGAAAGAGAGTGAGGCAACTGGGAGTCATTGCAGTGAGTGCGCTGCAATGGAACTGAGCTTGCTCATGAGTTCATGCAGTCAGTGAAGGCTAGTAGAGAGTGTTGAAGTCAGAAATAAGGAAAGAGCCAGAAGATTAGAACAAATTACTGAGTTATTTTGAGTCTAATCAGAGAAACCCAGGGAGAAACTTAAAGAAACCAGATTAAATCAGTAAACTTGGAGATGAGTTTGAGGGAGAAACAGCCAGTCAAGGCTCACAAAGAAGTAGAAAGGGTGAGCTTATTAAGGAATAAGCCTCTGAGAAGACATTAGGTCGGGTGAATAAAAGTTACTTTTACAAGAGAGGTTAAGCAGAGAGAGACTAGTTATAGAATGTGGCATATGAATTTTCCAAGGAAGGGGGATAGATTTTTATGACTTGGCTGAGAGGAAAAGAAAGGAGGATCAGGTGGGGAGGGAAGAGAGAGGATGGAGTTAAGTGAGGAAATGTGGAGACAGACAGCTAAAATTGAGAAGTATTTGAGGGATAGTATCAAAAACTAGTGCAGTGGAACCTTCCTAAAATATATGAAGGTGATTTTTATGAAGTCTCCAAATAATGTGGAAGACAGAGTCCATCCATCTCTTGTGTCCAAATGAAGCTTCCAGTTCTGGGATTCGGTTACATTGGATTGCATTGCTACCTAAAGGGGTCTTATGAAAATACCCAGACATTCTTGGCTGTTTGCAAGACAATAGACTGATCTTCAAACTGATAACAGAGTCCAATTGCAGATATACTACACCCACACAACTCATTGAACACGGAGAAGTCAAGCTGGTCCTAACATAGAACTTTTACATTTTTACATTCTAGTGTATTACTTGTAATCTTATGATACAAAGTTGTCCTTGAAATGCTGTGAATAGAAGCACAAAACACTTGCCTAATTGTCTCACCACTATTTAACTGTGGCTACTGTTTATAGCTACAAAAAGTGCAGAGATTTCAAAAGTGTTAATCAGTGAGAAACTTCTGCAACATTCCACAACTTTTCTATGTTATTTCAGAACAGAAAACTGAGGTTTGTGGGCTAATTAGGAAAATGATCACTAAAAAGATTTAAAGCCTCAAGAAAATAAATAATTTTATATTTTTCCCAAATTATATACTACACAATATTCCCCCTCTCTGTCTCTTTGACTCTCTGTCTCTCTGTCTCTCTCTCTGTCTCTCTCTCTCTCTCTCTTTGTGTGTGTGTGTGTGTGTGTGAGAGAGAGAGAGAGAGAGAGAGAGAGAGAGAGAGAGAGAGAGAGAGAGGGACAGGGAGAGGGAGAGAGAAGGAGAGAGAGAGGGACAGGGAGAGGGCGAGAGAGGGACAGGGAGAGAGAGAGAGAGAGAGAGAGAGAGAGAGAGAGAGAGAGAGAGAGAGAGAGAGAGAATTGGGATGGCAATACTCTTCAATAGAAGCATAGACTAGAAAAAAATCTCAGTCTAATGACATGAGAAACTCCCTTTCATATGGTTGTTCAGTGTAGTCCAGATGACTTCTCAAACAACATATAATACTGATGTCTATTTTTGTTGTATCTCAGAGACTGAATTTAAGCAGTCATTGCTGAAAACACCGTAGACTTACCAACAAATATTCAAGATAGATCTCTCCTGAAAGCCTCATTTCTAGCTTCCATGTTACCATACAATATATAACATTATCTGTAAAATTTCATTGTTTACTTTAATTATCTTCATTGTCCTTTGAATGATCGGTCTGCAGAAAACTTCTGATCATATTTATCAATCATTTTGATTATATTTTTGATCATATATACTTCAGAAAAATAGCCCACTTATATAAATGGGCTATATATTTTTTTTTACCATCAATTTAGTGTTTGGGAATTCAAACCCTGTAAGTTGGGCTTTATTTGCCAGAAAACAAATAAACCTTCCTCAGAAGTCAATATTTGAGTGAATTATGTGGACAGAAACAACTCTCTAGGCAGAGAAATTACATCTGGGAAATAATTAGCATTCTGCCTTTGGCATTCAGGTACATGGTTAGAAATACAGATTATAAAAATGTGTTTCTGGTACCTTAACATTTTATTGCCTCATAAAAAACATTTATACTTTGACCAGAATGGTAATGGAGGACATCTTTGGCTTAATTTTGCCATTGCATAATTCATAGAAACAAAATGTTTCTCTGTCTTAAACTACACTAGTTTAGTTAGCAAAACCATAAGAAAATGAAATGTATTTGATGAATATGTGGAAAGCTAATGATCTCAACAAACTTTGGCTTTCGAGATCATGTATTATACATACTTTCATGCTTACAGTGTATAGAAATGAGATAAAGGGCCTCCTGAGTTTGCCATATATGTTTGAGTTGATATATGCCACATATGTGTACATATATATATATATATATATATATATATATATATATATATATATATATACTCAATATATATATATATACTCAATATATATATATATATATATATATACTCAATATATATATATTCAAACTCCTGACATTCAATCTTGATATCATGGTGAGTTTTATTTTGTTTCTTTTCAACATGAACCCATTAAAAATCCCTCTAAATACATAATATTTAAAATTAGAACATTTAACTTTCATCTTTCACATTTGTTATCTGAAAATGCTTTTATGTTTTTACTATGTGCAGCCAATGTTGCTATGTGAATAAATGCCTTGTTTTTTCTATATTTTCAGTCAGTATCATATTTTCCTAAAATTTTATATGTGTATCTTAATCACTCAAAAGAGTCATCTGTTTACAAAAATAAAACATTTTCTGAAATCCTGCCAGATTTTATAAGTGGAATGTGCTACAGTTGGTAAAGTACAATTAGGAGAATTTAACTTTTTATCAAATTCCTCCATGTTGTATTCCCTGAGGTCTTGGCTAAATTACAACAAATTTTATAACTGTTTTTGTAGTTGTTTTTCAAGATTTAAAGTAAAATTTCCCTTAATATAAGGTGCATTAGAGTTTGGAAAAGTACCCTTTCTTGGGACATCATCCACCTTCAGTCTTTTATTTAGGAATACCCTTGTGGGTTTGGAGAGGAACAGTTATCTTCATCATTGTAGACCACAGCTCTGTATGTGACAAATTTCTGGGGTGAGTTTTTGCTTTATCAGCAATGCCCCTGCAGAGGGTTACATGCTAGAGTTGTTTGATAGGACAGATCTCATTTAATTGGCATCATTATCCTCATTTTCTGATTTCAGTGTTCAGAGAATCTGAGTTCTGTCCTTTATCAGGTTAGTAGAAAAGGCATTCTCATTCCCAGCATCCTAATACTGAAGAATGTATATTTAGGCCCATAGGAAATGTCCTTTATGTTACATTTCTAAATGACTGTGCCCCCATTTTTTATGGTATGACTCTGAGCAAGATTCTGCTATTTGCTTTCTCTAGGTAAAAATTAAAGTGAATCAAGTATTGTATTTTACTGAAGAAGATTATTATAAGAAATATGTGTGAGTTTATTGAGTCTGATATACCTTTAAAATAGAGAAAAGTCTTCCCAGAGGAAGAAGAAATTCCAACTATGATTAGAAGCTTCAGCTTGTGTTCCAGCTTTCCAACCTACAATTCTTGATCTGGTATAAATATGACAGTCTCTTTAAGACCACCTACAAGTATATCCTTGAGATAAGTCTTTGAATTTATTGTTATTCCTGACAACAAATCTCTTAGTATGTGTCTCCTCTGGGTTATATTTTCCTTGTAATTTATATTTATTTAATACTGACTAGGATGGAGATGGAGTTCATTAAAGAGTTCCAGGATGGATTCATTGAATTCATGCTTTTCAGTACTTGTTCAATAAATTGATGATGTTTTCAGAGGTGAATGACTCCATTTTGTTGGTAAAGGAAACTGATTGGTAGTTCACAATATGGTATTATGGGTAAATAGCTAAATGGAATCTTATAGGAGAAAATGTTCTACATGACTAAATATGGTGTGCCTCAATGTATTTACATCAAACCAAAGACTATATTGGTGGGTGATTGAATAGGTAAATTTGAGAAAAGAAAGGCCTTCAAAACCCCCCTGAAAGTCCTCATAAATGACATTTATGTTTGTATACTTTTTATATCTGACCTGAAAGAAATTTCAAACTTTTGAATCTCTTAGCTCCAGCTTCTGATTTAAATCCAGATTCTTTTATTTAAACTGCTGTGAGGAAAATTATTTTCACCTAAGAATAAACCCAGATTCTTACTTAGAGTGTAGGAACTTACAAAGCAAGTTGGAATTCCAAACTATGTAGGATTGGCCCAAGTTTGATATGGACAGTAAGTAGGTAGCCTAATGTTTTTGATATGATGGTAAAATAGGGGAGGATCCTAACAAAGGAAATGTGAACTCCTTAGTTTTGTTATATTTAAGAAAAAGGAAAGAATCCTTCCCACTAGCTAGGTTGTTTCAAATTGTCTAGACTTTGTTTTGGTAAGAGTTCTGTAAAGAAGTTCTCAAAATTCCCCAGAATTATTCTTACTTTTATTTTTTTACATCTTTACCATAATTAAATGAGGTCTCAGTGACTTTTGAAGGTGTCCACTTCTTTCAAAACTAACTTCATGATATTTACAATTGATTCATAAAGAAATCTTCAGACAGTGTGAAAATAAACCTTAGCATTGTAGAATCATGGCAAAATAAACTAGAACCATGAACACAAAGCACACTGAATTTCTTCCTAAAAGAACACTAACAATTTCCATTCAATGTTTTACTTCAAAGAGTGAAAGGGAGAGCAACAGTTTATTTGGTTTGTGGGTTGAAATTAGAATTCAAATATGGCTTTAATACCTATAGTTGAAAGTTTAGATCAGACTGACGTGTTATGAAGGTTGGGATCTAAAATCTTTAAAAATAAAATATTCAGGGATGTCTTCTTAGCAGTGTTCGAATGGCACAGATCTCTTTACTATAAGTTTGAGAAATATGGTTTAGAAGCGAGTACAAAATCTCTGAGGTAATATGTGATTGCCTCTGTCTGTTTGTTAGAAATCACAAGACTGTATTACCAAAAGGTAAATTCATAAATGTAGTGGTATATTAGCAAGGTAGAAGCCAAACAGTTTAAACAATCTTCAGAGGCAAGATTGTCAAACTATCAAAAGGGATAGCGGAGTAAAAGTAGTGCCTATTAAAGGAACACATGACAGTCTAGTATGTTCTTAGTCTGTGTAATCTATGTCATGTGAATAAAATTTTAATTCAAATCCTTATAAAGTAAAACTGACTAATAGTCAATCCTGAGGCCCAAGGAAGTTTACAAGTAGTGAAATCCATGAACAAAATAGATACCATGTCTTCTATTACTGTCAATAACTTTTATCATTTTAAGCAATATATATCATATAAGGTGAGTGTAGTAAGTAACAATAATATGTAATTGGAAAATGAAATGACCAGAAGTAAATGTCAAAGTATAATCCTGATTTTAAACTTGTTTAGACTTATCTTATATATAGTTTATTTTATGTTTACAAATAACCTAAAATTGACTTTAAAAGTACCATCCTGAATCTCAATTGTGAAATATTTCATTCTTCTAGAGAATAACTGGTCATTAATTGGGATGATTGTATAGTAGGGAAAGGGGAATGATCATACTTTATGGGTAATTGGACACCAAGAACTGACACCAGTCACTGGAGGTTCAATAACAATGAAGTCAGTCCATCCGAGTAATAAGTAGCAGAAGTCAAGTGACAAATTTAATTTTAGCATAGCTCTGTTCTCTGTACTTCCAGAAATCACTAAATACAGTTTAAGATTCATTTTTACAAAGTGAAATACTAAATATATAAGTTGATTATTCTTCAGTGTAATAAACTATAGATTGAAGAAGACTGTCTTGATAGAAAAGGCTAAATAAAAAAGCAAAAATGCCATTACGTACAAAATTATATTTTAATTTTGTATTTTTTTATTCGATATATTCTTTATCTACATTTCAAATGATTTACCCTTTCCTGGATTCCCCCTCCCCGAAAGTCCCATAAGCCTTCTTCCCTCCCCCTATTCCCCCATCTACTCCCTGTTCTGGTATTCTCCTACACTGCTGCACTGAGTCTTTCCAGAACCAGGGGCCACTCCTTCCTTCTTCTTGGACATCATTTGAAATGTGGATTGTGTCTTGAGTATTCCATGCTTCTAGGCTAATATCTGCTTACCAGTGAGTGCATACCATGAGTGTTCTTTTGAGACTGGGTTACCTCACTTAGGATGATGTTCTCCAGCTCCATCCATTTGTCTAAGAATTTCATTAATTCATTGTTTCTAATGGCTGAATTGTACTCCATTGTGTATATATACCACATTTTTTGTATCCATTCGTCTGTTGAGGGACATCTGGGCTCTTTCCAGCTTCTAACTATTATAAATAGGGATGCTATGAACATAGTGGAGCATGTATCCTTATTACATGCTGGGGAATCCTCTGGGTATATGCCCAGGAGTGGTATAGCAGGGTTCTCCAGAAGTGTCATGTCCAGTTTTCTGAGGAACCACCAGACTGATTTCCAGAATGGTTGTCAAAATTATTTGTTGTGGAGTATCTACCTGAGAAGACTACCCCACTGTGTTAAGTCAATAAATGTCTTTATTAGTCAATAAGTGACTACATAGAGTTTTCAGGTCCCCATGTAGTACTGAGTCCTTCTCAGGGTGTTCACAACCCAGTGTGTCACTGAGCCTTTCTTAGGATGAGCTGTTAAGTGCTCAAAAAACAAAACAAAAACAAACAAAAATAATATTGTCTTCATTGACTTATATCAGATAACTAAAACAGTTAGGAGAAGCAAAACTACAGACACTGGGGGAAAAAAACAAAAATAACCAAAAAACAAAAAACAAACAAACAAACAAACCAAGGCTAGTACCTTTAGAGACTTTCTTAGAAGTATGGACTTTGAGGGACTAGGTTTTGGCTTTATTTTGACAGTTGATAATGCCTTCATTCTAACTTATGGCCTGAATTGCACTTCTGCTATAGAATCAGTTTTTCTATGGTCTGAAGATCTACTATCATTTGGGAGCTCTGTTACAGAGCAAATGTAGTACCATATTTCTAGAGAATGCAGAAGTAAATGCTATCAAATCAGCCAGAATTTGAAACTTGTGAAAGTCATGATCTTGACCACTTGCCCATTCAACTCATCTAGCTGGTCTGTGTAATGATGAACTTGGTGACTAACAGTACATCAATTTAAGCAGATGGCAACTCTTAATGTTGATGCATATGTGTTTTGTATTGCTTAAGCAAACAGGCATTTTATAGTACATTATAGAGATTAGAATGTACTTGAACATGTGATATTCCTGTTTCTTACCACTGACTGTGAGCTTATGGTTTCCCATAACTGTAACTGGTTTATTCAGTGCAAGACATTAAATCCATAGTTTCATGCTTGCTGGGAACACAACACTAAATGATCTACATTCCAACTGAGGACAAATGAATTTATGAGGAAGTGAGGCCAAATAAAAATACACTGACTTTAGCTTCTTATTCTAAGCTCTCAAACACTAAACACCTAAAAGCGAGTTTACTATAGCCAGTTGATTGAGGAGCAGAGTTATAAGGCCTTCTTGAGTTGGTTATACATTCTATGCAGATACTACCTCCAAATAGTTAGCTATCCCAACGCATACATTTATATAGTGATGTGGATAAATTTTCCCAGAATGTGACTTCTGGGGTTGGAGGAAGTGTACCATTTTGTTCATTTTTTTCCCAGAAGAAAAAAAAAACAGTCATTAGCAAGAGTTTATATTCACTTATTATTGTCTGAGGCATATTGTTTGACAAAATGATCATGAAGGTAGAAGGAAGATGATTGGGAAAATAGCAGCAAAGACAAATATGGATAAGCTCTTCTGAATGTCTGTGGAAATGTTCACAGAAGGAGGAAAATAGAAGAGATTTCAGATAAAATGAAAGGGATGAATTGCTCTGAGAATCGCAACCAGCCTCTTTCTGTAACTGCTTCATTATTGTTCAATTAATTGATGAAGCTGGTGACCATAGTTGAGAAGATGAAAATTGTACATGGCAATGAGGATTTCCACTCCAGTGCTGATCTAGCCACAGTAGCTTTTGAGTGCTTATTCTGCCAGCAACAGAAACAACTCTGAATCCATTTTTTTGGCAGAATTAATATGCAGATTTAATGAAAATTCAGCAAAAATCCCCATTTTACTGTTTATAGACAGAAAAACACCCATACTAACATTCCCCACCCCCTTGGAACTACAAAATTCCAAGATAGCCAAAGCAGTCCTGAATTAAAAGAATAGCGCAGTGTGTATTACCATTCAGAACTTCTAGATATATTACAGAGCCATTATAACAAAATCTATGTATGATTGGCACAAAATAGATATGTAAAATAACAGAACAAAATAAAAGACCAGTATGAGTACACAGAAACACCCCATCTAATACTTGACAAAGTGTCTCTCTCTCTCTCTCTCTCTCTCTCTCACACACACACACACACACACACACACACCTTCTGGAGGAAAGATATCATCTTCAGCAAATGGTCTTGGAAAAACCAGATGTCCATATGTAGAAGAATATAATTATATTTCTCCTCACCACCTTGTACAAAAACTTACTCCAAATAAATAAAAAACCACAATGTGAAATCTGAAACATTAAAACTGCTAGAAGAAAAATACTGAAACAGTAGAAGAAAAGCAGTACCCTCAATGGTAAAGATTTAAGAAAGGATTTTTTGATTAGGATTTCATTTGCTCAAGAATTGAAGCCAATAACTAACTAATGAAGCTTCATAAAACTAAAAAGCTTTTTTTGCTATTTTTTAATTGAATCTTGTCTTTATTTACATTGCCAATGGTAAAACCTTTTCCAATTTTCCCCTTCCCCAAAGACCCCCAGATCCTCTTCCCACCACCTGACTCCATGTATATGCCCCTCCACCCAACCCATTCCCAAACCCCCTTGATTTCTCTTTGTTGAGGCATCTATTTTTTTCTTTTTTTTAAATTTATTGATATATTTATTTACATTTCAAATGATTTCCCCTTTTCTGGACCCCCACCCCCCAAAAGTCCCATCAGTCCCCTTCCCTCCCCCTGTTTCCCCACCCAACCCTTCCCACTTCCCTGTTCTAATTTTGCTCTATACTGCTTCACTGAGTCTTTCCAGAACACGGGGCCAGTCCCCCGTTCTTCTTGTACCTCATTTGATGTGTGGATTATGTTTTGGGTATTCCAGTTTTCTAGGTTAAAATCCACTTATTAGTGAGTGCATACCATGATTGATCATTTGAGTCTGGGTTACCTCACTTAGTATGATGTTCTCCAGCTCCATCCATTTGCCCAAGAATTTCATGAATTCATTGTTTCTAATGGCTGAATAGTACTCCATTGTGTAGATATACCACATTTTTTGCATCCACTCTTCTGTTGAGGGATACCTGGGTTCTTTCCAACCTCTGGCAATTATAAATAGGGCTGCTATAAACATAGTGGAACATGTATCCTTATTACATGCTGGGGAAACTTTTGGGTATATGCCCAGGAGTGGTATAGCAGGATCTTCTGGAAGTGAGGTGCCCAGTTTTTGGAGGAACCGCCAGACTAATTTCCAGAGTGGTTGTACCAATTTGCAACCCCACCAGCAGTGGAGGAGTGTTCCTCTTTCTCCACATCCTCTCCAACACCTGCTGTCTCCTGAATTTTTAATCTTAGTCATTCTGACTGGTGTAAGGTGAAATCTCAGGGTTGTTTTGATTTGCATTTCCCTAATGACTAATGAAGTTTTGGGAAAACCTCCCATGCTCATGGATCGGCAGGATCAATATAGTTAAAATGGCCATTTTGCCAAAAGCAATATACAGATTCAATGCAATACCCATCAAAATCCCAACTCAATTCTTCACAGAGTTAGAAAGAGCAATAATCAAATTCATCTGGAATAACAAAAAACCCAGGATAGCTAAAACTATTCTCAGCAACAAAAGAAAGTCTGGGGGAATCAGTATCCCTGACCTCAAGCAATACTACAGAGCAATAGTGTTAAAAATTGCATGGTATTGGTACAGTGACAGGCAGGCAGATCAATGGAACAGGATTGAAGATCCAGAAATGAACCCACACACCTATGGCCACTTGATCCTCGACAAAGGGGCTGAAAACATCCAATGGAAAAAAGATAGCCTTTTCAACAAATGGTGCTGGTTCAACTGGAGGTCAGCATGCAGAAGAATGCGAATTGATCCATCCTTGTCTCCTTGTACTAAGCTCAAATCCAAATGGATCAAGGACCTCCACATAAAGCCAGACACTCTGAAGCTAATAGAAAAGAAACTGGGGAAGACCCTTGAGGACATCGGTACAGGGAGAAAGTTTCTGAACAGAACACCAATAGCATATGCTCTAAGATCAAGAATTGACAAATGGGACCTCATAAAATTACAAAGTTTCTGTACGGCAAAGGACACCATCAAAAGGACAAATCAGCAACCAACAAATTGGGAAAAGATCTTCACCAATCCTACATCAGATAGAGGGTTAATATCCAATATATATAAAGAACTCAAGAAGTTAGACTCCAGAAAACCAAAAAAACCCTATTAAAAATGGGGTACAGAGTTAAACAAAGAATTCTCACCTGAAGAACTTCGGATGGTGGAGAAACATCTTAAAAATTGTTGAGGCATCTATTGAGCCTTTACCTGACAAAGGACCACTCTTCCCACTGATGCCCAACAAGGCCTTCCTCTGCCACATTTTTGACTGAAACCATGTGTACCCCTTGGTTGATGGTTTAGTCCCTGGGAGTCCTGAGGCATCTGGGTGTCTGAGATGATTGTTCTTCTCATGGGGCTGTAAACCCCTTCATCTCCTCTGGACCCTCCAGGTCCTCCATTGGGAACACCACACCCAGTCCAATGGTTGGCTGCTAGCATCTGCCTCTAAATTTGTAAGGCTTTGGCAGGGTCCCTTCAGAGACAACCATGGCATGCTCCTTTTGGAATACACTTCTTGTTGACCATAGTAATGTCAGGGTTTGGTGACTATTTATAGGGTAAATCCCCAGGTATGGTAGTCTCTGGGTGGCCTTTCCTTCATGCTCTGTTCCACACATTGTCTCCCTAATTGCTTTTGTGAGTATTTTGTTCCCTTTTTCAGAGGAAGCAAAGCACCCCCGCTTAAGTCTTCCTTCTGGAGCTTCCTGTGCTGGGTGGATTTTGAGATTTTGGGCTAATATCTGTTTATTAGTGAGTATATACCATGTGTGTTGGGTTGCCTTGTTCAGGATGAGACTTTCTAGTTCCATCCATGTGCCTAAGAATTTCGTGAATTCATTGTTTTTAATAGCTGAATAGACTCCATTGTGTATATATACCACAGTTTCTGTATCTATTCCTCTGTTGAAGAACATCTAGGGTCTTTCCAGCTTCTGGCTATTATAAATAAGGCAGTTATGTACATAGTGGACCATGTGTCCTTATTACATGTAGGAGTATCTTCTGGGAATATGCCCAAGAGTGGAATAGCTGGTTCCTCAGGTAGTACTATGTTTGATTTTCTGAGGAATTGCCAAACTGATTTCCAGAGTAGATTTACCAGCTTGCAATCCCACAAACAATGGAGAAGTGTTCCTTTTCTCCCCACATCTCCAGCATCTGCTGTCCTCTGAGTTTTTCATTGTAGCCATTCTAACCAGTGTGGGGTGGAATATCAGTGTTCTTTTGATTTTCATTTCCCTGATAACTAAGGATGCTGAACATTTCTTTAGGTGCTAAAGCTGATAAACAACTTCAGCAAAGTGGCCAGATATAAAATTAACTCAAACAAATCAGTAGCCTTCTTCTACTCAAAGAACAAACAAGATGAAAAAGAAATTAGGGAAATGACACCATTCACAATAGTCCCAGATAATATTTCATACCTAGGTGTGACCCTAACAAAGCAAATGAAAGATCTGTATGACAAGAACTTTAAGCCTCTGAAGAAAGAAACTGAAGAAGGTCTCAGGAGATGGAAAGGTCTCCCATGTCCATGGATTGGCAGGATCAATATAGTAAAAATGGCCATCTTGCTGAAATCAATCTACAGATTCAATGCAATGCCCATCAAATTCCCAAATCAATTCTTCATAGATCTAGAAAGAGAAATTCTCAAATTTATCTGGAATAACACAAAAACCCATGATATCAAAAACTATTCTCCACAACAAAAGATCTTCTTGGCAAATCACTGTCCTTGAACTCAAGCTCTACTACAGAGCAATAGTGATAAAAACTGTTTGGTATTGGTATACAGACAGGCAGGAAGATCAATGGAATAGAATTGAAGACCCAGAAAATAACCCACATACATAAGGTCACTTGACATTTGACAAAAGAGATAAAATCATCCAGTTGAAAAAAGACAGTATTTTTTTTTAACAAATGGTGCTGGATCAACGGGAGGTCTGCATGAAGAAAAATGCAAATCAACCCATTCTTATCTCCTTGTTCAAAGCTCAAGTCCAAGTGGATCAAGGATCTACATATAAAACCAGACACATTGGAGCTTATAGAGGAGAAAGTGGGGATGAATCTTGATCACATGGGCACAGAGGAAAAGTTCCTGAACATAACACCAATGGCATATGCTCTAAGAACAAGAATCTACAAATGGGACCTCATAAAACTGAAAAGCTTCTGTAAGACAAAGGACAGGGTCAATAGGACAAAATGATAGACGACAATTTGGGAAAAAGATCTTTATTAGCCCTACATCCGATAGAGGGATAATATCCAATGTATACAAAGAACCCAAGAAGTTTGTCTCCAGACAGTCAAATAACCCTATTAAAAATGGGGTACAGAGATAAACAGGGAATTCTCAACTGAGGAAACTCAAATGGCTCTGAATCCATTTCATGGCCACACTCTCCACAATGATGTAACAGATTACAAAAAGGCTGCTTGATAAAGTTGAATGAAGTCTCTGTTTATTACTCATGAACCTTGTAGCATGAACCTGGTTGAGATTTGCCTGAAAATGAGGTGAACTAAAGTCGCAATGAACAGTTTTATTCAGAGCATCAGAAAATTTATATAGTGAGAATTACAAAGAGTGACCTGAGTAAAGAATACAATCACAAGGACAATCCATATAATTCAAAAAGATGTATTCTTCCACAAAGGCATATAAATAACAAAAGCTTAAATAAATTTACTCCTATTTGCTACACCTTAAAGGATAGCAAAAACACATAACAAGAACAATTTAACATTTTGAAGAGCTGAGATCATAGAACTCATATCTTGTATTCTTTGAGTTTTTGCACAAGCTCTCAGAAATCTGTTCACACAACACAGTTTTTGTAGTATGCTTCAACAATCCATGATGAAAAATACTATATCTTGTAATTACTGGAAGAGAGACTGAGGCTGAATATACATTTTCTCTTTATGAATACTTTTGCCAACAGTTCTATTTCTGTACCTTCATTTACCATGTTTTTTTTCATAATGATTAAGACACATCACAGGCAACTTCCACAATGCTCCAGCAGAAGATTTAATATAGTAATGAAATCTATCATATCACATCTATCCATGTAACATACTACAAGGCAGCGTGGGCCTATCGTGTAATACCATTCAAAGTAAGTAAATATGGCATAATATCAATCTGAATTTTATCTTTTCCCTTCTTGAGATAAGAAAGAATCATTTTCCAAATAAACTTTTAAGTATAACATGTCTGTGTAAGATGCCTCACAGGAAACTAAAGATGAGGATAATTTTGAAACAATAGTGTCAAGTTTGGTGTGTTAAAAACACAGTCATTTGTACAATGAGATATACTAAAACCTAACATATTTTCTAACTCAAAGTTAGCTAGTGGATGTAGTTCAAAGTTCAAACATATTTAAACATTCTTAAAATAAGTATGATGACAGCCTAATCAGTAACAGTTGCATTAAAAATAACCCTTAAAATATGTAACTTAGCAGCTATTTAATGTATCACTATGTACATCAAAATTAGGTACTCTGTGGTAGATTTTTTTTTCTGAGATGGTCTAGCAGGAGTTGTCTATGTAAAGCAACACCATTCAGGTCAGTGTTATTTGTAACACAGCAGGAAGTTTCTGAGTGTATAAACACCATGTAGAAAGTATAGGACTAACAAGAGACTTCAAATATCCTAATTTATTCAAGTTCTGAAGTTATCTATTCAACTATTTGTTAGTTGGTTCCTTTATTAACTTAACTATGTATCCAAACTACAAAAGGAACATCCATCAGTCAGGAAAAGATCTTCTCACATTTGTATAGATGTCTGCACTAGTAAATCTGTTTATTACAAACTTGTAATCTCCCACACACTTTCCTGACATTTTCTTTGATTAATTGGACCATTAGTGTGACAAGTAATTTATAATATCAGTTATGCTCCAATGCAAAGCTTAATATCTTCATGGTCATATGAAATTTTAATAAAGTGAAGAAGAAATGACATACATTTCTTCTAAACTGAATCTTTATTAAAATCACATACAATTAAATTCATTTTCTCCATTCATTTTCTCCAGTAAAGGCAATAAAGGCTGATCAGTCTTCTCTATTATGGTACACCAGATTATCACTAAAATTTTACTGCACACTGAAGTAAACAAATGGCTTTGTAAAAATATTTAAAATTATTCATGATTCTCAAATGCATGTTCACCCCCAAAATTATTTATATAAGGACATTTACCACATTTTTTCTGTTTTGACCAAATTATTTCAGACAATAGAGATGAGTCATGGGTGAATTCTCAACTTTCCAATAAGCTGATTAGATACAATTTAGATAACATCAATTCTAAGGTGACTATCAAGTGCTATTCAAGCAAATAATTTGTACATGGAAGGTAGATGGTTTAATAAAAGCCTGAGAATGAAAATAAATATAAGAATAAATTACTATATTAAAGCTCCCTATTTTTAGGTATTTTATGGAAAGCATTATAGATTAACAAATATAGAGAGAACATTTATTTACACACATAGATTCATATGTTAAAATACTCAGACACTGAACCACCAATGAGGCAACATACATGAGCTGTTCCGAAGCCCCAACACATACAGCATAGAATGAACTGGTCTGGCCTCAGTGTGACAAGATGCATGCTAAACCTGTAAGAGACTTGAGGTCCCAGGAAGTGGGAAGGCCTGGGAGTGGGGGACCTCCTCTTTGAGACAGGGGGTTGTGAGTGGGAGGAATGGGATGAGTAACAGTGGGATAGGGACCTGGATTGAGGAAACTGCTGGATTGTAAAAAAATAAAATAAAGCAAAAAACCAACTAACCAACCAACCAAACAAACAAACAACCCCCCCTTCATATTTAAATAAATTTTTATTAGGCTAAGTTGACAACCTTTATTGATACCTCTGAAGCTTCTATTCTCCCTAACTGATATCTGATGAGACATTTTACATGTCAGTTCTACCTAATGTATTTGACCATGAATGTACATGCGTATATAAAGGCAAGCCTACATTACCTATTCTCAGTGCTACTGCATACAATAAATCATCATCTTCTGAAGATTTCAAATGCATTTTATAAATTTTCTTTTAAAAAATATTATCAGTGCTTCCTATAAAACAGACCTGCTTATAAAGCCTAAATGTTGCCACAGCAATACAGGCCCCAGTCAAATAATATAAAAAAAGAAAGACTTTTCTAGCAATGCAATGAGGCTTACAAAAACTCAAAAGGACCATATGAATTGGGATCTTGTAAAGTTATCAGCAAGTTAAAGTACACTAAAGAAATGACATTTTTCAGATGACTTGGGTTTTATTATATTGCTATTCAAATGAAAATGGGTATATAATGTTTAATAAGTGAATTTTACTCTATTCTGAACATTCAGGATTCTTTAATTTTAGCAAGTGGTGACTTCCCAGTTTGATGATGTTATAACTGATCATTAATCACCACCCCACCAATGCTCAGAGGTAGAGGGATGAAGAGGAGTAAAGAAACATCTCTCTTCCAATTTTTCAGAAAGCTTTACCCTTCTCTTGTTTTGTCTGTACTCTGCACCAGGTTTATTCTAAATTCACACAGTTTACAATTACTATTCTTTTTCCATTTTTATCTATTACATTTTAATTTGTATGTATGATCATATTATTATAATGGCATATTTTCCAGGGATAACCAGTAGATAGTTTAAAAGAGATGTTTAACATCTTATTCAACTAGCAATTTTCAAAATCAATGCAGTGTCCTCTCTTTTAAAAGTAATAAGTATAAAAGAAAATCTTTTCAAAATGCAGATTTTCATCAATAACCAGCTGTGATATTTGACATAGGTACAATTGATGAAGAAGTCTCACATTGTCATTCTCTAGCTTTAAGGCATATCTTATGACCAAATGTTCACACTGAGTATTAAGTATTTCTGAAAAGGTGCAAAGAAAACGAAGTTTTTCTTAGCTACAAAAAGCTAAATCTTAGGGCCATATGCATAAATATTAGAGATAACTGAACACAAACTAAAGAAATACTTTTAGCAAATTACAGTTGTATGAGTCAAAGACAGTCTTCTTTCTATACTTCAATTTTTCCATTTGCTTCAAATTTTATAAGGATTTCATAATTTTATTTCTTTTTTTAGTTAGTTTATTTTTTACACTCCATATTTTATCCCCCTAACACTCTCCATCCTCCAACAGTTCCACATCTCATACCTATTCCTTACCCCGTCTTCATTCAGATGTCCCTCTCTGGGTCCTCCAGTCTCTTGAGAGTTAGGTGCATCATCTCTTAATGAACACAGACCTGGCAGACCTCTACTGTATGTGTGTTGGTGGCCTCATATCAGCTGGTGAATGCTGCCTGTTTGGTAGACCAATGTTTGAGAATGCACCAAAGACCTGTGAGATTAGAGACTGTCAGGACTCAAAGGGAAGGACCTTAAATAGAAGTCGAGTAGTAGGGAGAGGGAGCATATAGAGCTCTCCTCCAGCAGAAAGATAGGGCATCATATGAGGGAGAGGGGGGCCATCCCGCAGTCAAAACTGTGACCTATAATTGTTCCTTTGTGAAAGAATTACAGGGATGGAAATGGAAAGGTGCCTGAGGAAAAGAAGGTCCAGTGATAAGCCCAAACTGGGATCCAGTTCAAGGGGATGTCCCAAGGCCTGACAGTATTACTAAGACTATGGCGCACTCACAGAAAGGAAACTAGCATGGTCTACCATGGAAGACACTGCAAGCAACTGAAAGAGCCAGATGCATATGTTTACATCCAACAAATGGACAGAAGAAGATGGCCCTGTTGTTGAATTAGAGAAGACTGGAAGAGGCTGAGAAGAAGGGCCATCCTGTAGGAGGACTAGCAGTCTCAATTAAACTGGGACCTGAGATCTTTCAAACAATTTTTATTTCTTTATAATTTTTCTTTGTTATAGGGATTTTCATAAATGTAGAGAAACTATTTTCTTTGATTGCAGTTTCACTCTGAAAGAAAGTAACCATCTTTTGGCAACAAATACTGTTTATGATTGACTGCTTCCTGAAATTTTAGGCCAAAAGGTCAAGTAATGTTTGACCTCTGCAATACTCAAGGTTTTCTTTTCCTGTCAAAATGATTGAAAAGGTTTTTGGATGCCTGTGCAAATTTGAGCTTTGAGAACACCTAGCTGTTAAAATAAAGACTGATTTTGACACCATTTAAGAGAAAGTGATGTGTGGTCTTGTTATAAGTATTCTTGGCAGTACAGACACTAATGGCAAAGTTTTACTTAAATAAAAATATTTTATCACTTGCTGTGGCTAACTAATTTCAGGTTAAAAAATAGATATGATTATAAGTGTTAATCACTATGATTAATTCAGAGATAATTTGCTAATGAATATAAATCAGTCACAAGTAGTAATTTGACTACACTGACTTTGAGAAAATTAACTATTGATGCTTCACTAATAACAATAAAATCAAAACTGGTATGATGACCTAAACTAATTCCAAAATATCAAAAATAAAAACTAGTCCACAGAATTTGATTCTGCTATTCTTGTACTCACTCTTTTACCAAACATTCCTCTTAAATGTAAAAATAAACTGAACATACACAATAATTTCCATATTCACTAAGGTAGCAGACAGGAAGCACATACTTTGCCTATGTAGTAATTGTTTCAAAACAAGGAGGTGTTGCATTTTAAAAGACAGAATAACAGGAAACCTGATAATATTTGTATCAGTAATGATGTACACACAAAATTATTATTTATGTGCAATCAATTTTTATCTAGAGATAAAATCATTCTAGAGAAGTTTTTGTTAGAAGAATTAGTTTTGTAATTAGAGTCAATGTTTTTTTTTCCTGGCTGAATCATTAATGTTATAATAAAATGGAGGAAGTAATTTGCTTATTTTACTGAAATAGTTTGTTTATACAGAGATAGAAGCCAATGACGGTTATCAATTATGCACCAGCTCACAGGTAAAAGAAATATGAAAAGTACCTTTTATAATTTACTATTTTTAAATATTCTTATGATATTTATTATTAATTATTATTATATTAATAATAATAATGTTATTATGCTTTTTTTCTATTTAACAGGCATATTAAATAACAGGCTTCCTTATGGCATGGTTTTTTTTTTTTTTTTTGGGTTTGAGTTACCTTTCTTTTTTTTTTATTGTTTTTTTTTATTTGATATAATTTATTTACATTTCAAATGATTTCCCCTTTTCTAGCCCCCCCCACTCCCCGAAAGTCCCGTAAGCCCCCTTCTCTTCCCCTGTCCTCCCTCCCACCCCTTCCCAGTTCCCCGTTCTGGTTTTGCCAAATACTGTTTCACTGAGTCTTTCCAGAACCAGGGACCACTCTTGCTTTCTTCTTGTATCTCATTTGATGTGTGGATTATGTTTTGGGTATTCCAGTTTTCTAGGTTAATAACCACTTATTAGTGAGTGCATACCATGATTCACCTTTTGAGTCTGGGTTACCTCACTTAGTATGATGTTCTCTAGCTCCATCCATTTGCCTAAGAATTTCATGAATTCATTGTTTCTAATGGCTGAATAGTACTCCATTGTGTAGATATACCACATTTTTGCATCCACTCTTCTGTTGAGGGATACCTGGGTTCTTTCCAGCATCTGGCAATTATAAATAGGGCTGCTATGAACATAGTAGAGCATGTATCCTTATTACATGGTGGGGAATCCTCTGGGTATATGCCATGTTTATTAATACTTTGCATTGATCCATGTTTTTCCTCCATCTCTTCACCACCATTACCAATATAATTTGACTCACAGTTGTTTCCATTTTTATGTTATTATGCTCTATTAATCTTTCCTGCTTCCTTTGACACTCCTTTCCTCATCAGGGTCCACTTTCAGTTTCATGGCCTATAACTACACTCACAAACACATATATAAACACAGACAAAATTTTAAAGCTAGCAATCACATACACAATATAATATAAAATATCTATTTTTCTGAGCTTTGGTTATGTTATAAAATTAATATAGTAATTTCTAGACCTACCCATTTTCCAAAATGTTCTATGACTCCTTCTATTTCTTTAGGCTTTATGGGACTGTTCATATGGTCTAGTTGGTCCTGATTTAATTTTGGTATTTGGTATCTGTCAAGGAAATTGTCCATTTCCTCCAGATTCTCCAGTTGTGTTGAGTACAGGCTCTTGTAGTAGGATCTGATGATTTTTTGGATTTCCTCAGTTTCCGTTGTTATGTCTCCCTTTTCATTTCTAAGTTTGTTAATTTGGATACTTTCTCTGTGCCCTTTGGTCAGTCTGGCTAAGGGTTTATCTATCTTGTTGATTTTCTCAAAGAACCAGCTCCTGGTTTTGTTGATTTTTTGTATGGTTCTCTTTGTTTCTACTTGATTGATTTCGGCCCTGAGTTTGATGATTTCCTGCCTTCTACTCCTCCTGGGTGAAATAGCTTCTTTTTGTTCTAGGGCTTTCAGGTGTGTCATTAAGTTGGTAATGTATGCTCTCTCCATTTTCTTTTTGGAGGCACTCAGGGCTATGAGTTTTCCTCTTAGCACTGCTTTCATTGTGTCCCATAGGTTTGGGTATGTTGTGTTTTCATTTTCATTGTGTTCTAAAAAGTCTTTAATTTCTTTCTTTATTTCTTCCTTGACCAAGGTATCATTGAGTAGAGTATTGTTCAATTTCCACGTGTATGTGGGTTTTCTATTGTTTCTGTTGCTATTGAAGACCACTTTTATTCCATAGTGATCAGATAGGAGGCATGGGATTAGTTCGATCTTCTTATATTTGTTGAGGTCTGTCTTGTGACCAATTATATGGTCGATTTTGGAGAAGGTACCATGAGGTGCTGAAAAAAAGGTATATTCTTTTGTTTTAGGATAGAATGTTCTATATATATCAGTTAAATCTAATTGGTCCAAAGCTTCAATTAGTTTCATTGTGTCCATGTTTAGTTTCTGTTTTCCTGATCGGTCCCTTGAGGAAAGTGCAGTGTTGAAGTCACCCACAATTATTGTGTTAGGTGCAATGTGTGCTTTGAGTTTTAATAAAGTTTCTTTTATGAAAGAGGGTGCCCTTGCATTTGGAGCATAGATGTTCAGGATTGAGAGTTCTTCTTGTTGTATTTTTCCTTTGACCAGCAAGAAGTGTCCCTCAGAGTCTCTTTTGATGACTTTGGGTTGAAAGTGAATTTTATCTGATATTAAAATGGCTACTCCAGCTTGTTTCCTGAGACCATTTGCTTGTAAAATTGTCTTCCAGCCTTTTACTCTAAGGTAGTGTTTGTCTTTGACCCTGAGGTGTGTTTCCTGTAAGCAGCAAAATGTAGGGTCCTGTTTACGTATCCAGTCAGTTAGTCTGTGTCTTTTTATTGGGGCATTGAGCCCATTGATGTTAAGAGATATTAAGGAATAGTGATTGTTACTTCCTATCATTTTTGACGTTATTTTTTAAATTTGATTGTTTAACTTCTTTTGGGTTTGATGAAAGGTTACTATCTTGCTTTTTTCTGGGTGAAGTTTCCCTCCTTGTATTGGTGTTTTCTGAGATTTTCCTCACTTACCCTTCCATGCAAATCCATACTCTTTCCATCTCTCCTTAGAAAAGAAATGGACACCTAGACAACAATAATAAAATAAAATAAGAATAAAAATCAGAATACTGAGTCCACACCATGCATGCCATTTTTGGTCTGAGTTACCTCACTCAGGATGATATTTTCTAGTTCTATTCATTTGCCTGCAAAAGTCAGAATGTCCACATTTGTAATAGCTGAGTAGTACTGCATTATGTAAATGAACCACATTTTCTGTATCCATTCTTCCTCGGTGTGATATCTAGTATACATGGTATATACTCAATAATAAGTGGATAGTAGCCAAAAAAATAGTACAGAACAAAAGATAACAGTCCACAGAACTCAAGAAAATCAACAAGCTAAAGGGCCCAAGTGGAGACTCCTCAATCCCACTTGGGAGGGAGAAGAAAGCAATCACAAGTGGGGAGTGAGGGAGAGACCTGAGAGGAAAAGTGGATGGGGACAGGGGAAGAGGGGAACCTGATCTGGTATTGGATGAGGGAAAAGGACTGAAGCCCTGTGGGCCAGCAGAAAGAATGGAAACTGGCAAACTCTGGAGGTAGAAGATTGGGGATACCCATCAGAAGGTACCAGAGACTTGGGAGGTGAGAGGCTCTCAGGACTCAAAGGTAGGGACCTTAGATTGAATGCCTGATAGTAGGGAGAGGGTCCATCTCCAACAGGAAGACAGAGCATCAGAAGGTGTTGCCATTCCACAGTCTAAATATTTACTGAAAATTAGTCCTGCCTGAAAGAACTACAGGGATGGAAATGGAGAGGAGCCTGAGGAAAAGAAGGCCCAGCAACAGGCCCAAAGTGGAATCCAGCTCAAGGGGAGGTCCCAAGGCCTGACACTATGCCACATACTGAGGCTATGGAGCACTCACAAGAAGGGACCTATCATGACTGCCCTATGAAAGGCCCAAAAAGCATCTGAAAGAGTCAAATACAGATATTTGTATGCAACCAATGGATAGAAGCAGCTGATACCTGTGGTTGAATAAGGGAAAAGCTGGAAGAAACTGAGGAGGGTAACCCTGTAGGAGGACCAGCAGTTTCAATTATCCTGGATCCCTGAGATCTCTCAAACACTGGACTACCAATCAGGCAGCATACACCAGCTGATATGAGGCTGCCAACACATATATAGCAGAGGACTGCTGCGTCTTGGTTCAGTCAGAGAAAATGAACCTAACCCTCAAGGGATTGGAGAGCCCAGGGAGTTTAGAGGTCTGGATAGGTGGGTGGTAGGTGGTGAGTGATGGACACATCCTGATGGAGACAGGAGACTGGGGAGGAGCTATGGGATGTGGAAGAGTCAGAGGGTAGGATGGGAGGAGGGTAAACAAAATTTGGAGTGTAAATGAATGAATAAATAAAAGATTAAACAATTAAAAATGAACAAAGGAGCCCAAGAGACAGGTGCACAAAGATGAAGAATAAAGCAACATAAGCAAAGAATTTATTAGAATTTTATTTGTCTCCAATGGGTAATAAAGATATATGCTCCACTATGTTCATAGCAGCCTTATTTATAATAACCAGAAGCTGGAAAGAACCCAGATGTCCCTCAACAGAAAAGTGGATACAGAAAATGTCGTATATTTGCACAATGGAATACTATTCAGCTATCAGAAACAATGAATTCATGCAATTCTTAGGCAAATGGATAGAACTAGGAAATATCATCCTGAGTAGTGTAACCCAATCACAAAAGAACACACATGGTGTGCACTCACTGATAAGTGGATATTAGCCCAGAAGCTTGGAATACCCAAGATAAAATTCACAGACCAAAGAAAGCTCAAGCAGAGGATGGCCTTAAGGTCATCAAAGGGAGGAGAAACCCTTGGTCCTGAGAAGGCTGGATGTCCCAGTATAGGGGAATGCCAGGACAGAGGAGAGGGAGTGAGTAGGTTAGTGAGTAGGGGGAGGGGGGATGGGCTAGGATGTTTTGGGAGGAGAAACCAGGAAAGGGGTTAGCACTTGAAATGTAAATTAAGAAAATATCTAATAATAAAAAAGAACTGTGCTAAAAAAACAATTATATTTGTAAACCTGTTGCTTTGTATGTATGTTTACACACAAACACACACAAACACACACACACACACAGTATCTACATACATATATATGTAAATATATATGGGTAAAATATAAAATAAAGAGCAAAGGGCAAAGTATATAGAAACATCATAATAGAAAAAACAAACAGGAATAAAGCACAACAAACACATATATATGTATGGACAACCCACACCCCCAGCCCCTCACCTGCCCTGCCTCCCACATAAATGAGTTTGCTTTGTATTGGCCATCTTCTGCTGTCAATGGAGCTTACTCTTAGAATTGGTTTCAATACCCAGTGAAACTTATTGGAGAAGACTAATTTTTAATTCATGAGAGATTGCTTCAGGAGGAGGAATGGGGACAGTTGCCGGTTTCTTCTCCCAGTGATGGAAAGTACATTACTATAGTCTTGTGAATATTCTGTGGATGCTGCCATAGACTCTGTGAGTTCATATATGCACCAATCAGGCTAGGTTTTGAAAACTTGTCTTTTTGATGTCGTCCATCTCCTCTGGTTTTTAGAATTTTTATACACTCTCTTCCATAATGTTTCCTGAATCCCAAAAGGAAGTATTTGACAACACATTTAGGACAATATCTCTCACTCTCTTCATATAGTCTGGCTATAGCTCTATATATTTGTTAATATTTATGGCAGAAATCTTTTCTAATGGCATCTGAGTAAGACATTGATATATGAATATAAGAATATCCTTAAGGGTCATTGCTTGGCTATGTTACTTTAGCAGAAAAGTATTTGGCTTTTCCCTGATCTATCTAGTCTCAGGTTCTTGCCCACCCAAGCAGTGTCAGACATGGGTCAACCTCTAATGGAATAGATCTTAAATGTAATCAAATACTGGTCAGTTACTCCCACAGGCTTGTGACACTATTGTACAAGCACATCCTGCAAGCAGATCATCATTGTATGTCTAAGGTTTTGCAGGTGGAATTTTGTTTACCTTTGTACTTTAGTAGTGTGTAGATAGAGTACCTTCCTGTACCATAGATTTAGCCAGTAGTGGAGAAGGCTCTAGGTAGGCACCAGCTCAATTTCTCCAAAATTCAATGGGTAGTGTAGTCTTCAGTAGTAGGACCTTACTGTCTGTTTCTGGAGAGCAACCAATAACCTTGGCAATAGCCAAGATTGTTTAGAGGTTTCCATGGGATTCTTTTACCCAAAAACATAATTAGATATAAACCATTCCTGGAACTGGAAGTATCATTTAATGATGAGAGACATTCAGTTGAGACTGTGTCTCCTACAGTAACTTCACTTAAATAAACTTCAGGTAAGAATAAATTTTAGGAAGATGCTACTATCTAAGGTTCTACTACACCTAAAATGACTCTTAGTTTTAACCATATATTTTCTCTGCACCCTTTCTTCCCCCTGCTTCTCTAGTAGATCTTCCCATTCCAATTTTTTTGCCCATCTTCATCTGTAACTCTTTATTATATACCCCTTCTCTAAGGTTGTTCATCTTCATCCTTCACTAATATCTTACCCTATACTAACTTATGTGATTATGTGTAGTTTGTTTATTGAAGACAACTAACAGACACATAAAGGCAAATATATGCTTTAGTTATCTTTATGAATCAGAGATGGATCACTTGCGATGAATTATTCATGCTCTGTCCACTTTCTTCAATTTCTCTGAGCATAAACATAAATTTGAAAATGTAGTAAGACATGATTAGTAACATATAAATTTAGCTAAATAGTAGTAAGTATACAGTAATAACCAAAAGAAATGGATACAAAAAGTAGCAAAAAAATAATTGTACTAACATGTTACTAAAACACTGTATTTTTATATTTTTAAACATTATTTATTTATTATTTTTTATTCAATATTAACAAATAGGACCTCATAAAATTACAAAGTTTCTGTAAGGAAAAGGACACCATCAAAAGGACAAATCTACAACCAAGAAATTGGAAAAAGACAAACCTTTCATCTAACAGAGGGCTAATATCCAATATATACAAAGAACTCAAGAAGTTAAACCCCTGAAAACCAAATAAGCTTATTTAAAAATGGGGTACAGAGCTAAACAAAGAATTTTCACCTGAAGAACTTCAGATGGCTGATAAGCATCTTAAAAAATATTCAACATCATTAGTCATTAAGGAAATGCAAATAAAAACAACCCTGAGATTTCACCTCAGACCAGTCAGAATGGCTAAGATTAAAATCTCAGGAGACAGCAAGTGTTAGTGAGGATGTGGAGAAAAAGGAACAATCCTTCACGGTTTTCTGAGGAACCACCAGCCTGATTTCCAGAGTGGTTGTACCAACTTGCAACCCCACCAGCAGTGGAAGAGTGTTCTTCTTTCTCCACATCCTCACCAGCACCTGTTTTCTCCTGAGTTTTTGATCTTGGCCATTCTGACTTGTCTGGGGTGAAATCTCAGGGTTGTTTTGATTTGCATTTCCCTAATGACTAATGATATTGAACATTTTTTAAGATGCTTCTCAGCCATCCGACGTTCTTCAGGTGAAAATTTTTTATTTAGCACTGTACCCCATTTTTATAGGGTTATTTGGTTTTCTGGGCTTGGCTCTAACTTCTTGAGTTCTTTGTATATATTGGATATTAGCCCTCTGTCAGATGTAGGGTTGGTGAAGATCTTTTCCCAATTTGTTGGTTGCCAATTTGTCCTTTTGATGGTGTCCTTTGCCTTACAGAAACTTTGTAATTTTATGAGGTCCCATTTGTCAATTCTTAATCTTAGAGCATAAGCTATTGGTGTTCTGTTCAGGAACTTTTCCCCTGTGCCCAGGTCCTCAAGGGTCTTTCCCAGTTTCTTTTCTATTAGTTTCAGTGTGTCTGGTTTTATGTGGAGGTCCTTGACCCAATTGGAGTTGAGCTTAGTAGAAGGAGATAAAAATGGATCAATTCGCATTCTTCTGCATGCTGACCTCCAGTTGAAGCAGCACCATTTGTTGAAAAGGCTATCTTTTTTCCACTGTATGTTTTCATCTCCTTTGTCGAAGATCAAGTGACCATAGTTGTGTGGGTTCCTTTCTGGGACTTCAATCCTATTCCATTGATCTGCCTGCCTGTCACTGTACCAATACCATGCAATTTTTAACACTATTGCTCTGTAGTACTGCTTGAGGTCCGGGATACTGATTCCCCCAGAATTTCTTTTGTTGTTGAGAATAGTTTTAGCTATCCTGGGTTTTTTTGTTATTCCAGATGAATTTGAGAATTGCTATTTCTAACTTTATGAAGAACTGAGTTGGGATTTTGATGGGGATTGCTTTGAATCTGTAGATTGCTTTTGGCAAGATGGCCATTTTAACTATATTTAACCTGCCAATCCACGAGCATGGCAGATTTTTCCATTTTCTGAGGTCTTCTTCCATTTCCTTCTTCAGAGACTTGAAGTTCTTGTTATACAGATCTTTCACTTGTTTGGTCAGAGTCACACCAAGGTACTTTACATTGTTTGTGGCTATTGTGAAAGGTGTCATTTCCCTAACTTCTTTCTCAGCCTTCTTATCCTTTGAGTAAAGGAAGGCTACTGATTTGCTTGAGTTGATTTTATAACCTGCCACTTTGCTAAAGTTGTTTATCAGCTGTAGGAGTTCTCTGGTAGAGTTTTTTTGGTTACATATTTTTATTTCGTGAGCATTGACTGGTAGTTTGACTGCATAAGTCTTTGGATGGGTGTTTAATGCCTTGGAATGGTAATCACAGACAGTTGTAAGCTGCCATGTGGGAGGTGGAAATTGAACCTGGGTCCTATGGAAGGGCAGCCAATGTTCTAAAATCCTGAGCCATCTCTTCAGCCCCTAACGTACTACTTTTAATAGCTAAAATCTTTAATTAAATGAAGGCCCTTAGAGAATTGATAGATAAAGAACTGAAAGCATGCATATAAAATAACCACTGTTTTTGTGGTTTAGAGTATTGTTAGTTTGGATTTATTGAGGCACTTGCTTTGTGCGATCTCTGGAAGGCCACTGGGAAACACTATGTCAGAAAATAAATAGTGAATTTTAAACTTTCCCAACACATATGGGATATCGTTCATATATATATATATATATATATATATATATATATATATATATATATATATATATTCTAAGTCTACATATTAGTCATTTTATTTTTTATATTGTTTTAATAAAAACATTAAATTTTGAATTTTAACAATGATTCTAAATTGCACATAAGCTTATACAAATTAAAGATTATGTAGACAACCAAAGATCAAAGACACATCATACCTTCAAAACTAGCATAAGTAACACATGTTACTTTTATGCATCATTCAAGTGGATGAATTTTATCATCAGCCCTTCAAAATAAACAAACAACTATGAACCTGTAAGTCATAAATAGTTTAAAGGTTATCCATAAATAAGAAAAGCTTTAAATAGGTTAAATTGATTATTAAATAAATAGAGACACATTCTAGAATGTCTCATTACTTTTACGATAACAATTTATTGTTCTTATTTAGCTAAGTAGTTCAGGAATGCCATCTAACACACAGTAAGGTCAGAGGACAATTTTCCTGTTCTCCCATTCCACCATAGATTTCTTTGAGATTGTACTGAGCTAAAATTTGAGTTCAGATGCCTTTACCCAGTGAACTATCTTTCCAGACCATGATATATTATTAATAAGAAAAAATGGAAACAAATTGAAGTTTCACAAGAAAACTTTCAAGAAAAAAAATAAATGTTTATTTGTAAGAAAAAAGTACAAAACATGAATTTGATTAAAAAACAACCAATTTTGCCATAGATTTTTTAACTTTTAAATTGCGATTTAAAAATTCTGTTGCTCATGATGTCTAAAGGAGGCTGTCAAGTCCCCTGGAACTGATTTTATACATAGAGGTGAACCACCATAAATGTATGCTTGAAACTAAATTGGGTCTTACACAGGAACAGTAAGCACTCTTAGCTCTAAATCATTTCTCCAGTCCCATGGTAATTATTTACTATTAGGAGAATATAATTAAATGATTTGTATCCTTGTGACTATCTATGGTACTACATGATCAAATATAGAACGAAAATCAAATAGGAGATTCAAGTTTTCACTTCAAATGCTTATTTAGCTTATATATATATATATATATATATAATACTTACATTTTATTATAAGATGCATGAAATTAGGACATTTTGCAAGCACCATAGTACTATACTAAAGTGTTATTTTTTACAAAGTTAGCATGACATTTTAAATTTTTCTTTTAAATAAAAATTTACTGTATGTTTTAAATAAATAAATTACCTAAAATACCTTAAAGAATTATTATGTTTTCCCCTAAAAGTGTAAATTAAGAACACCAAACAACTTCAAGCATTTTTCTCAGTCCTATTTATTTTCATTACCAAATAATTTTAAGGTCACATAAAGGGAAAAGTGAATACTCACTCTTTAGATATCTTTTCCATATGCTTCCAATATATAATTTTGAAGGCAAAAGAATGCTTGGTAACTAAATTACCAAATATATTTTCTTGCAATAAAAATAGAAGTGCCTTTGTAGAAATGCTGTGAGATTTTCCTATTAAACATGGTGGAATAATTTCTTACCATCTGTAGCATTCATTTAAAGAATGTAAGCAGCGGTATATTTGCCATCTGTTTCAGAGATTTTTGAAGATAGATACTTTTGAATCTGTCATTCAGTGATATCACCAATTTTATCATCTAAAGATGATGCTTTAAACTATGATCGATGGCAGTTTTGGTAATCAGACATATATGTTATGGGTGTGAGCCATTCAAGGGTAATAAAGATAGCCAGTAACAGCCATAACAGTTCTGCTAACACCAATAAAACAGTACAGAATTGCTATTTGAAAACATCTAACATCTTGCTGAAGGTGAAGAGGAAATTATCTGTGGGGTGAGTACTGCATATCAGTTCACACCAGGTAGCTATTAGGCAGGTAATTTACAATCCCAGCCCTTCCCATACCCTTGGAAACATTTTGAAAAATGATGCTGCCCACAGGAGTTTTCTCCAGGCTTTTAGTCCAACCCAGTGTTCCAGATCAATTAGTTCCTGTGAATATTTGAGAAAGCAAAGTGTAGAGTAATTTACAACTTTGCTAAATAGATGAAATCAGATGTTCCTATCACATTTTCAAGGATAAAAAAGGGTTCTCATGAAATTAAGGGTTCAACTAGCTTAGAAAGGTTAGAATATTTCTGTAAGTGCAACAAATAAAATGATCCTTTTAAAATACATGTTAATTTTAAGACAGGAAAGTTTTGTTGGTGGGTTGGTGTCCTTATCCTTTATCTGAGTGTCTGGCCTGGGTAAAGGAGGTAGCCTCTTCAGGTTCGGCATCCCCACTGTTTAGGCATCTGGCTAAGGACACTTCCATTGACTCTTGGGAGCCTGCACTATCCTAAGTCTTGGTGCCTCGTAAAGATCCATCCTCTGCCCTAACCCTTGAAGCTGCTGAATTCCGTTCATTCCCCTGGTCCTCTAGGGTTCTCTCCTGGCTCTCCCAACTGATCCTGCCTCCCTATTTCCTTCCTCCTGCCCTGGTCTCCTACCCAGTCCTTGTCTAAAAGAAATGCAGAGAAGAAGCAAAGACTGAAAGAAAGGCTAACCAATAACTGGCCCTGCTTGAAATCCATCCCATGGGCAAGCACCAATCTTTGACCTTATTAATGATACTCTGCTATACATGCAGAAAGTAGCCCAGCATAACTGTCCTCTGAGAGGTTCTACCCAGCAGCAGACTGAAACGGATGCAGATATTCATTAACAAACACTTCACAGAGGTCAGGGACACTTACAGAAGAACTGGTGGAAGGATTGAAGGACCTGAAGAGGATGGAAACCACACAGGAAGACCAATAGAGTCAACTAATATGTACCCCTGGCAGCGTTCAGAAACCGAGCTACCAACCAAAGAACATACCCTGGCTGGAACAAAGGACCTGGCAGATATGTAGCAAAAATGTAGCTCCATCTACACGGCTGTCTTGTTTGGCTTTAGTGGGAGATGATTTGCCTAATCTGGAAGAGACTATATATGTTAAGATCGGGGGATAGCCAGAGGGTCATGGCAGTCTCAGAGGAGAGAGGGAGGGGTGATAAAGGAATAGACTCTGGGACAGGACAAGAAGGGGGAGCAATGGCTGGCATATAAAAATAAATAAATAAATAAATACCCCAAATCCAAAAGCAAAAAAACTACATATTAGTAGTAAGTTGTTAATACCAGGTCAACTACCATTGTGACAGAGTCAAGAGACTGTCACATGTTTAGTGAACCTCTAGGTACTAAATGGACCTAGCTGGCCATTCAAGTTATTACATAAAAACTTAGCACTTTTTTGTTGTTGTTTTGATTTGGTTTGTTTTTTGTTTTGTTTTGGTTTGGTTTTTGCTTTGTTTGGTTTGGTTTGGTTTGGTTTGGTTTGGTTTGGTTTGGTTTGGTTTGGTTTGGTTTGGTTTGGTTTGGTTTGGTTTGGTTTGGTTTAGTTGCTGCTGCTGGTTTAGTCACTAGATTGTTTAGTGTGAGGATCAGGGAGTTTGCCATGAGATTTATGTCTCCTAATAACATCAAAAGCTAAACTCATAAAATCTGAGCATTATCATTGCCCAAACTTTAAGTGAACAAGGAAAATACCAATAAATGTGTTAAATTTGATGAAAAACCACCATATGCCTTCAATCTGATTCAAAGAACTATATGCAACTGAGCAAAGCTTGGAAATGAAGTGGCCCTCCCTAGGTAAGAGTACAGTAAATGGTTGTCCAGTGTCAAATGGTCATCCTTGAACTCATATACACAACTGATATTTGTGTAATGAACATATATATATATATATATATATATATATATATATATATATATGTGTGTGTGTGTGTGTGTGTGTGTGTGTATGTATGTATGTATGTATATGTATATTAGTGTAGTAACAATTAATGAAAAAGGAGGCCCTTCTGAAACTCACGTAGGATCTGGCTGATCTTCAACTCAGAGATATCTCTGCCTCTACCCCCTGAGTATTGCTATTAAAGGCATGTAGCATCATATATGGCCTTCTTTTGCCTATTTTTGATTTCCCAAGAAATTTACTATATTTTAACAAGACATGATTAGGAATAAAATGTTTGGGCTCAGGATAAAATAGTTTACATTTATACCTTACCTTCTATATTGGTTATGTTTCATGTTACTTTTACATGTTACTTATAAAAAGCAATTGAAGGGAAGAAAGATTTATTACAGGTCATGGATTAGGAAGGAATACAGTTCATCTTGGTGGGAAGTCATGTTAGTAGGAGTATGAGACTACAGATAACATTGTAACCTGAATTAGGAAGAAGAGAGACATTAAAGCTGGTGCTCAGTCAGCGGTCTCCTCTTCTACACCAGTTTTTATTGAGAAATCCATGACACATATGGTCCTAAACACATTCATGGTAGAAATTTTCTCATATATATTTCTCTCACAGATATAACAATCTTTCACATGAAAGAAAAATGATATGTGGAAGTCATATTTTTTTAGTAAACAAATGTTAACTTGGCAAGTATTAGAGAAAATATCTTCTAATACATGATCATATAGCTCCATAATTTTGCTTGGATTCTTGAAAATATAAAAGTAGTAGCTCAAGGTTAAAGGTCAAAGATGGATGTCAAGAAATTTATAATTTTTATTTGTCTCTCACCATTCTGTGCTTTAAATACTTAATGACTATGTTTTTTATACTGAAAACTTTTCACTTTACTTACAGTAGATAATCTACTAAGCTACGTTATCAGATCGATATCCAGGATTAATAGAAGGCAAATACATATTTGCCCTTTCATATTACAGAAGAACCCTCTTCAGCTTTAATGTAAGGCTATCTAGGGTGTTTACTTCAAAAATATATTAGGGAGATTGGGTAGAGTGTTTTCACAGGGGAAAGAAGAGCATGTTTTGGGTTTCATTGTTGTTGTTCTATGACTATGATGGTAATAAACCCCTTTTTGGAAAAGGTTGTGAATACTTCAAAAAAAGTCTTCCTACATATTGAGATTTTCTAGGCAGTTTCTTTATATGGAATAAAAATATAATGCATGTATTATTCCTACTTGAGCCACCCAATATTTATTCTTGGTCATATAGTTCAATGGAAAAAAGCATAAATATGAACCTGCTGTTGCTTTATGTGCTGTGAGCCAGAAAGTCTTTTGTTTCTCAAGAGTTTTATGCTTCCTCTCACTGCTCATGTGCCAGTGATAGGCTGTCGTGTGTACATTAGAGTAGGTAATCTCTTAGACTCTTCCTAGCTCTTGAAAGTCTCTGTAGTATAGTGACCTTCACTGGATCATACATGTTGTATCACACAACACAGAAGCTTATACATTTTAAAACATTGACACAAATTTCCACATACAAATATCCTCAAAATGTATGATGCCATTTTATATACAATGTTGTTTTGACATTACTCCCAGCTCACCAGGATATGGAAGAAAAAAAGTGTATCCTTACTGTATAAATATGTCACTTCATAAATAGTATCTTTAAAATCTACAACATTGACTCCTAGATGTTGCTCCCCACAGTCTTTAGAGTGTTTGCTTTGCTAAAATAAATGCCTAAATGTTCAAAATTAATGTCTTGACTGAATTATTTTTTTCAAAGAGATGAGAACCTAGGGACTGTTCTGGAATCTGTAAAATCATGGGATGAGTTCTTGCAGAATATACTTGATATCACACCCAAATAAGGTTTAAGAAATAAGTCATTTCAGAACATTAACAAGGTATTTCGAAGCTATTATTTATTGCTTTTTATTAATAAAAGTGTGATGACTCAAATTCAGTCTTTTAAGTTTCCAACAATATCCTTCTAACTTCTCATTGTGATTCATTTGATTGTTTCAAAAATTTAATAGGCTTTTAGATATATATACTTATTGTCAGTTCTATTTGACAAAGTCATATTAACTTTTGATTTTTTGGTGTAGTTTTCAATTAAGATATATTTTATACATGTTATTACTATTTCTTAAACCTATGTTTCTCCCTAACTTAATAGAATCTACCTGCAAGCTATTTGAAATGCCTTCTATATGCTAAAGGTTTATCATGGTTATTGAAATGAGAAGTCTTACTTATCTGTGAACAGATAGCATTTATTTCTATTTTACCTCTTAATTGTTTGGAATGTGAGAGAAAATGTATTTTCCACCTCCATTCATAGGATGGCTTGGGAAATTACATTAGTAAAAGGTGTTTTAGAAAATATCTTGACATGGTGTAAGAATACTTACATCTTGACAAGATGTAAGTGTACCCTAGAACTTTGTTATTCATAGCTTGGTGTTGCTACTGAACCATAAGATAGTGCTTGTATCAAAGTAAATTGGCATATTAAAAAACTCTGATTTGAAGCTGGATAAAACAAAATAGTGTTTGGAATATAAATATTTTTCAACCATAATTACAAAGAAAACAAACGTCCTATTTGTGTGTATCATGGCAAGTAAGAAAATATTCTACAAATATATAGAGGAACATCTTTTGATAATATTCAATGAACTCAATATAAAATACTTAAGTAGAATAATAAAATATATTAAGGTAATTGGTCAAAATATTCCCATAATTATCATACTTTTAGAATGAGAGGAATAAGCTTCTTCCTTTAACAATCACACTAAAGAGTATTATGATAATGATGATGATGACTTATTGCAGTGTATTTACATATAGAAGGTGAATCTAAGTATTTATCTGCCTTTTCTGGGTTCAAGAATGCAAATATACATACATACCTTGAATTAATTCTATCAAATTATGTGTTAATTCATAGAAGAAATAGCCAGCTACTAATGAAAAATGTCAAAAAGCTACAAAACTTCTTAATGATCATTTATCAGGGTGAACGATATGGAAATTTTTGTTTTGGGATGTCAATATTAGCAATTTCATATGATTGACTATAAAATGAATAGGGTGTTCAATAAAACATACTTGGAAAACTGTTTGTTTGAGAATAAAATATATCATATTCTCCTATTGTACACATGTTTATATTTGTGCTTTCAGTACAAGCTTCCAAGGGAAGAAAGGAAATGATAGTGCTACCCAACCATGATTCCTGTGAGCCATCACAATGACTATCATGGCATGATAACCTTAAAAGACTTGATGATATAGTGTAGAGGAATACCAGAACAGAGGAACGGGAGAGAGTTAATTGGGGAAGGGGAGATGGCTTATGGGATTTTCAGGGGAGGGGGAAACCAAGAAAGAGGACAACATTTGAAATGTAAATAAAGAATATATCTAATAAAAAATTTTAAAAAGAGAGCAAAAATGTACAATATAAAATAATAGTATAATAAAAAAGAAAACTTTAAAATACAATAGTGACATGCCTACCTAAAATAGCTATGTAAATGGACTTCAGGCCTAGTTAATGATAAATAAAACATGTTTAGAAATCATTTATTAAAGAAAATAAAAAAATGAATTCGCTAATACAGGTCCACATTTCTTCATGATCTGAAGAAGGAGGATTTCAAATTCAAGGCTTACTGGCACTATAGAGTTACTTTAAGGATGTCCTGGTCAACATCCTGAGAACCTGGCTCAAATGAAATATAAAAGACAACTGGGTGATACAGTTTAGTGGTATAATGTGTGCCCAACATGCATGATGGTTTCTGACTTCAATACTCAATATCTGAGCATACATTTGTGTGTCACAACTCACAGAAAGAAAAAGATGTTTAAATCTTTATTTTTAAATTTTAAAAGCTCAAAATATCCTAACATATTCTGAATTGTGTAGCCATGAGAGTGTTTGAGGCTGTGTGCATCCTAATAACAGCAGATCACCTAGACTTGAAGTTTTAACCTTTTCTTATGAACACTGAAATTAAATTCAGATTCCCTGCATAAGCAGCAATGCTCTCAATTGTTGAGCCTTCTTCCTGGCACCTTGCTTACCATTCCATCTACGTGAAAGCCACATTAAATTTTCAGTTCAAAATATTGGATTTTATACTGTAAAATAGAAGCTTATTTATATGAAGAATTTTTAAAAAGTAGATTTTTTCATCCAAGAACAATTGAAAGTCCTTCATTTTGTATGACAAATGCATAAACAGTAATATAATTATAGAAATATTGAGGTGTGTTCAGTTTTATTTGAATATGGGAAGGCATTGAAAATATTTAATTACTACTCAGATAATAAGACATACATAGCTTTATACACTATGCACATATCAGTGTTATTTTGGAGATTCTGCAATAGGAACTGTCACACTGAGTGGGAGGTAAAATTGGGAACCACATTGAAGATAAATATAAATCATTCAGTGAAATTAAAAATATGAAGCTTTTTGTACAAGTTTTTTCTGCATCTGTAGAGAAATTCTTGCTCAGACTCCATCCATAAATCTTAGAGAAGCCCATTACTATCAATATTATTTATGTCAGAGCTATGTTATAATGGATCCAAAAGTCCGTCATTAGTAATAATTATCAAAATGTTTAAAAACTATGGAAAAGATCAATATATTTTAGGTTATATATATACTTAATAATTCTTCAAGAAAGTATTTTTTGATAAACACAAACTAATGTTATGATTATGTAAAAATGAGATTAAGAATAAGGAAAATGCATATAAATTTATTTCATATTGGGACTGAATCATATATTAGATATATTATACACACATATGACCGTTTTACTGTACATGAAGGAAATGTTTTCACAAATAATTCTGAGAGAGAAGGAATACCTTCTCAGGAACCCCCAATGGAGTAGGAGACAAAAGAGTTTTAAGTAATTTTATAATATTTTAACTTCCTTTTGTAATTAAGTGCAGCATTTTTTGAACATGACCTAAAACCCAAATTAGCTCAGCCTTCTCAGGGCACAGAAAATGTTCATGACACTACCGTGTTAGAGGAAGAATTATCCACCTGTAATTTTAGAAATAGCTTCATTTTTCTCTTTGTAACAACATTTTATTTCCTGAATAAAATATATGAATTTTTGAAATAAAGCTGAACAGAACACTAGACTTAACAAGTTGGTCACACACTGATAACTTTCCTGGTTGCTAATATGTGCATGAGAACTCATTATACTACGAGCTCTATACATCTTTTAAAATTATAAAAGAATTTAAACATATGCAGCAGAAAATATTTTCATTTTTTTGTTTTTTTTGTTTGTTTTGTTTCAAAATTTTTTTATTCGATATATTTTTTATTTACATTTCAAATGATTTCCCCTTTTCTTTAGATGAAAATTAAATAAGATAATTGATTTTTAGGCAGTCACAACTAATACAAGGCAAAAATCTTAACTCAGGAAATAATATCACAATTCATAATCTGTATTCTAAGAGTCATATAATGATACGACTCTTATAATATTCACTCTGCCTCTTGATTACCAACATTCTTTTAGACAAGCAGTCAACATAATAAAGCTGAGTATTGGCTCATTTTATTGCAGCGAAGGTTTCATATTCTCTTCATGTTGGACATTAGAGAACAAAAAATAAGAGGCCACAGGAGGTTCTTGCTCAAAAGGTGTTGTGTTTAAATGGCTTTGCCATTTATAGAAACTGCCAGTGTTTAAATTCTTATTTATAGTGTTTTCATTTATGATATATGTATATATTATATTTTACTAATTATATAAATACAACCTATTCAGTCTTGTGTAATGAATGTGTTTGGAATGTGTGTGTGTGCGTGTGTGTGTGTGTGTGTGTGTGTGTGTGTATGTAATCTTGAGGTCGACCCTATTAAATGCTACTGTTTTATAAAGCAGATTTATGTTTGCAGAGACTCCTATAGAAATATTCTTCTGCACTGTTACAAGTTAGGAAAATTAATTTTTCCTCTTGTTTTTACTCTTATATTAGTTAGCTCTGCCGATACAATTTTGTTGTTGCTTGTCCCAATGAAGGTTCATATATTGAAGGCTGGTGCACAGGTTCAAAATATTGAGAAGGTTGACTTTTAACAGTCATAGCAGTGTATTCAGACCTTAGTCAATTTAGTGCACTTGCTTTGATTTACGTCACCACTTATGGATAAACATGTACTGTTAGTTTAAATGACCTTTGGAAATGCATTTACCTCTTTCTGCAGTCAGTTGGTGACTGATACAAATCCAGGTAAATCCATTGATTGTTCAGGTGAGAGACAACTGGCAATCCCTTGCTCATGAGAGGAGCTCATGGAACAAACTCTATGAAACTGTGATGATGGCTTCCACATCTGTTTTAAACAACTTCTTCCTTTGCTATATATATGATTCAGAGTAAACTTGTCTCCATAGAATTATTCCTTATTTAACTACCCCTCTTAGTCTCAAGAGCATATCTAATGGCATTATGGTAGAAAAGCCATCTTGTCACCTTGTAAATTTTTATCTTAAGGTGGCAGCACAAAGACACTTGATCTTTAAATACTTGCTTTAATATTTATTAAAGTGTCTAGAAGGACATGTTGAAACCATCTCACTTCTGGGTTGGATAGTCTTTAAAAATCTATCATAATGGTAATATAGTCAAAATAATGATATCTGTTTAGGAGCAGAAAAAAAATGAAGAGGGAATGCTTTCTAAAAACCTGAACAAAATGGATAAAATTAATATTAATTTGTAGAATTCCCAAAATGGATTAGTGACCATATTGTAGTTCGTATTTAGGCAGTCAATCAGGATTCAAGTCAAGTAGTTAACTATTAAGAACAAATATACTGAAAGTGGTAACAATCACATTGATCATACAATTAACAGTAACTTGTATACAACTTCAGCAAAGTGGCTGGTTATAAAATCAACTCAAGCAAATCAGTTGCCTTCCTATACTCAAAGGATAAGCAGGCTGAGAAAGAAGTTAGGGAAATGACACCCTTCACAATAGCCACAACAATATAAAGTATCTTGGTGTGACTCTAACCAAACAAGTGAAAGATCTATACGACAAGAACTTCAGGTCTCTGAAGAAGGAAATCGAAGAAGACCTCAGAAAATGGAAAAATCTGCCATGCTCGTGGATTGGCAGGATTAATATAGTTAAAATGGCCATCTTGCCAAAAGTGATCTACAGATTCAACGCAATCCCCATGAAAATCCCAACTCAGTTCTTCACAGAGTTAGAAAAGGCAATTCTCAAATTCATCAGGAATAACAAAAAACCCAGGATAGCTAAAACTATTCTCAACAACAAAAGAAATTCTGGGCGAACCAGCATCCCTGACTTCAAGCAATACTACAGAGCAATAGTGTTAAAAACTGCATGGTATTGGCACAGTGACAGACAAGTGGACCAATGGAATAGAATTGAAGATCCAGAAATGAATCCACACACATATGGTCACTTAATCTTCGACAAAGGAGCCAAAAACATCCAGTGGAAAAGAGATAGCCTTTTCAACAAATGATGATGGTTCAATTGGAGGTCAGCATGCAGAAGAATGCGAATTGATACATTCTTATCTCCATGTACTAAACTTCACGCCAAGTGGATCAAGGACCTCCATGTAAAACCAGACACACTGAAACAAATAGAAAAGAAAGTGGGGAAGACCCTTGAGGACATGGGCACAGGGGAAAATTTCCTGAAAAGATCACCAATAGCTTATGCTCTAAGATCAAGAATTGACAAATGGGACCTCATAAAATTACAAAGTTTCTGTAAGGCAAAGGACACGGTTTAAAGGACAAAACGGCAACCATCAAATTGGGAAAGGAGATTCACCAACCCTACATCTGATAGAGGGATAATATCCAATATATACAAAGAACTCAAGAAGTTAGACCAAAGGGAACCAAATAACCCTATTTAAAAATGGGGTACAGATCTAAACAAAGAATTTTCACCTGAAGAAATTCAGATGGCCACGAGGCACCTTAAGAAGTGCTCAACATTATTAGTCATTAGGGAAATGCAAATCAAAACAACCCACAGATTTCACCTCACACCAGTCAGAAAGACTAAGGTCAAAAACTCAGGAGGCAGCAGATGTTGGCATGATTTTGGAGAAAGAGGAACACTCCTCCACTGCTGGTGGGGCTGTAAGATGGTACAACCACTTTGGAAATCAGTCTGGCGGTTCCTCAGAAAACTGGAAATGACACTTCCGGAGGACCCTGCTATACCTCTCCTGGGCATATAACCAAAGGATTTCCCGGCATGCAATAAAGACACATGCTACATTATGTCCATAGCAGCCGTATTTGTAATAGCCAGAAGCTGGAAAGAACCCAGATGCCCCTCAAAGGAGGAATGGATACAGAAAATATGGTATATTTACACAATGGAATACTACACAGCAATTAGAAATAATGAATTCACAAAATTTTTAGGCAAATGATTTGATCTGGAAAATATCATCCTAAGTGAGGTAACCCAATCACAAAAGAATACACATGGAATGTGATCTCTAAGTGGATATTAATTAGACCAGAAGCCCTGAATACCCAAGGCACAAATCATATAACAAATGACTCCCATGAAGAAGTATGGAGAGGGTCCTGATCCTAGAAACGATTGATCTAACATTGGAGGGGAATATAAGGACAGAGAAAAAGGAGGGAGGTGATTGGAGAATGGATGGAGAGAAGAAGGTTTATGGGACATATCGGGAGGGGGTATCCGCGAAAGGGGAAATCATTTGGAATGTAAACAAAGAATATAGAAAATAAAAATATTTTTTAAAAAAGAACAAATATACTGATACTGGTAACAATCACATTGAGCATACAATTAAGAGTATCTTTTATTATAAATTTTTAGATTATGAATATTATGTAGACTGAAAGAAAGATGTTAATTATACCATTTATATTTTATGAAAACAAAGTTCATTATAATTACATCAGTATAGAAATAAGTTGTCCATATAGAACTTTATTATTTTTTCTACTTAACATTTTTTCCTTTTTTTATTGATATATTTTTTATTTAGATGTCACATGATTTCCCCTTTTCTGGACTCCCCACTCCTGAAAGTCCCATCAGCCCCCTTCCCTCCCCCTGTTTTCCCACCCAACCCTTCCTACTTGACTGTTCTGGTTTTGCCCTATACTGATTCACTGAGTCTTTCCAGAACAAGGGGCCACTCCTCCATTCTTCTTGTACCTCATTTGATGTGTGGATTATGTTTTGGGTATTCCAGTTTTCTAGATTAACACCCACTTATTAGTGAGTGCATAACATGATCCATCTTTTGAGTCTGGGTTACCTCACTTAGTATGATGTTCTCCAGCTCCATCCATTTGCCTAAGAATTTCATGAAATCATTGTTTCTAATGGCTGAATAGTACTCCATTGTGTATATATACCACATTTTTTGCATCCACGCTTCTGCTGAGGGATACCTAGGTTCTTTTCAGCTTCTGGCAATTACAAATAGGACTGCTATGAACATAGTGGAGCATGTATCCTTATTACATGGTGGGGAATCTTCTGGGTATATGCCCAGGAGTGGTATAGCAGGATCTTCTGGAAGTGAGGTGCCCAGTTTTTGGAGGAACCGCCAGACTGATTTCCAGAGTGGTTGTACCAATTTCCAACCCCACCAATAGTGGAGGAGTGTTCCTCTTTCTCCACATCCTCCCCAACATCTGCTATCTCCTGAATTATTAATCTTAGCCATTCTGACTGGTGTAAGGTGAAATCTCAGGGTTGTTTTGATTTGCATTTCCCTAATGACAAATGAAGTTGAGCATTTTTTAAGATGCTTCTCAGCCATCTGAAGTTCTTCAGGTGAGAATTCTTTGTTTAACTCTGTACTCCATTTTTTAATAGGGTTATTTGGTTTTCTGGAGTCTAACTTCTTGAATTCTTTATATATATTGGATATTAGCCCTTTATCTGATGTAGGGTTGGTGAAGATCTTTTCCCAATTTGTTGGATGCCGATTTGCCCTTTTGATGGTGTCATTTGCCTTACAGAAACTTTGTAATTTTATGAGGTCCCATTTGTCAATTCTTGATCTTAGAGCATAAGGTATTGGTGTTCTGTTCAGGAACGTTCCCCCTGTACCGATGTCCTCAAGGGTCTTCCCCAGTTTCTTTTCTATTAGCTTCAGAGTGTCTGGCTTTATGTGGAGGCCCTTGATCCATTTGGAGTTGAGCTTAGTACAAGGACACAAGGATAGATCAATTCTCATTCTTCTGCATGCTGACCTCCAGTTGAACCAGCACCATTTGTTGAAAAGGCTATCTTTTTTCCATTGTATGTTTTCCCACCCCTTTGTCGAGGATCAAGTGGCCATAGGTGTGTGGGTTCATGTCTGGATCTTCAATCCTGTTCCATTGATCTGCCTGCCTGTCACTGTACCAATACCATGCAGTTTTTAACACTATTGATCTGTAGTATTCCTTGAGGTCAGGGATACTGATATCCCCAGAATTTCTTTTATTGTTGGGAAATGTTTTAGCTATCCTGGCTTTTTTGTTATTCCAAATGAATTTGAGGATTGCTCTTTCTAACTCTGTGAATAATTGAGTTGGGATTTGATGGGTATTGCGTTGAATCTGTATATTGCTTTTGGAAAAATGGCCATTTTAACTAAATTCATCCTGCTGATCCATGAGCATGGGAGGTTTTTCCATTTTTTGCAGTCTTCTTCTATTTCTTTCTTCATAGATTTGAAGTTCTTGTCATACAGCTCTTTCACATGTTTGGTAAGAGTCACCGCAAGGTACTTTATACTGTTTGTGGCTATTGTGAAGGGGGTCGTTTCCCTAATTTCTTTCTCAGCCTGCTTATCCTTTGAATATAGGAAGGCTACTGATTTGCTTGAGCTGATTTTATAACCTGCCACTTTGCTGAAGTTGTTTATCAGCTGTAGGAGTTCTCTAGTGGAGTTTTTTGGGTCACTTAGGTAGACTATCATATCATTTGCAAATAATGATAGTTTGACTTCTTCCTTTCCAATTTGTGTCCCTTTGACCTCCTTATGTTTTCTAATTGCCCGAGCTAGTACCTCAAGTACAATATTGAAAAGATAAGGAGAAAGTGGGCAGCCCTGTCTAGTCCCTGATTTTAGTGGGATTGCTTCAAGTTTCTCTCCATTTAGTTTGATGCTGGCTACTGGTTTGCTGTATATTGCTTTAAGGATGTTTATGTATGGGCCTTGAATTCATGTTCTTTCCAAGACTTTAAGCATGAAAGGATGCTGAATTTTGTCAAATGCTTTTTCAGCATCCAATGAAATGACAATGTGGTTTTTTTCTTTGAGTTTGGTTATGTAGTGGATTACATTGATGGATTTCCATATTTTGAACCACCCCTGCATCCCTGGGATAAAGCCGACTTGATCATGGTGGATGATCGTTTTGATGTGTTCTTGGATTCAGTTGGCAAGAATTTTTTTTTTTTACTTTTTTACCTTATAAATTTATTTATTTTTTTATTCAATATAATTTATTTACATTTCAAATGATTTCCCTTTTCTAGCCCCCCCACTCCCCGAAAGTCCCATAAGCCCCCTTCTCTTCCTCTGTCCTCCCACCCACCCCTTCCCACTTCCCCGTTCTGGTTTTGCGGAATACTGTTTCACTGAGTCTTTCCAGAACCAGGGGCCACTCCTCCTTTCTTCTTGTACTTCATTTGATGTGTGGATTATGTTTTGGGTATTCCAGTTTTCTAGGTTAATATCCACTTATTAGTGAGTGCATACCATGATTCACCCTTTGAGTCTGGGTTACCTCACTTAGTATGATATTCTCTAGCTCCATCATTTGCCTAAGAATTTCATGAATGCATTGTTTCTAATGGCTGAATAGTACTCCATTGTGTAGATATACCACATTTTTTGCATCCACTCTTCTGTTGAGGGATACCTGGGTTCTTTCCAGCATCTGGCAATTATAAATAGGGCTGCTATGAACATAGTAGAACATGTATCCTTATTACATGGTGGGGAGTCTTCTGGGTATATGCCCAGGAGTGGTATAGCAGGATCTTCTGGAAGTGAGGTGCCCAGTTTTCAGAGGAACCGCCAGACTGATTTCCAGAGTGGTTGTACCAATTTGCAACCCCACCAGCAGTGGAGGAGTGTTCCTCTTTCTCCACACCCTCTCCAACACCTGCTGTCTCCTGAATTTTTAATCTTAGCCATTTTGACTGGTGTAAGATGAAATCTTAGGGTTGTTTTGATTTCCATTTCCCTAATGACTAATGAAGTTGAGCATTTTTTAAGATGCTTCTCTGCCATCCGAAGTTCATCAGGTGAGAATTCTTTGTTTAACTCTGTACCCCATTTTTTGATAGGGTTGTTTGGTTTTCTGGAGTCTAACTTCTTGAGTTCTATATATATATTGGATATTAGCCCTCTATCTGATGTAGGATTGGTGAAGATCTTTTCCCAATTTGTTGGTTGCCGATTTGTCCTCTTGATGGTGTCCTTTGCCTTACAGAAACTTTGTAATTTTATGAGGTCCCATTTGTCACTTCTTGCTGTTAGAGCATACTTTATTGGTGTTCTGTTCAGAAACTTTCTCCCTATACCGATGTCCTCAAGGGTCTTCCCCAGTTTCTTTTCTATTAGCTTCAGAGTGTCTGGCTTTATGTGGAGGTCCTTGATCCATTTGGATTTGAGCTTAGTACAAGGAGACAAGGATGGATCAATTCGCATTCTTCTGCATGCTGACCTCCAGTTGAACCAGCACCATTTGTTGAAAAGGCTATCTTTTTTCCATTGGATGTTTTCAGCTCCATTGTTAAGGATCAAGTGGCCATCTAAACAGTCCCATAATGCCTAAAGAAATAGAAGGAGTCATAGAAAGTCTTCCAATGAAAAAAAGCACAGGACCAGATGGCTTCAGTGCAGAATTCTACCAGACCTTCAAAGAAGAGTTAACACCAATACTCTTCAAACTATTCTACAAAATAGAAACAGAAGGAACACTACCCAATTCCTTCTACGAAGCCACAATTACGCTGATACCAAAGCCACAAAAAGATCCAACAAAGAAAGAGAACTTCAGACCAATTTCCCTTATGAACATCGATGCAAAAATACTCAATAAAATTCTTGCCAACCGAATCCAAGAACACATCAAAACGATCATCCACCATGATCAAGTATGCTTTATCCCAGGAATGCAGGGTTGGTTCAACATACGGAAATCCATCAATACAATCCACTACATAAACAAACTCAAAGAACAAAACCACATGGTCATTTCATTGGATGCTGAAAAAGCATTTGACAAAATTCAGCATCCTTTCATGCTTAAAGTCTTGGAGAGAACAGGAATTCAAGGCCCATACCTAAACATAGTAAAAGCAATATACAGCAAACCGGTAGCCAGCATCAAACTAAATGGAGAGAAACTTGAAGCAATCCCACTGAAATCAGGGACCAGACAAGGCTGCCCCCTTTCTCCTTATCTTTTCAATATTGTACTTGAGGTACTAGCTCGGGCAATTCGACAACATAAGGAGGTCAAAGGGATACAAATTGGAAAGGAAGAAGTCAAACTGTCATTATTTGCAGACGACATGATCATCTACCTAAGTGACCCAAAGAACTCCACTAGAGAGCTCCTACAGCTGATAAACAACTTCAGCAAAGTGGCAGGTTATAAAATCAACTCAAGCAAATCAGTGGCCTTCCTATACTCAAAGGATAAGCAGGCTGAGAAAGAAATTAGGGAAATGATCCCCTTCACAATAGCCACAAACAGTATAAAGTACCTTGGGGTGACTCTTACCAAACATGTGAAAGATCTGTATGACAAGAACTTCAAGACTCTGAAGAAGGAAATGGAAGAAGACCTCAAAAAAATGGGAAAACCTCCCATGCTCATGGATCGGTAGAATCAATATAGTTAAAATGGCCATTTTGCCTAAAGCACTATACAGATTCAATGCAATGCCCATCAAAATCCCAACTCAATTCTTCACAGAGTTAGAAAGAGCAATTATCAAATTCATCTGGAACAACAAAAAACCCAGGATAGCTAAAACTATTCTCAGCAACAAAAGAAAATCTGGGGGAATCAGTATCCCTGACCTCAAGCAATACTACAGAGCAATAGCGTTAAAAACTGCATGGTATTGGTACAGTGACAGGCAGGAGGATCAATGGAACAGGATTGAAGATCCAGAAATGAACCCACACACCTATGGCCACTTGATCCTCGACAAAGAGGCTGAAAACATCCAATGGAAAAAAGATAGCCTTTTCAACAAATGGTGCTGGTTCAACTGGAGGTCAGCATGCAGAAGAATGCGAATTGATCCATCCTTGTCTCCTTGGCAAGAATTTTATTGAGTATTTTCGCATCCATGTTCATAAGGGAAATTGGTCTGAAGTTCTCTTTCTTTGTTGGATCTTTGTGTGGTTTTGGTATCAGCGTAATTGTGGCTTCGGAGAAGGAATTGGGTACTGTTCCTTCTGTTTCTATTTTGTGGAATAGTTTGAAGAGTATTGGTGTTAGGTCTTCTTTGAAGGTCTGATAGAATTCTGCACTGAAACCATCTGGTCCTGTGTGTTTTTTGGTTGGAAGACTTTCTATGACCCCTTCTATTTCTTTAGGTGTTATTGGCCTGTTTAGATGATCTATTTGATCCTGATTTATTTTGGTATTTGGTATCTGTCTAGGAAATTGTCTATTTCTTCCAGATTCTCCAGCTATGTTGAGTATAGGCTTTTGTAGTAGGATCTGATGATTTTTTGGATTTCCTCAGTTTCTATTGTAATATCTCCCTTTTCATTTCTAATTTTGTTAATTTGGATACTTTCTCTGTGCCCTTTGTTCAGGCTGGCTAAAGGTTTATCTATCTTGTTGATTTTCTCAAAGAACCAGCTCCTGTACTTGTTGATTCTTTGTATGGTTCTCTTTGTTTCCACTTGATTGATTTCAGCCCTGAGTTTGATGATTTCCTGTCTTCTACTCCTCCTGGTTGAAATATCTTCCTTTTGTTCCAGGGCTTTCAGGTGTGTCGTTAAGCTGCTAGTGTATGCTCTTTCCATTTTCTTTTTGGAGGCACTCAGGGCTATGAGTTTTCCTCTTAGCACTGCTTTCATTGTGTCCCAAAATTTGGGTATGTTTTGCCTTCATTTTCATTAAATTCTAATAAGTCTCTGATTTCTTTCTTTATTTCTTCTTTGGCCAAGGTGTCATTGAGTAGATTATTTTTTAGTCTCCATGTGTATGTGGGCTTTCTGTTGTTTTTGTTGCTATTGAAAACCACTCTTACACCCTAGTGATCTGATAGGAGGCATGGGATTAGCTCGATCTTCTTGTATTTATTGAGGTCTGTCTTGTGACCAATTATATGGTCGATTTTGGAGAAGGTACCATGAGGTGCTGAGAAAAAGGTATATTCCTTTGCTTTAGGGTGAAACGTTCTATAAATATCAGTCAAATCCAATTGGTCCAAAGCTTCAATTAGTTTTACTATGTCCCTGTTTAGTTTCTGTTCTCCTGATCGGTCCATTGAGGAGAGTGGAGTGTTGAAGTCCCCCCCCAATTATTGTGTTAGATGAAATGTGTGCTTTGAGCTTTAGTAAAGTTGCTTTTACGAATGAGGGTGCCCTTGCATTTTGCGCATAGATGTTCAGAATTGAAAGTTCTTCTTGGTGGATTTTTCCTTTGACCAGCAAGAAGTGTCCCTCAGTGTCTCTTTTGATGACTTTAGGTTAAAAGTCAATTTTATCTGATATTAGAATGGCTACTCTGGCTCGTTTCCCGAGACCATTGGCTTGTAAAGTGGTCTTCCAGCCTTTTACTCTAAGGTAGTTTTTGTCTTTGACATTTAGGTGTGTTTCCTGTATGCAGCAAAATGTAGGGTCCTGTTTCCTTATCCAGTCTGTTAGTCTATGTCTTTTTATTGGGGAATTGAGTCCATTGATGCTAAGAGATATTAAGGAATAGTGATTATTACTTCCTGTCATTTTTGATGTTATTTTTATATTTGAGTGATTATCTTCTTTTGGGTTTGATGAAGGAAGGTTACTATCTTACTTTTTCCAGGGTATAGGTTCCCTCCTTGTATTGGGGTTTTCCTCCTTTTATTCTTTGCAGAGCTGGGTTGGTGGAAGGATATTGTATAAAGTTTGTTTTGTCATGGAATGTCTTGGTTTCTCCATCTATTGTGATTGAGAGTTTTGCTGTGTGTAGTAGTCTTGGCTGACATTTGTGTTCTCTTAGAGTCTGCATGAGATCTGCCCAGGATCTTCTAGCTTTCATGGTCTCTGGTGAGAAGTCTGGTGTGATTCTGATAGGTCTTCCTTTATATGTTACTTGGCCTTTTTCTCTTACTGCCTTTAATATTCTTTCTTTGTTTAGTGCATTTGGGGTTTTAATTATTATGTGGCAAGAGGTATTTCTGCTCAGGTCCACTCTGTTTGGAGTTCTGTAGGCTTCTTGTATATTCCTAGACAGCTCTCTCTTTAAGTTGGGAAAGTTTTCTTCCATAATTTTGTTGAAGATATTTACTGGCCCTTTCAGTTGTAAATCTTCACTCTCATCTATACCTATAATCCTTAGTTTTCGTCTTCTCATTGTATCCTGGATTTCCATGATGTTCTGAGATACAAGCTTTCTGCATTTTGCATTTCCTTTGACTGTTGAATCAATGGTTTCTATGGTATCTTCGGCATGTGAAATTCTTTCTTCCATCTCTTGTATTCTGTTGTTTATATTTGCATCTATGGCCCCTGATTTCTTCTCAAAGTTTTCTATCTCCAAAGTTGTCTCACTTTTTGATTTCTTAGTTGTTTCTACTTCTGTATTTAGATCCAGGATGGTTTTGCTCAGTTCCATCATTTGTTTGTTTGTGTTTTCCTGTAATTCTTTAAGATATTTTTGTGCTTCCTCTTTCATGACTTTTGTCTCTTGACTCAAGTTCTTCTGCATTTCTTTAAGTTTTTTTTTTCATTTCTTCTTTATTGGCTTCTATCTCTTGAGCCGTATTCTCCTGCATTTCTTTAAGTGATTTTTCTGTTTCCATTATACAGGTTTCTAGCTTATTCATGTTCCCCTGTATTTCTTTAAGAGATTCATTTATGTCCTTTTTGTGTTCTTCTAGCAGCATCATGATCAGTGAGTGATTTTAAATCCAATTCTTGTTTCTCTGGTGTGTTGGCATAACCAGGACTTGCTGATGTTGGAGAGTTTGGTTCAGATGCTGCCATATTGCCTAGATTTCTGTTAGTAGCGTTCCTGCATTTGCCCTTTGCCATCTTGTTCTCTGGAGTTAGTTGGTCTTGTCTCTGGCTGGTGTTTGGGCCTCCTGAGGGGCTCTGGGGCTATTATTGCAACACTATATGGCTGGGTTTCCCCTGTAGCAGATTGCTGATATGCTGTCCTCCTCTTGGTTGCCTTTGCAGCCCTAGTGTGCTTTGCCCCAGATTGTATCTGTGAACCAGATGGTGTCCATTTACACCTTCAGGGAGTGCTGAAGGGTGTATGATGTGGGGACCTTTTCTGCATGCTGATCACTCTGCTGGGTAGCTGATCTCCCAACCGGGTTGGTGCATACAAGGCTAGCCTGGCTGCTCAGGCCCTGAGTCTATGCAAAAGACTGGGAGGCAAAGGTCCAAGCAAAGTTCCCCTCAGGCTATGACTGCTAATTGGGTCTGTCAGGTGGCCAGGATGGCGTGCTCCCTGAAAGTGCCCAGAGAGTCTGTTGGGCTAACAACCTCCTGGGCGGGTTGACACACAGATGGCCCACTGGGCAGCCCAGTTCTTGGGGTCAGTCCAGGGCCTGTTGGGGCCTAGACCCCTGCTATGTTAGCCTCGGGCTTTGCCTGCTAGAGCTCTCTGGTGTCCTGTAGGCAAAATGACAGTGTGCGTGCTGGGCCCAGGCAAAAAATCTCCTGGCTGGGTTGGCACCTCGATGGTCCCCCAAACAGTCCAAGGCCTGGGTGCAGGCCAATGCCCGTCAGGCTTAGACCCCTGCGATGTTGGCCTCGGGTTATGTTTGCGTACCTCAGTCTGTCCTATCTCTCTGGAGTCTGAGAACCAAGATGGAGGCGAGTCTCTCATGGCTGGCCGGAGGCAGAGTTCTGAAGTGGCTACTGTGTGGTGAAAGGCACTGTAAATCTGCTGCTGCTTGCAGCCCAGCTGGCCAGCAAAGGTCAGTGGTCGTGGGCGCAGGGCCTAACTGGACCCTGTGTCACCTTGGTTCCACTGCTGATGGCCCTTCAGGTGGACCAGCCCACTGCTGCACTGCCGCTGCGCCGCTCCCCCACCCCATCACCACCGCTGCAGCTGCCACTGCTGCTGCCCACTCAGGGAGGAGGTTTCTCCAGGCCATGAGGTTTTCTCTACTTAACATTTTAATTGATTGTTTAGGCAGAACTTATTCAAGTCATACATTGACATACTTATTTTCAGGTAAGATATGACTTGCTTCCTGATTAATTATTTTTAAGCTCACTTTTTATGTTTTGTTATGTGATTAACCTTTGGCACTTAGAAGTTTTAATAAAAATATCTTAACCCTATTTGGTTGATTATATTATTGTTCAAAATGTCTATATTATTATCCAATCTATACTTCTTAGATAAAGTTTTAATTGAATTAATCAGTTACAATTCTGAACATGTGGGAGCATAGCAAACAAGCTTAGTAAATTGAGCAGGGTCAATGCTTATTTTTAAATGTTTCTTTAGAAAGTCGGTCACTGGCTATATTAGAATATCTGTTACAATTCTTTTGTTAAAAGTAAGCCAAGGAAAGTAGATGGCCCATCCACCGATTTATTATTAAGGTGTTTTCTTTCAGAGACCATCCTAATCTATTGGTTGATAAGCTTATGACAGACACATCCAACTTAGTCTTTCTACGGTAAGTTCTAAGGAAGACAAAATTTACCTCACTTTTTAAAATATAGACGTTCAGACATACTTTTGTATTTCTAATAAATTAAGGTGATAAAACTTTATTTTGAACAGCATCTCAGTGCAGAAAAAGGCCTATTCTTATTTTTTATTAATCAACTTCCTTGAAAAATCAATCTAGGTTTTACTTTACACGAGGTAAGTTATTTAACAAAAAGCAGAAGAGAACAACCAAAGATACCTAACTATCACAAAAACAAAACAAAAGCAAAACAAAACACAAAACAGAAAACACACATACCAAAACAAAACAAAAAAAAAATAAAAAAAACCCAAAACCAAAAAGCAAAAGCAAAACAAAACAAAACAAAAAACAAACAAAAAACAAACAAACAAACAAACAGCATAAAAACAAGGAAGGGAAATTTAAAAAAATAACACATTTAAGAGACAGAAATGGCAATAAAAATATTGTAGAAAAGGATTATATGAAAAAAATACTTTGGGTATTGAAGACAACCCTTACATTTTCTAAATCATCAAAATGAAAAAACAAAAGAAAAACCTATGTTTGTCTTTCCTCTTTCTCGTCATGTGGCCCCAAGTCAGATGCCTGAGACATTGCTTTTAGATGAGCATCCGTGTTGTGTGTGAGATCACTTTGTGACTTCTGTTGTTTTTTTTAAAGGGTGATAATTGTACTTTTTAAGGCAACAGACTACATTTTAAATTGGAGTCTAATCTAAAATTCAGACTCCAAAAACACCTTACACAGCAGACTCATTGAAATTGGAAGCTTATTATACAGTGAGATCTCAGTCCAATTAACATTGAAAAGTGACATTATTTTAGGCAACATTTTCCATCTGTCTGAAAAGCAACATGGCTGCAATTGTGTGCATGCATGTATAAATATCTCTGTATTTTGACATCATCTCAGAAAACCATTTCATTAAGGATGCAAGAAAAGGATGTACTCTAGGAAATAATATTAATAATTTTAGAAAAAGCTATCATCACATAAGAAACAAGGAACAACCATTGTGCAACAGTCAGGGTTAAGATTGGAAGTATGGTCAACAGGTACCACACAGACCAATGAGATATTTTATATTAAATAGGACAAATAACATAGTGTATTGACATCACATAGTTACATGGATAAACTAAAAGTTCTATAGCTTGGAAAAAAGATGGTTATTTGGAGTTTAAAGGGTTAAAAATATGGGCCCAAAGATGTAGAGTAGGTGAAATGGAAGCATTTTCCCAAGGTTCTGGGAAGAGCTGCTACAGCTGCTGACATTCAAATACATGGGGCATTGGTTCCCATTAGATATAAGAATCTATGAATATTATACCTCTTTATATAAATCCACATGAGACTTGTGAATTACCTATGAAAACCTCATGTAAACTTTAAAGCTTTACTTGTGTGTTTGTAAACAACCCAGTACTGTGTAAGTTCCTACTATATTAAATTGGTTAGGGGAAAATGACTAAAACAACTCTGTGCATTTGATACTGATGGGTTTAGTTCTCCAGTCACAGTTTCTTGAACCCTAGAGAACACACAGATATCAAAGGGCAAGTGTGCATATACAATAAGGTTGTTTAAAAATAAAACTCTGTGCTGGGATCAGAGCACACAGAGTAACTGTCAAGGTGAAATTAAACAACTTCGATGTAGTGGTTCAGATGAATCAAATAGCTTGGCAGGAAATAACAGTATCTTAATAAATGAACTTCCATTTTTTCAGCTCTTCAATCTCTGGAAATAAAAGAGAGATAGCAAGTATCTTGGAAAAATCATTAAAATGTATTCCTGCATTTTATTTAATGGTGAACTTTGGGAGAGTATCTATTAATCTCTTCTGTGACTTTTGGCTTTCATTGCAATTTTAATTTTTTACTACAGCACTAAACAGCAGAATCTAGTTCATATACACTAACCCAAATTCTCCTGAAATGAAGCTTATATAAAGAGTAAATATCTCTTATTTATGCTGGACCACTAGTAGTTTTCATCTAAACAATTTCAACTTGCTACTATCTCTATCAATGGGTGCTGAGTGACCTGTTTCTATGGAGTCAGGAGAAGTAGACCTTTCAGTCACGTGTGAGATCATAGCCTCACTCCCTACTCACCACAAAACCCTATCCAATTTTTATGGCTCCTTCCTCAGTTATTCTAGAGCCTTTTTGGAATCTATGTTTTCACAGGAGGCCTATTGGAGGTGGTAAATCTATTTTCACTTGCTTGCTTTGTAAGTGACAATTCATTTTCACCAAAGCATGACATTATTCTCTCTTAGGGTGATGTCAACACTTTCCCATACTGATCAGCCTTTGTGTTTCCTATTCCACTTTATTTCATTGATAATAACATTGTTCCTCATACACTGAATTTTCACCCATTAGATGTTTGTTGATGTTCTTGAAACATAATTCAAGTTAGGCTAAGCAAGGTAAAAATTCTCACCCTTAGGAAAGCACTACTGTGAGTTCTTGGTTATTTCTTTTACCTTCTCCAGTTATTAACCAAGCTTTTTGTTCCCCTTCATATAGGTCATAGAGTTATTCAGGGTCGTTCAGTATTTTATGAATGTTTCAAAGTTACTATTGTCTTCAAATATTTATCTTCTTAATTATTTGGTTAACTATAGGCTGTCTTGTTTCATAATTCCCATTAAACTCCAGTTGAAAATTTTCTTTTAAGATTCTACAGAATGTTTACCTCTCACCATGCCAATCTCACATCACATGACTTGAGAAGGTCAAATGCAAGACCAAACTATCCCACCCTTGCACATACAGCCCAAGGAAGCTCAATCTTACCACAAGGACACTTGTGCAACCATTTTCATTGCAGCTTTATTTCTAATAGCCAGAAACCGGAAACAAATTAGATGTCCCTCAATTGAAGAATGGATAAAGAAAATGTGGTACAAAAATAGAGTATTATTCAGCAGTTAAATAAAATGGTATCATGAAATTTGCAGGCAAATGGATGCAACTAGGAAAAAAATGAAACTGAGTGAGGTAATCAAAGCACAGTGAGCCCAATATTGCATGTGCTCACTTATAAGTGGATATTAGCCGTTAAGTAAATCCAGGTACAGTCCACAGACCCAGAGAGGTTAGGTAAAGAGCAAGGCTATAGTGGGGAAGTTCCACCTCCCTGGGAAGGGGAAATAGAATAGATTCTGAAAGTGGACTGGAATCAGGTGGGAATGGGAGTGGGAGAGATCAGGTCCCAGAGAGGAATGAAAGACAGAGGGTGAGAAAAGAAAGCTGGAATTGATAAACATTTGGGGGTCATGTAAAAACCTAGTGTAGTGGAAATGTCCTGGACTCTATGAGGGTGATTGTAGTGAGAACTTATAGTAATGGAGAATATATAATCTGAGTCAGCCATTTGTACCTAGAGAAGGCTTAGGACTCAGTGTCCTTAGGACTCCATCCTTAGGACTGGAGTATATTCTTTTGATTTGTTGGCTGGGGGAGCCCCATAGAAGTCCCTAAACAATACACAATACACTCTGGTGCTAGGACAAAACATCCCTGAAATCTGAAATCTGACAATGGGGCTCCATCGACAAGGACAACTTTCATACAGTTCATTGAAAGTAGTGAGATCAAGCCTGTGCAGGCTTAGAGCCTTCTTCACTATGATCTTGTCTTTTTGGCAGAGGATGGTACTCTGCAGGCTATAGAAAGAGAAACCTAGACATCAATCCAGCCACAAAACCTCCAAAAAAGCTGTCCTCTTAGTAAGATGAATTGGGGAGTTTTCCTCTTAGCACTGCTTTCATTGTGTCCCATAGATTTGGGTATGTTGTGTTTTCATTTTCATTGTGTTCTAAAAAGTCTTTAATTTCTTCATTTCTTCCTTGACCAAGGTATCATTGAGTAGAATATTGTTCAGTTTCCACGTGTATGTGGGTTTTCTGTTGTTTTTGTTGCTATTGAAGATCAATTTTACTCCATAGTGATCTGATAGGAGGCATGGGATTAGTTCGATCTTTTTATATTTGTTGAGGTCTGCCTTGTGTCCAATTATATGGTCGATTTTGAAGAAGGTACCATGAGGTGCTGAGAAAAATGTATATTCTTTTGCTTTAGGGTGAAATGTTCTATAAATATCAGTCAAATCCAATTGGTCCAAAGCTTCAATTAGTTTTACTGTGTCCCTGTTTAGTTTCTGTTTTCCCGATTGGTCCATTGAGGAAAGTGGAGTGTTGAAGTCCCCCACAATTATTGTGTTAGGTGCAATGTGTGCTTTGAGAGCCCTGAGTGCCTCCAAAAAGAAAATGGAGAGAGCATACATTACCAGCTTAATGACACACGTGAAAGCCCTATAACAAAAAGAAGCTATTTCACCGAGGAGGAGTAGAAGGCAGGAAATCATCAAACTCAGGGCTGAAATCAATCAAGTAGAAACAAAGAGAACCATACAAAAAATCAACAAAACCAGGAGCTGGTTCTTTGAGAAAATCAACAAGATAGATAAACCCTTAGCCAGACTGACCAACGGGCACAGAGAAAGTATCCAAATTAACAAACTTAGAAATGAAAAGGGAGATATAACAGCAGAAACTGAGGAAATCCAAAAAATCATCAGATCCTACTACAAGAGACTGTACTCAACACAACTGGAGAATCTGGAGGAAATGAACAATTTCCTTGACAGATACCAAATACCAAAATTAAATCAGGACCAACTAGATCATCTAAACAGTCCCATAATGTCTAAAGAAATAGAAGGAGTCATAGAAAGTCTTCCAACCAAAAAAAGCACAGGACCAGATGGTTTCAGTGCAGAATTCTATCAGACCTTCAAAGAAGAGTTAACACCAATACTCTTCAAACTATTCCACAAAATAGAAACAGAAGGAACACTACCCAATTCCTTCTACGAAGCCACAATTACGCTGATACCAAAGCCACACAAAGATCCAACAAAGAAAGAGAACTTCAGACCAATTTCCCTTATGAATATCGATGCAAAAATACTCAATAAAATTCTTGCCAACCGAATCCAAGAACACATCAAAACGATCATCCACCATGATCAAGTAGGCTTTATCCCAGGAATGCAGGGTTGGTTCAATATATGGAAATCCATCAATGCAATCCACTACATAAACAAACTCAAAGAACAAAACCACATGGTCATTTCATTGGATGCTGAAAAAGCATTTGATAAAATTCAGCATCCTTTCATGCTTAAAGTCTTGGAGAGAACAGGAATTCAAGGCCCATACCTAAACATAGTAAAAGCAATATACAGCAAACCGGTAGCCAGCATCAAACTAAATGGAGAGAAACTTGAAGCAATCCCACTGAAATCAGGGACCAGACAAGGCTGCCCCCTTTCTCCTTATCTTTTCAATATTGTACTTGAGGTACTAGCTCGGGCAATTCAACAACATAAGGAGGTCAAAGGGATACAAATTGGAAAGGAAGAAGTCAAACTTTCATTATTTGCAGACGACATGATCGTCTACCTAAGTGACCCAAAAAACTCCACTAGAGAGCTCCTACAGCTGATAAACAACTTCAGCAAAGTGGCAGGTTATAAAATCAACTCAAGCAAATCAGTGGCCTTCCTATACTCAAAGGATAAGCAGGCTGAGAAAGAAATTAGGGAAATGACCCCCTTCACAATAGCCACAAACAGTATAAAGTACCTTGGGGTGACTCTTACCAAACATGTGAAAGATCTGTATGACAAGAACTTCAAGACTCTGAGGAAGGAAATGGAAGAAGACCTCAAAAAATGGGAAAACCTCCCATGCTCATGGATCGGTAGAATCAATATAGTTAAAATGGCCATTTTGCCTAAAGCACTATACAGATTCAATGCAATACCCATCAAAATCCCAACTCAATTCTTCACAGAGTTAGAAAGAGCAATTATCAAATTCATCTGGAATAACAAAAAACCCAGGATAGCTAAAACTATTCTCAGCAACAAAAGAAAAACTGGGGGAATCAGTGTCCCTGACCTCAAGCAATACTACAGAGCAATAGTGTTAAAAACTGCATGGTATTGGTACAGTGACAGGCAGGAGGATCAATGGAACAGGATTGAAGATCCAGAAATGAACCCACACACCTATGGCCACTTGATCCTCGACAAAGAGGCTGAAAACATCCAATGGAAAAAAGATAGCCTTTTCAACAAATGGTGCTGGTTCAACTGGAGGGCAGCATGCAGAAGAATGCAAATTGATCCATCCTTGTCTCCTTGTACTAAGCTCAAATCCAAATGGATCAAGGACCTCCACTTAAAACCAGACACTCTGAAGCTAATAGAAAAGAAACTGGGGAAGACCCTTGAGGACATCGGTACAGGGAGAAAGTTCCTGAATAGAACACCAATAGTGTATGCTCTAAGATCAAGAATTGACAAATGGGACCTCATAAAATTACAAAGTTTCTGTAAGGCAAAGGACACCATCAAGAGGACAAATCGGCAACCAACAAATTGGGAAAAGATCTTCACCAATCCTACATCAGATAGAGGGCTAATAGCCAATATATATAAAGAACTCAAAAAGTTACACTCCAGAAAACCGAACAACCCTATTAAAAAATGGGGTACAGAGTTAAACAAAGAATTCTCACCTGAAGAACTTCGGATGGCGGAGAAGCATCTTAAAAAATGCTCAACTTCATTAGTCATTAGGGAAATGCAAATCAAAACAACCCTGAGATTTCATCTTACACCAGTCAGAATGGCTAAGGTTAAAAACTCAGGAGACAGCAGGTGTTGGAGAGGGTGTGGAGAAAGAGGAACACTCCTCCACTGCTGGTGGGGTTGCAAATTGGTACAACCACTCTGGAAATCAGTCTGGCGGTTCCTCTGAAAACTGGGCACCTCACTTCCAGAAGATCCTGCTATACCACTCCTGGGCATATACCCAGAGGATTCCCCACCATGTAATAAGGATACATGCTCTACTATGTTCATAGCAGCTCTATTTATAATTGCCAGATGCTGGAAAGAACCCAGGTATCCCTCAACAGACGAGTGGATGCAAAAAGTGTGGTATATCTACACAATGGAGTACTATTCAGCCATTAGAAACAATGAATTCATGAAATTCATAGGCAAATGGATGGAGCTAGAGAACATCATACTAAGTGAGGTAACCCAGACTCAAAAGAGGAATCATGGTATGCACTCACTAATAAGTGGATATTAACCTAGAAAACTGGAGTACCCAAAACATAATCCACACATCAAATGAGGTACAAGAAGAAAGGAGGAGTGGCCCCTTGTTCTGGAAAGACTCAGTGAAGCAGTATTCGACAAAACCAGAACGGGGAAGTGGGAAGGGGTGGGTGGGAGGACAGGGGAAGAGAAGGGGGCTTACGGGACTTTCAGGGAATGGGGGGCTAGAAAAGGGGAAATCATTTGAAATGTAAATAAATTATATCAAATAAAAAAAATTAAAAAAACAAGAAATTATAGAATAAAGTATTTTCTTGTTAACAAAATTTTCCATTGACTTATATCAGGGGATTATTTTTCAGATGGTGATGCTTTTTATAATTATTTAAATTTCTTGTCTTGTTATTCATTGTGCTGTCATCTTGGAAAAAATTAACTTGGCAGGACAGAGTTGTCTAAATTGACTAAAAATTGGTTATTTAAATGTGCAATTCGAATAACATTTGTTTGTTCCCTATGTTACATAATGTATTTTGCTATATTTGTCATTGATGGCTGTGATATTCCCAACAAAGAAGATGCAGGTGAAAAAAAAAAAGATGTATTGGGGAAATGGTGGTACAGAACTTTTAGGAGAGATCAGCCATTGTCTGATTTAGCTTGAGATGCTAAAGAGGAAGCCTGACACTGCTTATATAGCCAGAGACCAGAGTCTAATAGCTCAGAGACCTAGGGTAGAACCACACTACTGGCAAAACAAAAACAAAATTCAGTGAAATTATTTTTAATGATAGTCCTCTCTCTGTACTTAGAGAAGGCACCATGTCCAGCCATTATCAGAGAAGAATCCTCTGGCTACAGATGCAATCATGTGCAGAGGAAAATTAGGCAAAGATAGAACCCAGATTAGAGGTCTCCTTCAGGTCCCTCCTTTTGCAGTTAGGGGAACTCTGCAGAAGGAAGGCAGGAAAGACCATAGGAATCAGAGAGGATGGAAGTCACCAGTAGACCATTTCCCAACAAATCAACTTAGCATGGATTATATGGACTCTTAGAAACTGAATGGGCAAGCCCAGGGCCATAATGGGTCTGCAACAGATCTTTTGCACATATGTCTCTTAGCTTGGTGTTTTTCGGAGACTCCTAACAGTGGGAGCAGTTGTACTGCTGTTATGCAAATGGATTATCACATAAGGGAGAATAGCTAGCCTCAGAATAAGGGGGCATACATAAATAAAAGGTTTTTCATTATGGGGCAAGTTGTAGTCCCTGTAAGTTCTATGACTTTAATTTGAGCTGACCCCCAACTCCCTACACAAACACCAGTCACAGAGTTTTATCAATTAATGGGCTGACAGTTTCATTAGCTCTTATCACTATGCAGTATAGGTGCCGTGGGTCTAAGCATAACCAGCAATCATGGCCAATTTCTAGCTGAGAATGACCCAGTTGAAGGTGGTAAATAAGGATGTGTAGGGACAAAGCACCCTACAAAGCACCCCTGAAAGGGTGTTTCAAGTGCTTTGAAAAGGAATTTGGTTGTAGTTTTAGTGGTCTAGGACCTGGAGCAACAGTTTCTTCTGGATAGTTAACCTATCCCCAGGGTCCATTCTTATGGCTGGGATCTTCCTTTTAGACCTCTGATTTTATCACCACTAAATGGCATTTTTTGTTGTTGTTGTCCAATTTTGGGGGAGGGAGCTATTTTTCTCTATAAATATATTCATATGAGAGTTCCTAAGAAGCTTTTGTTTCACAACTCAAATTATTAAAATGGAAACAACTCATTATTGACAATTGAGGGGCTCACTGACAGGGTATACATAGAATTGTAAGTTCTGTATTCCTACCTCAAAATATGAATTCTTACATCCTACCTTTCTCCAATATAACCAGACACATAAGTAGGCAACCATGAGCAAATGTCAATATAGACTCTGACTTATAGTCTGTAGTGGCATCACCTCTCCCTTCCCCTGTTTAGGTCTTGCTCAATTCCAAGTCCACTCCTGAAGATTATGGGGATACAATCGTGAGCCTCTCTTAATACCCAACATAAGACTTGGAAAGTTTTGTGAGGGTCAAGGAGTGGAAGGTCCTGGACCTGATGAAACCTTAATTTTAATGACAGTAGCATGTGTGGCTTCTGACCTGGGTGTGTGCATTCCATGGTGTAATGCTAGCCACATTTACAGCCATAAGAATGAAGATAATCACCATTGAATATCCTTTTCCAGTCAGTTCCAATGTCTTCTTAGTGACTGTTTTTGAGCCAGACTGTATCACGAGGTTTGAAAAGGGCAAACTGGTAGTGGGCTTGGCTGGGTCTATCAATAGTCTGAAGAGTAGCCATTATGGGGGACTGGATGACTTGTAATGACGTGAGAAAGGAATGGTTAGAAAGTTCTCTAAATGTGAGCTTTTCTACTCAGCCTCTTTTTTTTCCCAAAATACATCACTGAGATTAAATTAATTATAAATTAAATTATAAATTAAATACATGCCTAGGCCACAAGCTCTGGCTTGTTCCTCTACTAAATCTTAATTTAAATAACCCATTTATTCCAGTCTATTCTGCCACATGGCTATTTAACTCTCTTCAAGAACATGTACTCCTCTCCTTTGAGCCTAGGACAAAGTCTTCTGACCCTGATTCTTTCCCAGAATCCTATCTCTTACTGCTAGATATCCCACCTTTTCCTGCTTCAGTGTATTGACCATAGGCTTATTGATAAGTGATGCTTCCACGCAATACACAAGAGATTTTCTCTGCAACATTCTGTCAGCTGCTAGTCTATGTGTTGGAAAGAAGTGACACATATCTTCTAAAAATATCATAGAGAGCAATCCCTCCCTTTATGGGGTGCAGTAGGCCTGAAGTAAAGCAAAGCAAAGAGGTTTAAACACCTTTCACCAGACTATAATGAGAATTTTGTTACAAGTTTCTTTAGTGACCAGCTCTTCTTTTTCTACCTATTCAGAACTCTTAGTTATATATGCAAAATGAATATATCAATGAATGCTTAAAACTTTGACTATTAATTGAGAAGCATTGGCTATAAAATGTGGTTTGTTGTTAGAATCCAATGTTAGAGTGATATCAGATTTGGGTACCAATTCCTGGAGGAGCTTTTTAGCTACTATTTGAGCAGTTGCAGTCAGGGGAATGTATTAATGTATTTATGGACCCAGAAAAGAAAAAGCATCTATAAAAACAGGCAAGTATTTCTACTTTTCCCTGGATGTCTATATTTCAATGAAGTTAGTTTACCAGATTGTTGGACTCTCCTATGTACCCCTTTCTAGTTTAAGAATTAATTCTTGGATTAGTTGACTGTAGACCTCGCATCTGTCTGATACATCTCATATAAGGCTTTCAAATTTGGCTGGTAACTTGGTCTGAGCATGTCAGAATGTTTGATGGACTCCTGATTAGTAGCCTGGTGAAGGTCAGTTACCATGTCACTGCCAATTCTTTATGAAAGAATAATCTTTCCCTCTGGTATCCTCCACTGACTTGAAGGTTCAAGCAGTTCATTGCTTTTTTGTGTATCTTCTATTTTTTCTAGTTATACCATGGAATCTGAAATAATACTGGGAGAGAGCATGTCAGCAGAATATCAGTAGACTCCAAAGCTCTTAGTAACACTTGTCAGATAGTGACATCAGCAGCTTGGTTGCTTCTTGCTTCAATAGAGTTACAATTTTGATGACCTTGGAAGTGGGGGATAGAAACTAGTAGCAGAAGCCAAATAGCCTCTAGGAGAGCCAAGATTTCCTCCTTATCTATAATGTCCTTTGCCCTAGCAGTAAGGAACACTCTTTTCTTGTAGATCATACCATGGATATGTGCAGTAGCAAAGGCACAGTAAGTTTTCCATATATATGATAATAGAACTTCTTTTCCCCCTGTGAAAGCCTGGATTACAGGAATTGATTTTGCTTTCTGGGTCAAGAAATATAGCCATAAGGCTAGGGCTATATTATTTCACTTAAAAAAAAATTACTGCACTCCCCACATACTTGGTTCCATCTTTAATGAAACTGCTCCCATCCATGTAGAGTACTGTATCTGGAACTTTCAGGATCATATCTATTAGATGTGAGAGGATCCAGCTGGAGCACCAATGTACCTGAGGACAGTTACAGATGAAGATTTATAGGTCATCATTGAGCAAGAGAGTAGTAGGTTGAATGGTCACAGGTGTTCATACTAGGCTGGCAGTTGAAGTAGGAGTAGGCCCTGGTCCTAGATCAGATGGTATTTGACAGCAAGCATTCTGGTATTCTTCCAAGGAGTGCCTCAACCATCAGCACTGTTATGAATATAAGATCCAGACCCAGAGTTACCTCATTTATTTCTTTTTACTAGAATACTGATAGCTGGCATAGCTCTTAGGCAAGTGATCCATCCTGAAGTTACAGGGTTAATTTGGACAAGTATGCCAAAGGATGTTTTTTTACCCTAAAGTTTGAGTTAAAAGCTCTTTGCAATGTCATTTATTTTATGACCACACAAATTAAAAGGTTATGAAACATCTGGAGGTATAAGGCTGGACCTGAAGTCAGAGATATTTTAAAGCCTCAAATGTTTTTGATCAGTCTCAGTAGGGATTAGGGACTCAGTGCACCAATTTGTTCTGGTATACAGAGGCTTTGATATTTCTTTAATCCCTAATATCCAGAGGTAGCAATATCTATCCATATTTAGGTATTCTTGAACCTGTCTCTTAGTCTTTTGAGTTGGAATTTGAAAGATGGCCACAATCCTATTCTGATTCAGGTTCATTTTGTACCCTGCCCTCCTTGGTTGGTACTCAGGATAAAGAGATTCTTATGTACAAAGCTGAGCTTTCTTAGCAGAAACTCTGTAGCATAGTGTCTCTAATTCTTGCATCAATCCCTCAGTGGGCCTTTTATAATCTGTTTCAGTTTCAGAGATTAGGAGGAGATCATCTACATAGTGTAAATATAGGTTAGCAGGAAATTTCTGATGGAGGGGCGGGAGAAAGTTAGCACTTAATAGTTCATGAAATGGATTTGAGAGCTCTAGTGGATATAACTATGATATAGTGCCTATACCTATTGTTTAAGTATCATTTGGAAGAAGTAGGTGGAAAGCTTGTAAAAGTTTAATATATATATATACCTAGCTATACACACATATATTTGTCCACCATCAAAGAAAAAGAGGAAATGAACTAGAGAGAACAAAAGAGAGATACCTTGGAAGGTTAAATGGCAGAAAGATTAATGGTGAAGTGATCTAAAAAGACTATAATCTCAAAAAATATTAAGATTAATGCATATTAAAATTGATAATATTGAGTTCTTTTTCTCAGAAAATAAGTCTATTTTTACTCACTCAATGCATTCATTAAATCATTTCAGCCAGTATAAGCTTATTTCATATTTGCATTTTAATCTAATCAAATGTTATTCATTTTGCTGCCAAGTTTGTTCCAGCCATCATTCCCATGGGGAATGTACTCTTCTTGTGAGTCTAACAACTCTGAAATTGTGTTTTCCATTGAATCTTTGAATTCCTTGGAGAAGCTGTACAAAGATGTTTTAAATAACAAAAATAATTTGCATTAGTCTTAATTAGGAATAAGACGATCTATATATTGAGTTGCAAATAATGGAAAATTTACAGTAATTAGTCTTTCAATCAATGAACCAAGAGGTTCTCTCTATTTAGATCTTTGATCAATTAGTTCAAGCATTGCAACAGTTTACATTGTTACATTCATATATATTTCATCTTTGGCACCATTACATATAAAACTATAGTTTTTATTTCCAATTACATTTCGTTATCAGAGAGATAATCAAATACAATTAGCTTGTTTATTTTGTTATAATGTTCTATATTTTGGTTAGTTCTAGGAAAACTCTGATAATTATTGTAAATTGTGTATAGAGACAAAACTATTATGTAGGAGTAATTTTAGTTTTGATATATTAATATCCATTACTCTTGTTGTTCCTATAGCAAAATATCTGGTAAAGAAATGTAAGGAAGGACAAGTTTATGGTTTAAGAAGGAATACAGCCCATCATGTTGGATGGTACAGTTGTAGCTAGTCATATGTCTTGGAAGTGTCAAGGAAGAAGAAAAGAAATGCATTTTCTCCTTGTTGTTCCATCCTGGATTCTAGCCTATAAAATGATACACCCTGGATCTTTTCCAGAGTGAGTCTCTGCTGCTTACTTAAAACTGTTAAAAGCCCTCACAAATATGTAAAGTTTCTCCTAGGCCACTCTAAAATACAGTTAAAAGTAACAACTCTGAGTCCAGAGAGATTGTTTAGCAGTAAGGAACACTGGCTACTCTTCCTGAGGATGCAGATTCAATTCCCAACATTTACACAATAGGTCATACCATCTCCAACTTCACTGACATGTTAAATAACATCCCTTTTGATTTCTGAAGATAACATGCATGCATATAGTAGATGTACACACAGGCAAAATACCCATGTACATAAAATAAAATACATTAAAGTTAAAATATTTTCAAATGTTTATTTTATTATTTTAAATTATTTGTATGTATATATGGCTGTCATATAGTTCTATTTGTAATTTGTAATTGGTTTTATTATATTGATATTTCTGCACCCCAAGTATAAATGGTTTACTCCATATTTTTATCTTTTCACAGTTTTCATAGAGTGATCATGATTGTCCTTAACAGACATGCAAATACTTAACCACTACCTACTTTTTTTAATTATCTTCATCTTTCCATACCCTTCTCTTTATAGTTGAGATAGTTACTAAAGAATTTACTGTCAAATACACCGACTCTTCAATCTCAATGAGTCTTTAATAAGTATTCTTTAATTCTTTTTCAATTATTTCCTTTTCAGTATGATTCTAGGATAGTCTTGAGTTGTTGTATATCTGCTTACTCTGTTCATGGCTTACATTTTCATGTTACCTAGCTTTGGTCTCAACCTTATTGTTTTCAATTTTTCATTCTTTCTCTGGTCCTTTTAGTGTCTATTATCACTGACCATTCTCTAGCTTCCCACATCTCTTCATTTGTTGCTATTTCCTCTGACCTCCCCATCCTCATCCCTGTTCTCTTTCATTTTTAAACCATGCCTCATGTAATTTTGTTAAATGTGAAATGACAATACTAAGATAGATAGTCTAAGATTTTGCTGGTATTCTGGTGAAGACTTGTGTTTAATGTTAGCTTTGTGATCTCCTTAGTATATTTTATTATTAAAATCTGTCTTGATACATTTTAGCTCCAAATCATTCTGGCTAGATTTGAAGGGAGATAAGAAATGTGGGAAGTATCCTACAATCTTATTTCATCTCACCCTGGGTAGTTCTATGCCCATAATCTGACTTTAGTAATTGTTCCTCCAGTGGTAAAATTGACTTTTTTCTGCCATATATGAGACCCCCTCAAAAAAATCCAAAAAACAAACACCACCCAAGAATGTAATACAAGATTCTCCATTCCTCTCATGTATTGAATCTGTGATAATACATTTTTTCCAAGAAAGCAGACTGTTTTTCTTTGAATGGAGGACACTCTAGTCATATTTCACAACAAAATGATTGTTTTTCCCTTTCCACTCTCAGAGATGGTAGAATCTTTCTTTATTCCTTACAGTGATAAAAAACCCTTGAAATTCCTCAAGGTAGAAAAAATATGAGAGATTCTGAGGCCCCAGAAGTGCCAAATATGATGCCAGAAACAATAAGCTTCCAAAACTTTGTGAAAACCAACACTTATTTGTTAACTTCTTTATAGCCAGGACTCTCTGTTCCAGGTTAACAAATAATAGCTTCTATTCATCCTGGTTCTAGTAGCTTGAACCTAGCAAAAATAATATTTGATTTCTTAAATGTCTTTAAACATCCCTAGATTAAATATCATTAAACTTCCAAGGATTCAGTATGTTAATATTTTTCTCCTTTGAATTTTGATTTTTCTTTATATCCATGTTCATATATACAAATCTTTAAAATTCTTTGGAAATTATTTGTAGACACAACATATAATTTCATTAAACACATACTGCTTTTATTCATTTTAGTATGATAAAATACCATGATAAAAATAAGTAGGAAAATCAAGAGTTTATTACATCTTGTAGTTAGAGGTTACCATTTAGGGACCCAGGAAAGGAGCTGAAAGAGAACATTGAGGCAGAAAGTGAAATGAAGACTAGAAAAAAAATATGAATTTCAATAGCTTGCTTGGGTGGCTTTTTAAAAGTATCTCATCCATGTGTACTGTATTTATCACATTTGTGACCTTTATTTCCTCCCTTTCATGCCTCCTTTGTCTATAGCCCCCAACACTCCTTCTAAAGCTCACAGCCTCTTTTTCTTTAATTACTGTTGTGAAATAAGTAATAAACAAATCAATACATAAATGAATTAATACATAAATGCAATATTCTAGATCCACTTAGTTTTGCTTGTACATATATGGTTAGGATTGGGTAAGCAATTAGGGAGTTCATTCCTGGGGAAGTCTGATTCTTTTCTCATTGGTTATTACCTACTTGAAGATACACATATAGGGGGAAATCTTGTTTTGCTTTTGTTTTTGTTTTTGTTTTTTTATACACAAAATCGCCATCCCAGGGTGGTCACTGCCTGCAGTAAATTTGTTTTTCACAAGTCAATATTTAGTCAGTAAAAATGTCCCAAAAACATGTCCACAAGCAAATATGATGGGGCCATTTCTCAGTCAAGTTTTTCTTCTTTACTGACTCTACTTTTTGTCAGGTTGTGAAAAACAAACTAGCAAAACAAAACCAGGGTACAGTATTACACTTATTTATATTCTTTCTTACTTTTTTTTTTTAATTCAAAAGAGTCTGCAATTCTCTTTCATGTCTTTGGCATTTTGATGATTATAACCCTTTTGGCTTACATAGACTAAATTTAATGTTTTTGACAAGAAAAATGAAAGAAGAGATGCTGTCGTTTTATATTAGCATATATCAAGAGGTATGTGATAGAGACTAGACCTCCAATCAAGGAGTGTACCTAAATGGACTTTTGACTCTAGATACATATGTAGCAGAGGATAGTTTTGTCAAACAGCAATGAGAGGGGAGGCTCTTGGTTCCAGGAAGTTTGATGCCCCAGAGTAGAGGGATGCTGGAACTGTGGGGCAAGATAGTGTGGATTGTTGGGGGAGCACTCTCTTACAGGCAAAGGGGAGGGCATATGTGGGATGGGGGGTGGCAGAGGGGTAACCAGGAAGAAGGATATCACGGGATGGGGATTTTGTGAAGAGGGTGAACAAAAAAGTGATATAGCATTTGAGATGTAAACAAATGGAATGATTGTTAAAAATTAAAATAAGACATTATTAATAGTTACCATGTTCTCACTAAATATAAGTGACATTTTAAAAATCCTAGCAAAACCATTTTAAAACAAGAAGAAAAGATCAATCTTCATAAATAAATTTAACGGGTGTTATATGCATTGATTTCACACCATTATGGACTTAACTAAGAAAGCTTGACACTTTGTTTAAGAAACAAGTACAGGCTTAGAACCTATATAATAGGGCATTAATCACAGAGTTCAGGAGTCTAAATCCTTCTATCCAAATTATTTCCTGTATGAAGAGTCGACAGTGGGAAGGTCATTACTTGTGCCCTAAGCTATACTTTCCTTCTTAACACTAAAGTAAGTGAAAATTGTTTTTACCAAATGTGTGTAATTATTTGTGAGATTCTCAGACCCTGATGTCATTTTCCCTAGTGTTTTTCTAAGAAAAAATTACATATAACTCCTGTGGGATTACAATGAACCATAGTTTGATTTGATCAAAGAGTAAGAAAATCTTCCAACAGATAAACTAAACAGCTGTTCCCAAGGGGACCATCATTTAAAGTAGGCAGAATGAATGCATCTCGTAATTCCTATTATATTGTTGCTTATTTTAAAGCATCCTCAGCATCTCCTCCTGTAGTTCATTTGTAAAAGCATCCTCTATTTCCTCCTGCAGTTCATAGTAAATAACTACGCAGATGAAACATCTACTCATCAATAGTGATATAATATCAATTGAAAATTAAGTTACAAAAGCCATTGCAGACTAGAGTTGCTTGTTTTCTTGTTAATGTAATATTTCATCTCTAAAGAACCAAGATCTGCTCATCTGATTAAATTTCGCACAAAGAGGAATGATGACTTACATTATCCGAAGAGAACACTTTTTCTATGAAGATACATCAACTGATTATCTACTTCTTAAGCAAAGCAGGACTAGAGAACCTTTTATTCTTGTGTTGTAAAGACTGATGTGCTTACAAACAGGAGCCACTCTCTAAGAGGCTCAACAAGCAGCTGAAAGAGTCAAGTGTAGATACTTACATCCAACCAATGAACCAGGGACCCCTGTGGTTGAAGTAGGGAAAGGCTGGAAGAAGCTGAGGAGGAGGGAGACCCCATAGGAAGACCAGTAATTTCAACTAACCTAGAGTCCGGAGATCTGTCAGACACTAAGCCACCAACCAGGCAGCATACATTAGCTGTTCCCAGGCTATGTATACATACACACATATACAGCAGAGGATTTCCTAGTGTGGCCTCAATGAGAGAAGATGTACCTAATCCTTGAGAATCTTAAGGCTCCAAGGGAGTGGGGAGCTTTGATGATTGGACTGTAAAAAAGATTAAATAATAATAATAATAATAAAATTTGGAGATATGAAACATCAACTTATAGACAACAACCCCAGGATCTTTGATATAAACATTAGAGATAAATATTCTAATATAGATTGGTATGAAGAACATGGGGTAAGAGGCATCACAGTCTATTTTAAAAGGCTAACAGACCCTTAGAAACACATTGGCCCTTATATGAAACTTAAGTAAGTGAACATATATTCAATAACTCCAGCGAGTGCAACTTTGGACTGCTGATTCATCTTCACCTAGATGACACAGACTTGGCAATAAAAGGTATAATGCTTTCTATATTCTGTTTAAAAAGGCAGACAATTCTGGCTGTACATTTTAAGGGAATGCACCACACACTCACTTTTTATTTTTATGGACAATTAGAAAAAGTCAAGAAGTCAAAGAGTTAAAATTTTAAAAAATGCTGTGTTTAATGAAATAATACAGTAATTGTCCTAATAAACTTATTACACTGCAAATATTTACTAAAATATCACTATATACTCCAAATGTATGTGCAAGTGATATCAACTGAAAGAAATTTTATTCAAACAATTAAACAGTAAAACCTTTTTAAAAGAAAAATGAGGCATATTATACATATATCCCCAAAATGTAAATAAAGAAAAATTGGTGTAGTACTACACATCTTGAAATTAAAAATAATTTTGTTCAAACCAATTGTGATATATTTATATCATCTTAATAAAAATTAATAGAAAAAAATTTAAACTGTTAATTATAGATCATTCTTTACCTATTATTTCTATACCTGTACTTATTCAATTTTTGTAATGACTCATGTAAAGTTGGCATATATAGCTAACCTCTAATAATTTGGACGTAGTGTGTATGAAAGAGAAAGCAAAATAGTTCAAGGTCACTCTACTTTCATTTCCAAGAGTGTCTTTAGGGAAGTAAATTGGTATAATATGTTCCCTAAAATAACAGCACAAAAATGTTACAAAATAACTATGGGAATCTGTAATAACCATCTGTAAATATGAATAACATATTTTTATTAGGGACTCCTGAAACAAAGACAGTATTACATTCTATTATCATTGATGTCTACACTGAAATGTATTTGATTATGCCCTATTTATGAAAACTCTGTTAGAAACAGGTGCAAAATGAAGAACTATTTAGTTTCTCAGTTCATTACACTATTGTTACTGACAAAAAATTGCCACAAAATCTTTTTATTATTAGGAAATAAATAAACAAAGTGACAAATTCAGAGACAGAACTTTGGTCTGGCCAACCACATAGTTAGAGGAAAGAAGAATGGTCAAAAGGTAAGTAATTGCTTTGCATCCAGAATAGCAGTTTGGACATAAGGATTTTGTGTCTGACATTTGCTAAGGAAGTGCAGCTGAGCCACAGGATTTTTTCTGTTTGTTTGTTTTTTGTTTTTTTTTTTTAAAGCACTGTGTGCCATGAATAGAAGTGCTAGAAATTCATCTATAAAAATTAAAGTCATGATAATTGATGAGAGTTTTCAAATGGGCAAAGAAGGAATCGATTGCAAAGTATTTGTAGTAAATATGAAGGCCAAATGCATGTAAAATATTTCATACCAATTTATATGAAAATGATTTTACACCTGTATATGGGAAAGAGTGGCAGTCAGAAGAAAGAATTCAAAAACGTTAGTAACTTACTTAGCACATACCTTTTTCTCTAAAATCAAGAAACTAAGTATGCAAACTGCATGCTCAAGTGAGTGTTTGCAGAGCAGTGTTCAGCTGATTCTTCTCTTCTGCACTGCAAGGAGACTTCTAAGCAGTCAGTTAACAAAGCTGTCAGTATTCCATAACAATCTTAAAATTTCCCATATGAGCTAGTGTCTGATGGCCATATTTTTTTATGTATCTTTATTTTTTGTGAATGTGTGCACATGTATATGATTCAAAATGTACATGTGTACTGGAGAGTTGGGGCTCTGTTCCCACAATGTGGGTTCCAGGAGTTGAACTCAGAGCCTCAGATTTGGCAGTAAGTACCTTTACCCTCTGAGTCATCTCAGTTTAGTTATTGTATATCTAAAATGTTATTTAAATACAAAAATTGAGAAAGACTATAAAACAATACACTAAGTATGAGAAGGCAATGCTGGGATTTAGTATAGAAAGCATTTGTTATCATTTTCATAAGAGAAATGAGGAAAGATCTAACATTTTCTGTTTTTCTCATATTTTTAAAGACTTGTACAATCATATAAACATCTTTAAAGTGACTTAAAGCAAGTTCTTTTTCCCAAAGCATTTGACATGCCAAGACCTTTGTTATTGCAGAGCAGAAGATGTAATGATACCCCAGGATTCTGAGAACAAAATTATGTACATTTCCAATGGAGTATTCTCTTTCAAATTTTTATGGTCTTTTGGGCATATTGTTCCCAACTTTCAAAAACTAGTGTTACTAATCATTTATTTATGTCGAAGAGTTTCAACATGTGTATTAAACAGAGAAGAACTTTAGAATAATGAAGACAACGTGCTTAGCTTTTCCACTGGAAAAAGAAGGACCTGTGTTCTGGTGGCAGAGTGCAGCAAGACTTATTTTAAAATCATTCTGATGTTAGATAAAAGCCTGTAGTGAAACCTGTTCTGGATTTGATTTTTGATGATTTAATTATAAACACAATTTTTCAAGAAATTCCATTCATTGTAAATTGTTTCTTTTTTGCACATTTCTTCCTTTCTACTATGTTTTAGACAGTCTATATTGTTTAAATTTATGATTAGCCTACTGTGGATACATTTCTGATACGAAAATTTTTCCTCTCCATTGGAATGTCTCAATATTTAACAATTAAAATGCAATAGCTGGATATAACATAGGGTGAGATAGAAATCACATTTTGATCATGAACATTCTAGTTACCATACCATGGGAAAATGATTCAATAGTATTCCTAGAGAGGTAGAACTTGCTGCTAGCTATTTTTGTTGCATAGAATCTTCCAGAGATTGTTCCGTAAGACAACTGAGTCTTTACACTTTTACCATCAAGTGACTTTCCACACTGTGTATATACACAGGGCACTTATCTTTTTGTATTTCTGTCACCCTAATCTCAGTTGAATTCACTCTCAATGCAAGTTCTTCTGGATTAAGTTACTTTAGGCACTATTATATCTAATTTTGCTCAATCAAATATGATGGAGGAGATTCAGTATTTGTAACAGTAACAGATGCCCAACTTTGTAAGATGAAATGTACGAAGGGAATATATTTGACTTGTAAGATAACCCACATATGTTTAGGAAGTACATTCCTCAAAATACATGAATCTTCTGTTCTTAAGGCAGATGTCTACTAAAGGAGGCACCACCCTAGCCCAGAGTCACAGTTCTGAGTTTCAGAATGTTTCCAAAGAAAAAAAAATGGGTATTTCAGCCTTCACAACAATTTTCTCTATCCTGACATCAATATATGGATGTTGATAGAAACAAGAACAGATTTTCAAAACCAAAATTGAGTAAACCCTTGGCATTGCATAGCATCTGGCTAAGTTTCTCAAAATTCTTGCTCTTGTATTTAATCTTGTTCTCAATGACAGTTGTATTTTTACTAAATAAATGTTAAAGATAATATGATCTTTCTATTTTTGTTTAAAAAATAAAGCCTAAGCACTATAAAATATGAAATAATTCACATTGAGAGAAAAAATCAATGTTTCCAATGCTGGCTGGCAGGTAGATGTATTAACTGGTTAGGTTTATCTTTTATAAACACTGGGGCAAGATATTAAATCTGAAATATGATCTGCAGAGGTGGGAATGTTGACTCCTAATCTAGTAATGCCATTGATATATATCAATTTTACTATATAATGCATTGGCATTATAAGAATTACATCTGAGTATTCTGCCTTGTTTTGGAGTTGTAGCTTTCATTAAAAGCTGTATTTGGTACACCTACCCATGATGTTTCTCTACCATTCACCCCCAAAACTTTCAATCAGAACCTAAATTTCCTCAAATAATATTTTTGCAAATTTCAACACTTGTTGAATGGAAAGCCTGTATATTTCAACTAAACGTTTATTTCAGTACAGAACATCATGATGAAACAATTATTTTTAAACTTCTATGTGAAAAAGCATGATACCCAAAGCTAATCTCATGATTTCTTTTGGATTAAGAAATGTTTAATCGTTTGATACATGAATTGTGTCTTGGGCATTCCAAGCTTCTAGGCTAACATCCACTTATCAGTGAGTGCATACCATTTGTGTTCTTTTGTGTTTGAGTTACCTCACTCAGGATTATATTAATGTATGGATACTTTGGTCCTTCTTAGAAAGGGGAATAGAATTCCCACAGAAGGAGATACAAAGACAATGTGTTGAACAGAGTCTGAGGAAAGAATCATCCAGAGACTACCACACCTAGTGATCCATCCCATATACAGTTACAAAAGCCAAACACAATTATTGATGCCCACAAGGATATGCTGAACAGAGCCAGATATAGCTGTCACCTGGGAAGCTCTGTTAGTGCATGACAAATACAGAAAGGGACACTCTTAGTCAGCCATTGAACTGAGCACAGGGTCCCCATTGGGGGAGCTAGAGAAAGCATCCAAGGATAGGAACCATAATAGGAACAACAGTATGAGACACCCAGTACTCCCAAACCTCCCAGGGATAGAACCATCAACTAGAGAGTGCACATGGAGTTACCCATGGCTCCATATGCATAAACAGCAGAGGATCACTTTTTTGAAAATCAAAGGGAGGAGAAGCCCTTGGTTCTGGAAAAGCTGGATACTGCAGTGTGGGAGAATGCTGGGACAGGGAAGCAGGAGAGGGTTGATTGGGGAACAGGGGGAGGAGAGATGGGTTATGAGACTTTCAGGGGAGAGGTAACCAGGAAAGGGGACAACATTTGAAATGTAAATGAAGAATATATCTAATAAAAAAAAAGAATGTTTAATCATTCCATATTCAGACCAACAAAGAGGATACTTTTTTCTTATTAAAAGCAAACTCTCCCAAAGCAATTACTATAAACAATGCCTTGGAAAGTCTGAATGTGATTTTTAGAATGCTACATATTGAAACTAAGTCCTGAAAACTTGGACTCTTGTGTGTCTCTTGTCTTTGATGGCTTTTATAGACTTCTTCAGAAAATCACAGCAGACACTATGAAATAGCCAAGAATCTGGTTTTATAACTGAGAAATAGAGAACCAAGGCCATTTAATAGCCTTCTGTCCGTTTGCCTACTCACTTCCCTCCAGGATACAATTGCACATAGATTTTCTTTTAAAAAATGTTATTTATAATGTAATAAAACTTTGCCGCATTGAAATCTTCAAAGTGGTACAAGATTGATTAAACATTTTATTCTCATTTATGATTTTTCCAAATGTTCATTTCATCAATTAATTTATTTGCTTGTTTACTTTATATTCAAATCACAGCACATCATCGTCCCAGTGTCCCCTCACATAGCCCTTCCCCAAATATCCCTCCTCTCCTTAGATAAGGGGAAGATGGACACTAGGTACCAACCCACCCAGGAACATCAAGTCACTTCAGGACTAGGGACATCCTTTCCCACTGAGGCCAGACATGGCAACCCAGTTAGGGGAACAGGCTGCATAGGCAGGCAACAGAGTCTGGGACAGCTGCTACTCCAATTGTTTGGGATCTGCATGTAGACCAAGCTGCACATCTAATACATATGTGCAGAAGTGGGTAGTGGTGGTGGCAACTAGGTCCAGCCGATATGTGATTTGGTTGGTGGTTCAGTCTCTGGGAAGGATCCAGATTAATTGATTATGTTGGTCATCCTGTGGAGTTCCAATTCCTTCAGAATCCCTCAATCCTTACCCAACTCTTTCATAAGATTCCCCAAACTGATCTAATGTTTGTCTTGGGTCTCTGCATCTGTCTCAGTCAGATGCTAGGTGGAGCATCTCACAGGACAGTTGTGTGAGGCTCCTGTCTGCAAGCATAAGAATCTCATTAATAGTGTCAGGGATTGCTTGCTTATTGCCCATTGGATAGATCTCAATTTGGGTGAGTCATTGGTTGATCATCCCTTCAGACTTTGTTCCATCTTTGTTCCTGCACTTCTTTTTTTTTTTTATTCGATATAATTTATTTACATTTCAAATGATTTCCCCTTTTCTAGCCCCCCCACTCCCCGAAAGTCCCGTAAGCCCCCTTCTCTTCCCCTGTCCTCCCTCCCACCCCTTCCCACTTCCCCGTTCTGGTTTTGCCGAATACTGTTTCACTGAGTCTTTCCAGAACCAGGGGCCACTCCTCCTTTCTTCTTGTATCTCATTTGATGTGTGGATTATGTTTGGGGTATTCCAGTTTTCTAGGTTAATAACCACTTATTAGTGAGTGCATACCATGATTCACCTTTTGAGTCTTGCAGACAGGGTTGAAGGTTTTGTGAGCAGATTGGTGCCCTCCTCTGTCCACTGAGAGTTCTGCCTGGGTACTGGAGGTGGATACTTCAGACTCCAAATCCCAAACTGCTAGCAGTCTTAGCTAGAGTTACCTTCATAGATTCCCGGGAATCTCCTTCATTCCAAGTCACTGGCTGGTCCTAGAGATCTAACCCCTGAAAGCAACTGATTTTCTTTTCTTTTTTTTTTCTTTTCTTTTCTTTTCTTTCTTTTGTTTTGTTTTGTTTTCTTTTCTTTCTTTTCTTTTCTTTTTTTTTTTTGATAGGGAGTATTTAATCATAGATAGACATATTACAAGCAGACTAATATATAGCCCAAAGAATAAGATAGTGCCCAACTATATTCACTAAAACCTATGATGCTCTTTGTTTTTGTTTTGTTACTGCTGTTTTTTATTATGTTCATTAATTTTCTGTCTCACACCAAAATCAAGCTAACTGGAAGTAGTAATTGGTCCCTTGTAATTTTCATTGTATTTTAAGTACCTAAAATAAAACCTGGAATAAATTTAGCAGCTGATTTTCTTAATGAGATAACCCAGACACTTAAGGACATGAATTGTATGTACACACTTGTAAGTGGATATTAGCCATGAACTACTGTATACCCCACATTAAAATGCACAGAGCCCCTAACAAGGAGGGCCTGGGAAAGGATGCTTGAACCTCACTCAGAAGATGAAATAAAATAGACATCTGAAGTGGGTGGAGGGAGGGAACTGTGTGCGAGCGTGAATGGGGAAGGGAAGATAGAAGTCAGGTGGGGGGTAGAGCCAGGGAGAATAAACAGAATAAATAGATTTCTTTATAACTTGAATTTGACTCTAATTCATCTTGCATTTGCACTAAAATTATATCTGTAACTAGAAAAATAACTATATACAAAAATAACACTAACACATTTGGTTCCTATGAAGCCAAAGAAAAAAGCAGATGCATACCAGAGGATCAGGTTATTTAAATAATGGTGCCAAGTACTCAACAACTGTGATACCTATTAGATGTTTGAAAACTATTAACATTAAAAGCACAGCCTATTTAAAAGCTTCAATAAAAGTATCATTATATCCAAGTGAGATATTTAAATGCTTGTGCATTAGTGATCTTTTGCACCTTAATATCCATCATATCTTAAAAAACATGATTTCATTGTATGAATCTAAATGTTCAAATTCCTGCATTCCATTTGATTAATCCTTCCAGAGAATCTGTGAAAGGCAGGAAACAAGGACTATTTGAATTCTAATTTGAAACTCCCTGTAAATATAATTCCACTTCTATTCTATAAAGTTCTTTTGTTTGCTCATATATTAAGAAATAAATGAACGGTATAGCACTTCTAAGATCTCCATAAGCTGGATCATCATGTGAAAATAGTGTGGCTAAATAAGCTTATACCTCTTTTGTAGACCAGAAAATTTTTTTAAAACATAGCTGTGAAAATAGGAGCCAATTGGTTTCAAACTCTAGTACACATACAATTTATTGATATTTTTAATGAATTATACCTGGCTTTTAAATATTATCCAAGATACACCTGTTTTCATTGTGTTAATAATAATCAAGTAATAAAGTATCAACATAATATAAATGTTAAAATGACCTGATGTGGAAGCCAACTTTGATATGTCAGGTAAACTAAGGAGAATCATCGAGTTAGCAATTAATTATTCAAGAGTCTTTTCTTCACGGGACTAAAACTTAATTCTTTGGGGACAGCAAAAAAAAAAAAAGATAAAGAAACAAAATTTACTTCTCTGGGGCTAGGAAAAAGAGGAAAAACGCATATAACACAAACACACACAGGCATACACACATGCACAAGCAGATGCACATGCATACGTACATACTTGGTAGATGAAGCAAGGTCCTGACAAGATGAAAACAACTTTAGTTTTTTACCCATAGCTTATATATGCCAGTAAAATCTTCCAAGAAATAAAAAGAATTATAATGTTGTTACATTCAATTTTTCTTTAAGTGAATAATTATGAGCAAAACCCAGCATGTTCCCTAATATTTTTACATGACTAAACATTTTATGTAATACAGGTAAAAGACAAATTATTCCCAAGAAACCACATATAATTCTATTTAAGCCACTTGTTATAGATTAACAAAGTGTAAGGGATCAAGACATTTTTCTTAGACAGTTTCCCTTACTATTAGGCTGCAATTTGCAGTTACAAAGAAAGGATCATTCATTTTATTATTCATCTTAAAAAGTAATCTTATAAAATTCTTAAGAGAATCACAGATGTAAACTTTCATATAAAAGTAGTTTTATTTGAAATCCTCAGGGTGTTCATTTACTCATTAACAATACATTTATTTAATCCTATCCAGAAGCAAAGGGCAGAAAAGTACAAGAAATTCATCATCACCAGCCCTGCTTTACCACCAGGCTTGCTTCAGCAAAAAAGGTGTATTAACTAGGAATAGTTGGGCTACTATTGCTCTTGTTCTCTCAATTGATTATCCAAAATGTTTGCTTATTTCTGAACCTCAAATTGTTCTCCAAGGTTTTCTACGTCAAAGCTGCTTAGACATCTTATTGAACTATATTAACAATCTACATCTCTAAGTTCTTTCTGAGGGTGGTTGAGTCATTAATCTGCTCCAGCAGCAATGCTTGAAAAAGATCAATCACTATTCTAAGTGCCAATGATACTGGCCAGAAGCTGGAAACTTCCTTAGAGTTTTTACACAACTCATAAATTATGGGGAATGTGATGACCATGAAGCTAACAAACAGGGTCAAAGTCCACACCAGTATCAAGTTCTCAAGGTACACAGTCCTCAGGTCAGTACCTCTCTGAGGCACACCCATCATAGTTGCGTGAACAATTATGTGTAGGAATGTGTAGGTCACATTCCTTCAGTTCTAAAGCAGTTTTGTTATCCATCTTGTATGGCCCCAATAATATGAATGGGAATCATGTGTTTCCAACTGTCATTCATTTTCTGGTTCAGAAGTTAAATTTATTGATTTATGACATTTTGCTGCTGAAGACTCCAGTTTTCTTTAGCGGCACTACTTGTACTATATTTCATTGCTCCAGAATAAACTACAGTAACAGAACTGAGGAAAGGAAAGTGGCTAAGAACAATTAATTCAAAAGCAAGACATTTAGAAACATACTGAGGAATTATATTCCTGATTTGAATTAGACATTATTTCATTGTGTGCTTTCACGTTACAGAAACATTTTGCCTTGCAGGAGGATAGAAAATACGCCTTTAATGACATCATAAATGGGCTTTCAGGTAAAGTGTGCAGTCATCTAGGATGGTAGGGAAGCCATGGTGACCTGAAAATGCTTTATTAAAAAAATTCTTTTTTTGATCACCGTTAGTGTGTTGTGCAGTCAGAACATAAACTAGATGGCTTATAGAAAGTTTAAAATTTATAGCTGCCCATTGCCAGTACTTAAACCAAATAAATCAGAAGAAATGGGCATAATGCCTAGTAGGAGTATATTTGAAAACCTTTAAGTAATTCTGGTATGTATCTGGGGTTGAGAGCTATTAAATACCCTTGAGAAATTTTTAAGATATGATTGTGTTTTATAAATTATTGAGGGGAAAGGGGAACAGTGTAGAGCCCAGAGAATGATGTAGCTTGCCAAAGAAGACCAAAGACCTAAAATCAAACAAGTATATCAGGTTTGTTTTACTCATGCAAGCCATACCTGGATCTCAATGACAAATGTTTTGCTAAATCTAGTGCCTATCAATGTGAATGATGAGGTGAGTTTTCATCAACAACAAAGAATGAATTTATACTGGCCAATTGATTTACTCAGCTTCTAGATAGGGGCATAAATATAGGTAGATAAGACATATACATTTGTTAAATTGTAGACTTCAGGACTTTGGATGCCAAGGGATTTGCTTGGTAAATTTCCTGTAATCTAAAAATAGGTCCTGTCTGATTCAGGTATTCCAATTTTCCACTGGATACCTCAAGAACTTTTTGGATAGTTATAGGACAATAAAGGTAATATTTTAGAGATTAATTTTCTTCCTGTACAGGAATATTAAAAATAGGGTACTTGCACAGGTATGAATGTTAAAGAGTTCTTACTTTTTTGTTTAAAATAGGAACTCATGATCATAGGCAGTCACTACTATATTCATTTGATCTTATCCATAAAGTAACTAGGAACTGAGGAGATAACCTATAGGTAACATGCTTATGCAGATACAAGGAATTGAACATGGATATTTAGTACACATGTAATCAGTATATTGGTGGGGTCCCATAACCCCAGAGCTGGGGAGCAGAGATAGAAGAATCCCTGTAGCTATCTGAATAGCTTGCCCAACCAAAAGAGTGAACACCACTTTCAGTAAAAATAGATTGTATTTCAAAAAGAAGTGCAGAACACTAAAGGAGAACCAATCTCAACATTTGGTCTATACACATATGCACAAGTATTTGGAAGTACACATGGAAACACATGAATATACATACAAATATATATACAATGCCTACAAACATACATAAATATATACACAAATAGGAACTCATGATCATAGGCAGTCACTACTATATTCATTTGATCTTATCCATAAAGTAACTAGGAACTGAGGAGATAACCTATAGGTAACATGCTTATGCAGATACAAGGAATTGAACATGGATATTTAGAACACATGTAATCAGTATATTGGTGGGGTCCCATAACCCCAGAGCTGGGGAGCAGAGATAGAAGAATCCCTGTAGCTATCTGAATAGCTTGCCCAACCAAAAGAGTGAACACCACTTTCAGTAAAAATAGATTGTATTTCAAAAAGAAGTGCAGAACACTAAAAGAGAACCAATCTCAACATTTGGTCTATACACATATGCACAAGTATTTGCAAGTACACATGGAAACACATGAATATACATACAAATATATATACAATGCCTACAAACATACATAAATATATACACAAATAAAACAAAGATGAAAATGATTTAGTTGGAAAGACTTGATGCCTTAGTATAGAGGAATACCAGGACAGGGAAGCGGGAGAAGGTTGATTGGTGAAGGGGAGATGGCTTATAGGATTTTGGGGGGAGGGGGGAACTAGGAAAGGGGACATTTGAAATGTAAATAAAGAATATATCTAATAAAAACTATGCATAAAAATTCTAGTCACTAAACACAAAGGCCAGTAAGACCTATGTTGGGAATATATATTATAAAATCAGTTTCTAAAGGCTGAAGGAAGATACTAAGATAATAAACTCCTTCTATGGGCCTCACAGTCTAAATTTCCTTTTCATATATTTGTTTATATTAAGCTTATACTAGGTACATGATTTTCTAGATTGTTCCAGATGCCCAAATACAGTTTAATAAAATCATATGTTAACCAAGTGGGTATTCTTAACATCCTGAAATTCTGAATATCCAATAAGGCTCTCATTACCATTGATACTATTAGTCTCTAGACTGGTCTTCAGGTTGAAAGGAATGTAAGCAATTTCTCTAGTTCCTGACACTGCTCCCATACATACTTATTTCTCTCATTTTCTTGTGAATCAGATTATTGATTATGAATGAATTCCCATTGGCATCCTTATGGCATACATGCCCACAATACTCACTTTATCATCATCTGCTCCATTGCCATTCTCACTTTTGGAAGCAAATATTCCCCATTATTTTATCACTCTAATATCTATGAGTATTTTATTTTAAATGTATCCACATTTGGAATTTCCCAAAATAACATGAAATCAATGCTATATTTAGTAAATGTTCACTTATTAGCTTGATAGAAAAAAATCAGAATTCTAAGTAGGTTTCCTTCTTTCACCAGAGAGGTGTTATTCTTGTACGAGACTGTCAGGGCTCAATCACAGGTCTTTTATCTTCAAGATTTAAATTATTATTTTTATTCCTAAAATTATTTTTTCTGTTGAAATAAAATGTTCTGAATCTCTTCCTGTTAATAAAGATTCAGTAATATGAGCAAGCATGATTATGACTCCCATAAGTAATTGTATAGATTTTGGCATGGAACTACACAAATTTTAACTAAATCTCACAATACCTATATGAAGTTTCATTATTTTCATGTTTGTTAGAGGTCATAAAACTTAAGGTGAAATCATGTAGTTTGCCTGAGACCAGCAAAGCTCAGATTACAATTTACCAAAATGTTTCCTGCAGTCATCCTGGACTCACACATTTTTAGGGTGAGGTATAACTACTTCACAGAGTGATAGTATATAGACCCTTATGTGGCACCATGGCATGCTAACCTACTTAATGGCCCATTTTCAGAGAGAGTCATCAGTTTCCCAAAGTATCAGTGACTGTTGAACTTTATTAAATAATACAAAACTTATAGCTTGACTATTTTACATGGAAAGCAACCTCCATAATGTAATTCATGGTAAATAACATTTCAAAACTTGATGCAGCAGCCATCAATAAAGAGAATATTCTCTCTGGAAATCTGTGACTTGCTCTTTGAAATCTCTCTGAGATTAATGGAGGAGAAAATCTGTAAAAACTAATAGGCATAATTGGAGGTAGAAGATAGAAATGAACTGCTTCATTACAAGGAAAACCTAAAAAGACTTTCCCATTAGAGGATTTGGGTCTTTCAAATATCATTGGGCAAATGTTGGTGACAATATATCAGTATGTTTTACTTTTAAAAAAACAAGTTCATATTATTTCTGTGCTATATAGGATGAAATTTGATAAAGGCACTATAACAAGTCTCACTAGCAAATAATATCAAATGTCTCTAAATAATTTAATGCTTATTGGCACAGACTTCATCCCTCCTGGAGAGTGAAAAGATATTTACTTTGTATGCTGTGGTAGAGCAATGTCTCAGCTAGTTTCCTCAATGTTGAGTTAATATATTTAGTGACATTTATTTTTATTTACTTTATAGTGGACTTACTATTTTGAAGACTTGAAGCCATAAAAATGCTGAAGTAATTTTCAAAAAGGAAAATCAAAATGCAATGTTACTGTTAGTTTAATTGCATAACTAAGTCTCTAAAATTATGTTCTAAAACAACATGAGCAGAGAATGCATATCAAAGTAGGTGAAGATAGCTCAGCAATTAAGACACCATACTCATGTGATAACCATCTTCCACGTTCCAGAAACCCATGCAAATTATGGGTGAGCCTAACTTTCCACTTGTAACTTTAATCTTGGAAACTTGAGACAGAAGGTTCTTCAGAATAACCAGGCTAGTAATACTAACTATATCTATAAGCTCTTGGCTTGCTTCAGAGATCCAGCCACATAAACTAAAATGGGATAGCTGTGGAGGGTGACTCCCAGTGTTAACTTCTATGTGTTATATGTCTGTGCTCTCATATATACATGCACACAAACTCACACATTCATACAAAATAATGTGTACCCACATGTGCACAGAACACACACACATACACACACACACACACACACACACACACACATACACATAAATGAAATTGGGGTAAATATAATGTGAGCATGTGTATTAGTCAGAGTTCTCTAGAGTTACAGAACATATGGGTAGTCTCTATATAGTTGAGGAATTTGTAGATGACTTACAGCTTGTAGTACAACTCTCCAACTATGGTCAGCAGCAGCTGTGGAGGAAAGTCCAAGGATCTAGCAGTTGCTCAGTCCCATGAGGCAGCTGTGAATGGAGGTCCAAGGACCTGGCAGCTTCTCAGTCCCATGAGGCAGCTGTGAATGGAGGTCCAAGGACCTGGCATCTGCTCAGTCCAATGAGGGAAGCAGGTAAGAAAGAGAGTAAGTCTTCCTTCTTCCAATGTCTTTATATAGGTTTCCAGCAGATGGTGTGGCCTAGATTAAAGGCTTGTAACACCTTGATGATCTTGAACTCCTTGTCTTAATCTTCTAGAATTCATAGTCACTATGCCTCAAGATCTCCATGCCAAGATCCAGGTCAGAAACTTGTATCTCAGGCTCCAACTTAGGATCATAGGTGAGCCTTCCAATTCTGGACTATAGTTCATTCCAGAAATAGTCAAGTTGACAAACAGGAATAACCACTACAGCATGTATCCTATCAGGATAATATTTTACACTGTATATGATAGTGAATTTGGGTATTTTCTGGTATTTATTTCTTTTTCAAAAAATTCTCATGTCTATTTGATTTGTTTTATACTGATTCTTAAGCATGTGAAAATCAACTTTTAATTGAAAAAAATTTAAAGCATCACTGTTATATTGAGTAATTATAAAGTACTGCTTAATTAAATTCAAGCTGTTTTGGGCCCTGAATCATTTAGTTAAGCAGAAAGATGTTAACCCAGCAGGATGGGACTTTACTTATGGTTTAAGAACAATGAGATATATTAACACTATTTGTACTGTGGAAAGGATAATGAATTTTGCTTTGTTATGATGCATTTCCTTTCCAACTTCCAAGGACAATTACTGAGCACTTCCATTTATGCAGTCGACTATTGTCTGGGACACTTGGCCACTTCTTACACTAAATCAAATTGAGATCTGTAAATTATTCTTTTTTAGAGGAAAGAAAGAAACTTTGAAAATAAAATGTGGAGCTTTGTAAATGAAATTAGACGGTATATACTTATTTCCTGTGTTTCAAAATTTCTATACTTTTATGTTTCTTCATTTTAAAGAACTTTTCCTTTGAAAGAGTCAATTCTATTTTGAAAATGAGTCTCTGGACCCATAAACAGCAAAAGTCTTTATTACCTGAACACCAGCCAAAAATGAAATGGCTGTGAAGTATAATTATATAGATGTGCCATAAAACACATTTCAAGATTGTTACTCGTACAGGGGAAAATAAAACTCCCCAGACACGTTTACTTCTTATTTCATAGACTTTGTATCCATTTTCTGTTTGAAAGCTATTTATTAGTTTAAGCTTATTGCATATGAATATATTCTTAATTTTCAATATTATTGAGTTGTATATGATATGCAGTAGTAGTAAAAAATTTCAGAATCTTGAGAGGTATCTGATGAATTTGATGTATCTGATGTTTAATTTTATGTATCACTTTGACTGGGCATGATACACAAAAAGCTGATAAAATATTGCTTCTGAATATTTGTGAAGATATGAGAGTAAGGGACAGTTCCTCATGCATCATGTTGGAGATTATCATACAATCCATTGAATCCATTAGTCTCAATAGAACAAAAAGTTAGAGGAAAAGCAAGTTATTCCCTAATACTTATATATATGTGTGTGTGTGTGTGTGTGTATGTGTGTGTGTGTGTGCGCACGTGCATGCATGCACATACATGTGCACACACACACACACACATTGTGAAACAAATTATTATATTGCAAAGGAAAATAGACAGCATCCTAGTTTCTCTGATTGATATGTGTTAGTTCATCCGGTTTTTAATATCCTGGTATATCATAGCTGTTACAATTTCTTAAATTCTTTTTTGTTTGCTTGTTTATTCATGCATTCTTTCACTTTAATTTTATTTGCTATTTTATTTATATACACTTCAAATGCTGTCCCCTTTGAGGCTTCCCCTCCCATCCCATCCCCTTTCCATTTTGCTTCTATAAGGGTGCTCCTCTGCCCACCCACCCACCCATTCTTGCCTCATTGCTCTAGCATCCCTTTATATTGGGGTATTGAGTACCTATAAGACTAATGGCATTGCCTCCCATTGATGAAAGATAAGAAAATCCCCTGTTACATATGTAGCTAGAGCCAAGGGGCCCTCCATGTGTACTTTTTGTTTGGTCGTTTAATCCCTTGGAGCTCTGAGTGGTCCGATTAGTTGATACTGTTGTTCTTATGGGGTTTCAATGCCCATCATCTGTTTCTGTCCTTCCCCTAGCTCTTCCATTGGGATCCCCATGCTCAGTCTGATAGTTGACTGTGAATATCTGAGTCTGTATTACTCAAGTGCTGCAAAGCCTCTTAGAGGACAGGTAGCAAGCAGACTCCTGTTAGCAAGGACTTTATGGCATCTACAATAGTGTCAGGGTTTGGGGTCTGCAGATGAGGTGGATACCTAGGTAGGGTGGTCTCTGGATGGCCTTTTCTTCAGTATGTGTTTCATTTTTTGTACCTGTATTTCCTTTTGATAGGAACAATCCTATTTAAAAACATTTGAGATAGGTGAGTGGCCCCATCCCTCAACTGGACACTGTGCATATCTACTGAAGATGGTCTCTACAAGTTCTGTCTCGCCTTTGTTGGGTATTTCAGATTTGACCACTAGTATTTAAACAGAACATTCCCTAACCCATAAATTTCTGTTTATTTGGATACAGAAAAAAATGGCAAAACCCACTTCCCATGTCTTTTAACTTACAGACAGTAGTCCAATCCCAATATTCCGTACATATATGTTTATGTATGTATATATGTATGTAAGTATGTATGCATGCATGTGTGTATGTATATGTGTGTATGTGTGTGTGTGTGTGTGTTATAAAGCAAACTATTACAAAGCAAAGATGAAAGCTGGAGAGAGAGAAGAAAAAGGGAGGGATGAGAGTTGAGTCTTTCTCTCTCTCTCTCTTTCTCTCTATCTCTCTCTCTCCCTCTGTGTCTGTGTCTGTATCTGTGTGTGTGTGTCTGTGTGTGTGTGTGGGTGTTATAAAGCAAACTATTACAAAGCAAAGGATGATAGCCAACTTTCTAGCTTCTCTGAATGATATATGTGGCAAACTACTGTGACAAACTTCAGAGTGTTTGGTTAAAGTAAATTAGCCCTAAAAATTCTGTTTGATTGGTGTTTTTGATGGGGGATGTTTGTTTGTGTATGTATTCATTTACCTTTCCATTAAAAAATCAGGACAGAATATGCAGTTTTAAAGTAGTTATGTGGCTGTCTTCTCCCTTTCCAGCTATACTAATATAGGTCACACAGCCTCTCTTGGCTTGATAATAAATTCTGTAAAACAAATATGTAAAATCCATCATGAAAACATAAACAAACTCTTGATTTATGTGTCAACTCTTCAGTAAGACATATGGATTGAGATTAAAAATAATTCTTCAAATAGAAACCAATTTCTCTTCAGTGCATTTAATATCTCTATAGGATAGAAAGTAGAAACAACTGTTCTTTAAGGTAATAGAACACTTTAGTTTTTATAAAAATATGGTGTTATTTTTTTCCAAAATCACATTGTTCAAAAATGAATTCACAATATAGATAATACAAGGCCATATAATTAATGAATAACCCAATATTCTGCTGTGTTTTCTTTTAAACAAAAATATGAAAACCAGACACTGGGTGATTAGTAAGAACACAAAATAGTATACATGAGTGAAAGAACCTTTAAATCATCAAAAAATTTATTGAGTATTGGAGTATACTATACACTGCAAAAAAATTGAAACGTCTAGAAAAATTAATCACTACATGGTATTATATAATCCTTTTGCTAAAGTTAATCTCTGCTAGAAATATAATGTTCAAGTGACCAATTTCCTGAAATAGCAAAATGCATGAAAGAACCACCTCCCTAAATCTTCAATCCAAAATATGTGTTTAAAAGATAGTGTATGTGTCCATCCAAACTATATTTCAATGCTCTAGAGATGAATAAAGAAAGGAAATCTAATGACCATTTTACTAATAATACAAATAAGAAAAATAGAGAAAGAGAAAAGACAGGTTAGTGGAATTTATAAATTGGAGGCAAGATAACTTATTAGTATTGAATCTTAAATACTATAACTCATTAAAAGGGTAATTAACTTCAACATTATAATTTTTAAAAAATCTAAAACTTGTGCTAATTAGTAACAACAATGACCACAAATGAAATGTCTATATAATATGTAGCACTGTGGTCTTTTTGTCTGTCTCTCTATTTGTCAAAGTCTGAGTCTGTAAGCTTGTCTGAACTTTTGGTTTGCTTGCAAGCATCTGGGATGCTCACAGAGCCTACTGTGTCTGGTGAGGTTGAGTTCAGAGTTCAACAGGCAGACATGCCATAAGTCGAGACTTGAAGTGACTAAAGGATGCTTCAGGTCCGTGGGAGAGAGCAGGGAAGGCTCTGCTCCTTCTGGAAATGGCAAGACAGTAATGGCGGGAGCTGAATCTTGTTATAACCTACTTTATCTGGCTCCTGCCATATGGGCAGGAGCACCTAGTTTGCTTCAGCTGCCTGGAGCTGGCTGAGCAACTCTGTTATCTGGTTCCTGCCATATGGGTAGGAGCACCTGGTGTGTGATTGTTTTTCTGTGTTTGTTAGTATCTTGTTCTGTGTTCTTGGACCTAGACACTCACCTGTGGCAAGGTTGAGTTGTCTGCATGATGATTGTTTTTCTCTGTGTTTGCTGGTATCTCGTCCTGTGTTCTTGGACTAAGACTGACTACATTGTTTGGATATCAGACAGACTGAAATGCCAGTTAGTTACCCTCTGCTTTTCCAGATGACCTACCCATAGGGACCTTTGACTTGCAGGTGGTTAAAGCAGTAGAAGAGAACGTTTTATAGTTACCTAGAAGAATCTAGCAGAGGACCCACCTCCCACCTCACAGATACACCTTTCTTTCCCAAGACCCTCCTCACAGTTTCTGGCTTTCAGGAAGAAAGATTCATGAGTGGAGAGATCTAGACCTGAGGAGAAGTCAATCCTCCAAGACCCTTCAATATCAGACCTATTGCTCCAAGTTCCTCACCATCTATATTTTCCTACCCTTGCCCCCATGGCCCCAACAGCACTGGAACCGGTTCCAGGATTTTCTAGGGGCTGATTAATCTCCTTGAGACTGTTTTATTTATAATACAGGAAGCCAGAAAGAATGCCCCCTCAGACACAGGGGGACAATTGATTTACCAGGTTATTGTGAACAGTGGACTTTCCTTGACTAGACCTGAATGGGATTTCTTTTTTTTCTTTATTCGATATATTTTTATTTACATTTTAAATGATTTCCCCTTTTCTGGCTCCCCACTCCCCAAAAGTCCCATAAGCCTTCTTCCCTCCCCCTGTTCCCCCATCCAACCCTTCCCACTTCCCTGTTCTGGTATTCCCCTATAGTGCTGCACTGAGTCTTTCCAGAACCAGGGGCCACTCCTCCATTCCTCTTGGACATCAATTAATATGTGGATTATGTCTTGGGTATTCCAAGTTTCTAGGCTAATATCCATTTATCAGTGAGTGCATACGATGATTGATCTTTTGAGACTAGGTTGCCTCACTTAGTATGATGTTCTGCAGATCCATCCATTTGTCTAAGAATTTCATGAATTCATTGTTTCTGATGGCTGAATAGTACTCTATTGTGTAAAGATACCACATTTTTTTTATCCATTCCTCCATTGAGGGACACCTGGGTTCTTTCCAGCTTCTGGCTATTACAAACAGGGCTGCAATGAACATAGTGGAGCATGTGTCCTTATTACATGCCGGGGAATCCTCTGGGTATATGCCCAGGAGTGTTATAGTAGGGTCCTCCAGAAGTGTCATGTCCAGATTTCTGAGGAACCGCCAGACTGATTTCCAAAGTGGTTGTACCATCTTGCAGTCCCACCAGCAGTAGAGGAGTATTCCTCTTTTTCCACATCCTCGCCAACACCTGCTGTCTCCTGAGTTTTTAACCTTAGCCATTCTTACTGGTGTAAGGTGAAATCTCAGGGTTGTTTTGATTTGCATTTCCCTAATGACTAATGATGTTGAACATTTCTTAAGGTGCTTCTCAGCCATCTGGAAGATCTTCATGGGAAAATTCTTTGTTTAGCTCCATACCCCACTTTTTAATAGGGTGATTTGGTTCTCTGGAGTCTAAAATTCAGCATCCTTTCATGCTAAAAGTCTTGGAAAGAACAGGAATTCAAGGCCCATATCTAAACATAGTAAAAGCAATACACAGCAAACCGGTAGCCAACATCAAACTAAATGGAGAGAAACTTGAAGCAATCCCACTAAAATCAGGGACTAGACAAGGCTGCCCCCTTGCTCCATATCTTTTCAATATAGTTCTAACTAGAGCAATTAGACAACATAAGGAGGTCAAAGGGATTCAAATTGGAAAGGAAGAAGTCAAACTATCACTATTTGCCAGATGACATGATAGTATACTTAAGTGACCCAAAAAACTCTACCAGAAAACTCTTACAGTTGATAAACAACTTCAGCAAAGTGGCTGGTTACAAAATCAACTCACGCAAATCAGTAGCCTTTCTATACTCAAAGGGTAAGCAGACTGAGAAAGAAATTAGGGAAATGGCACCCTTCACAATAGCCACATACAGCATAAAGTATCTTGGGGTAACTGTAACCAAACAAGTGAAAGTCCTATACAACAAAAACTTCAGATCGCTGAAGAAGGAAATCTAAAAAGTTGTCAGAAAATGGAAAAATCTTCCAAGTATGTGGATTGGCAGGATTAATATAGTTAAAATGGCCATCTTACTAAAAGCAATCTACAGATTCAATGTGATCCTTATCAAAATCCCAACTCAGTTCTTCATAGAGTTAGAAAGAGCAATTCTCAAATTTATCTGGAATAACAAAAAACCTAGGATAGCTAAAATTATTCTCAACAGTAAACAAACTTCTGGGGAAATCAGTATCCCAGACCTCAAACATCACTACAGAGCAATAGTGTTAAAAACTGCATGGTATTTGTACAATGTCAGGCAAATGGATCAGTGGAATAGGATTGGAGACTCAGAAATGAACTCACACACCTATGGTCACTTGATCTTCGACAAAGGCTAAAAATATCCAGTGGAAAAAAGATAGCCCTTTCAACAAATGGTGCTGGTTCAATTGGAGGTCAGCATGCAGAAGAATGCGAATCGATCCACTCTTATCTCCTTGTACTAAGGTCAACTCTAAGTTGATCAAGGACCTCCACATAAAACCTGACACACTGAAACTAATAGAAAAGAAACTGGGGAAGACCCTTGAGGGCCTGGGCACAGGGGAAAAGTTCCTGAACAGAACACCAATAGCTTATGCTATAAGATCAAGAATTGACAAATGGGACTTCATAAAATTACAAAGTTTCTTTAAGGCAAAGGACACACACACACAATGTCAAAGGACAAAATGACAACCAACCAGATTGGGAAAGGATCTTCACCAACCCTAAATCTGACTGGGATTTCAATATGGCAAAAGGTAAGGGGACCTGAAGGGCCACCACCAGACTCCATTGGCAGGTCTTAAGAAGGCTGCATGGTAACCCACAAATTTGACCAAGGTACGTGCAGTTAAGCAGGGACCAGATGAGTTGCCCGCAGCCTTTCTAGAGTAGTTCATGGAGGTATTCCACCAATATATACACTATGACCCCAGCATAGATCTACTGTGACAATGACTTTTATAGACCAAGCTAGTAGAGATATCAGGAAAAAGCTTCAGAGGCTAGAAAGACAGGATAAGCCATTAAGGGATTTAGTGTAGTTTGCTGAGACAGGGAGACAGAGGAGGAGAGGGAACAGAGAAAAAGAAAGAAAAACAGTGATAGGGAAGGAGTTTACAGAATGTCCTGGCCACAGAAGTTAGGAAAAGCAGAGAAGAGTGATTCCAACCAGAGAGAGACTGAAAACCACTTGAGAAGGATTAGTGTGCATACTGCAAGGGAAAGGCCACTTGGCCTGAAAGTGCCCTAACACACAGAAGCCAGAAGCAGGAAGTCCCAAGCCTTGAGCAAATTGCCCCCAAATGACAAAGGTGTTTGTCCAAGTTGAAGACAGTGATTATGAGAGATGCAGTTCAGATCCACCTCCCTGAACACAGGGTAACTCTGAAAGTGTAGGGGAAACCCACTCAATTCTTGGTGGACACAGGGGCTCAATACACAGTCCTCAGAGATGATGGGCCCATTTCCAAGAAAAGTTCTTGGGTAGAAGACACCACTGGCACCCAAATATATTCATGGACAACCCAAAGAACAGTGGACCTAGGGATGGGATGGGTAGCTCATTCATTTAGGGTCGCCCCATACCATCCCTAGAGTTGGAGCAAGACATACTCTCCAAAATGGGGGCCCAGATACACTTCTGGCCCAATGGGCTGCAGCTAACTGGAACAAAAGGAGAGACCTCTCTGATTGACCCTTGTCAAAAACTGAAGCTACCTGGTTTCAGGTGCTGCTGTGGTGGATGGCACAAATGTCATCTGAGTAGAATATCTCCCCTCTGGCATGTCAACCCAGAAAGTAGAGCTAATTGCCCTCACCAAGACCTTGGAACTTGGGACCAACAAGAACATTAACATCAAAATAGATAGCAGGTATGCCTTTACCACAGCCCACGTCCACAGGGATATATGCCAAGAGGACTGCTCACATCAGAGGAAACAAACAGGAAATGTTGGACCTCTTAGATGCCCTAATGAAGCTGGCAACTTTGAGTATTATTCAGTGCCCAGGACATCAGAAGGGAAGAAACTCAGTGGGCAATAATCAGGCAGATCAAGTAAGTGGCTCCAGAATTGGTTATACAAGAGCCTATCCTGGTTATGGGCTTGCACGAGACACCCACTGGGAAATGGAGCTGAATTATGGGATGGCCTCACTTAGAATATGCTGAAGAAAAAAGGACTCATATTGCTAGCCACCCTACCAACTATTACCAAAAAAGGGCAATGACTCACATAAGAAGGAAGAACTATATTCCCCAGAAAGTAAGCAAAAGACTTACTAGGCCAAATGCACAGATGGACTCATTTAGGGGATAAAAAAGCTTGTCCAAGCTTAAGGGGCCTAACGTATATATTTATAAGACTCAGGTTTTAGGGCAGAGAGATAGTAACATAGTATAAGATATTCGAGCATGTGAATGCTTATACAGCAAAGAGTAAACAAGGCAAAAGACCTAGAGGAAAATAACCTGAAACATGTTGAGAGATTTTACAGAAGTTAAGTCAGGAAAAATATGGTTATAAATACCTTCTAGTGGTTGTAGAATGTTTTCTGGGGATGGGTTGAGACATACCCTACCAAGCAGAAAACAGCTGCCATGACAGCTAAAAAAGATATTCGAGGAATTTTTCTCAAGGTTCTGAGTGCCCCAGGTAATTAGATCAGACAAGGGTACTACTTTTGTCTCTTAAGGTATGTCAGATATTGACAGACATATTGGAGTCTAATGGAAGCACTATTGGGCATACTGTCCCCAGAGCTCAGTGCAAATAGAGAAAATAAACAGAATCCTATGAAAGACCTTAACTAAATTGACCTTGGAGACTGGCTCAGGCTGGGTGGTGCCCCTTCCCTTGACCCTGTTCTGAGCCCAGAGCAGCCCCTGCCACTTTAACCTGGTCCCTTTTGAGATCCTCTTTGGTACCTCAAATCCTTTGGTGTCCACTGGCCGTCCTAGGAAGTATCCCACAACATGAAATTTGGCCCAAACTGTCTGCCTTAGATGCTCCAGGGTTGCCAGAGACTCCTCACCACTTCCACACTGGTGCTTGAGTCTATATAAGAAGGCTTCAGGGACAGTCACTGGTATCCTGATGGAAGGGACCCTTCCTGGCACTGCTAGCCACTCCCACAGGTCTCAAGGTGGACACTGTTGCTGCCTAGGTGCATGCTTCCCATGTGAAACCTGCAGATGCCGCACTCTTCAGAGACCCCTGCTGGGTGGTATGGAAAATAGACAATCTGCTCAAGCTCAAGATCACTCGACCTTGATCATGACTGCCTGGTGGCAACTTTAGATTCTGGTTCCTTCCCAAATCCTTTGTGCCTGTCCTCCAAACCTGTTACAATACTTAATGTCTCCCTTCTGTTGGGGTTGGGGATGGTGGGGACAGCCACCAGGACTTCCAGTCTGGTCTTACAAGGGGAAAATTATAACAGTCTGAGGGCAGATTGATTTAGTTATAAAGAGAATAAAAACTTACATTAGTCAATGACATTATCAGAAGTAGTACTGCAGAAAAGGACTATGTGCTGCCTTAACTGAGGAGTGTTGCTTGTATATAGACCATTTCAGGGTTGTTAAAGAGTCAATGGCTACGGTGAGGAAAGGGCTAGCCAAGTGGAAGAGAGAACAGTCAGGGCTGACTCCAGTCTCCTCCCCTTAACTCCTCCCCTTGTCTATAACCACCTACATATTCACCCATTTAGGACCCTTAATTGTTCACCTGCTATTGTTGATTTTTTTAGCTCCTACATTTTGGACTACTTGTTTGCTATGGTTAAGAAACACATAGGTACTTAACAGCTAATGATCTTAAAGTAGAGATACAAAGAACTAGAAACAGAAGACCAGGAGTATGTGCTATCAGAATACCAGCAATTGCTTCAGCATTGAAGCATGCACAAAGAAAAGGGAGGAATGAAAGGATTATCCCAGGAACTTTGGAAAGGTCAAGGAATGCTTGCCCCTCCCAGAAGGGTGAGGCTAAATTGCATTCCTCAGACCACAGAGAGGTCCCTGTGGATAGGAAAAGCCCAGAGTTATTCCAAGACTGTTAGCCAACTACTTCATTTCCTAACAACCAATTAGTTTAAAGGTAACACTGTTCCTCCAATTATATTGTGCATAATTGTGGCTGCCCTGAGGATTGTATAAAAGTTCCACTACTCAGACCGTATGGTGTCTTCCCTGGCCATGTGCAGGGCGATCCCAGCATGATGGATTAAATAAAATTCCTCTTGAATTTTGCATCAAAAAAAGATTAAATATTTTTTAATGTACCAAACATGTTCAAATAGTTAAAGGATGTATTTAAAGGCTGAGGTGACAGTTAAATTGTTAAAGTGCTTGCCACACCACCTAAGGAATGACAGTCAAAATTACCCCTGGATTGTAAATACTTGAACATTCTTATTCAGGTGTGCATGCATACATTTAACTTGCAAATACACATGCAAACAGACATACAAGCTAAAAATGAAAATATTTACAATCTTTATTAGAGTTGCAAAAATTTAAACAAGTTCAAAATAGTTCCCTTGCTTAGATGACTCAATATTATGAACATGTTTACCCCTGTACTGGCTGGTTTTGTGTGTCAACTTGATACAGGTTGGAGTTATCACAGAGAAAGGAGCTTCAGTTGGGAAGTGTATCCATGAGATCCAGCTGTAAGGCATTTTCTCAATTAGTGATCAAAGGGGGAGGGCCCTTGTGGGTAGAACCATCTCTGGGCTGGTAGTCTTGGGTTCTATAAGAGAACAGGCTAAGCAAGACAGGGGTAGCAAGCCAGTAAGTAACATACCTCCATGCCATCTGCATCAGCTCCTGCTTCCTGACCTGCTTGAATTCCAGTCCTGACTTCCTTTGGTGATGAACAGCTGTATGGAAGGGTAATCAGAATAAACACTTTCTTCCCCAACTTGCTTCTTGGTCATGCATACTTGTTTGTGCAGGAATAGAAACCCTGACTAAGACAACCGTAATGTGCATTTTATACAACATCAGTACAAATATAAGAAGGAAGACAAATTAAGGTACGTTTCATAATGAAGAAAAGACAGGACACTATCTAGAAAAAAATAAAGTCTACATAGTACTGGCAGCCTAAAGATCCTTTCACAGGATTTGGCTAAGACCATATTAAAACACAAATATTTACATTACAATTCACAATGAGCAAAATTACAGTTTTTAATTAACAACAAAAATAATTTTATGGTTGGGTATCACCAAAACATAAAGAACTATATTTAAGGGTGATAGCATTAAGAAAGTTCAAAACCATTTATATAAAATATCACATTTTCTGAATAATGTAATTTAGGATAGACAGACAAAACATGTAACAGTAACAGAATTTAAGGAGTAGTCACTATGACTTATAAATGTAGCACAGTAGGCTACTACATGTAGAGTGATTGTTTAGAGAGTGGTACTGTAAAACTTACTAGATATTTGGGAAAAGAAAATTAGATTGGCATCTCATTATGACCCCATAATATATTCTTAGTAATTTAATGAATGCTGTTCAAAGGGTACTAGGAGAAAATATATATGGACTTCTCTATTAGTTCATGTTTAACTAGGAGTAGAGATGTAGAGGTACTGTGGTTCTCTATATCTGTTTTCATTGCCTACTGGTTGAAGCCACTCAGCTGACTGTTATGCTAGCCTCATGTCTGGAAAGTATAGCAGAATATTATTAAGTGTTAGGGATGAACTCTCTCTTATGGCATGGGACTCAGGTTGGATCAGTTAATAATTTCCATTTCCCCACTTTCTGTCCCCTCTTTATCCCTACACCTCTCATAGGCAGGAAAAATATATGCGTCAAAGTTTTTGTGGCAGCCTTGGTATTCTCACCTCTTCATTCAAAGTCTTTCCTGATTATATGAAATAGATATTATTTTAATTCGATATCTTTTTTATTTACATTTCAAATGATTTCCCCTTTTCTGGCCCCCGACTCCCCGAAAGTCACATAGGGCCCCTTCCCTCCCCCTGTTCTCCCATCTACCCCTTCCCACTTCCCTGTTCTGGTTTTGTCCTATTCTGCTACACTGAGTCTTTCCAGAACCAGGGACCACTCCTCCGTTCTTCTTGTACCTCATTTGATGTGAGGATTATGTTTTGAGTATTCCAATTTTCTAGGCAAATATCCACTTATTAGTGAGTGCATACCATGATTGATCTTTTGAGACTGGGTTACCTCACTTAGTATGATGTTCTCCAGCTCCATCCATTTGCCTATGAATTTCATGAATTCATTGTTTCTAATGATTGAATAGTACTCCATTGTGTAAATATAGCACATTTTTTGCATCCATTCTTCCAGTGAGGGATACCTGGGTACTTTCCAGCTTCTGGCTATTATAAATAGGGCTGCTATGAACATAGTGGAACATGTAGCCTTATTACATGCTGGGGAATCCTCTGGGTATATGCCCAGGAGTGGTATAGCAGGATCCTCCAGACGTGACATGCCCAGTTTTCTGAGGAACCACCAGACTGATTTCCAAATTGGTTGTACAAATTTGCAACCCCACCAGCAGTGGAGGAGTGTTCCTCTTTCTCCACATCCTTGCCAACATCTGCTATCTCCTGAATTTTTAATCTTAGCCATTCTGACTGGTGTAAGGTGAAATCTCAGGGTTGTTTTGATGTGCATTTCCCTAATGACTAATGAAGTTGAGCATTTTTTAAGATGCTTCTCCGCCATCCGAAGTTCTTCAGGTGAAAATTCTTTGTTTAGCTCTGTACCCCATTTTTAATAGGGTTATTTAGTTTTCTGGGGTCTAACTTCTTGAGTTCTTTATATATATTTGATATTATCCCTCTATCTGATGTAGAGTTGGTGAAGATCTTTTCCCAATTTGTTGGTTGCCAATTTGTCCATTTGATGGTGTCCTTTGCCTTACAGAAACTTTGTAATTTTATGAGGTCCCATTTGTCAATTCTTGATCTTAGAGCATATGCTGTTGGTGTTCTGTTCAGGAACTTTTCCCCTGTACCAATGTTCTCAAGTGTCTTCCCCAGTTTCTTTTCTATTAGCTTCAGAGTGTGTGGCTTTATGTGGAGGTCCTTGATCCATTTAGAGTTGAGCTTAGTATGAGGAGATAAGGATGAATCAATTCGCATTCTTCTGCATGCTGACCTCCAGATGAACCAGCACCATTTGTTGATTGGTGCTGGTTATCTTTTTTCCATTGGATGTTTTCAGCTCCTATGTCGAGGATCAAGTGGCTATAAGTGTGTGGGTTCATTTCTGGATCTTCAATCCTGTTCCATTGATCCGTCTGCCTGTCACTGTATCAAAAACCATGCAGTTTTTAATACTATTGCTCTGTAGTATATACAGTCATCAAACCCCGACACTATTGTGTATGCCAAGAAATGCTTGCTGAAAGGAGCCTGATATGGCTGTCTCCTGAGAGGCCCTGCCAGAGCCTTACAAATATAGAGGCAGATTCTTGCAGCCAACCATTTGGACTGAGCACAGGGTCGAAAGTTAGAGAAAGTTATAAGTTAGAGAAAGGACTGAAAGAGCTGAAGGGGTTTGCAACCCCATAGGAAGAACAACAATATCAACCAACCAGAACCCCTAGAGCTCCCAGGGATTAAGTTATCAACCAAGGAGTACACATGGCTCCAGCAGCATAAGTGGCAGTGTAGGACCCCCGAATGGGGAGTCCCCACTCGAGTCTCGGATCGGCGCACACCCAAGGAAACATGAGAGACCTGCTTGATGCATAAACACGAGGCAGTTTAATTGAGGAGCTCCGGGCCACACATCTCCTGCAAGAGACAAAGCGGTCTGAGCTGAGGCTCAAAAGCTAGGGGTTTATATGGGAAAAGGCAAGGGGGTTTTGTGCTCTTTACATAATTAGTCAGTTCACACATTGAGAGAGTAATTGGCATACAATTACATCAGCAGGTAGTATGTGAGTCAGCAGTGTAGGAGAGTAGAATGTAGGGGAGTGGGAGACTTATCTTGTTAGCAGAGGGCCTAGTTAAACTACAGGAGAAAAGAAAGGGTGTGGGGAGGGAGCCCAGATGGCCCATGACTCAGTGGAGGTTGTTTAGGCTACTTTTTATCTTTCTGGCTGGCTAGTTTCTGGAATGTCTTAACGACCTTGGGAGGACCATTCTGCTATTCTAACAACCTTGAGAAGGCCCCAGCTTGTCTGGGTTTGCCCCTGGCCTGCCTTATGCCTGGGACGTGGATTCTATGAGGTCTTAACTTTGTTTTTGTTTCTAATTTCCATCAGCAGAAGATTGCCTTTCCAGGCATCAATGGGAGGAGAGGTCCTTGGTCCTATGAAGGCTCATTAGATGCCCCAGCATAGGGGAATTGAGGGTAGGGAGATGGGAGTATGGTGGGTGGAGGAACACCCTCATAGACATAGAGGGAGGAAGGATGGGATAGGGGTTTTCCAGCATGTGGGGGAAACCTGGAAAGGAGATAACATTTGAAATGTAAATCAAGAAAATTGTCTTATATACCCATGCACTCAAGGCTATTCCCCACTTTCTCTTCAGTTAGATTTAGTGTATCTGGTTTTATGTTAAGGTTGAACAACTTGGATTTGTTTTGCTCAGAGTCATAAATATAGAACTTCCAGTGGTATCATCATCCCTGATTTCAAGTTGTGCTACAGAGAAACAATAACAAAAACTGCATGGTATTTGTATAGAAACAGACAGGTTGATCAATGGAACTGAATTAAAGACCCAGAAAGAAATTCACACACCTATGGAAACTTGATTTTAAAGCAAATTTTATAAATGAAAACTCCTCAAACAAAATAGAAAACATAATAAGCCACTGATTTAAATGACAACAGATTAAAAGATAATTCATTGAAAAATGTTAAAAAGTGTTTAAACAGTGAGAAATGTCTTGAGGAATAACAACTAAATTGATGATAAATACATATAAACACATGAAAACCTGTCTAATATGACAAACAACATGCATATAAAGCATCCAAACTGATTTCTCTAACCTACTATGTCAGTGAAAAAATAACAATTACTTCTAAATGCTTTTAATGGAAATAGAATTACATCATCCAATGACCCATTTCCTCTCTCCACTCCTACACAGTTGCTCTACCATGCACAAATACCTATTAGCGGAACCCTCTGAGTCCATTGTTTTTGAATATGTGTATTTGGTGCCAGTGCTGATCACTCTGTATTGAACAGCCAGTAAGGAAGTTCTCCTCCTCGGGGGAAAAGCAATTTTCCTTCTCCTAGCAGCTAATAGTTACCTAGAGAATCACAACACAACACGGTGGAAGTAAGGGGGCCAGGAAGTCCCACTTCCAAGGTCAGGAGTTATTGACATTTGATTGCTATATGGGAGGATACGTCAATTTTCTTACATCACATAACAACTGAAAAACTCCAGCAAAGGTATATTGGCTAGGAATAGTTGGACACCTATAGGGTAGAATACTCAACACATTTCTAAAGCTGAGAAGGGCAGGGGAGAAACCATAAAACTGAGTTGGTACAAAAGTTGGAGAGGGTCAGGGATGAGTTGGAGAAAGGTGCAATAAGTTGGATAATATATATATATATATATATATATATATATATATATATATATATGTGTGTGTGTGTGTGTGTGTGTGTGTGTGTGTGTATGTATGTATATGTATATGTGTATGTATATGTGTTTGTGTATGTGTATATGATGTATATGTATATATTATATGAAATTCTCAATTAATAAATTGACTATTTTAAAAAAAGTTAAAGAATTGATTACTATTTTTAGTGATTGATGTAGTATTAACATGTATTTGATAAAGCAGGATTTTTTTTCTTTGAGATAATATTTTTATATTGAATATTCTTCATTTACATTTCCAATTTTATACTGTTTCCCAGGTTCTCCCTTTCTTGAAAACCCTGAAACCATCCTCCCACCCCCTGACTCCAAGAATATGCCCCTCCACCCAACCCACTCCCATCTACCCCCCCTAGATTTCCCCACTTTGGGTCATCTATTGAGCCTTCATAGGACCAAGGACCTCTCCACCCACTGATGTCTGACAAGGCATTCCTCTACCACTCTTTTTTTAGTTGTTTTTTTTTTTTAATTAGATATATTCTTTATTTAGATTTTAAATGATTTCCCCTTTCCTGGATCCCCCCCACCGGTTCCCTAATCAAACCCCTCCCAATTCCCTGTCCTGTTATTCTCCTATACTGTTGCATTGAGACTTTCCAGGACCAGGGACCTTCCTTCTTCTTGGGCATCATTTGATGTGTACCCCTTGGTTGATGGCTTAGTCCCTGGGAGCCCTGGGGCATCTGGTTGGCTGATATTGTTGTTCTTCCTATGAGGCTGCAAACTATTTCAGTTCCTCTAGTACACCCTCCAACTCCTCCATTGAGGACCCTGTGCTCAGTCCAATGGTTGGCTGCTAGCATCTACCTCTGTATTTGTAAGGCTCTGGCAAGGCCCCTCCAGAGACAACTATAACAGGCTCCCTTCCATATGCACTTCTTGTTATCCATAGTAGTGTCAGGGTTTGGTGACTGTTTATTGGATGAAACCCCAGGTTGAACAGTCTCTAGGTGGCCTTTCCTTCAGCCTCTGTTCCACACTTTGTCTCCATAATCAAGCAAGATCTTATTAAAACAACAATTTTATTAGCAGTGGGAACAAAAAGTTATGTAGGAATCATTTTAAGGACTTTGTTAAATGTTTTTCACCTGAGATGCTAATTGTCCTTCCAGCCTTTCTCAAATATACTGCAGGAAAGCACAATCCTAAAAAAATTAACAGACCTATGATACTGTGTGAAGAACAGGTTGACGAGAGTCAGATTGAACCATGTATGTGACCTTATGTAAACCCATACTATCTGGAGGACTTTGATTTCCAAGTACTCCATATGTTGCTTCTATTATTAATGATAATAATGTATTTGTTGGATTGCAAAAAATAAATAAAACAGAGGAGGTAAAAGCTAAACAAAAGTGACAACTTTAACAGCCTGAAATTCTCTGACCAGCGAAGATAGTCCACATCCATGCAAATTGCATAGAGGAAAGTTAATCACCAGAAAATTGAAGTCCAGCCTACTCATCTGCTGTGATTTTGCTAGCACCACACAATTGTCAACATTGTGGCAAGGAGGGGTTGCAACAGTCAATAAAGCAGTAAACACTTAAAGAGAATGTTGTGAAAGTAGATCATAAACATACCTCCCCCAGGTTAGAAATGGACCAGCGAGACAAAGAAATAGTATGCTTGTATATCTTTATATCTTGGCATACAGGTATGTAAGCATAGCTCATACTTTAAAAAAAAAATCACTAAGACTCCCTAAGTGACAGAGTATTCTTAATTGTTATGATGTTTTCAAAGTCTGGGATAATATCTGTATCACATGGCTATTTTCTTTTGTTCTTCAGTGCTGTATTTTATTTCCCTTTAATAAATATTTACAAAGACTTTGCTTTGTCATATTCTTAAAATAAAAGTTAACATGTACATTCAAGAAAAATAATTACTCAGAAACACTATTCAGGGAAGGTCCTTGTCTTCGCATGATTTAAAATTATGTTCAGTCCATGAAAACAACACACTAAGGCATTTTTAGACAAGGGAGAAAGGATTTTTGGGTATCATTTAAAAAACACATTTCGGCCTTTGCCCTGGACCCTGGGTGGCACTCTGAATACAAGTTCCCAGGACTGTAGCAGCCCCAGAATGGCAACCGCCAACCCCTCTCCTGGCTTTCCTGAGAGCTGCAAGATGATGAAATTACCCCCTTATATTCTCACAGACTGGAACTTTTGTTTGACCTCAGAGCCAGAACTAATATCACAGTTGGAGATACTAGGACAGCTTTCTATGTTACTGTCTACTCAGGCTGCTGGTTTAACCTGCTTTTAAGAGAACAGTGTAACAACCAACCTTACTGGCTTTGAATTTCCTATGCTATCAACTTTCACAACCTAAATTTTTATATTGCTGCAAGCCTAATGTATGTGCTTTTCCATGCCCCCCAACTCAGAACAATGCATACATATCATTTGCTGAAGGCAGTAAATACAAAGGCTGAAAGCAATTTCCTAAAATCCACCATATAGGTGGAATACAACATTATGGATATTGATGTAGATATTTGTTGAGGTGTTTGTTGTTGTCGGTCAGTTAGGATCAGTTGTAGTCAGTGACTTAATCCATTTCAAGTTCCCTTAAATATTTCTGTAAAGAACTCCATTCTTTCCTCATGAAATTCTGTGCTGCGCAATAAAAAGTGAAGCTCTGTGTTAGAGACAGAGAGTCACAAAACAGAAGTCTGTAGACAGGTAGAGATTTCGACTCGCACAGCAGATAGAGGAAGGAAGACACGGAGGGAATGGAGCATGAAGTAAAGAGTTCAAAACTTGGCTTGTTCTTTGTTGGACTCCAGGGGGGTGAATTTTTTTCTTTTTTAAATGTAATTTAGATATAATGTGGGTAATCAGGAGCTAATCACCAATTAATCTACTCAAAGAAAATGTGAGATGATAAATAAATGAGAAATAATTTTTCTATTGGATTCAGGTAGTGGTTGAAAAGCATCTATATAATAGAACTTTAAGAAAAACCAAATGTTGGTTATTGTTTGGCCATTCTCTCAGTCTCTGCTCCATCCCCTCTTTATGCTTTTCTTGTAGGCAGGATAAAGTTTGGGTTGAAAATTTTGTGTATACCTTGCTATCCTTGTTGCTCCACTGGGGTTCCTGCTTGGCTACAGGACGTGACTTCTTCATCCTACATATTCCTACTTCTGTGAGTGTCAGCTCAGGCTACCCCCATTGATTCTTGGGTGCCTTCATTATCCCAGGTCCCTGGCATATCCTCACGATGCCCCAGCCATCACCCCTGCCACCTGCATATTTCCAATAATTTTCATGGACATCTGGCCGTTTCTCCTGTCTCTCCCCACATCTGATCCTGAAGCTCCCATTCCCTCTCCGTTCCCTCTCCCACACAGTTAACTCCTTCTCCCTCCAAATTCCTTCTATGACTATTTTATTCCACCTTCAATGTGAGATTCATGTACCCTCCCTGTGGCCTTCCTTCTTTAGCTTCTTTGGATATGTGGAGTATAGCATGTGTATCATGCATTTTATGGCTAATATGCACTTATTAGTGAGAACATACCATAACATGCATATGCAATAGAATACTGTTCAGCTATTAAAATCAAAGACATCATGAATTTTGCAAGCAAATTAATGGAATTTGAGAGTATCATCCTTCTGTAGTGGTATACAGTGGTAAGGTATTTAAAGTTGATTGGAGGTCTTCCTAAGAAGTATTTCCAGATGGCTTGTAGCAAGCTACATTTGCTATTTATTTACTTAGTACTTTCTATGGTGATACTATAAAGGTTGTGCTGCATAGTCTTTTTCAGAATTGTCAAGATATCAAGTATTAAAATAAAAGTTAATATACTTTCATTATACTACAACTGTGACTCAAAATTAAAACCTACTTGACAGCTAGATCAAATAGAGAATTTAATAAACAGAATGTAGGTTTAGCTATTCCACAGAGTGATACACACCAATTGTCTGGATCATCACTGTTGCACTGGCATCAAAGTAACGTTTGAGATCTGAGAATGCCTTAGGAAGGTACTTTAAAATAATTGGTTGAAAATTTACACAAATCTATATAGAAAGATAAGCACATCACTTCACTTTGTCCTTTATTGCTATTCCCTCTGTTTTCTCAGTTTGTCTCCATTTCCTTAGATAATTTCATTTCTGTTTTTAAGTTAGGTATGCATATATGAAAGATATTCCTAGGTAATAAAATGTGTTGCTTATAGAATATAGAATTGTATCAGCTATGGAAAAGATTGAATTATCATTTGCAGAGAAATGGATTCAAATGGAAAAAGCCATATTAAGTGAGGTAGGCTGGTCATGGCATCTTTTTTTTTAATTGGTTCTGCACATAGAAGAGTTTAGACCTCAATGATTTACTCTCAGAGGAAAATTAGATACTTTCTCTAAGCAGATTTTATACCTTTCAGTAAAAACTACTTTAAAATCTAAGCTTTATGATATCATTATTTACAGTTGTTTGTTATGGTGGTTGTTTTCTCAGACAAAGAAAATGCTGTTAATTTTCTAGTTCCATCTCCAGAGAGAGAGATCCCAATGCAAGGCAAGTTTTCTCCAGTGTCTGCTCTGGGAAGAGCCTCCTGTTGCATCCCTTCTGACTTCTGCCTTCCTGCTTGCCATGTCTTTAGAAGATCCATTGGTGGAGATCAGGGATTCTTTGTGACTGTTTTCTCTTTATAGATACTGGGTATGCTCACCATTTGATGGTAAGTTTTAGTTCCCTATACAATCTTATTTAAATATTAGCAATAATATTTTTCTCTTTATTGTTTTCTAGATCCTACTTGAAACATACTATGAACAAAAATTCTGTATTAGGAGTGTCTTTGTAAATGAAGAATATATCTAATAAAAAGGTAAAAAACTATAAAAATAAAAAAAAAGAATGTTTTCTGTATTCCATAGCTTGATGTGGGGATTATGAACTTCATTATTTATAGAAATAAATTTCCAGCTAAAGGGCTAAGTATAGAGAAAAAGGTAGCATATTAGAAGGTTAAAAACTACTGGAAGGAATCTCACCCTGGCCAGGTAGTTCTGGGTTGCAAAAGAAAGATTGCCAAACATGGAGGAAGAAGGCTTGGATTCCTCCATGGTTTCTACTTGAGTTCCTGCCTTGGCTTCCTTGTTCACAGACTATAATCTGTAAACCAATAACCCTTTCCTTCTGCTGCTGGTTTTCTCCATGACACATATCCTAACAGAGATAAATTTATAATAGAAATTTGTTTAGCCAGTGTGTTATACTTATAAGTTTTGGAGAATTAATTACCACTTATTAATTTAAATAAGCCATTTTATATTTATGACACATAACACACAATGTAATTTATTAGATAACTTATTAAAATCTTAGAAAATATTGATAAACTCTATTAAGCAAAACTTTGCCACCAAATTGCATTCATTTTCATGATAAAGAATTTCATTTTCCCTTTCTTTGTTTCTGTCTTCCTTTTTCTTTTGCTACCTTTTTTTCCTTTGAGACAGAGTCCACTTTGCAGCCTTAGCTGTTTGCTTAAATTTTCAATAATTTTTTCTATGATAAAGTGGCTTAAAAATTGCAGATAACTTATTTCTCTGTAAATGGGATAGTTTCAATCTATGGATCTGATTTTCAAAGATGTGACTATACATTCGTTTGGTTATCATTTTCACTTTAGATTCCTAGTTTGTGAGTAAAATTCATATGTTTAAAAAGTATGCATGTGAAGATTATAATTTTCTAAATACTGGTTGCAATAAACACTTTAAAACTCATCTTCAGTGATGAGAGAGGAGCAGAAGTAATCAGGGAGGCATGACTGCTTCAACAGAAAGGAGAAAACCTATTTTCTGAGAACACAGGGAGCTGGAAAGGTAAGGTTGAATTATTTTCTGCCACACATGAGGTGAAGAACATTGCATTTTGTGAACAGCAGTTTCCTCATCCTGTGTGTAGACAGAGCTCTACATTTCATGATAGCGTCTCCTTTGCCTTTAAAAATACATTTTAGATGTTTGAATATGATTGACTTAGCCAACATTTCACAGTATTCAATAGCTGTATTGAACAAAATGATGTTACACTGTGATGAACTGTATAGACCACTTTAAAGTTGTAACAGCTATCCCTTTGAGGGATTGGAAATGACCCACTAGCTACTGGAGAAACAGGAGTTAATGGTTTATCTCACCTACCAATATCAAAACCAACTCACTCTTAATGGCATATTCTTCGCTCTTGACTTGTTTTATTTGGCTCAAAATATTTTACAAATAAGTTTTATTAGGTCTGCTCTTTGACAATTTGATATATACATATAATACATTCTGATTACTAGCAACACCAGACTTTTATAGCTCCCCAGTCCTTAACAACACCCTTCTTCCTACAAATACCTGCCACCCTTTCATTTCTTTTTGCTTTACTCCATAATCAAGCAATTTTGATCAGGGCTTTATGTGTGACCATGTGTTTAGAACACTCCACTGGAATATATTGAATTTACTAGTAATTATACAACAGAAGACAATTACTTATTCTCCTTACCATCAGTAATAAAGAAGTGAGCTATGGAACAGGGAAGGGTAAGGATCCTTGAATCCCTCCCAGAACAATAATTGACAACTGACACTTCTAGTCTTATACAGGTCCAATGAAGGCAATCATAGTTACAGTGACATGCCCAGAAAATGTCATTTCACAGCCCTCTTCATATGTTCTAGCTCACATTCTTTCTATTTCTTTGGTAGTAAAGAAGGTACACATTAGAATAAATAAAAAATAGAGTCATTTATGTACATGCTTGGGAGAGTTATAGCTGGGATATAGCAAGGTTTTGATATTATTTTTGGTGGCATTTTCAAATGTAATCCCAGAGTCAATACAGCAGTTTTAACCCAAATCAATAATGAGGTAAGGTTAAACATCCATGTCAAAAATAGGAAAAGTAAAAGAAAATGAAAGATGATGTGGAGTATAAAGAGGAAAGGGAAAAGAGAGAATAGCAAAAGCAAAAAGCATATGAAGAAGACATTTGGAAACCCATTATTTTGTAAGCTTATTATAAAAATTCACATCGAACAAAAACATTGAAAGGGGAGATATTCTGTATAGCTGTATAGCACTGCTGCTGAAAGCCATGGATTTCAAACAAAATTCAAATGCCATGTTTGGGATGCTTCACTACCCGAGTGTCAGAGTGCCTGGCCACAGACGACCCCTGTAAAAACATAAGGCTTTGCCTTTTTCCTGGTAGCCTACTAAAGCAAGTTGATGAGACCCTCTTGCTAAAGACACCATATACTAGTTACAATGTATAGAAAAGTCTAGGGGCAGTTGAGCTGTGGGCTTTGCTAACAACCAACCTTCATCACTCTAGCTGTATTCCAAGCACAGGGATAAAACACATCCATGGTCTTACCCAGCCAGAAGCCCTATGAATTAGACCAACCTGCCAGAAAAGAGGTACCCTCTGATGCAACTTTTGCAGTAATGCAGTGGAGTAACTGCTATGGGCATAACTAATTACTCTCTAGTTTCATTTGATGACTATTCCAGAGGAGAGAATTCATGCCTGGTACAGTAAACCCAATAAAAAAAAAGCCCATGGCTAAAGAGGGCTTAGGTCCTAGGAGAGAACTTACTATGCTTGATTCATTAAATTGACATGATGCTGAACTACCTTTGTGATGTTTATGTTTATACATAACCTTACAGGCTGTTTTCAGCTTTGATCAGAGAAGCTTCCCATGGCAATGATTCATAATGAGTGCAGAATCTCATGGCTCTTTAGGTGCTGAGGATGATGACTGTTGAGGCCTCAGCCCTATGATCAAGTCTTAAACTACCCACTCTAAGGCTCTGGGAACATAATAGAAGAGGAGGGGGAAAGAATACAAGAGTCAAAACATTTTTTTTCGTTAAACTGCATTTAACTGAAACTTGAAATAATTCTTCACACTACACTCAGGTAGAAATTAAAACATTGTCAGGAGTAGTTTTATATCTGATTTATTTTTAATCTTTATTAGTGAATATATGGTGAAAATTTTAGACTTATCTCCATAGGTATTATGTCATAGTAATGTAAGTATCATATCATTTTATCATAGTAATGATAAAAGTAATAAAAGGCCCTTCAATCTAACAATGTTTTACTGTTTTAAGTAAAGGCAGTTAAGTTTACCGTGGCGGCATCCTCCTGTAATGCCTGTACCTTAAAGAGTTAGGAACATGATAATGAGATGCCAACCTAGGCTCCTGGACAAGCTCTTGTATCAAATTTTCATAAATAAAAGGCAGGCAGATGAGAAAAAGTTTTGACATCGTTGGAGAAATGAACATCCTAGGGTGTAGTGCTGTTTGACTCATCATCCTGGGATGCAGTTCTCTTTCACTCAGCCTGGAGAACTAAATTATTCACCACTATCATTCAGACTTGCTGATTTGAAACGCATCTTTGGTTGCTAGACATTCATCCAGAAACTATTGCTTCTGCAAATGCCAATGCAAATTGTCAGCTCTAGTTTTATTATTGATTCTCATCCACTCATTTAAATCTCCTTTCTTCTAGTTCATTACAGACATTTTACAAACATTATGTCAAAATCAACAATAACAGTAGAGTGTGAGCAGCAGCAATAATGTAGAGAGACATACATGAAAAAAATAGGTGAGCGAATCCAGAGTATGCCTTATATGTCTAGGTTTTCTGAACCACACCAAGCTTCATTTGGATAAAGGCAGCTACTTCTAAAACTCTTTTTACATATCACCAGGCCCTAACTGGAAACCAATAAACTAGTAAAGTGGGTTGGCATATTGCTTTTAAATTGTTTCTTTAGTTATAGGTAATGTTCTGTCAAACCACAACTGACTCTAAAACATCAGGCAACCTGTTTACAAGTGACATACTAGTCTGTCAAGTCTGAATGCTTGCAATATTACTGGAAGATTAATTAGCCAATCACCAAGTAGTTAAATGTTAGGAGTTATAAGATCCAAAGGGTAAGAGTTAATTCAAAATGATAAATGGTATTCATAGAAAAAGTGAACTATTCCCCATGCTTTAAAAATAACTTAAGTATGGAATGATTCAAAACTATTACTGTCACTGCAATTATCCGTCCAGTGGATTAAGGGAGATGACACGGGAGACTCTTCTCGAAGCAGTTTATTCAGGAAACCTTACATCAGAAGGCCCCCAATCCTAGCCCGCACTGCCATGGTACCGAGTATCGGGCGTAGGCCTGGGGGATTAAAAAACACAGACAAGTGCCATTCTGCAAGGAGAATGCCAAAGCCTTACTGAGAGACCAGCAATACATATACTAGAGGCCAGGGAAGGGAACAGGAAAAATCAATTATAGTCATAGGTCAGGCACCTGGGAAGTCCGTACCACACCGGGCAGGAAGGCAGGAATCAAGCTAAGTCACGGGATGTTTTGCTCTCAAGAAACCTGTGCAAACAGCTCAGCTGGGGGCGTTGAGCCAAGTTCTCTGGTTCCCAACATATTTGTAGGGAGGGTATTTGTAGGGGCACATCAATTCTAATTCTTAGGTAAACTAGCTTTTTATTCAAGACATAAGAAGTAACAAGTACATGAACATATATTGGAGCTAGCCAATTGGAAGGAGTTTAAACACATTCTGAAGTGTTTTCCTGTTCCCTTCCCTGGCCTCTTTGTGTCCACTAACCTGAATCTTTAGGCAATACTCATTTTAGGGGACTGTTAGCCTACAGAGTTGGCCTGGAATAAAGTTACATTTTCTAAGATTAAGATAAATATATATATAATATGCAAATTAATTATGCTACAATAGAACTTTATGTCATTTATCTTCTGCAGATCCATGCCCTAGAGTTAGCCTATTAAATTATCTTTTTAAAGATAGATAGAGAGAGAGAGAGAGAGAGAGAGAGAGAGAGAGATACAGAGATAAAATGGTACAGAGAAACAGAGAAACAGAGATACAGAGATACAGAGACACAGAGATAAATACATAGATCCATGGATAGATGGTAGATAGATTGATTGATACATAAATAGGTAGTAGATATATAGATAGACAGACAGTATAAGTAGATAATCCTGTTACATGACTCTCACATTTTAAAGTTAAGCTTCCTAACTACTGATTCAGAAAAGATGGATTTTTTTAATGAATGCATATATGAATAAAGAGACTAAGACAACTAGATACTCTGATTGAAGCATATGCATTTTACAGGCAAGTGTACTGTGTTTTGTCAAATACTTCCCCCTAACCAATCTTGCAGTAATGTCATGAAGATGGCCAATTACTGCTTTTTTTTTTTAAGACTTGGTTTCATATAAAGCAGAGTGGTCTTAAGTCTCCAGATCTCCAGGTAGTTAAGAATCGGCTTGAACTACCCCTGTCTTTTAAGAACTGGGATTAATAGGTATGCCCCACCAAACCTACTTGTTCTCTTTTGTTTAGTGGCCATCTTCTAACCCTTTGTCTCTATAAGGCTTTCCTACTGCAGCCTCTCTTCCTGCTTAAATTGCTATAGAGTTCTGCTCACTAAATATAAGCTTTGCTCATATTCCTTGCAAGTTCTGTAACCGTCTCTTGCTCCTGTAGCATTTCTTCCATCTCATTTATTCAAATTCTTCTCTTTGGGAGCATCAGTTCCCATTCTCTTCATCTCTACTGCTACCCATATCAAGCTGCAGTGCCCTTGGCTCTATTCACCTAGTTTTTCTTTACTGAATCCCCAGGAATACTTCCATCCAGTTATCACATTTACATCTAAGGTATTTAATTACCCCACTATAAAGGAAGCCTTTCTATTTATCAACCACTTTTGCAGTCTTCCTTTAAGTTGAAACAAAGCTCTATATTTAGCATTGTTCTAGAAGCGACACAGCATCTTCTATCTCCAACTTCACTGAGACTCTCCTTTTAGGATTATTCATGAACCACATTCTTCTTCACACTCACTCATAATTTATCACCTTATCCTTACATTTCAAATGAAACTTCCTGTGAGTATCCGTTCCTTGAAGAACTAGTCCAGGTTCAATCCTTTCATTTTAACTTCTTATAATAGAAAAAATTCCTCTTCTTTGTTAACCATAATAACTAGGCACTAGAGTGACAAGCCACATTGACAGAGAGAAAACGTAATGGTGAGTTTATCCAATGAAACTGAAGCAAAATGCCACACACAGTCTGTATCCAACTCAATGTTCTACAGAGTATTTCAGATCGGAAGAGGGAAATCTTAAGTCATTTGTGTTTGATAATGCCTTTGTCTAAAGGAAAGGTCAACATTATCATATCTTTAAGGCAGGAGGCATTCTTATAACCTGGAATGTGGTCTTGTCTAAGTTCCGTTTCATGTACCATCCCATAACATCTTTCTTTATATTCTAAAAGGATAGCTTCTAGTCCCATGAGACAAATCAGCTTGGATTATAGTAGGCTTTTTCTATTAGTCCTTGTGTATTGGAAGCACAAGAAGATAATTTATAATTACAATCTTGGAAGGTAAATACTTTAAGAAAACAGGTCAAAAGCTTTCTGACAATGCATTCTATATCCCTTTGCATGGTTAAAAAAAACAAAACAAAAACAAAACAAGCAAACAACAACAACAAAATAATGTATTATGGTAATAACCTCAAGAAACCTTATTCTTCTCCATTTCCTGTTCAGTTTGCCTTCAAGTGTCTCAATATGCTGCCCTTTCCTAAGCCTCACACATCCCCGGCTATTGTTAGACCATTTAAACTATTCTCTTTTCCTACTCTTATAACCTTCCTTCCTTCCTTCCTTCCTTCCCTTCCTTTTCTTTCTTTCTTTCTTTCTTCCTTTCTTTATTTCTTTCTTTCTTTCTTTCTTTCTTTCTTTCTTTTTCTTTATGTGTGACATGGTCTGGTTATACAGTATACTCTTTCCTGGAATTAGATATGATTGGCCTAGTCTCAGTTTCCCAGGGATAGGATACCACATATAGGTTGCTATTTTCACTTTTGTTCTACCAGTGTATATTATATATTCCAGGAAAATAGATGTGAAACTGGCTATGGGAACAGAGGGAACTAACAGGAGGTAGAATGGGAAAGTAAAAAGAAATAGCAGATATAGGAGGAATGTGCTCAATATACAGTAAATATCAGTATAGAAACTGTATGAATTAAGAAATAAAATGTAACGATTAAATGCTAAGGTAACCCAGCAAAAATCAAACTAAACACAGTATGTGGTTGTAAAAACAAAAGTGTATGCTATGACCACTTAGAAGACATTTTTACATGTCAGATTTGTATGTACTTGCATATGTAATGCTGTGAAAATGTAAGAGATATAGTATATTTATAGTTCTATATTATTAAAAACTCTCCCATTTTTTCACTCATCTGTTAAAACTACAACTCATTTGTTCATAAATAAAGGTGCTGGCTCTTTCATCTACAAATCTTAAAAGGTGTGGCCAGGAAACAAAACCTCTTGAAAGTAGGAGCCAATTGAGAAAGGCAGGTCAAACAGTAGAAGGATTTATAAGTCCTATGTGAATAATGGGTTAGGCTTCAAGACACGCAAATTACCTAGTGAAGAAAAACTGAAAAAAAATAACGTAGATAGAAAATAAATGATATGACTTCTTCAAAAGGACAGCAATCCATCCTGAAGTTTACAAATTAGACAAGGATCTGCCAGCTAGGCATGAGGAGAATAGTCATTGCCAGATCTGTCCTATGGTGGCCCTGATGATTTATTTTTCCACCACACAGATAAACCAGACAGTAATGTCATTCCCAGAAAACAGGGTTATGTAAGACAAAGATGTTCCTAGCATGGAATATGTGAATAATTTTCATTTTGGTCTATTTTATTTGTGATTTATAGCATAATATAGAGAAAAATAGATCAATCATTTGGATATACACATAATCAATAAAATATATTCATTCCTGGCATTTGCAGAGATGAATACCTACTTATTTCATGGTATTTATGATGATTCCTTGGAATGTCTTGGACACCTAGGATGAAGACCTGATGTGTTTTGGAGGTAGACATTCAGAGCTTGCATGTATTCATCTAAGACATATAATGAATGGCTACAATCTCTTGATATGTATTGTGGTTTGGATAGAAATTATCCCCTAAAGGACTGTATGTCTGAACCCTTCATCTTCAGTGGGTTGTGTTATTTAGGGATAATTTGGAGCCATTAGGAGATGAAGGAAGTGGATCATTGACAAGGAAGACAAAATTACGTATCTATAGCCTCTATCTGCTTCCCCCCAATTTGTGTCTGCTCCATAGTCTGCTCAGACATGAGCAGGCTCCTACTCACACATTCTGGTAAGAAGCCACAAACTCTAATACAGGCCCCTATAAAATGGACTGAATCCTCTAAAATCATGAGTCAAATAAATAATTTTTCCATTTAATTCCTTATTGTTTGGTCACAATGATAGGAAAATCAATCTATCCAATAATCAGGCTTCAATATCTTTGAATCTTTTATTTATCATCCTCTTTCTATTGTTGTATCTATCTTCTGATATTTATGAATTATTCTAAACTTTATTTTTTAATTCTTCTACTTATTCTCATATATAATTTCAATTTATTGTTTGAGAAATATAAATTCTAATCTATTGAAAATATTATATTTTTTTTGTGTGTGTGCATGTGTGCACGCATGTGTGTTTGTGTGTTCATTTGCCCATCTTTTGCTCTCTTCCTACAAAACCATTAGTGATCATTCATGAAAGCTCTACTTTAATGACTTAGTGGAATCCTAGTAAGTTCCCAACGGCCCAGTCTCTAAATACTATACTGGATTAAAATTTTACCCTCTTAATAATGAATAATGGTGATCAATTTCAACACATGAAACCGAGAGAAAAAACTATATCCAAGCCAGAATCACTTCTCTAATCTTTATTCTTTTTCATTAATATACAGAGTATTCTTAAAATTCTGTAATAGCAGTTTTGTTATTTTTTCCAAAGTTTTGGTTGAAAACCAACCCAAATTTCTCTTGTTTAGGAAAAGATTGGATATAATGGGTTTGCTTTTTCATCATTTGGACTAATGTTTCTTAGCTGGCCTTCATGTTTCATAACTATAATTTGAGTTCCAGAATACGCTGTTATATCCAGCCTTTCCCATCCATTGAAGGTAAGTTTTCAGTGGTCTGTACTGCTGAAGGTTAGAAGTGTCCTTTATTTAGAACCATTTACTTTCTATTTGATACAGACTACACCAGGTTTTGTTTACAGTCTTGATACATAGCAGACTTTTTATAATTCTTCTATTTTGCCAATGTTCATTAAAATATACACTTTTCCTTGGTGATAAATGCTCTTGTTGATAGAAAAATGTCATTAACACTAACTTATGAGTAAATGGAACAGATTATAAAATTTGGACATTTTTTTTTACCTGCTGATTATGAAAAAAAAAAACTTTCTGACCAAATTCTCTCGAACTTGGTAAATGTTTTAAGAAACAGAATCTAGCATTTTTATATTTTACATTTCTGCTCTTTGAGGACATTAAAGTTCTCTGGAATGTGGTCGTTCGCATGCACCGTCCTGCCTGCCCCTCAATATAATTCCCTTATGGATGAGTTGTAAAGCTTACACTTGTTCTTGAAGCTTTCAGCAACTTAATAAAAAGTTAGTTATATCCGCTAATTTCTTTGATTTTTTTTTTTTGGTAAGTTCACAAAGGAGATTGTCTCTTAACTTCTTTATGAGAAGTTTATAAACGAACATAGAAGAGAGGGGGATAATCAGAGATGACTAGATTTCTTGACTCCATAGGTATCACTGAGCTATCAATTCATCATCTGGGCAGTTCTTCTCTGGAGGCCTCCTCATGAATCCGTTGAGCTAGAAGTGACAAAAGTAATCAGTCTGGTGTTTCCTTTGCTGCCCCAAGTGATATAATATCTGGTGAATTAAACAACCCAATCTATCATATACCTGACGATACTAAAGCCATTTCTATTGTGCTCTGAATATTTTAGATACAATATTCTAGCACAGTTTGTGGCTTTCAATTTATGTACTTTAATACCCAGAAAAGGAATTGTTGGGGAGGTAAATTCAACCTGATCTGGATGACTATAGATTTTTATTTACTTTTGAAGTAAGCAAGACTTAGTTCGAAGAGACATTAATTATTATCAACTTATGTCATGTAAACATTTACGATTACATTGTGCAGCAAAACTTTTTGACTGATCTCAGGTTTCAATAATTAAACCTCTAGGTAAAAAAAATAGGAGTTATATATCATATCCCCTTATATCAGTAACTGTAATATCTTCAGGGAATCATGTTAGGTGAACAGTTAAAGTCACACATGAAACAGGAAAGCTTTGCAAGCGAGCAGTGTTATGCTTCAGATGTTCTTATTTGAATTCTTACCACCAGTTTGTTAGTTCTGACTGTTTTGCAGCCTTGTAGGAGATGTCCTTGGCTGTATTTCATCAACTTTTAATTTTAATTTATACTCTCCTAATAAAGCCGAGTAGCATCTCATTATGAATCTGAGTGGGATGTTCCTAATAATTAATGATGCTAACTGTATATCTTATACTTATTTTTGACCCACAGTGTTTCATTTAAGAAAAATAACTCCTTAAATCCTTTGGCAAAATTTAATTGGCTTCTTTGCTTTTATAATGTTTTGAGACTTTAAAACACATTTACATACAGATCCTGGATAGATGCCCTTTGTATGACAGGGCAGCTTCTAGTCTTTACATATTTTTTCTTGATTTATTTTGATCAAGATATTTTTATTTTATGGAAGTCAAGTTGAGATTTAAATTGCCTTAAATCATGTTTGTGTGTTTGTTTGTTCATTTATTTGTTTTTGCCATGCCTAAGAACTCTTTGTCAATCCTTGGGTTATGATCATTCTCTAGTATCTTCCACTGTGTTGCATACAGTCCCCCCCCCTCTCCTCTCTCTCTCTCTTTGCATTTAACACATTTATTTTTTATTTGATATATTCTTTATTTACATTTCAAATGATTTCCCCTTTCCTTGATCCCCCTCCCTGAAAGTCCCATAAGCCCTCTTCCCTCACCCTGTTCCCCTATCCATCCCTTCCCACTTCCCTGTCCTGGTACGCCCCTACACTGCTGCACTGAGCCTTTCCAGAACCAAGGGCCACTCCTTCCTTCTTGGACATCATTTGATATGTGGATTGTGTCTTGGGTATTCCAAGCTTCTAGGCTAATATCTGCTTATCAGTGAGTGCATACCATGAGTGTTCTTTTGAGACTGGGTTACCTCACTTAGGATGATGTTCTCCAGCTCCATCTATTTTTCTAAGAATTTCATGAATTCATTGTTTGAATTGATGTCCTAAGGCATAATAATCAAAGAGGTTGCTGCCTCCTTCTTCACACCAATTTCAAACGGATACTGTGCATTTCTGGAAATAACTTCCTTTTTTTCATTTTCTTGCCTCAGTATCATTGTGATAACAAGCTATGTTTTCCCCTTTCTGTCTTTTCTGTTCCTTCCACTGAGCTATGTTTCTCTGTGTATGGTCAGCAAATGGATTCCCTGACTGCTATTTCATAGGGTTGTTATGGACATATGTCAGAATTGATCCTTAGTTATCTTTAAAAAAAACTAAAAAAAAAATGCATCAGAATATTTTTCCTAGTTTTCTTTCCTTATAATTATGCAGATTTTTCTGGAAAATATTCTTAGTCAAAGCTTAAACACTGAAAATAAATATTCTATACAATAAACAGAAAGGCAATTCCTATGAGCTCTGTGTGCCATTATTTTATCCTGTAAAATTAAAAATATAAAGTTATCAATTAAGGATATACATCCTTTGTCTTATGTTACTAAAATATCATATTGTGGGACTGAAAAATTGCCTTCAAGGTTAATTGCTTTTACAGAAGCCCTAGGTCAATCTCTAATGGCCACTTGGCCTCTTGTAATTATCTGTGAATTCAAAATGGGCTACACATGCATACAGGCAAGCAAAGCACTCATATATAAAAATAAAAATAAGAAAATATTCCTCCAGGAAAGTGTCACTTAAAAAAGCATCTGTCTGACTTCTGGACTTTTCTTCCAATAGACTGGGGAGTCACTGAACAAAACTTCCCATGTGTTCACATTCCATGTACATCCACTCTTTTTGGAGAGTATATCAATACAGTAGAGAATCTATATTTGCTTTCTTATCAAAATGCTATTCAACCATTTCAAATATTTCTATTTTAATGAAGAAACTCTGGAAAAAATGGCACTACCCAACACCACAGCACCCCACAATTTGCCAGGAGGTTGTCTTTAGATCTCTACTTTTAACATCTACATATGCTTTCTACTTGTCTCATGAGCTACAGTAACACTTTCAACTTCTTTTCTCAGTATAATCCTATTCTGGTATATCCTCTGACAATCCTGTCTATGACATTTCTAATTCATGACAACTTACCAACAGTGTGAATGAGCAGTAGAAAATTAATATTCTTGGAATGCTGAACACAAAACTCATATGTAATTTTTTTACAATTTAACACATCGTATTTTATCATTTAAATACAATAAAGCATGTCCCAGTTGGCAACAGAAGAAAATGTGATAGAAAAATTAGAAACTAAAAACTATCCTTTACGAACCTTTTGAGTTCCTATTTCTAAATAAGTATTTTAAAATGTGTTGCTTGGCAGCTGAAGCAATGTCTCCATGGTTATGAAATTGCTAGTCTTGTACAGGACCTGGGTTTAGTTCCCAGCAAATACTTGATGGTTCAGAACCATCTGTAACTCCAGTTTTCGGAGCTCCAACATAGTCTTCTTATATTTCTAGCATAATGCATCTATATGGTACATACACGCGTGCACACACACACACACACACATACACACACACACACACACACAGAGACGTAAAACATTCACACACACAAAAATAAATAAACCTAAACATTTTATTAAATTTTATTAGTTTTTGTACTTTTGCAATTAAAGTATAAATCACATCCTTTAACTCCTTACTTTCCTTCCTCAAACCACTCCCATGAATTCTGCTTTCCCTCTCTCACATTCATAAGCCCCTTTTAATGTGCTACATATACTTCTCCATGAAATTTTTTTATGTGCATTAGCTCTATAAATAGGCTGAAGCCTTAAACTTTAGTTACAGAAAAGATGGCCTCACTCACAATGTGGCCCACTACACTTTGAACACATGTCCCTCAAAACTTAGATTAACAGTGAATTGCCTTTTAATGATATAGGATCATGGGAAATGTATGTTAGGAAGTATCAGGTCAAGAAGGCAGTGTGGCCAGAATGGACTGGTATCAAAGGCGCAGTCTCACACTTCTGCTCTCTTCTTTGCCCTAATTTTCTTTCTTGTGAAAGTTTTATCATTATAGTGACACAAGAAGCACATGGCCAGATATCAGCAAAGTACAAATAAACCTTAAATTACTCAGCCTTCAATATTTTGTTATAGGAGCACAAAACATAAGAAAATCCGGGTAGTTATTCATGCCCTTATTTAGAATGAAGTCACAATGTTGCGGGGTAGATGCCTAATCCAATTTGATAAATGTCTTCATGAAGCAATATCTGAAAGTGGAGACCCATAAAGAGAAGGCCATGTGTGAAGAATGGTAAACACTGGAGTGAACCACTTGTAAAGAAAAGTAAAAATTTTGGCACACTAGCAAAAGGCAAGAAGAAGCTAGACAGGATTCTTACAGAGTTCACCACTAAGAGTCTGAGAATGCAGGTTCAGTTTCAGTTTCTGGTTTGTCGAATTGGGAAGGCTAGTAATTTTTGTTGCTTTCGACCACAAAGTTTGTGTTGGTTTTTTGTAGCTTCACCCTAGTTTTGTGCTATGAGAGTGAAAGGATCTGTGGGTGGTACTTTTCACATAATCTCTGGGGAGGAGGATAAAATACGTTTATTATAGTAAACTGCAGTGAATAAAGTCCCAAAATGAACTATATCATGGAATTCAATTTCAGCATTGAAACTAAAAATACAGTCCACAGAGTAATTATATGTTGGCATATAAAAGCATGAATTTCTGATGCTGATAGCCTTTTATTTGTTTATATTTCTGCAGGAATATCCTAAATCACTTTATTTCTATGACTTTTGATCATAAACATTGGCATTATGCACAGATTAATCTTATTGGAGTTTGTAAGTTAAATTAACAAGCAGTAGCTCATTTTCAGAAGAGTTCCAATCTTCTACAAATAAATCTTCTATATGAAGAAATATGGTTTCACAGTTCCAAAAAATGAATATAAGTCGATTCACACAGCAAGCATTTTGATACCATGCTGTGGCCATACTAATGTTGATCCATTCTTCACCTGGCTTTTGAGGCTTTTCTGGCTATACTGAGTAGGAGAAAGTATATTGTTAGCCCAGAGCAGAATTCATATCCAGCATTCAGATTGTCAATAGTAAACCAGAGGTAGCACATTCTACATATGAAATACCAACATCACAGATTCTTTTTATCGTTACTTTATAATATAGCATACGAATGTTGAGGCAGAGAAATACACACCTACACCAGTGAGTCATATATTTATTTCATGTATTCAGAAAGCAATGCTTATCCCCTGTGGTGGCTATGGCTATTGGCATCATAAAATGTTTTAAGCAATGTTTTGAGATATCCTAAACACTACATCTCTGCAGGTCTTACTAAAGAGCCACTAATCAGTTGAGCCAACTGGTGGCAATGGGGAAGAGTGATCTACTGGTTCCTCCTTGTGGATCTTCTCGTTACAGGTTACCTCTCCTTCCCTCTTTCTACTGCTGCTCATACTGGCTAATAATGTGATTCTCCCCCCTTGCCACCCAACCCCAGGTGCGGTATTGATTTCACAGTGTTGCAAACTTTGGGTACAGTGCTCTTATTTTTGTTTGTGTTTTTATGATATTTGCTTTTGGTTTCCTTTAACCAGACATATATTTTAATTAAAATAATTATTTTTAAATATTCTAAAATAAAACCTTTAATTCTGTTCCTGAACTTCTAACCATAGACACTCCTCAGTGCTGTAACTTGTTAGATGAACTCACCACATTGTGAGAAAACATTTAAGACATACTTGATATGTTAATCTCTGATTGTATTCTTTGCCTTCTTAATGACATACTTTAATGTGTTTCACTGTGACATTCCTGTATATGTATATAATGTACATTGATCGTGATTTTCTTGGTCTTCAAATCCTATCATAAGGCCTATTAATACAGAGAAATTTTGTATGAAATGATACACAGCTATGTATTCTTGATAGATTCATTACAAAAAATGGCCATATGTGTTTTTCTGTTTTATAAGAGAAGAATTAGTGTACGAAACTTGCCTGTCAATTCTTCATTCCATTGTCTTATTGAAAATCAGTCTTGTGAATTTCTCTCACTTTAGAATTGACAATTTCTTTTTTTATTTTAGTTTTTTATTTTAATTTCATCCCAACACCCCTCTAGGTATCCTCCCACCCTGGCACATCATGTCTCTGCAGGGTTAGGTGCATCCTCTCCCACTGAACACTAGACAAGGCAGCCCTACTGAGGAACAGATTCCACAGATAGGCAACAGCTTTAGGGAAAGCTTCTGCTTCAGTTGTTGAGGGACCCACCAGGAAACAGAATAACACATCTGCTACATATGTGCCTGGGGCCTCAATCCAGCTCAGGAATAATCTTAGTTGGTAGTTCAGTCTCTGAGAGCTCAAAAGGGTCCAGGTTAGTTGACTCTAATGGTCTTCCTGTACAGTTCCTATCCCCTTTAGGGCCTTTGATCCTTCTCTCAACTCTTCCATAAGAGTCTAAGACCTCTGTTCAATATTTGACTGTGGGTATCTGCATCTGTTTCAGTCAGCTGCTCAGAAGTGGCTCTCAGAGGATAGTTATGCAAGGCTCCTGTCTGCAAGCATAACAGTCACATTGATAGTGTCAGGGATAGGTGCTTGCCCATAGTATGGTTGGGTCTCAAGGTTGGGCAAGTTAATAGTTGACCATTCTTTCAGTTTCTGCTCCATCGTTTCCCCTGCCTTTCTTTTAGACAAGACAAATTTGGGGTCAAATGTTTTGTTGGTGGGTTTATGTTTTATCCTGGGGTGAGGACTGTGGAGAAAATCTCTAGCATGTGCCAGAGACCTGGAATGAGTGAGGCTCCTGGAAGGAGGCCCCCATTCTTATCGGAATAACCTTAGCTGAGACCCAGAGCAGTGGGGATATAGAACCCGAAGAGGCCACCTCCTGTAGCCAGTATTGCCAATTACAATAGGCATCTTTCAGCTCTTTCTACCCGGCACCTCTGCAGAATTTGATAATGGCTAATATTTTCTAATGCAAAACAGTTTTATTTTTTAATAATTCAAAAATGGCAGTTTTTAGAATACACATATATAAATAGCAAAAACCTAAATGGAAACTCTCATTTCATTTCTAGACTTTTTTGTTAAGAATCAGTGTGCCCGTTCTGTCCCTGCACTGTCCGTGTACTGTAAAAGAATTTTGCCAGCCCAGTCCCAGCACTGTCTCCTAGCTGCCTCACACTGTCCCCGCACTTTTGCTGTACTGTCCCATCACTGTCCCCGCACAGTCTCTGCACTGTCCCAACACTGTCCCTGCAAAATTCCTGCACTGTCTCAGAGATGTCCCTGCACAGTACCCACACTGTCCCTGCACAGTCCCTACACTGTCCCTGCACAGTACCTACACGGTACTGTTACTGTAACAACTTACATTCCCACCAGCAGTGGAGCAGTGTTCTTCTTTCCCCACATCCTCCCCAACACCTGCTGTCTCCTGAGTTTTTAACCTGAGCCATTCTGACTGGTGTGAGGTGAAATTTCAGGGTTGTTTTGATTTGCATTTCCCTAATGAATAATGATGTTGAGCAGTTTTTAAGGTGCTTCTTGGCCATCTGAATTTCTTCAGATGAAAATTCTTGTTTAGCTCTGTAGCCCAATTTTTAATAGGTTATTTGGTCTCTTGGGGTCTAACTTCATGGGTTCTTTTTATATATTGGATATTAGCACTCTATAGGATGTAGGGCTGGTGAAGATTTTTTCCCATTTTTTTTTTTTGGTTGCTGTTTTGTCCTTTTGATAGTGTCCTTTGCCTTACAGAAACTTTGTAATTTTATGAGGTCCCATTTGTCAATTCTTGATCTTAGAGCATAAGCTATTGGCATTCTTTTCAGGAAAATTTCCCCTGTGCCCATGTTCTCAAGGGTTTTCCCCAGTTTCTTTTCTATTGGTTTCAGTGTGTCTGGTTTTATGTGGAGGTCCTTGATCCACTTGGAGTTGAGCTTAGTACAAGGAGATAAGAATGCATCAATTAGCATTCTTCTGCATGCTGACCTCCAGTTGAACCAGCACCATCTGTAGAAAAGGCTATCTTTTTTCCAATGGATGTTTTCTGCTTCTTTGTGAAAGATCAAGTGACCATAGGTGTGTGGATTCATTTCTGGGTCTTCAATTCTATCCCATTGGTCCACTTGCCTGTCACTGTGCCAATACCATGCAGTTTTTAACACTATTGCTCTGTAGTATTGCATGAGGTCTGGGATACTGATTCCCCCAGAAGTTCTTTTACTGTTGAGAATAGTTTTAGCTATCCTGGATTTTTTGTTATTCCAGATGAATTTGTGAATTGCTTTTTCTAACTCTATGAAGAACTGAGTTGGATTTTGATGGGGATTGCATTGACTCTGTATATTGCTTTTGGCAAGATGGCCAATTTAACTCTGTCAATCCTGCCAATCCACGAACATGGAAGATTTTTCCATTTTCTGAGGTTTTCTTTGATTTCTTTGTTCAGAGACCTGAAGTTCTTCTCATACAGATCTTTTATTTGTTTGGTTAGAGTCACATCAAGATATTTTATATTGTTTGTGGCTATTGTGAAGGGTGTCATTTTCCTAACTTCTTTCTTAGCCTTCTTATCCTTTGAGTATATGAAGGCAACTGATTTACTTGAGTTGATTTTATAACCAGCCACTTTGCTGAAGTTATTTATCAGCTGTAGGAGTTCTCTGGTGGAGTTTTTTGTGTCACTTCAGTAGACTATCATATCATCTGCAAATAGTGGTAGTTTGACTTCTTCCTTTCCAATTTGTATCCCTTTGACCTCCTTATGTTGTCTAATTGCTCTAGCTAGAACTTCCAGTACAATATTGAAAAGATATGGAGAGAGAGGGAAAGGTCTAGTCCTTGATTTTAGTGGGATTGCTTCAAGTTTTATTGTCTGTTTTTAAAGACATTTCCTTATGTTTCTCTCCAAATACATGTCTCCAGTTTCCTAGCATTTTTCTACAGTTTCTTATTCCTGTGATCACTCAGAATTATTATGTGTTTTTGATGTTTGTGAACTACAGTGAAATGCCCAGATCTTATGCAAACCACTTTAGAATAATAGTTATACTGTACTTATAAATGTTATTTAAATGAATTTAAAATTGTATCAGTGAACATACAAGATATGTCTAGAGTCTCTGGAAAAGCTAACTGACCACATAATGCATGCTTTTTAAAAGCCAGAGGAGTCTATATAGTGGTTTTACAATGCTTTTGAATTGCTTTATGATCTCAAGCAAGTCATGTACATAAAATAAAGACAGTAAAACAGTATAGTTAGCATCAAACACATTATTTTACACATTATTTTTAATCCATGAAACTGGTAACTGCATTCATTTCTATTTGTGGTAATTGAACACCATTAATTTTCATGTGGTTACTTGAGGACAGTAGTCATTGTTTACTCAATTTTATTTACTTCTTCTAATAAAATGAACATAATTGCTAGTGTGATATCCTTATTTGAAAACAATACTTTACTTTTACAGCCTTTTTTTAATTTTCTGAGACTGTTCTTCAAATGATTTATCAAGTCATCCATTAAAATTTTATTAACTCACAATTACATGTGTAGCAGTGTGCCCAGAAAAGGTAAAGTACACGTGGAAGATTATTATATTAATTTTTGGTATCCATAGGATATAAAGTAAGTTGCTAAAATAGACTTCAAAATATCTTGTAGTCCCTTTTATCAAGTTATTATTGTGTATATACTATGTGTCTAGTTATTTAGTTACAGTTTCCTTGGATTCTAAATGACTAAAAACATTAAGGAAGGGAACAATTTGTTAAAATAGTACTAGCACTTAATATTTATGGTTTTCAATGAAGGAAATATCTGAGTATGGCCAGAAGTATGGTATCCCTGACCTCAAGCAATACTACCAAGCAATAGTGTTAAAAACCGCATGGTATTGGTATAGTGACAGGCAGGCAGATCAATGGAACAGGATTGAAAATCCAGAAATGAACCTACACACCTGTGGCCACTTGATCCTTGACAAAGGGGCTGAAAATAACCAATGGAAAAAAAAGATAGCCTTTTCAACAAATGGTGTTGGTTCAACTGGAGGTCAGCATGCAGCAGAATGGGAATTGATCCATCCTTGTCTCCTTGTACTAAGCTCAACTCCAAATGGATCAAGGCCCTCCACATAAAGCCACACACTCTGAAGCTAATAGAAAAGAGACTGGGGAAGAGCCTTGAGGACATTGATACAGGGGGAAAGTTCCTGAACAGAACACCAATAGCTTATGCTCTAAGATCAAGAGTTGACAAATGGGACCTCATAAAATTACAAAGTTTCTGTAAAGCAAAGGACACCATCAAAAGGACAAATCGTCAATCAACAAATTGGGAAAAGATCTTCACCAACCCTACATCAAATAGAGGGCTAATATCCAATATATATAAAGAACTCAAGAAATTAGACCCCAGAAAACCAAATAACCCTATTAAAAATGGGGAACAGAGTTAACCAAAGAATTCTCACCTGAAGAACTTTGGATGGCGGAGGAGCATCTTAAAAAATGCTCAACTTCATTAGTCATCAGGGAAATGCAAATCAAAACAACCCTGAGATTTCACCTTATACCAGTCAGAATGGCTAACATTAAAAACTCAGGAGACACCAGGTGTTGGCAAGGATGTAGAGAAAGAGGAACACTCCTCGACTGCTGGTGGGGTTGCAAATTGGTACAACCACTCTGGAAATCAGTCTGGCGGTTCCTCAGAAAACTGGGCACCTCACGTCTGAAAGATCCTGCTATACTACTTCTGGGCATATACCCAGAGGATTCCCCAGCATATAATAAGGATATATGCTCCACTATGTTCATAGCAGCCCTATTTATAATAGCCAGAATCTGGAAAGAACCCAGGTATCCCTCAATGGAAGAATAAATGCAAAAAATGTGCTATATTTAGACAATGGAGTACTATTCAGTCATTAGAAACAATGAATTCATGAAATTCTTAGACAAATGGATGGAGCTGGAGAACATCATACTAAGTGAGGTAACCCAGTCTCAAAAGATCAATCATGGTATGCACTCACTAATAAGTGGATATTAACCTAGAAAACTGGAATACCCAAAACATAATCCACACATCAAATGGGTACAAGAAGTACAGAGGCGTGGCCCCTGGTTCTGGAAAGACTCGGTGTAGCAGTATAAGGCAAAACCAGAACAGGGAAGTGGGAAGGGGTGGGTGGGAGAACAGGGGGATAAAAGAGGGCTTATGTGACTTTTGGGGAGTGGGGGACCAGAAAAGGGGAAATCATTTGAAATGTAAATAAAAATATATCGAATAAAATAAAAATACATAGAAAAAAGAAAAAAAGAAAAAAAGAAAGATCATATATAGACATAATTGTTGTATCCACTTCTCTGTGTTTTACAATGCTTTCAGAAATATAGCAAAAATATTTTGTAAAAACAAAACAAACAAACAAACCATAGCAAAAATATATATTTGTGGCTGAAGCAATGACTTAGTGGTAAAGAGCTCTGAGTGTTGTTGGGAAGACCAGGATTTGATTCCTAGAAAACACACAAATGGCTCACAGTCATCTATACCATCAATTGCACAGAAATTCAGTAGGCTCTTCTAGCCTCTGTGAGCAATGTACACAATTGGTACACTGACATATAATCAGGAAAAACACTCTTTTTTTGTTTGTTTGTTTGTTTGTTTTTTGTTTGTTTTTTGTATTTGGTTCTTTTCGAGACAGGGTTTCTCTGTGTAGACCTGGCTGTCCTGGAACTCACTCTGTAGACCAGGCTGGCCTCGAACTCAGAGATCTGCCTACCTCTGCCTCCCAGAGTGCTGGGATTACAGGCGTGAGCCACCACCGCCCGACTAGGAAAAACACTCTTATATATAAAATGTTGTTTATTCAAGTTTAGAGACCTGTATAAAATAAGATGTATAAGTAACACAATTCTTAATCTACACACTATTTTGTGAGCTAAAACTTGTGCATATAGAAGTCATGCTTTTATTTTCTATACATGAAAAGCAAAGACATAATTTTTAGGTATACATGTTTTAGTTATAATGTGTCATGCAAAGTACAGGACATTTGGAGGTTTTACTACAAAATAATGTATCAGGTTTAAATGTGATTATTAAGGAGCACTAATATGTTTTAGAATGCTTTCAGAAATATAGCAAAAATATTTTGTAAAAACAAAACAAACAAATAAATGATAACTAAAATATATATTTGTGGCTGCAGCAATGACTTAGTGATAAAGAGTTCTGGATGTTGCTGGGAAGACCAGGATTATTAAGGGGCACTATTCATAGTGGTATCTTTCTCTTTAGCACTTTATTGAATAATATGAAGAGAAGAAAAATGCTTGTTAGCAAGTTGCATCAAGAAAATATAAAATGTAACTGGTATTTTATTCACATACATGCCAATGGAAGTTGTTCCTTGGTTATCCAGCAAGAGATGGGCACTATGCATATGTGTGTGGGAAGCTTGATTTCACTGTGTGGGTTACAGCAACCTGAAAGTGATTGTGGCTGTACCTTACAGATCCTGGCTGTAAGCATTCAAATTTGGACTATTATCACTAAAGAATACACATGGAATGCAATCTCTGATAAGTGGATATTAATTAGCCCAGAAGCCCTGAATACCCAAGGCACAAATTGCATAACAAATGACACCCATGAAGAAGTATGGAGAGGGTCCGGATCCTGGAAAGGATCGATCTAGCATTGGAAGGGAATATAACGACAGAAAAAGGAGGGAGATGATTGGAGAAGGGATGGAGAGAAGAAGGTTTATGGGACATATGGGGAGGGAGGATCCAGGAAAGGGGGAATCATTTGGAACGTAAACAAAGAATATAGAAAATAAAACTATTTAAAAAAAGAATATGAGAAAAGGAAGAATTCTAATTTTTGTTATGGAGGGCAGGGACATTTTCTGTGATTTGTTGGTTTATTTTCAAGACTGATATGTAAGTACATATGCCTTATGATGAAGGATGAAAACGTTGGTGTCAAGAAAGATAGAACAGGAAAAGAAAAATGTGAATTAATGTGAAAACTCTGTAACTAGACTATGTGAGAAAAGATTTTCAGTTGTGTCATTCCAACTGTATGAGATTCTAGAAGAGGCAAAACCAAAGAAACAGAAGAATAATTTGTTGTGCCAATATAAGAGCTGAGAGAACAAAAGACAAAGGTGAAATGCAGAGGATTTGTAAAGTAGACATAGCATTCTATATAGTGCTATCATGGTGGCTACTAGAAATTGTAGATTTGGGAAAAACAACAACAAAGAAATAAAAAATGAACACTCAGAAAAATGATGACCTTTCAGAAACATTGATTGTCAGAAGCCATCTAGGAAAGATTCAATCATGAAGTAGAGATGCCTTACCATTTTCTGGAGATGGTTCTCCATTTGCATGACCTGTAAGGGGTGATCTCTGAGATACAGGGCCTTTAAAGGCTTTATCCCAGGTTTATTTGTTGCTGCTGATATGCCTTTCCTGTCAATATTAAGTTTAATGATTCCAGGCATTAGCCCACCCCATTGGGCAGACTTTTTACATATCAACATGAAGATGCCCTTTAATATAGTAATGCTATGTATACAAACTGATGATTTCATAAATCTTGTTCAAAATTTTACAGAATTCCTAAACTGATACAAGTAATCTCATCCTCCCAGTAGAATAAAAGCTTCAAGTAGAGTATGTAAACCTTCAAGGGATAATTGCTCTAGAGAAAGAAAGTAGACTTCATCAAGGAAAACATTGCATCCAGGTGAGGAGCTAGGCTAACTTATTCAGTAATTTAAGGTAATAAACTGGGAATGGACAATTTACTGTAGGTGTAAGAACAAAAATTGAAATATTAGGTACTTTTCTCTATACAAAGCTTCAAAATAGTAAAACAATGCAAATGATTTGTGTCCTGATAAAACTATGCTAACTTGTGACATAAAAATACTACTTTCAACTTATAATGAACATATGGAGGGACTAGTAACAGGTGACAAATGTTTACTCAGATACTACTCTTAGAGGAAAGACATATGGCCAATTCTGTTATAACTCCTAAAACCTTAATGATTTAGGGCATGAATTATTGCTTTAAATTTACTATGAACTTCTTAGAATGTAAAAATATGTAGAAAATCAAGTAATTAATTACCCTGCTACAATGATTCTACCTGATAGTTGTATGAGGTAATTGTTTTAGCGAAAGTATAAAAATTAAGAACCACAATAAGATGATGGTGCAATATTCTTCAGTTTCATCCAGTATATGGTCTCTATTCTTTCTTTCCTTATTCTTTTTTTCTTCTTGTTTCTGACTCACAAAGAGTTCATGAACACTATCCTTGTTGCCTGGTCAGTTGAGTGGCCCTTGAGCCTGAGAGTGAAAAGAGGCAAGTAACTAACTTCTTTTCCTAATATCCTGCAGATTACATTGGGAGTCAAATTGCCAGAAACCAGTGGCTTTTAGACACAGGATAGCAAGAGGGAGTTAAATTCCCAAAGGCCATCATCTTCTGGCTCTCAAAACCGTACAAGTGAGTTACAAGGCCAGATCATCAACCTCTGGTCTTCACCCAACACTGTGTTCTACCTCAGTACCTCCAAAGACTGGGGCATGTCCCCAGCAATTGATGTTTCAGTGGAAGTTCATTAGTGTACAGCATGTACTGCTTAGTGGGCATAATGGCATTTAGAAAGTCAGTGCAATATATGTATAGAGAATATGACAAGTCTGTTTTTCTAATCATTTTTGCTGTATATTTAAAACTAATGTAAAAAATCTAATAACTCAAAATGTGACTCATAGTATCCATGTGGTAAAATTCACATATCTGTAACTCCAGCACTGAGGAATAGAGGGTAACATAGGTGCAAATGGATCTACAGAACTCATTGACCAGCCATTTTAAGCTAATTGTCAAGAACCAAATTTAGTGAGAGATACTATCTCATAAAACAAGGTAGAAAATGATATACAGAAGACATCTAACATTAAATTATGGCTCTTTCTCACACACATGCACACACACACTCACACATATCAACACCAAAGTGAACATGTATGCATACTATATACATAATAAATAAATTGAAAACTAAAGAGAATTAAATTGTAATATAGAAAAAAACTACAGAATCAACAGAGAATATGTGATAAAGTTTGCCATGGTTGGAATATGAAATGTTCTCACATGTTTATATGTTGAGCATGTGGCCCTCAGTTGGTGGCATTATATTGGGGACAATAGTAGTTGGCTTCTTACAATAAAATATAAGTCACAAAAACATGATTTTAAATGGTACCTTGTCTCTAATCCTTTCCTCCTACCTGCTTTCTTCTTTCTCATGCCCATGGAGTGACTATATTTCTTCCATCATTCTTCTAGACATTACATATGATTTCATAAGAAATAGAAACAATACTAACTAACAACTTCTTTTATTTTGAATTATGAAATAGAAATAGACAGAGACTGAAATAACTTTTGGATATCAATATGAATAACCTGACTTGTCAACTTCCTAAAATCTAGAATCTCCTTGTCATCTTGGAAATAAACTTCTGTGCAAGTTGATGAGATCCAGAAAGTATACAAACAAGATGGACTTTTGAACATGATTGGGGTAGATTGTATTAATAATAGTAATAATAATAATAATGTATTGTTTTATTTTTTATATGTGAGTGATGTGACTGCATATAAGAAGAAATATGTGCAGAACTCAGAGAAATTTTAGGAGTAGGTTCTGTCATGTTACAATGGTTTATACGGATTGATCATACACCATCACAGATTGTAGCAGGTACTTTTTCCTGCCCAGCCATCTTTTCCTATGCAATCATGATTATCTGAATAGTTAATTGAAGAGGGAATTCCTGCGACTGTTGTGGACAGCATTCACTGGACTGGAATCCTGAACTATATTAAAGGGAGAAAGTGAACTGGGTACCAGCAGCAATTGCTTTCTTCTTCTGAATACAGATGGACCTGCTTAAAGTTTCTGCTGCCTTGGCTTCCCAGAAAATGACTGTGCCCTGAGCCAGGAATGAAAATTAAATGTTCTTTCCTCAATTTCCTTTTATTGGTATATTTTGCCACAACAATGGAAAATAACTAGACAAATGTCAGGTCACCCAATATACATATGAATAATGGGAGGGTCAGAGACTGGAAATACCAAACAGAAAAATATTTTAGAAAGAATAAGGATCATAGCAGGCATTTGTCTAAAATACATACACAAATGCTCTGAAAGAAATTAAAATCAACATTTCAAAGAGATACTATGTAATCCTACACTAATATAGCTACAGTACAAAACAAAGACAAACTGTGTCATATATGATTGAAACCTTCATTTATTCCATGCTAAAGTATATGATGATGGCACACTTTGAACAATAGTTAAAATTCCACAAGATATTTGATAACAGTTACCATTGATCTTAGCAATTCATTCTTAGAATGCACATATGAGAACCAAGAGAATATGTACACGAAACACTTCTACATTATTGTCTTCATGTGAAAAAATCATTACCAATTATAGGTAACGTTGGAATCACCAAAACTCTGAGTTTATAAGGATATCATGGTGGCTCATACAATGAACAGTTTTCTTATGTGTTACCTAATTCATAAATATTGACAACCTTCTGGTGTGCAAGAGGAGCAACACACCCTTCCACAAAGAGTGATTATTTTAGTTTAGTTTATTTTTGTGAAATATAAGTGAAAAATTTGTGAAATAACCAGATTTCCTTCAATATAAGAATGGATACAAAAAATTTGGTACATTTACACAATGGAGTACTACTCAGCTATTTAAAACAATGACTACATGAAGTTAACACACAAACAGACGGAACTAGAAAATATCATCCTGAGTGAGGTAATATAATCACAAAAGAACACACATGGTATGTACTCACTAATAAGTGGAAATTAGCCCAAAAGCTCAGAATACACAAGATGTAATTCACAGACCACATGAAGCTTAAGAAGAAGTAAGACCAAAGTGGATGCTTAGGTACTTCTTAGAAGGGGGAACAAAATGCTCAATGGAAGAAATTCAGAGACAAAGTATGGAACAGAGACTGAAGGAAAGGCCATCCAAAGACTGCACCACCTGGGGTTCCATCCCATATACAGTCTCCAAACTCAGATACTATTGTAGATACCAAAAAGTACATGCTGATAGGAGCCTGATATAGCTGTCTCCTGAGAGACTCTGCCAGAGCTTGACAAATACAGAGGCAGTTGATTGTAACCAACCATCAGACTAAGCAGAGAGTCCCCAATGAAGGAGTTAGAGAAAGGACTGAAGGAGCTGAAGGGATTTACAACCCCATAGGAGAAACAACAATATCAATGAACCAGATCTTCCAGAGCTCCCAGGAACTAAACCACCAACCAAAGACTACACATGGAGGGAACCTATGCCTCTAGCCATATATGTAGCAGAGGATCGCCTTGTTGGGTATCAATGGGAGTCTCTTGGTCATATGAAGGCTTGATGCCCCAGTGTAGAGAAATGTCAGGACAGGGAGATGGGGGTGGGTAGGATTGGTGGGGGACAGCCTCATAGAAGCAGGGAAAGGGGAATAGGATATGGGACTTCGGGGGGGGGTGGGAAATCGGGAAAGGAGATAACATTTAAAATGGAAATAAAGAAAATATTTAATAAAAAGTAAAAGAATAGATAGCAGTCAAGAAACAAACTATGGGTTGTAAGGAAGTAATGGATGGTTAGTATAAGAAATTAATGAGTACAGAGTTTCATTGCAATATACTTTTTAAAAAATTTTTTGAAATTAAGTAATTAATTTCAATTAATAAAGTATGTAATTTATTCCTTCCATTGCTTCCCCCAATGCTTTCCATTTGATGCTTTTTTAAAATGCAAATTTGGTTTTACACAATTAACAAAATGCAAGCAAATTTTTTCATATGTTTGATTACACTTTGTTTTTATTAGAGATTACAGAAAATAACCTTCAAATTTTCCTACTATGAAGATATCCATGCTTACTATGAGACCATGATGAACAAAAAATTTAGTATGTATCCATGATACATATTTAAATAGCATTGTATGTATCTAAAATTACATTCTTGAACTCTTTTTCTTTTACCTACTGGGTGATTGGATTACAGGCCTGTATCTTTCATCCTAGTCTAGTGTCATTTAATTTGCATAAATGTAATTATGATGTATATGTTTTCTAAAATTGCATTTCTTACTCTGAATTATATTCTAAAGATAATTGTATTTTGATTGTAATAAGCATTCTTTAAAAAAAGTTGGGCTGTTGGCATATGACAATGGCACAATTTATTCAAAATAGCTATTGTAATTGCTGTTTTCATATTCAGGTCATTACTGAGGTAGAATATTTATAAACAATTAGCAATCTGGAAAATTATTGAGTTTTGCCCACTGTTCTTATTTAGGTTAATACCAGACCTTCATAACAATAAAACATCTGGTTTAAATTAGCAGTTTTAATTGGATGTTATGCTATAAATGACAAACACTAGCATGTTTCAAATACTTGAACATCTGACATCAGGTGAATAAAATAGGTAGGCTATATCAACGCCTGATTTTTTTAAATAATATTCTTGATATTAGTTTCATTTTTCTAATGATAGTCTCTTACAATCCTTGTTCTATTTTTATGAAAATAATTTTTCATTCAAATAAGTTTATTGAGTTCATTTACATATATATGTATATATGTTGCAAAGGAAAATTATAATTTTTATAAATAATTATAATAATATAATTTCTTTTATAAGCAGATATTCTTTTATCTATTTATAACTTGAACTAAAGTACATTGCACCTCAGTTTATTCAGTTTTAAATATCAAAGTGTAACTAGTGATGATAACTACCAATAAAATTTCTCTAATGATTGGACACGTTTGCTTAAATTCCTTAGACAATATAAGCAAAGATAAAATCCTTGTTTGTAAATTTTAACATTTAGATTTCTTTTATCTTTTTCTCTGAGTATTTGCTTCAATATTTCCAGGGCATACTAAAGAACTTCTGTAAAGGTGATAATAAATCTTAAATGGAAGTTTATCTGTGTTCAAAATTCAAATATACAGATTTTTAGCAGATAATCACAAAATAAAGGAATAGAAAATAAATCGTGACCAAAAATAAAATTCATAGAATCTAAACTTAGTATTGGAACAAATAGACAAGTGATCAGTAATTACTCAATACAATTTTTTCTGCTTATATAAAGAAAATGAAAATAATTACTCAAAAAAGGTGGTTCTACTCCCTGATAATAGTATTCAGTTTTTGTTGAATAAAAGCCATAAAAACTGAGGAGGTAAAGGCAGTACTCATGCTATTTCATGGACAAAATCTATAGACAACTATATTTGGTTACAACTTACCTGGCCCAGGTTGCTTGATGATGTCAGAAGTTGGCTCATAGAAAAGTCTCTTGAAAGCATGGAGTCAATGAAAGAAGTTCTTAGAGAACAGGATGATCCCTGACAGACATAACCAGCTTGAGATTTAGGTCATCTTTAAAAGACTTCAAGACCTCTGACCTCTGCTCTGAACTTTTGGAAAGAATAAAATTTGAAAAAAAAAACCAACACTGATTCATTTGTATGAATATGGTACACATGACAGTGAAATAATATTGAGTATTCTATTTATTTTTGTGACTTTAAAATATTTAGCTATAATTACATCATTTTTTCTTTCTTCTCTTCCCTCCAACGTCTCTGATGTTTCCACACTGCTTTCTCCCTTTCAATTGTATGACTTCACTCTGTTAAAATATATCTACATTTTTAATTAAGCTATACTACTTCCCCCTTTCCCTGTTTTCATTTCAATACTTATCATAAAACCTTCCCTCTAAGCTCTCCCATGCCCCGATTCACACCCTATCAAATTAATATTCTCTTCTTCTTATTATAATTATATATAAATATGAATGGATAAAAGAAAAATACTACCTACTGAATCTGTTTAATGTGCCTTGTGTACAATAGCAGAATTATCTTGGAGGTAACAATTGTCTAATTGGAATTAAGGCACTCTCAGTAGAAGGTAAATCACACCTGGTACTAGAAACCTAGCCAACCACCCTGGGCTTGTAATGATATAGATCATAGAAAAAAATCTTTGCTTGGTAAGAATAATTTTTATCTCCATTCTAGAAGTTGTATCTATGCTCTCACCCCTAGTCATAAAAGATTTGTTTACAGGAATTTTTGACCATCACAAAAAATGCAATGGCTCAAAATGCAAATCTTATTGCATTGCATGATTCCCAGCTCCAACAGATATATCTATAATACATCTTCTACTCCTAAAGGTGAGGGAACATCTCAGTAAAATAAGAGGCCAAAAGATTATAAGTCTCTGAACAGCATGAAATCTGTGAAACCTCAATAATATGGCTTCCTATCTAAGACCAGACAATGATAATATCAACTGATATTTAACAGGATAGAGAAAATTCACTATCATAAAAAAGAACTACAGACAAGTAATAACCACATACAGACAAAGATTTAACCTCTCTCAAACATGAGGCAAAGTGGTCTGTCCTGAAATCATGTAAATACAAAGATACCTTTCTTTATTCATTTACTGTTACAATCATATAATAATATATGTGTCATATTTTTCACATATCTACCTATATATGTATATTTATGCACATAATACATTAATATACATTAAGTCATAGATAGACAGACAGATAGATACTGGATAGATAGATAGATAGATAGATAGATAGATAGATAAATGTGTATATATAGATATTACCTAGTCCATTTATTGTTGCTTGATTTGAGGGCTATGTACATAGTGTTGTTAGACAATTAGAGGCTTATCCCTAGAAAAAGACAAATTATCCTACCCTCAGCAGTTTTTAGTTGCCAAAACTTATTTTTCTACAAGTTGTATTCCATTGTGTAAATATACCACATTTTCGGTATCCATTCTTCCACTGAGGAACATCTGGGTTCTTTCCAGCTTCTGGCTATTATAAATAATGCTGCTATGAACATAGTGGAGAATATGACCTTATTGCATGCTGGGGAATCCTCTGGGTATATGCTCAGGACTGGAATAACAGGATCCTCCAGAAGTGTCATGCCCAGTTTTCTGAGGAATCGCCACACTGATTTCCAGAGTGGTTGTACCAGCTTGGAATCCCACCAGCAGTGGAGGAGTGTTCCTCTTTCTCCATATTCTCACCAACACCTGCTGTCTCCTGAGTTTTTAGCCTTAGCCATTCTGACTAGTGTGAGGTGAAATCTCAGGGTTGGTTTTTTTTTTTTTTTTTTTTTTTTTTTGTATTTCTCTAATGACAAATGATGTTGAACATTTCTTAAGATGCTTCTCAGCCATTCAAAGTTCTTCAGGTGAAAATTCTTTATTTAGCTCTGTACCCCATTTTTAATAGGGTTATTTGGTTCTCTGGAGTCTATTGGATATTAGCCCTCTGTCAGGTGTAGAGTTTGTGAAGATCTTTCCCACATTGTTGGTTGCCATTTTATTAGAGTAATAGGGTTAAAAACTGCATGGTATTGGTGCAGTCACAGGCAGGTAGATCAATGGAATAAGATTGAAGACCCAGAAATGAACCCACACACCTATGGTCACTTGATCTTCGACAGAGGAGCTGAAACCATCCAGTGGAAAAAAGATAGCCTTTTCAACAAATGGCGCTGGTTTAACTGGAAGTCAGCATGCAGAAAAATGCGAATTGATCCATTCCTTGCTCCTTGTACTAAGCTCAACTCCAAGGGGATCAAACACCTCCACATAAAACCAGATACACTGAAACTAATAGAAAAGAAACTGGGGAAGACCCTTGAGGACATGGGCACAGGGGAAAATTTCTTGAACAGAACACCAATAGCTTATGCTCTCCATCAATGCATTCCACTACATAAACAATCTCAAAGAAAAAACCATATGGTCATTTCATTGGATGCTGAAAAAGCATTTGACAAAATTCAACATCCTTTCATGATTAAAGTCTTGGAAAGAACATGAATTCAAGGCCCATACCTAAACATTGTTAAAGCAATATATAGCAAACTGGTAGCCAGCACCAAACTAAATGGAGAGAAACTTGAAGCAATCCCTCTAAAATCAGGGACTAGACAGGGCTGCCCCCTTTCTCCTTATCTTTTCAATATTGTACTTGAGGTACTAGCTCGGGCAATCAGACAACAAAAGGATACAAATTGGAAAGGAAAAAGTCAAACTATCATTATTTGCAGATGATATGATAGTCCACCTAAGTGACCCAAAAAACTCCACTAGAAAACTCCTACAGCTGATAAACTACTTCAGCAAAATGGCAGGTCATATAATCAACGCAAGCAAATCAGTAGCCTTCCTATACTCAAAGGATAAGCAGGCTGAGAAAGAAATTAGGGAAATGACCCCTTCACAATAGCCACAAACAGTATAAAGTACCTTGGGGTGACTCTTACCAAAGATGTGAAAGATCTCTATGACAAGAACTTCAAGACTATGAAAAAGGAAATGGAAGAAGACCATAAAAAATGGAAAAACCTTCCATGCTCATGGATCGGCAGGATTAATATAGTTAAAATGGCCATTTTGCCAAAAGCAATATACAGATTCAGCGCAATACCCATCAAAATCCCAACTCAGTTCTTCACAGAGTTAGAAAGAGCAATCCTCAAATTCATCTGGAATAACAAAAAACCCAGGATAGCTAAAAAATATTCTCAACAATAAAGGAAATTCTGGGGGGTATCAGTATCCCTGACCTCAAACATTAATACAGAGCAATAGTGTTAAAAACTGCATGGTATTGGTACAGTGACAGGCAGCCAGATCAATGGAACAGGATTGAAGATCCAGAAATGAACCCACACACCTATGGCCACTTAATCCTTGACAAAGGGGCTGAAAACATCCAATGAAAAAAGATAGCCTTTTCAACAAATGGTGCTATTTCAAATGGAGGTCAGCATGCAGCAGAATGGGAATTGATCCATCCTTGTCTCCTTGTACTAAGCTCAACTCCAAATGTATCAAGGACCTCTACATAAAGCCAGACACTCTGAAGCAAATAGAAAAGAAACTGGGGAAGACCCTTGAGGACATCAGTACAGGGGGAAAGTTTCTGAACAGATCACCAATAGCGTATATTCTAAGATCAAAAATTGACAAATGAGACTTCATAAAATTACAAAGTTTCTGTAAGGCAAAGGACACCATCAAAAGGACAAATTGGCAACCAACAAATTGGGAAAAGATCTTCACCAACCCTACATCAGATAGAGGGCTAATATCCAATATATATAAAGAACTCAAGAAGTTAGACTCCAGAAAACCAAATAACCCTATTAAAAAATGGAGAACAGAGTTAAACAAAGAATTTTCACCTGAAGAACTTTGGATGGCGGAGAAACATCTTAAAAAGTGCTCAACTTCATTAGTCATTAGGGAAATGCAAATCAAAACAACCCTGAGATTTCATCTTACACCAGTCAGAATGGCTAAGATTAAATATTCAGGAGACAGCAGATGTTGGTGAGGATGTGGAGAAAGAGGAACACTCCTCCATTGCTGGTGGGGTTGCAAATTTGTACAACCACTCTGGAAATCAGTCTGGCGGTTCCTCTGAAAACTGGGCACCTCACTTTCAGAAGATCCTGCTATACCACTCCTGGACATATACCCAGAAGTTTCCCCAGCATGTAATAAAGATACATGTTCCACTATGTTCATAGCAGTCCTATTTATAATTGCCAGAAGCTGGAAAGTACTCAGGTATCCCTCAAGAGAAGACTGGATGCAAAAAATGTCGTGTATATATACAATGGAGTAGTATTCAGCCATTAGAAACAATGAATTTGGATTAATGAAACATTTTATCATGTTTTTATTGCTATATTTTTATTTACATTTCAAATGATTTCCCCTTTTCTGGGTCCCCACTCCCCACAAGTCCCATAAGCCCTCTTCCTTCTCCCTGTTCCTCCATCTACCCCTTCCCACATCCCTGTTCTGGAATTCCCCTATACTCTTGCACTGAGTCTTTCCAGAACCAAGGGCCACTCCTCCATTCTTTTTGGACATCATTTAATTTGTGGATTATGTCTTGGGTATTAAAAGTTTCTAGGCTAATATCCACTTATCAGTGAGTGCATACCATGATTGATCTTTTGAGACTAGATTACCTCACTTGGTATGATGTTCTCCAGCTCCATCCAGTTGTCTAAGAATTTCATGAATTCATTGTTTCTAATGGCTGAATAGTACTCCATTGTGTAAATATACCACATTTTTTTATCCATTCCTCCATTGAAGGACACCTGGGTTCTTTCCAGCTTCTGGCTACTACAAATAGGGCTGCTATGAACATAATGTAGCACGTGTCCTTATTGCATGCTGAAGAATCCTCTGGATATATGCCCAGGAGTGGTATAACAGGGTCCTCAGGAAGTGTCATGCCCAGTTTTCTGAGAAATTGCCAGACTGATTTCCAAAGTGGTTGCACCATCGTGCAATCCCACCAGCAGTGGAGGAGTGTTCCTCTTTCTCCACATCCTTGCCAACACCTGCTGTCTCCTGAGTTTTTGACCTTAGCCATTCTGACTGGTGTGAGGTGAAATCTCAGGGTTGTTTTGATTTGCATTTCCCTAATGATTAATGATGTTGAACATTTCTTAAGGTGTTTCTCAACCTTCTGAAGTTCTTCATGTGAAAATTCTTTGTTTAGCTCCATACCCCACTTTTTAATGTGAAATTAATGTGTTTTCAATACAAGGAATGTTTTAGAAAAGTACTATCTATTAACTGCGAATTTGTATGGAAAAAATTGGATAGACAATTTATTTGTGCAAAAAGGTATCTGTTTTGGTTTTTCTGTTTTTGAACTGTAAGTTCCAAAACTTAATATTCTACTATTAAAATATATGAAAGAATTGACTGTGAAAAAAAGAAGACAATGTTTAATTGTAACCACATGCAGAATATGGCCTTTAAAGCGACATCAATGCAAGCAAATTCTTGCATCATCTCATTCATATTTTACTTGCTATAAACTATCCAACTCTTGAAATATGTCAATTATTTATGCTAGAAATTATTGTCACCCTGTTAAAGACAACTTTGAACAACAACAACAATGACAAAAGACCAATCTTTTTTTATCACCAACCAAGTCCTAAAGCCAATAAAAATAAACTGCTTTTATGTACAGTATTTACTGAAAACATTGCATATTATCACTTAGCTTCTTTGATAGTGGAGGTCTAATGGGAAACTATTTGAGTAGAGAATTTTTAGTTCACTTGTGTCAAAAAACACAATCATTATAGCCTTAAGTTAGAATTCCCATGCACTACAACTGGACATCTGACAGGCAAGCATTCCCTTCTGCTTCATTCACCCATGAATTTTTTTATTAATCATTTTATTGATTTACATGAATTTTCAACACTAAAATACTGAGACATATGAGTTACTCATTGTATATTACATGAATAAAAGAATAACTGACTGATGGAATGAATGCATGTGTGAAAATGTGTAACTGAAGTCAAGACCTTACCCAGCCATACTGTAATCCATGTCATATGTATAACTCTGTGAATATACAAACATCTGAATCTAGAGTAAACTTGTTCTCATGTGTTGTTTCTTCTACAAGTTTCTCATTTGTAAGGAGCAGTTCTGCTGTAGTACACACAAATTGAAGGTTTACTCATTCAAAAAAAAAAAAGAAACAATGAATTCATGAAACTCTTAGGTAAATGGATGGAGCTGGAGAACATCATACTAAGTGAGGTAACTCAGACTCAAAGGATGAATCATGGTATGCACTCACTAATAAGTGGATATTAACCTAGAAAACTGGAATACCCAAAACATAATCCACACATCAAATGAGGTACAAGAAGAACGGAGGAGTGGCCCCTTGTTCTGGAAAGACTCAGTGAAGCAGTATAGGGCAAAGCCAGAACAGGGAAGTGGGAAGGGTTGGGTGGGAAAACAGGGGGAGGGAAGGGGGCTTATGGGACTTTCGGGGACTGAGGGTCTAGAAAAGGGGAAATCATTTGAAATGCAAAAATTATATATCGATTAAAAAAAATGAATTGGAAAAAAAAGAATTGACAAATGGGACCTCATAAAATTGCAAAGTTTCTGTAAGACAAAGGGCACTGTAGTTTTATGAAAGGAAAATGCACTGCGGAAGGCACTATGAATAAAATGTAATATATGTAAATTTTGTGAGATCAGAGAGGTCTGGTTGGGTGAGGGGTCTGTGGTGGGGACATCTTCATGGAAATAGGGGTTGGGGAGGAGGTATGGGAAGAGTCACAGTGTGGATCAGGAGTGGGAAATAAAATCTGGAGTTTGTATAAATAAATAAATAAATAAATAAATAAATAAATAAATAAATAAATAAATAAATAAATAAAAGCTAACAGAAAATGACAAAACAAGACAAACAAAAGGCTGTAAGATTCATATTACCATATCTGTAAATTTACTATTCAACTATGGTAATTCAAAAATCATGTCTCTAATGCAACAGATTCTTAAACTCAGAAATAAATCCACATATTTTGGCTAACTTCTTATTTCTAAAGTTCCAAAATTCAGAAGAAATGTTGAACTTATGTTTCTTATTTTGTACTATGGATGAGGAGTTTCTGCTTAACACCAGAGGCTGAAAATCTGCTTGAAGAAAGTACACAGGCAAAGCTTATAGTTTGATAGTAGTCTTGAGAGTCTGCTTAAACATGGCTCCTAATCTAAAACCAACAAATGGAATTGAATCCAACTAAAAGTTCAAGCACCTCAAAAGAAATGATAAAAAGACAAAATCAATGATGAAATTAAATGAAAAAATGCTATCTTACAACCAGAATAAATTCCACCCAGTTTCTAAAACGTGAATTTTACTTTGTCAGTCTATGACATTTTAAAATCATGGTCTGTATTTTCATTATATCTTACTGAGAAATTTGGACAGAGTACTCAAATGCTGTTTTGATCTAATTAATCTTTCCTGAATTGTATAAATCCTTCAGCGTGTAGAGGAGGACATGTTAATATTGGCACAAGTACAACAAAGAATTTGTATCATTACATCCCATGGAATTTTCAGATGCTAAGAAGTATAAATTGACTTACATCATCATGTGAATGTCTACAGATGGAGCTGGAGATCCGTGGGCTGCCATCTGATTCCTTGCAATGATTCCTGTTAGTGAATATTAACAAGAAAGAGATGTGTCAATTCTTCAAAACCATAACTAATTATGGCATAATTTAAATTTACAGTGTTACTTAGGTAGAATTCCATAAGCATTGAACAATGTTCTTGATTAGATAACTATATTTAAAGACAAAATATTGAAGAACACAGACTATGCTCAGTCTTTGTTTATCTGATATTTTTTTTTAATTTTTTTTATTCGATATAATTTATTTACATTTCAAATGATTTCCCCTTTTCTAGCCCCCCCACTCCCCGAAAGTCCCGTAAGCCCCCTTCTCTTCCCCTGTCCTCCCATCCACCCCTTCCCACTTCCCCGTTCTGGTTTTGCTGAATACTGTTTCACTGAGTCTTTCCAGAACCAGGGGCCACTCCTCCTTTCTTCTTGTACCTCATTTGATGTGTGGATTATGTTTTGGGTATTCCAGTTTTCTAGGTTAATATCCACTTATTAGTGAGTGCATACCATGATTCACCTTTTGAGTCTGGGTTACCTCACTGAGTATGATATTCTCTAGCTCCATCCATTTGCCTAAGAATTTCATGAATTCATTGTTTCTAATGGCTGAATAGTACTCCATTGTGTAGATATACCACATTTTTTGCATCCACTCTTCTGTTGAGGGATACCTGGGTTCTTTCCAGCATCTGGCAATTATAAATAGGGCTGCTATGAACGTAGTAGAACATGTATCCTTATTACATCCTTATACTTCTGGGTATATGCCCAGGAGTGGTATAGCAGGATCTTCTGGAAGTGAGGTGCCCAGTTTTCGGAGGAACCGCCAGACTGATTTCCAGAGTGGTTGTACCAATTTGCAACCCCACCAGCAGTGGAGGAGTGTTCCTCTTTCTCCACACCCTCTCCAACTCCTGCTGTCTCCTGATATTCCACTCGAATGTACACATACAATATTTTACAATCACAGAGTTTCTTTAAGAATTGCAATAAAAACATAAAAGTTCATGTTTCTTTAAATCAAAGTTTCATTAAGGCCCTATTTTTCAAATACTTGCTTATAAATCCTTTAATTGTAACCCACAATATCAAAATTTCAAGCTTATCTATTAAGAAAGTTGTTAAAAGGGACCAAAAAATTTAACAGTGAACATATTGCATTATGCTATAAATTTCTAATATGATTCCATTTTGATTATAAATTATCTCAAACTATCAATATTTATGACTTTCTGAGCAATTTTATTTTCCTCCATATAGTTGAAGTGCAACTTCTATGTCATTAAATACAGCCTCCAAGTTTGAGTGATGTTGTGAGAGCAAGGACAATGTAGAAATCTTGATGTCTGGGAAAGTCATTTGGAGGTTTTCACACACAGAGTGTGTTAGATGAATCTGTCATAATGCACTAAAGTATTGACTCTAATACCACCCACAGTACTGACAATAGATGTCTCCATAACATAGGTTGTAAGAAGATGACTCTTGCTCACTCACTGTAATTTCTTCCTTCTTTGTAGCTCACCTACTTACCCTTTATGTTTCCAGTTCTTCATCTACAACATAGAGAGAAAAGAGTATAACTTAAGGTCTGTGATGATATCGACGATAGATAAATTAACTACACTACAGAGCAGACTGCTTAGAACACGGTACTTAATAAATTCTGTTTAGGGAAGAGAGGAATCTATGAAACAACAAATTATGGGTTAATCATATATCATTGGTAAGTGGCTCCTTAAATCACTACTGTGAAATTAGTATCATCCCACTCATCAATTTTGCAATATGGACTACTACCATAGAACTGTAAGGCTGGAGAGATGGCTCAGTTGGAAAACTGACACCCAAGAACAACAGCTAAGTTCAATGACCAGCACCAATGTGAAGGATATCACAGACATCTGTATTTGTAACTCCAACACTGAAGAAGCACTGGAGGATCTCTAGGGCTTGAGGACCTGCCCAATTGGAAAGCACCAGAGCAAGCTGAAAGGCTCTTGAAAAAAAAGACATTTAAGGTGATTCTGTGACCTCTATTAATACAAGTGAATATGTCAAAACATATCTGCACATATATTAACCCCCCTCAAACATGCAGATATTCACAGAGGAGAAATGAGTTAAACATGAACCAGTGTAAACAGACTATTAAACAGCTAAGAAAATGATCAGAAAATTACTTTGAGCAGAGAACACTTGAAGGTTGCACTCCATATTGCATATATTGGCTCCCATCCTTGTAAGACAATAGATTTGTGTCCCATATTCATACAGATGTGATCATACCTTAAAGATTTTTTCTAACATACTGTTAGAAAAGCATGATTATGATATAGGTTATCATTACACTTTATATATAAATTAAACTACAGGGCTACTAGAATAAGTAGTGTTAGAGATGGTCCACTCAATGAGTAGATAAGAAAGTAGAAAAGCAAGAGTGTGCGACATGTCTTGACAGATCAAATCAGATTCAAATATACAAAGGAAGGATAGAAGATAGAGGACTCACTCATATGTATCAACTGTAGCAAATATGGTCCTATCATATGCATTTAGCATGAGATTTTGTGACCTTGGGAAAAATCTTAAACCATCTTGGCATACTGTTACCATTAGAGAGCTCTTCTGAGGAAAAAAAAATAGAGAAAAATAAACAACAAGCAAACACATAGCCTATTTAATCTATCAGTGATAAAGAACTTTCTAGGCTTTTGTAATATAAGGTTGTCAGAGTTCAGATATTTCACATGCAGAAGCATCACAATACCTATGCCTTCCCATTTGAGTTTCTCAGCAGGGATTGTAACTGTTTTCTATTGTGTGGCTTAGTGCCAAAAGTAAATTTATTAGTCAAGTGAAGTTAACACATTTTCATTTTTAACTAAAGGCAATTTACTTCCTGCTGGTCATTTACAGTTTCTTTTCTTAATGACTGACTTAGTAGAAGTGAAGGATCGCCTGAGGCTGCTGCTCAGCAGGTCATTAACAAGTTGTAAATGAGAGGGACATTTAGACTATCACTTCAATCATCCTTGTGTTTCTGTGTGTGTTTAAAAACTATACTCAAGCAGATCATTGTATTTACATTGTATGTTTATGTTTCAGATACTCTTGTTCAGTATTGCTTTTGTGAGGTTCAGCGATGGAATTGTGTGTTACAATATTTGCTTTCTCATTTCATTGCAGATTGCTTCATTTCATAAAACAAAACACATCTGTTTGAATGTGAACAGACAGTTCAGTTTATGACTGTTAAGCACATTGTAGCAATGAGTCACTCTTGGGGACTACACATGGGTTGCTCTTGGTCCTCTATCCATGAGCACTGATTTTGTTTCACAAAACATGTAAACTTCAAGTACAATAGAAATGGCATACAGGCCGGGCAGTGGTGGCACATGCCTTTAATCCCAGCACTTGGGAGGCAGAGGCAGGCGATTTCTGAGTTTGAGGCCAGCATGGCTACAGAGTGAATTCCAGGACAGACAGGGCTACACAGAGAAACCCTGTCTCAAAAATCCAAAAATCAAATCAAAACAAAACAAAACAAAAAGAAATGGTGTACGTACTTCATAGGAGCCTGCCACATTAAACACCTTCATCCATCCTTTTTTTTTAAACCTTTGGATTTGGATTTTTTGAAAAGCACCTTCTTTTACTGAAAAAGAAAGTAAAAAATATTTTATGATAAAATCGAAGATTTACATGGAAAATATTTCTGATAAAATAGAGGAGATACATAAAATAACACATTAAAATGACAGTTTTCATGGAAAATTAAAGAGTAAAGTGGTAGAAAATAGCACTAAATTAATTTAAAAAGGACGTAGAAACATTTTATGATAGAATTGAAGATTTAGGTGGAAAATATTTCTGATAAAATTGTAGAAAAATGTAGAAAAACATGTTAAAATTGAAGATTATCATAGAAAATTTTATATAGATAAAATAATGGTAGGCATAAAAGTATTACTCAGATGATTGAAAGTGGAATTATAAACACTTTCTGATAAACTTGAAGATTTACATGGAAAATATTTCTGATAAAATAAAAGAGATATATAGAAAAACACATTAAAATTGACAGTTTTCATGGAAAATTAAAGTTGTAGACATAGAAACATTGCTAAATTAATTGAAAAGTAAGAAGAAATATTTTATGATAGAATTGAAGACTTACATGGAAAATATTTCTGATAAAATTGTAGAAAACTGTAGAAAACATGTTAAAATTGAAGATTATTATGTAAAATTTTATATAGATATAACTAGATGGTGAAAGGCAAGCACAAGAACCCTACCAACAGAAACCAAGGCTACTTGGCAATATCAGAAGCCAGTTCTTCCACCACAGCAAGTCCTGGATACCCCAACACACCAGAAAACCAAGAGATGGATTAAAAATCATATTTCATGATGCTGATAGAGGGCTTCAAGAAGGACTTAAATTACTCCCTTAGAGAAATATGGGAAAACATGGGTCAACAGACCGAATCCATTAAAGAGGAAACACACAAATCCCTTAAAGAATTACAGGAAAACACAATCAAGTGAAGGAACTAAACAAAACCATCCAGGATCTAAAAGTGGAAGTAGAAACAATAAAGAAATCACAATTGAGACATTTCTGGAGATAGAAAACCTTGGAAAGAATTTAGGAGTCATAGTTCAGGCATCAACAACAGAATACAAGAGATAGAAGAAAAAATCTCAGGTGGTGAAGATATCATAGAAAACACTGACTCAACAGTCAAAGAAAATGCAAAAATGCATAAAGCTTGTAAACCAAAACATCCAGGAAATCCAGGACAAAATGACAAGACCTAAGGATTATAGGTATAGAAGAGAGTGGAGATTTCCAACTTAAAGGGCCAGAGTAAATATCTTCAACAAAATTATAGAAGAAAGCTTTCCTAACCTAAAGAAAGAGATGCCTGTGAACATGAAGCCTAAAGAACTCCAAACAGATTGGATCAGACTAGAAAATCCTCCTGGCACATAATAATCAAAACACCAAATGCACTAAAGAAAGAAAGAATATTAAAGCAGTAAGGGAAAAGGTCAGAATTGTACCAGACTTCTCACCAGAGACAATGAAATCTCATATAGACCCTAAGAGAACACAAATGTCAGCCCAGACTACTATTCCCAGCAAAATTATCAATCACCATAGATGGAGAAACCAAGATATCCTGTGATAAAACCAAATTCACACAATCTTCCTACAAATCCAGCCCTATAAAGAATAATAGATGGAATACACCAATACAAGGAGGGAAACTACACCCTACAAAAAGCAAGAAATAATCTTCTTCCAACAAACCCAGAAGGAAATAGCCACACAAACATATAAATAACATCAAAAATAACAGGAAGCAACAATAATTATTCCTTAATATCTTTTAACAACAATGGACTTAATTCCCCAATAAAAAGACATAGACTAACAAGTACTTTTAATGTAAATCTTCCGTTTTATCAGAAAATATTTGTAATTCCTCCTTTAATTCATTTAGTAAGTTTTTATGTCTATCATTTTATCTGCATTATTTTTCATGATAATCTTCAATTTTAACATGTTTTTCTACATATTTCTTCAAATTTATCAGAAATTTTTCCGTGTAAATCTTCAACTTTATCAGAAGATATTTATAATTATACTTTCAATCGATTTAGTAATACTTTTATGCCTACCAGTAAATCACCAATACTTTCTATTCCTCATACAATCATCATTTTGTCATCTACATATGTGACTGTTGTAGAAGAATTTCTAAGAAATATTAAACTTTGAAGAGTAAAAATAAATTTCCACGTTTATTGGCCACTGCAAACACTGAACATAAAGGCCCTCTTACACTTGGTCTGTTGAATTTCGACTATACTTTGGAAATAACACTTTCCTTTTTGGTCTTTAGTATTTTTCCCATTTATTCATCATTTGCTACATTTCCAATAGTCCCTGATATATCTCCTAAAACATGATTTTCAAGTGTCTTCCTTAAGATACATTCAGACTATATATCTTTATTAAGGCATAGTATATTTTCATATTAGCATAAATTATGGAAAATAAGTGCTTCCTTTGCCATTTTTCTGTGCCAATAAATATGATTTAGTCATAATTATTCCCCTTCACTGTGTCCTTTTGTTTTCCCTTTCATATATTTCTTAATTGTTTCATTGTATGCCTTAATGTACCTTAGAATATATATACTAGAGAAAACATGAAGTGATTGTCTCAGTCTGTCTCCACATGATGATAGTTTCTTTATTGTTTTCACTATAGGCAACTTCCATCTCCTTATTTAGAAGTATTTCTCAGAATTCTATTTATTCTGAAGCTTTTGTGGATGGAAGATTTCTTGACTTCATTTTTTACTATGAGTACATAGAAAAGATGCTTCTGTTTGAATGTTGAACTAAAATTCTGGAGTGAAATTTTTTATCAATTAAAAACTATTTTTAAGATTTCTATGGCCTTTAAAGTACAAGATTATTTCATTTGAAAACAGGAATGATTTGACTATTGCCCTTCCTGTTTATGTCTTCAGTATTTCTTTTTTCTTTTTGCAATGGTTAACATTTCAAATACTTTATTTATTAAAGTTGTGACTATGAGCATCCTTGATTTGATTAAAATTATGATTTAACCTAAACTAAAAGTTGTGTACTTTGAATGTCTGATAACACAAAATAAATTATTAGAATTTTTAAGTTCTTTCCACAAATGTTATTATGCTGCAACTAAACAAATAGTTCTTTTAATATGCCATATTCATCTATATAGTTGGTATGTATACATGTATATATGAATGTATGAATGTTATACATTTCTTTGAATGATTTCACTTTGATTATTACATATATCTCTGTTCTGAGCACATTCATGTTTTTCTTGTAAATATATCCTTAAATTTTGAGCTTTCATATTTAGTTTCTCTCAGTCATTTTATTTTATTCCCATTAAAATGTCTTTATATTCCTGCGTTCTCACAGTCTTCATTTGGTTTTCTTTGGTTAATATTTCTAGTGATTAATAACTCATGTGTCTACTTTTTTGTTTTGTTTTAGAACAATTTTTTCTTTCTGCTTTCCATCCTAAATTACTGATTTTACTCTTGATGTGACTTGTATTGATTTCAGTATACTTTTGAGCTAGGTTGGATTTCAGGAGCATGAAACCTAAGCATCCAGACCAAGATTTGCTTGGGAGAACTTCATTGAGAATTAAATAGTTGTTATTTTGTGTGATATTTCCCTGTCTCTTATGTTTCTATTACACTTCTGATAGACACATTCTGGTTCTTCATAAACACATTAACTAAATCCTTTCACCTTCACCTCCAAGTCCTTTCTTTCCTTCTCAATATTTAAATTTAAACTATCCATTGTTGTGAATATTTTTATTTAACCATATAATTACTTGTTTAGTAATCTGTGTTGATTTTTATGTTAACTCTTTATAACATATGTCAAATAGTTGCCATATATTTCAACTATAGAAGTTCAATTTCATTATATGGAGGATACTTCTAATTTTTGCCAGATTTTTATCATTTATTTTATTACATTTTTATTTCCATATTTAAATCTATGTATTTGTACACACACACACACACACACACACACACACACACATATATATATATATACATATATATATATATATGTTTTATTTGTTTTTTGTTTCTTGTTTTTTGTTTTTTGTTTTTGGTTTTTTTGGAGGGGGAAGATCTTCATTGACTCACATTCTGAGTTTTAGTTAAATTCACTTGGGAACCTACACATAGACAATGCCACCTCTGTTGACAATTTTATCTTAGCAGTTAGTATTTACACATGTATATATATACGTGTGTGTGTGTGTGTGTGTGTGTGTGTGTGTGTGTGTGTGTGTTATACATGTGGTGTGACATAGCATGCATATGGAAATCAGAGAAAAATGTTCAGGAATAAGCTCTCTCCTTTCACTGTGAATGTTTCATGAATCAAACTTAGGTCACTAGGCTGGAACTCACTGACAATTTTTTAATTCCTTTTTTAAAATCTCTAAACATTCTAAATCAATTTATTTGCTTATACTTTAATATCAGTATCTCAGATTCTTTTAAATCTGTGTCTGTTCTCTGTAGTTTTCTTTATGGGTGTTTTACACTTCCGTTTGCTAGTATACAGTTCACAGTCATAGACCTGTGGGTCTATGGTACATCCGTTTTGAACAAGTCTGGGAAAGCTTCAATGTATTTACCATCTCTTATACTTTCCTCTAAATGTTGAGACTCTTACATTTAGACAAATTATATTTCTTAATAGCAGAAGTAATTAACTAATTCCAATCAAATGTGTTGTACTTAAAGATTAGAAATTATTTAAAAATAAGTCTCAAGGCTCTGCCTAGAGAATATCTGAAGTGGGATCTATTGAAATGTAGGTGCTGGGCATGGAAACACTTCTATGCACTTTCTGGTAATTTGCTCCTTTCTTGCTAACATTTGAGTTATGAAATAGCAACAGGAATTCTTTATTTTACTGTAGACTATCTTATTATAGCAATGTTGACACTGTTTTTTGCATTTATCCCAAGACAATTCATCATTTTTTTTGGTTTTATTTGTTTTTTGTTTCTTGTTTCTTGTTTTTTGTTTTTTTGGAGGGGGAAGATCATTGACTCACATTCTGAGTTTTAGTTAAATTCACTTGGGAACCTACACATAGACAATGCCACCTCTGTTGACAATTTTATCTTAGCAGTTAGTATTTACATATGTAAAAATGTTAATTATAAATTTCAGTCCTTAAAGCAATAATCTGTTAATAAATTTAAAAATTTTTAGGATTCTCCTACCCTAATCTCTTGAGTTGTGTTGCTTGGGCTTTATAAACTCTATTGATTTGTCCCAGAACATGATAGGTGAAAGAGAAAAGAAGTCCTACGTGCCTGTTCCTAGTTTTCTATATTTTCTCTGTTTTCCCAGTAATCACACCATCACTTTTATCTCCCATGTCTAGTTAGCAGTAAGTTTCTTATTTTAATATGCAAAAGCTACTTTGCTTTTCTTAAATGATAATTTATGCATTTAATAAAGATTCATAATTCTACTGAATAGTTTTATGGCCCAGAGAAAGAAAACTCAATTGAGAAAATGTCATCATAACATAAACTTGTAGGGCATTTTCTTAAATAATGATAGGTGGGGGAGAGTCACATCCATTATTATTCATGCAACCCATGGACTAATAGACCAGGGTTGTATAAGAAAGTAGGCTGTGCAGGCTGTATCAACACCTGTCCATGGACTTCATATTCGGTCTTGTAATCCGATCACACACTCACCTTCTTTCACCCCACGCAAGTCTTTGCTTCAGTTTATTGAGAATACAGAATTGATTCATTTGAATAACTTAACCCATCCACTCTTCCTCCTTCCCTTCACAACTCCTCTCACTGTTTTTAGGATGCTAAGAGACAAATACAGAGCTTCAAGCATTCACAGAAGATACTTAATGACTGAACCATACATCAACAACTCACTTATGATTTTAACTGTAAAGTCTACATTTTAATATGTTGACATCTATTTCCCAAGGAAATACAATTGTAAGCCACAGTTTTATAAAATTTAAAAGAACACAACCAATTTGTGCCTATACTAAGTCAGAAACTTCCTAGAGAATTACCCCCAAATATTAATAGTACTAGTTTAGCTTTGTCAACCTTATATATACATACCCTTACTTTATAAGTTTAAAATTTAAAATGTACATGGATTTGTTGTACTCAAAACGAAAAGTCACTCACATATTCATTTATGTAAGCAGACACCCACTGTAACAAGCATATGGAATTTCTACAAGCATTTAAGAAAATGAAGACAAATTTCTACTCCTGGGCAGGCATGAATAAAAGTGTTTAGAGAGAAAATCTGCAACTTTTCTATAACATATCTGTTTATGTGTAAAGTAATTTGGCTTAAATATACTAATTTTCTCTCATATTATTATCTACATTTGAAATATTCAGAATTAATAAGCTAAGTTATTAAAAAAATAAAATCTAGACCTTCAATTTATATAAGAGCTGAAAGTAAATACTGCATATAAAGTACTTTATTAAAAGCCTGGCACAAGAACATAGCCAATGAAGGTTTCAAATGGAGATATGATTCTCATGTAAACTTTTCACATGAGAATCATTTTGGATTTCACATTAAATTCTTAATGATATAAAGCCAGATTTGTATTAATCACTATTTTGCTTCTGTACAGATGTGTTGTTACTTAATCAAGAATTAATGAGAATAAAATTCAGAGGGCACAAAATACATATGAGAGGAAATGCAGAGATAATGTATGGATCAGAGACTGAAGGAAAGGTCATTTAGAGACTGTCCTACCTGAAGATCCATCCCCTATACAGTCACCAAGCCCAAACATGATTGTGCATACCAAGAAGTGCAGCTGATATGGCTGTCTCCTGAGAGGCTCTACCAGCATCTGACAATTAAAGAGGCAGATGCTCTCAACGAACCATTGGACTAAGCCCAAGCTCCCTAAATGGAGGAGTTAGATAAAGGACTGAAGGAGCTGAGGGGTTTGCAACCCCATAGGAAGAACAACAATATCAACCAATCAGACCCCCCAGACTTCCCAGGGACTAAACCACCAACAAAAGAGTAAACATGGAGGGACACATGGCTCCAGCCACATATGTAGCAGAGGATGTCCCTGTTGGGCATCAATGGGAGGAGAGGTCCACCTGGATGACCCAGTGTAGGGGAATGCTAGGGTGGGGAGACAAAAGTGGGTGGGTGGATGGGTGCGGAACACCCTCATAGAAGCAGGGGGAGGAGATGTGGAATAGGGGATTTCCAGGGGGAAAATCGGGAGAAAGGATAACGATTGAAATGTAAATAAAGAAAATACCCAATAAAAATAAAATTAAAAAAGGAAATTATCTGAATCTGAATAAGTCACATTTTTTAAATATTATTTGCAAGTCCAGGATAAATTTGGCTTCAAGTGCAACATGGCCAAGAGTTCAAGCAGTGTCATAACTTTCAATATTTTTACCACATGCTAGAAGTAACAGGGCTCCAGACAGCTGAAGTGTTTGTTTTATGACAAGCAAAACGAATCCAAAGATGTTCTTTTCTCCAGTTCTTCTAAAAGAAAACTGAAGGTTGGCTGTGAGTTTCCAGCTATCAGTTGATGGTGAGTACATTTGACTTTTTGATTGAAATGTGTATACATAGCTGCATGCAACAGAGGAAAAAAAAAGTTCACAAGATGAATGAATACCAAAGCAGATGCTACTGGTATTAAATGGTCAAGGGTATTCCAACTCATATGTTTCCTTTTACAGACGTACAGATTTGCTAACATGCTTTAGTCATCAATATCTGTACATTCAAAAATTAAGAGATTTTTCTGAACTTCATTTTTATCATCCAATTATAACTACATTAAATGAAAATCCGTGTGGAAGTCAGCACCATTCTCTGCCTTGTGTCATCCTACGTCATTACTTACATAACAAAGACCAATTTATTGAGGAAAAATCAGCTGATCTCTAAGGAAATAAAATAATTTTCAAATTTACCACTTTTCTAAGATCCTCTGAAATCCTATAAAATACTGTTTAAAATATCCAACTTCTCTATAGTAAATCCCTTTGTTTTACTATTAATATAGTCATCATTAATAAAGCATGCTAGGTCTCCATAGTGACAGAAATCATCCCATTGGAATAATTTTGTTTCTTTCTTGTTTGTGTTCTTGCCTGGTATATACCTTTTGATATGTTCCTTTCTTGTGTCAAAATAATGAAAAAATTATAACATATACATCATTAAAACATCTTTAAATAAAAAGAAAGAAATACACTTAAAGAACATAGAACTTTTTTATAATGCAGTCATGAATATGGTCTTTAGACTTATCTAAATCTAATTTATCTACATCTAATCATGTTGGTAATTAGAATGTGAAACAGATGGTGCACACACACTTCAGAAAAAAATATAATCTGTTTTAAATTAATATGTTATCAGTTGATTTTTGACAAAGTGTTCCACTGATCACAAGTATGTTTTCATCTTCTTTTTACTTTATTTTTATTTTATTATTTTGTTACCTACAGTTTATATGTATATACAAATATATATATACATATATATATATTCTAGTTTTGTGCTTTTATGAGATACTTGATATGTGAATAAGTGAGTCTACCTATGAATATCAAGTCCTAAAATGTTCTTCCGTTTTATACTGATTGAAAGAATTACAGGATATATTTTACAAGTTTATATTTTTAAAAATTACAATGGAATGATTTGTAATCAATTTTATACCCCCTGCTTGCTTTTGTAGAAATTATGAGCAATTGGTGTGTCATTTAGAAAAAAGTCCTGTCCTCTTTGCCAAAGAAATTCTCCGTTTAGTTGAAGAAACATTGGATTAATAATTAACATCATAATATTTTAACCAAATTCTATCACATGAAACATTAAAATTTATTCAGAGGAAGAGGATATACATAGTATCTTGATCATTAGTAAGAAAAAGAATGGGTGGGATTGTTCCTGTTCTGTCAATTGTAAGACTATAAAGAAAATGATATATGCCTATGCAACAGAATAACATAACATTTTATCTTATTGTTACAGAGGAAAACCATATTTTAAAAACTAGACTTTATATTAAAATTGTAAATAAGCTGTTGATGTATGGCTTAGAATGTTTAAAGCCCTGTGTTTGACTCTTAGCACTCTAAAAACAGAAAGTGAGAGGAGATATGAAGGTAAAGAGGAAGATAGGATTGGTTAATTTGTACAGATGAATTGATTCTGTGTTGTTAATAAACTGAAGCAAAGATTTGGATGGGATAAGAGAAGGTGAGTGCATGATGAGATGACAAACTAAATAAGGAGTCTTTACCAGACATCAGAAAATATAAATTACTTGCAAATTAAAATGCAAAAACCAAATTGATTTGATTAAAAGGAACTCACATAAATAATACTCCAAGCTGTTTATCCACTTACGTAATGTACAGTTTAACTAATTTCCTAGACAAAACAAGAAAGATCAAAGAAAGTAATTTTGGAGAAAAAACCAAAAGATTGCTAAAATTTTGTATCAAAGTAACTCCTGATTCCATTATGATGACAAATGAGGAGAAAGCTACAGGTCTTGAGAAAATAGAAATATGACCCATTATCTCTATATCGAACTGGGTGCTGGTTCACATACAGAAAACATCAGACAGATTTATGGACAGAAATATAGTAGCAGCAACTGTTTGGAAGATCATGTAGCTAAGGCTTGCAGCAGCTAAGAAAGGCATAGAACACAGTGGCCTTTAAGAGGTTGGTTTGTTATCCAAAAATAATTTTAAAAGAAGTTCAAATAATTTCCATCAATGTGAAAGTCACATGTCAAAATAATTTATAAAATCAAAATGAATAGCACTCAATATGGCATAGTCTAGGTAGGTCTTCTAAGCAAAGGAAAATTCTAAGCAAAGGAAAATAATTAAATCTAGTGTGGAGAATATGAACTAATATAAACTATATTCCTATAACTCAGACTTTAAATTATGAATGAAATACAAAAACAAAGACCTCATTTTGGTCTCTTATATCTTATTTATTTACTTAAATGGAATAAATAATAACAGGAAATAGACATTATGTTATTAAAATTTCTTTCAAAAGTATATACATTCAGTTAACAAAGTCAGAATTATCTTAATAAAGACTTTAAATTACGTGAGGAGAAAGCCAAATAATAATATGGTAAACATTGTTAGTGGCTAAATATCTTTGTTAATTCACTTCTTTATACTCTTTCAGTGAATTAAGAATATAATCTGAATTCCTGGTTTTGCTAAGTTTATAAACCTACCTCTATGTGAACAAAATGTATACACACACACACACACACACACACACACGCACGCACATGAATATAGAAATGAATGCATATATAAATATTTATATATTTATATATAACTTTTGGTAAATTTCAGAATATTTATAAGTATTTGTTTACATTTGATATCTTTAGAAATGAAAAACTTTCAAGTACCTATAATATTATTAAGAATCACACAAAGTATTATTATTGTTGCTATTATTGAATAAACAATCCTAAATGAGGTGTCTCCATCACACATCTCACTTCAGAGCTCAGAGCTCTATGAGAAAGAAGATGCAGAATGATTGTATGAACCAGAGGGGAGGGAGAAACCAAGATACTCTGTGACAAAACCAATTTTAAATAATATCTCTCTACAAATCCAGCCTTACAAAGGATAATAGATGGAAAACTGCAACACAAGAAGCCATGACACCCTAGAAAAAGCAAGAAAGCAATCTTTTGATAAAGCCAAAAGAAGATAAACATAAAATCATAATTTCCCCTCTAACAAAAAATTAAAATGAAGCAACAATCACTATTCTTTAATATCTCTTAGCATCAATGGACTCAATTCCCTAATAAAAAGATATAGACTAAAAGATGGATACATAAACAAGACCCAGCATTTTGCTGTATAAAGGAAATGCACCTCACTGACAAAGACAGACACTACCTCTGAGTAAAAGATTGGAAAGCTATTTTCTATGCAAATGGAACCAAGAAACAATCAGAAGTAGCCATTTTAAATCGAATAAAATTGACTTTCAATCTAAAGTTATTAAAAAAGATAAGGAAGGACACTTTATATTCATCAAAAGAAAAAAAAAATCTAGCAAGAATAATTTTCGATTCTGAACTTCTTTTTTTTTTTTTTTTTTTTATCTTTATTTTTTTTTATTTGATATAATTTATTTACATTTCAAATGATTTCCCCTTTTCTAGCCCCCCCCCTCCCCGAAAGTCCCGTAAGCCCCCTTCTCTTCCCCTGTCCTCCCTCCCACCCCTTCCCAGTTCCCCGTTCTGGTTTTGCCAAATACTGTTTCACTGAGTCTTTCCAGAACCAGGGACCACTCCTGCTTTCTTCTTGTATCTCATTTGATGTGTGGATTATGTTTTGGGTATTCCAGTTTTCTAGGTTAATAACCACTTATTAGTGAGTGCATACCATGATTCACCTTTTGAGTCTGGGTTACCTCACTTAGTATGATGTTCTCTAGCTCCATCCATTTGCCTAAGAATTTCATGAATTCATTGTTTCTAATGGCTGAATAGTACTCCATTGTGTAGATATACCACATTTTTTGTATCCACTCTTCTGTTGAGGGATACCTGGGTTCTTTCCAGCATCTGGCAATTATAAATAGGGCTGCTATGAACATAGTAGAGCATGTATCCTTATTACATGGTGGGGAATCCTCTGGGTATATGCCCAGGAGTGGTATAGCAGGATCTTCTGGAAGTGAGGTGCCCAGTTTTCGGAGGAACCGCCAGACTGCTTTCCAGAGTGGTTGTACCAATTTGCAACCCCACCAGCAGTGGAGGAGTGTTCCTCTTTCTCCGCACCCTCTCCAACACCTGCTGTCTCCTGAATTTTTAATCTTAGCCATTCTGACTGGTGTAAGATGAAATCTTAGGGTTGTTTTGATTTGCATTTCCCTAATGACTAATGAAGTGGAGCATTTTTTAAGATGCTTCTCCGCCATCCGAAGTTCTTCAGGTGAGAATTCTTTGTTTAACTCTGTACCCCATTTTTTAATAGGGTTGTTCGGTTTTCTGGAGTCTAACTTCTTGAGTTCTTTATATATATTGGATATTAGCCCTCTATCTGATGTAGGATTGGTGAAGATCTTTTCCCAATTTGTTGGTTGCCGATCTGTCCTCTTGATGGTGTCCTTTGCCTTACAGAAACTCTGTAACCTTATGAGGTCCCATTTGTCAATTCTTGCTCTTAGAGCATACGCTATTGGTGTTCTGTTCAGAAACTTTCTCCCTGTACCGATGTCCTCAAGGGTCTTCCCCAGTTTCTTTTCTATTAGCTTCACAGTGTCTGGCTTTATGTGGAGGTCCTTGATCCATTTGGATTTGAGCTTAGTACAAGGAGACAAGGATGGATCAATTCGCATTCTTCTGCATGCTGACCTCCAGTTGAACCAGCACCATTTGTTGAAAAGGCTATCTTTTTTCCATTGGATGTTTTCAGCCTCTTTGTCGAGGATCAAGTGGCCATAGGTGTGTGGGTTCATTTCTGGATCTTCAATCCTGTTCCATTGATCCTCCTGCCTGTCACTGTACCAATACCATGCAGTTTTTAACACTATTGCTCTGTAGTATTGCTTGAGGTCAGGGATACTGATTCCCCCAGATTTTCTTTTGTTGCTGAGAATAGTTTTAGCTATCCTGGGTTTTTTGTTGTTCCAGATGAATTTGATAATTGCTCTTTCTAACTCTGTGAAGAATTGAGTTGGGATTTTGATGGGTATTGCATTGAATCTGTATAGTGCTTTAGGCAAAATGGCCATTTTAACTATATTGATTCTACCGATCCATGAGCATGGGAGGTTTTCCCATTTTTTGAGGTCTTCTTCCATTTCCTTCTTCAGAGTCTTGAAGTTCTTGCCATACAGATCTTTCGCATGTTTGGTAAGAGTCACCCCAAGATACTTTATACTGTTTGTGGCTATTGTGAAGGGGGTCATTTCCCTAATTTCTTTCTCAGCCTGTTTATCCTTTGAGTATAGGAAGGCCACTGATTTGCTTGAGTTGATTTTGTAACCTGCCACTTTGCTGAAGTTGTTTATCAGCTGTAGGAGCTCTCTAGTGGAGTTCTTTGGGTCACTTAGGTAGACGATCATGTCGTCTGCAAATAATGATAGTTTGACTTCCTCCTTTCCAATTATTCTCAACAATAAAAGAACATCTAGCGTAATCATCATCCCTGACCTCAACCTGAATACTATAGAGCAATAGTAATAAAAACTGTATGATACTGGTACAGTGACAGGTAGGTAGATCAATGGAATAGAATTTGAGTCCCAGAAATGAACTGGCATACCTATGATCACTTGATCTTTGACAAAGAAGCTAAGTCGATCCTGCGGAAAAATAAACAGCATTTTCAATAAATGGTGCTGGTTCAACTGGTAATGAACATGTAAAATAATGCAAATAGATCCATTCTTATCTTCTAGTACAAAGCTCAAGTGCATGTGGATCAAATACCTACACATAATTCAGATACACTAAAACTAATAGAGGAGAAGTGGGGGAAAAAACTGGAATACATGGACACAGGGGAAATTTTCCTGAACAAAACACCAATGGCTTTTGTTCTAGGATCAGGAATCAACAGGGGAGACCTCATAAAATTGCAAAGCTTCTGTAAGGCCAAGGAAACTGTCAATGGGACAAAATGGCAAACAACACATTGGGAAAAGATCTTTATCAATCCTAAATTCTAAAGAGGTCTAAAAATCTAGTATATACAAGAACGCAAGAAGTTAGACTCCTAAGAACCAAATAACCTTATTTAAAAATGGAGAACAGAGCTAAACAGAGAATTCTCAACTAAGGAAATTCCATTGGCCAAGAAGCACCTAAAGAAATGTTAAATATCCTAAGTCTTCAGGGAAATGCAAATCAAAACAACCCTGAGATTCTACCTCACACAAGTCAGAATGGGTAACTTCAAAACTCAGGTGACAGTAGATGCTGGCAAGGATGTGGAGAAAGAGGAACAGTCCTCCATTCCTGATGGGATTTCAAGCTGGTACAACCACTCTGGAAATCAGTCTGGCAGTTCCTCAGAAAGCTGAACAATGTACTACCTGCAGACCCAGTTATACCACTCCTGGGCATATACCTAGAAGATTCTCTAACATAGAACAAGAACACATTCTCCACTATGTTCATAGCAGCCATATTTATAATAGCCAGAAGCTGGAAACAACCCAGATGTCCCTCAACAGAGGAATGTATACAGAAAACGTAGTACATTTGCACAATGGAATACTACTCAGCTATTAAAAACAATGACTTCATGAAATTCTTAGGCAAATCGTAGATCTATAAAATACCTGAGTGAGGTAACTTAGTCACAAAGAACACTCGATAACTGGTTATTAGGCAAAGAATGTGTAATACCCACAATACAACTCATAGACTACATGAAGCTCAAGAAGAAAGAAGACTGAAGAGTTGATGCTTCAGTCCTACTTAGAAGGGGGATTAAAATAATTAAGGGAAGAAGGGAATGGGAGAGATTTGGGATGAAGAAAAGAGAGGGAGAGGAAAAGATGCAAGAATCAGCTATGGGAGTTGATGGAGAAGATGTACAGAAGGTCAGGAAACTGAACAGATATGTGCAGCAATGGGGAGTGGGGAACTGGCATTCGCAACCAAAAAGTTTCAGATGTCAGGAAAGCAAGAGCCTCCCAGGACACCCAAGAGGATGACATAATCTGAAATTTCCCACAAAGGGGAGGGAGAACCTGTCAAGACCATATCCAGTGGTTAGACATGGTCACCCTGCCAATTGAGGGATGGGGCCACCCACCCATCTCCATTATTTTAACACAGAATTGCTCCTCTCTAAAGTAAATACAAGGACAAAGAGTGGAGAAGAAGAGACTGAAGGCAAGGCCATCCAGAGACTGCCCCACCTGGAGATATATCCCATCCATCCAAACCCAGATACTTTTGCAGACGCCTAGAAGCGCTTGCTGACAGGAACCTGATATAGCTGTCTCCTGAAAGACTCTAGCAAAAGCTGACCAATGCAAATGCAGGTGGTCTCAGCCAACCATTGGACTGAGCACAGGGACCCCAATGAAGGAATTAGGGGAAGATCTGAAGGAGATGAAGGGGCCTTATCTGGTATCAGTTGGAGGGGAGGCCCTTGTTCTGTGAAGACTTGATGTCCCCAGGAATACAAGGGCTGTGAGGTACACCCTCACGGAAGCAGAGTCAAAGGGATGAGATAATGGGTTTGCAGAGGGTAAAGAAGACAATGGGATAGCATTTGAAATGTAAATAAAATATCCAATAAAGTATAAAAAGGAAGAAAGGAAGAAAGGAAGAAAGAAAGAAACAAAGAAACAAAGAAGCAAACAAAGAAAGGAACCAGAACACAGAGCATCAGTGCTTTTATCTGATTTATAAATATAAATTAATTTAAAAACTGTTCCCAGGCTGCTTTTTTGAAACAGGACATGCAGAGAATAATAAAGAAGCAGAGGACCACATAAATAGTTTTACATTTTATATTATCATAATCTGGGAACAATCTTATTAAATTATAGACATAATTTAAAGAATACAAACAAAAGGTTAAAAGTACATGCTTTGAATATTAAAGGAAAAATAATAAAAGGAAATTATTTTGTGTTTGGGTAAGTGTGAAGTTGTATCCCAGGAATTCTATTACAAAGTTCTGGTGAGCAGTGTGCTGGTGTTGAGGTAATAAACTCTTAGGAGTTGCTGCCAAAAACAAGTAGTCTAGTCATCAGACCTTATGCACTGAAGGGATCAATGCAGATCTGATTTTGAAAGAACAGGCTGATAAAAGTGAGACAATCTTATATAGGCAGCTCTTTCTGCACATTGGTGTTTTTCAATTATCTCCTATGTTAAACAGTAACTTACCCAGAGACCCTTTGCCAGTTTATCAACACCATGGATTTTGAACCCTTCAGCCACTAAGATACCAATAAATAAGCCTCTTAATTTTATAAGTTAGGAAACCTGAATTATTTCATTTGAGCAACCGAAAACCAACTAACAATAATTTAATAAAAAAGTGTGATAATCAAGATATTTACAAAAGAAATACATATGTATATGTTCCAGTTTCATTAACATTAAGAAACATTAGCTGAAATGAGAAATAACCAAACTAATAGTGGAAATAACTCAGCATTATCACTCAAATATTGTAGGTAAAATTGCCATGTGTTTTAGAGACTAGTTTAATATATTTTTAAACAATGTTTAAAAGCTTTGGTTCTGCTGTTCACACATACATGAATAGTGGCATTACAACAAATAATACCACTAAAATAGGAAAGAAAAAACACAACTTGACAAGCCTGTATAGATGGTATCTTAGTGCTCACTATGTGTTGACAGAGGCAGAGTGATACCCTAGTAATAAAGATCCCCGATCTCAGGACTATAATAGATTAGTTTCTTTCTTCATAATGCGTACAGTGTCCATATCTCCTTACTCCTTCTCACAGACACAGATCGGGAGTAACTGTCAGCCATCACTAAATACCCTGTGAAGGAAGTATCACACCTTAGATCTACTAACATGAAGTTGTACGATTCTTTGTCAATGAACAAAAGACTGATGAAATGTGAAGCACACAATATGAAGCTGAATGAGAAGAAAGTTGTAGAGTAATATGCTACTGTAGTTTGATTGTTTACATAAGAGGGACATTATATTAAGTGTTATTCCGACTGACAATCAAAGGATATGTAAGACCACCATATTTCTCTGGAAGGGAAATAAGAAGCAAAATAATAACTGAACTTTCTGCACTTTCATGGCAGAAAGTTTCCTTGCATATCTCAGTGCTTGCTGTGGAAGGTTGTAGAGCAGAGGAGATACCATGATTGAGTGGCAGAGGCTGTTCTGTAATGAACATTACAGGACAGATTAATCCTGCTACTCACATGGGCAGAGTTCCAGCACTATGCTTTCCAAATGAAGATCAAGAGTAGCTCAAAGAAATTACCTGGTAATTAAGCCTCTCTTCATATCTCATTGCTGAAAATGGAGCCTATTTGTAGCTTGAAAGGGGAAATCAAGTGTCAAAGTGTCTGGAATGGTTTTCCAGAGGGTGGGGCTACATATGCATTTTGAGGCTAAAGATAACACTGTATTTGTCGTTTCAGCAAGTGAAAACGTTTGATAGTGGTCATCTGCAATTAGGAAAAGTGCTTTGGAGTAATGTGTGCTTTAAAGGGAAAAGTCAAAGTCTCCCTAATCCATCTCTGCACCTGAAAAGTTTCATGGCTGAGTTAGTTTCCTAGAACCTGTGTCTGTGTCTCACAGATGTCAATAAATCCAGGCTCACATCTCATATGAACACACCAAAACCACACATGCACACGCACACATACATACACACAGACACACAGACACACACACACACACACACACACACACACACACACACACAAATAATTCACAGGTTCATCTTGGTCAGTGACAAGCTAGAGATAGGGTGTGCTTCCTTAAGGCTGTTTATCATACAGCTTGGAATGAGGCATACTAGCTCATACCGCAAGGAATCACATAGACTGTGAACTCACAAGTCACTCACTAGTAGAGCCCAGTTGCAGTGAATAGAAGTTGACAGAAAAATTGACCTGGATCCTTTACTATTTCCAGAGGAGCAAGTTTAATTATAATATAATCAAATAGAATATATTTATATATAATACATTAACATTTATAAAACATTTTATATGCATCCCTTACTTTATTGCTCATTTCTCTATTCCTACAGGGTCACAGTTGTAAGCAGGGAGAGCCAAGCATGCCAACCGGTTTTCTAAGTTCCAATTTTAAATTTCTGTCCTTTAAGCCTGTCCATGTAAACAACAAACATTATATGCATAAGGAAAGCTAGAGAAAAGAGAACTATTGAGTGCAATGTATTTAAACTGAACCCTGATTTCAATTTTAATAAGTAAAATTGAGTATTATACTTATAAATATAGAAACAATAACTATAAAAGTATACTGCCCTCAAGGCTTCTGCATTGTTTTAATTTTTCTAAGTAAATTATTTTTGCAATTGATAATAAGAACTCGGATCCAGAAAGGCAATTGTCTGATACTGAAAATAAACCCAGAAGGAATGGGATAAAACAATGTTTCTTTCATTTACACACACGCTAGTATAGTAGAACCTGTGTAATTTTACAAACTAAATCCGTTATAGGCCTAGCAAATAAATTTGTTTACAACAGACTAGGTTTTATTATTGCCTTGTTATGAGTGTAACATATATGTAGTAATAAGACACAAAAATGTCATAAGTAGACAGCATAAATAAGTCCCTGTGTAAAGTTAGGTGCTGGTTTCTGTTCTTTCTGCTGCCTATGCTCTTACCGATTAGATCAGCAATTGTATAAGCACTACCCACTGTAGTTTTCCAGCCCCTTTGGCATCCTCCTCTCACAGTTTGATCAAACTATTGACTTGAAATGATTGAAAAGTGGTCGAGGGAGTAAGAGTGCATTTCCGTTTCCACATGGCTAAGCTGTGAAAACCTGGACTTCAACAGAAAATGTTAATTTTCCTGAATTTATGTGGTGCTGTTTCTCAAATGTAATGTTATGTAGAAGTCAATAACTCATTTGCATTTTATTACTTAGGCAGAGCCCTGCTTTTCCACAGCTTTTTACATCCCTACTGTCAATTAGATATCCTTCTGTGTGAGGATGTTATGATGACCACAGACGTGTATAAGGATACCATTTTTATTATTGTGTATTCCTTGCATCAATTCAGTAGGAACAACACTGACCTGTATAATGGCCCACAGCAGGCTGTTAAAAGGACTTCTGATTGAGGGACAAGATCAGTGAAATGAGAACACGTCCTCTGCTGCCTTTTACTGTGTGGACTAGTGGGTAATAACTTCAGTCACTAACTCATCTGAACTCACTTGTCGCCTTTATGACCTCACAGTGTTTGCTTTTATTTCTCGTCCTTTCTTTCTCATTTTCTTTTCCCATGCAGTAAACTATTTTCCTTTTGCTTTCCTTTTTTGTGCACATATGCAAGTTTCTCCCTCTGGCTACACCTGAGGACTTATAAAAAGACCACATGTCTTCCATTTGCTGTGTGCTCTCTGTTTGACTTCCAGCCAGTCAAATTTTATGCATGTCTCATGCTTACAAATGCCCTCCCCAACAACAAATTTCATCTGCGAGGATTACATTGCCTTCAGGATTAAGTGAGATGGTGTGAGCATATACAATAGAACTGAAATGCTAGCTAGACACAAGTTTTATCTGATTTCTTAGATTTGTTGTGAAATCTCAGATGTCTGACCTGAACACTTTTCTTATCAATTTTATTTGAAGAACAACATGACTTTAGTTCAAAATTCCAACATAGTACAAAAAATTCTCTGTATCCATGCTACTACGTGCTTAGGCCTTACAAGTTACTTTAGAAAAAATAAACAAATGATTTTTATGAAATAAATTTTACTGATCTCTCGATTACAAAACAGAAAACAAAACATGCTGGTAAGGTATGCCTTCCAAGATTTGTTATTTTAACACAACGTCCTTTTAATCAGGTTTTTTTATATTCTCAATAAACTTTCGTTATTATCTATATCTGCAGCATGAAATACAAAAACTAGCTCACTGTGATGTTTAATCTTGTTGTCAACTTGTCTAGATCTAGAATCACCTGAGTAGCACGCCTCTGTGTTCATCTGAGGGAACATTTCTAGAGATTTAATTGAAGAAAAAGGACCCACTCTCAAAGCAATTGGCACCATCTGATAGACTGGGGTCTTAAGCTGAATAAAGAGAAAAAAATTTGATCATAAGTGTTCACATCTCTTGGCATCTTGAATGTAAATTCTATGTGATGTGCTTCCTCCTGTTTCCCCCATGATGGCCTGTATCCTCTCAAACCTCAAGTAAAATAAATCCCTGTTCTTTTACATTTTTTTTTTATTTTTCTGATCAGATTTTTAGTCTTAGTGTTGAGAAATGAAATTTAAAGTTTGAAGTGAGGAATATGTTGAGATAATAAAATTTTAGATGAGAGAAAAAATATCTTTAACTCATATATAAAAGGGGAATTCTTTTCCCACTGGATGAAATAATGGCAGATTTTGTGACCTCCATGCTAAGTCTGTCTTTGGTTTTGTTCAAGCATGTAGCGATATGATTGCAATAGCGAGTGTAGACACCAGCTGGTTAGAGCTTTACAGCCTATGCGTCATCTTCCTCCCATTCTACTCAGACAAAAGGCAGGAATTAAAACCTGGTCACAGCCCAGTGATGCTAATCTACCTTGAGTTTAAAAACCAACCAACCAACCAGCATGCAAACAAACAACAACAACAAAAAAAAACCCCACAAGGTCTTAGGTCAGAATAGGGTCAATGGATGAAGCTGTGGGAGGAGAATTTTTGAAAGCTTTTGAGAAGGCAAGAGTCTTGTAACCTTTGTTCTACCTAACATGGGCTTGGAATGTGATTTCTTTCCCTCCTAGGGGTAGTAAATAGGAGTGGGTTTGCTTCAAATTACCCATCATCTTACTTTTGCTATTTGCAAAATACTTCCAAACACCATTCGCCCTTGTGACTTTATACAGTCTAAACTTAAATGAACTTTGTACATTTGCTTAGCCCCAGAATAACTTCCAAGTATAAACTGCCTGATACCCTGAACAAAGTTAGCTCTTGTATATTAGTCATCCTCATTTTCAGGCTCTACTTTCCCAGCTTCACATGGCCAACTAGAGAAGTAACAGTCTTCATTTAGATATAAAATATTTCATATAAAATATTAACATTTCATCTTCATTAGAAGTTAAAGCACACGCGCGTACAAACACACACACACACAAGAAACCTCTGTCCCATACACATGTAGAAAACTGAAGTTTCTAAAATGAAGTTTAGAAAATCTTTTGCTTTCAAAATCTTATAAAACCCAATACCCTCTTTGGACTGTTGCTGAAAGTGTTCTGGGTGTCTTGGATCTAAAACTTTCCATTTCCTTTGTAATATTGACTTGGCACCTCTCCTAGCAATTATTGTTTCTGTGGCCTAAATTGGAATCCCAATTTTGACATCTCTTACATGGGCATTTTTATTGGCTCACAAAATCACATTCACTATTGAGTGTGCGATGCTCAGACCTCAAAGGGCGAGAGGAACTTTCTAAGATGCACAAAGGTATAATTCATGGTATCTGAGCCAAAAGTGTAAGTGCCTTGTTCAAGATAATCTAACCTAAATAATCTGAAATGCTGAGCTCTTCATGGGCATTTACAGTCATTTTGGTGATAGAAATTACATTTTTTTCAGAAGAATAGGACATTGAAAGGAAACAATATACTTTATTTTAGAAAATAAATTAAAACATAACATTCTTAATATTTTATATATTAAATAAAAATGTATTAGGAAAATTATGTAAGCCTGAGTATCTAGAGAAGAGAAAATTGTCCTCAAAAGAGTTAATAGAAGACTGCAATCATAATTGTTAATAAAACCAACCACCTTTCTATTTGAAGAACAACAACAACAATAATAATAATATTTTTAAAAAAAACAGTCAATCAATGTACTCCTAAAGTCCTTTGACATAAGTAAAATCTGAATTGATAACTTGAGGAATTGGAAAAGAATTCCTTGTCACATGGTTTCAGTAAAACCCTAAAACCTAACAACTAAAGTATACTTATCAAAGGATTTTGTATATGCTTGACCAGAGCAAGGTAGCTATCATCCAATACAAATAAGTAGCAATTAATCTACATTTGCTGGGGCTATATAACATATTTGACACATTTCACTATTAGCACAACATCATCATGATGGAAAAATTTCCATTTGTGGGCTCTCATGTAAAAAATCCTTTACCTCATATCTACCCAGAGGCAATGTCTATCTATAAGTAGATGCTACTCATGCAAGAAGTATTGTTCATAGGAATATTGTTTCTTCTGAAAGTGTTGAAGATATGAAATGCAGATATTTTGCTCCAAATTAAAATATTCAGGAATATCTCCCCAAATTTAAATTGATATGGAAATAAGAAAGAAGTATATGTAAATGCACTATCTGACTACTATAAATGTGAAGAAGTAGTCAGACAGAGATACATACCTGTATTCTGAAGAATTGAGTCAGTCCCAACCAGTATTAAAACACTTAAAGTTTATTGAAATCAATATTAGTTTCCTGATACATTCTATAAGTTCTTATTACAAGTGTTCCTTCTAATGTTCATATTCTTCTAAACAAGAATGGGTCAGTATGACTCTGCAGTAGCAACAATCTCCTTTTTGTGTGTGTCATTTACCTTAGGGAATAGCACTCTCTATTAGCAAGTTGCACTCTCCTTGCCAGCACTCATCATTTTGATTGGTCTAAAGTAAACTAAGCTACTCACAGATTGCTATTGATTTCCCCAGTCTGAACTGGGGAATGATCCAGCCTAAACCAAAATGGCTTTACTTGGTTTGTGTCTAATGTTTTGATTTCAGAAAGCTCAGTGACCCTTCAACATTCTACTGAAGATTTGAAAGGGAATGACTTCCCAGTGATCTGGTAGTAACGCTAGTGTGACTGATGCTAAAGATAAACTGTTGTGATTGGTTCAAATACAAACCTTCCTTTGTATGTAAGGATTGCTTTGATTGGTACAAGCATCACTACTGTGGCTATATACGCAAGCTTTTGCATTCACTTGGTGTGTTAGGCAGAGATACTCTCTTGCAATGTCTTTTCTGGCATTGCAATAATAAGGTCAGTGTAGGCTTATCCTGAGTGGACTTTTCTTGCCTACTTCCAGTAGCCTAGGCATACATGAAAGGGAGCACCTGGAGACAGGGGCACAAAGTTTTCAGTTTCAGTCTATGATATGAAAATAGGAGACATGAAAATCAAGCTCATGGAAATAAAAGTGTTCATGGTTGATCAAAGATAAGTCCTCCTCAGTGAGTAGCTTATGGGGTGGGGACAGGCTGCAGCTCTGGGACATGAGGTTGAAAATTAGGGGTTTAGGAATTCGTACCCATGCTTATGAAAATTCTCTAACGAAGAATAGTTCAGTTTTCTGGTCTCTTATTCATGCCTTTCTCTTCAAACACACACACACACACACACACACACACACACACAAACGCACACATACACAAAACACATATAAATTGTAAGACAATGTTGAAGGTGCTAATACAGGGTTTGCACTATGTAATAAAATTGGGCATAGTGGGTAAATAGTAGCATTTCATTGTAAACCTAAAATATGATTTGAAAACAAATAAATTAATGTATGATGATGGGTTGTTTTTCTTCTTGGCCCCATCTCCAGAAATAATGACTCAGACTCAAAATATATTTACAAATACCTAGTCTATAGAGCTAGGTTTAGTCCCTGACCAGCTAACAACTTAAAATAAGCCATTTATAACTAATCTACATTCTGCCACATGGCTGGTTACCTCTGCTCAGGTACCATGCGCCTGCCTTCCTCATATCCTCTGCAGCAATTCCTCCTATGGCTGACTCTATCCCAGCAGTCTTCTGCCTATCAAATGCTCTACCTTCTATTCAATTGTTTTTCTATAGGCCATAGGTATTTTTTAAGTAACACATGATATATCCATACAATGCACAGGGTATTTACTCTACAAGATAAAATATTCATGAATACAGAAACAACTGTCTTTGAACTACAGGAGACTACTCTCTAGATCTATATTAACTGCTTCAAATCCTAAATAATAAGCATCATTTGTTAATATAGTATTTATTATATGAACACATAGATTTGGAAAAGACAGATTATACAAAATATTTTGTAACAATATTTAAATTTTTATTTTAGGTGTATTTATTTCATTTTACGCTGATGAATGTTTTGTCTTCATGTTTATATTATGCATGCCTGAGTCCCACAAATATCAACAAGGATATCCTGGGACAATATTTGGAGATAGTTGTTAGCCATAATTTGGGTGCTGGTGAATGAAGTTAACATCCTCTGAAAGAGCAAGTGTTCTTAAACACTGTGTCATCCCTTTGGACCAAAATCACTTTTGTTTATAAGCATTTCTGTAGTCCATCAAGTTTTTTCAATAATTTTATAGTTACATCAGTCAAGCAGATATACTTCTAACGCTGGTTTGGCTAGAGCCCTTTGCTTAGGAGCTCGTATGAACAGACCACACTGAGATTCTCTTAGCTGGGACACACTGGTTACAGCACTGCCAGACATGTCAGCCATTTTCCCCTGGAGAAACAGATTCCTTCAACCTAGTAAATGTATTTACACTGTAGAACAACTGGAAAAAGATTGATATTCTGCATAACTCTCTTGTGAGTACCAAGATAAACCAGTTCCTGGGCAAGAGAAAGGTCAGAAAGTTGATCTGCTGAGGTCAGAAACTTTTAAACACTTATCTCCCAGTACACATTATATAATACAAAGATCCATAAATTTTTGACACTGAACAAAGTATATAGAATTTGTTGGTGATGTGGGATACTTTAGGTTCCATCTTAGTAATCTGTCATCAAATATATTTTTACTTATCCTGCATGTGAAGAATGCTTATAAGCCTCAGTGCCATCCAAGACCAAACACTAGTACAAGCACCTGGCAGAGACCAGATTTTTGAGGCATAAAAGCCTGGGTGACTTCACAAGTCTCAAACGACAATAGGTATTAGAACTCAATACCACAATTTGTGCTGCAAATGAGGATATCAAACACATAGCAATCTGAAGGACCCCGTTAGTATCAAAAATGCAAATCTGAATTTAACTGCTAAAGATATTTAAGTCTTTTGGTTGGTGTTGTAGTGAAGGAATTTTATTCTACATGACTAGGAGGATAATACTATACCCAGATATATTGGACCCAGATCCATTGGTGAAGGAACACACCAACAATTTGCAGAATGTGTCATTGGTGGGGACAGTAGAGAGATAGATCCACTGTCTTCCCACTTTGTGGTGAAAGATAGAAATGATAAACTGAATATTCTGGAAACCAAACACCTGAAGGCTTTCATGAAATGGAACATTTATAATTGGTATTTCCAGATAATTTTGGGAAAACTATAATGAGGAAATGAATATAAAGATGAAATATTCAGCATGAATTCATACACACACACACACACAAAAAAAAAAACAAAGTCCAAAAAGGAAGACATAGGAGGTATGAGCAGAAATTGGGGAAAGCTAAACAAACATGCAGAACCAGCATGGGAGCAAGTCTACAACTTTATCTGTGATAGGTTTTTTAATAATTGTGGATATGGAGATTCTGAAATGTATACTAAAAGCTGTGTCAGTTTAAATAAGAATGACTGCCATAGGTTCATGTTTGAATATTTACCAGGGAGTGGAACTATTTCTGAGGATAATGATACATGGCTTCATTGGAAGAGGTAGATTTCTGAGGGCAAACTTTGAAGTTCTAAAAGATATGTAGCATTTCTAGTGTGCCCTCTCTGCCTACTTCTTGAGGCTTGAGATATGTGTGAACTTAGTTATTTCCCCTCAACCTTGTCTTCATTCTGACACCATGACTCTATTAACAAGGGGGGCTCTATCTGTTTGTAGAATTAAACCCCTTTTTTATACTTGCCTTGGTGTTTGTGTTTTCTCACATTAACAAAGAAACTAGTAAAGAAAACAATGGCACTTTACAACTCTTGAGTGCTATACTGAAGTGCTATATTTATTGCTGTATATTGAGGACTCTGAGAATACATACACACAGAAAGAGAGAGAGAGGGAGAGGGGGGATCTAGGAAAATGAATAAATACTAAGACTGAGAATACTTGAATTATGAGACACAGTTGCCTAAAGAGAAAAATAACTAAATTATCCCCCTTTTGAAACCCTGAGATGTGAGAGTTCATGCAAAAGCTAATTTAAATATCAATTGACAGTGGGATACATATATTCTGATCTCAGCATAAATACCTGGAGTAGAAATAAAAATGTTGTTATTTGATAAGTGACTTTTATAACATAATAACAGATGAGACTACCCAAGAAGGAAGATCAGAACTGAGGAATAAGACAAATGGAATCAATGTCTCCATTTAAGGAAACCTAAAAGGTTTACCAGGTTTTTGAGTTAATAATGGTTATCTGAAATTTATTCAGGTAAATATTTGATTCAGAATATACATATAATATACATTAATTAGGTTATAGTTTAGAGATATTGTAAGTCCTCTTTGTAAGTCCTAGTAAGCTCGTGCTTTTCTTTCCATTTTCCTGCATTACTTGATGTTCTGTACTCCTGAACCCAGTTTTTGGGATCCATCTTAGGTCCTCATTTTTACAGCACTATCATTCTAAGTACAGGACCCTTCTTCTTAGAGCTCAGTATCAAGCTGTAATTACAAAACCAAATACAGTTTTTATACTTCAATATTTGACCTGAGAAGACCTGTCTATTTCAGTTAAATCACTAGTGGCCACAATATATACACCACTAATTAAATTAATTGAGTTTATTCAATATCGTTGTGTTGTCCTCTAAATATTGACCACCAAACAAGATCAACTTCTGAGATTCTTTACTTTAAAATTAAAGATTCATTTTGGAACCTGTTGCATAATTAGAAGCAAGAGTAGCTAAATCTATGATGAAAGTCCAAGGAGACCTGTGTCCATCTAGGTTTGATTAGGCTACAAATGTGTTTCTTCCTCATTATAAGTCTTCAACTGAACTTATTTGAATTTTACTTTAGGGGAGACACTAGCTATTATCAATAATTGTTTTTTGCCTTTAAAATATATGTAAATTCTTGTTCTAGCCTCTAGACATCTTTACACACAGATGTCTTTCAGATGCCTTTCAGAGGAATATAAATCAATCCCCCTGAAGTATAAACAAAGATGGAGAAATGCTCCTGACACTACCCCTATGGAGGAATGGTGTTTCTTCTGCCAGAGAAAAAGTGGTCATTTTAGAGAGAAATATATTAACAAAATCAGAGACAACTCATATCACATCTCATTCATCCACCTGTCTACTCTCCCAGTAATCTGTACACCAAAATTTTAACCTGTATGACTGCCCTACCACTTACAGCTCATAAAAATTTCCTGCCATGTTTACACATATATATGTATGTTTGTGTGTATGTTCGTATGTATATATATGTGTGTGCAGGCTCACAAGCATGTATGTGTGTGTGCTTGTACAATATATTACAAGTTAGTTCAGTTTCCTACATTGCAGCAGTATTGAATAAATGTGTCAATTTAACCTCATTCACTACAAGTTTTATTTAGATCCAAAAACATAATAATCAGATTTATAGTGATAATGTCCCAATTCAGAGAAATCCCAATAAAATATCAGTTTATCAGATTCGTAGGAAGCATTTTACTTAGAAGCTGAAACCCCACAAACCTAACTGAAAAAGTTGTACTCATGGAACAGCAAGAAAAAAGTGTTTCAAATAAAGATGCTACAGCTGAAGGATTTCCAAACTGCCTAATCAGTTTTTGTTTGATGGAAGCTTTTCTGTGTCCTGAAGTAGTTACAGCATGTGTGGTGCATACCTACTCAAGACACTGCATGCCAGTAGCACTTCTCCATTTTTGACCACCAAAATCTTTTTTACACATTTCCCAATGTTTCTACCAAAATCACTGGGCTAATATAAAATATGAACCAGATATGTACATAATTACCATAAGCCTTACAATGTTTACCGAATCTATACTGAAACATTGCACACACAGTAGCTAATGGTGTTTCGTTATGGAGCAATATGTAGAACAATGGAGTCTGTAAATGTAAAGTAAAATGATCACTGAGCTGAAATATATTACCAGTCAGCACAGTCAGAAAAATAACCTTGCCCATCAGAGACTCAAGCCACCCAGGCTTATGCTAGCAAAACAATGTAACTAAGTTGATTCCTAGGCTGGGAGTAAGTTCATGCCATTAGCCTTCCTATTCACAGATATACAGCAGGCACTATGAATATACACATGAAATAAGAAACAGAAACCTTTAAAAGAATTATTATACATTATCAGGCAAGCACAATTAATGCAGCCCATAGACAATTCTATAAGTCTAGGAATTATGTATTTCCAAATAATTGTATCATCATTTTAGTCAAAATGTTTTAAAAATGCTTTTAAAAACATTACAGTTTTTTTTTCTAAAATGACTCATAAAAGACGCTTCTTGCTAAGTGGAATTCCCAATGTTTCCTCTTGAGCCCTCGCCTTGCTGTAAATTAATGTTGATGCTGTCAAATGGGTTGGAGTGCTGATGGTAGGGAAGAATTGTTAATTATTTTTTAAAAGGATTGAAAATGCAAAAAGCATTAAAATGCTTGATCTCAGATGTCTGAAGCAAAAATAATCTAATAACAAAGAGCAGCACATCTGCAGCTCTGAGGAGTGTAGGTTTGGGGTTGCAGTAAAATTTTGTTTTGAAATTTTTCATATGAAGTTGTGGATCGCAAATATCCCAGATTAATAATGTTCTTTATACTTTGTAAAATTATATATATATATATATATATATATATATATATATATATATATAGTGCTTTTAAAATAAAATTATTTTATTTTCTTTTGTTTCTCTTTAAGTATACTTTACCGCATATATCTAAAAAGTGTATAGGAACATGAAATGTACTTTATAGAGAACTGGAAGAGAGAAACGAAAAATAATTTTCAAAGCAAATAAAATCAATCTCTGTTAACATAGTCCCTTAAATCTTGATGTAGGAACTGTGTGTGTGTGTGTGTGTGTGTGTGTGTGTGTAATAAAAATGAAGTCTCATTGAAACAAGGTTGCATAGGAAAATAGTTTTTCTGCGGATGTTCTGAAATGACTGACCCTGTATCACATTCATTAAGATTATAAAAATAGTTTGAAATTTTTAATTATTGGAGATATTGTGGAAAAGGAAAAAATAAAGGGTCTATATAATATCAGGGTATGTCTCCAACATTTTATAGGAAATTTTCTATAAGCCAAAAATTATTGAGCTTCTAAGTAGGCAAATAAAGACTAACTAAAATTTCCTATCTCTGGAGTGTAAAATACATGTAACAAATAGTGTTTTGTTTTTTAAAGGGCCCTTTTCTTGCCTTGCTACCAGAAAAATCTAAACAAATTTCTTGACCCAGGGACACTATTTTAATTCAGTTCTAAAACAATGTTTTAGAATATTACTTCAACCAAATGTGATCATAATGGACTGTTTAGTAACAAAATGTTAAAGTATATTTTAGTTTATTACTTTAATAAGCTGATTTTTATCGATTAAACTTATGTGTGTAAAATACCTTGATCAAATGCAAACAACTTATTGTTTATCTTTTTATTTATATTATATCTTATATTTTATTTACATCTTGTGTTTCTTTAAAAAAGACATGAATAATAATTAGTCATGAAAATTAATTTTAGAGTCTTCATTTTTTATTTGATAGATATATTTTTATTTACATTTCAAATGATTTCCCCTTTTCTGGCCCCCCACTCCCCGAAAGTCCCATACGCCCCCTTCCCTTCCCCTGTTCTCCCACCCACCCCTTTCCACTTCCCTGTTCTGCTTTTGCCCTATACTGCTACACTGAGTCTTTCCAGAACAAGGGGCCATAGAGTCTTCATTTTTAACAATAACTGAAACAGTTCTGAAGAGCCATCTTGGCTGTTAAGAGTGTATCTTGAGGAGGACTAGATTTTGATTGTCAGCATCTACACTGGGCTCTTCACAAATGCCTGTAACTGCATCTATAGGAGGGATATCTTCTTATCCTGGCTTTCAAGGCTACTTTGGTCTACATAGAGAGCTCCAGGAGTGCCAAGATTACAAAGCTATACAGTATCTCAAAGAAGAAAGAAAGAAGTGCAGGAAGAGTAGGAAAAGGAGAAGGAAAGGAAAAAAAAGGAAAGAAGGAAGGAGAAGAAGAAAGAATAGAAATTAAGAAGCACATTATTCAAGGACTATCATTCAAATGTCAACATTTTTCTAAATTACATGCAACTGATTAATTTCCAAAATCATTTATCATCAAACACCCCATTAATATCATCTACAGGTCCACATTCTTATACATACCTCATTATAATATGAAGAATTACTTCATCTAACTATGACACAGCACTTTATCTCCAAGCATAGAGCATCACAATTGGTATGCAGTGATTTTGACCATGTGCAATACACATAGATTAGATGACATAAAAATTAAAAATAAAAATAAATTAAAAATATTAAAAGGTCCCTCTTTTTCCAGACCGGATATGGGAAGAGACAGAAGGTCAGAGGGCCAGAAGAATTAATAGAAATATACAGCAATGGGGAAAGGTGGGAAACGGCTAGACAGTCCCAGGCACCAGAGATATGATTGGCTCCTAGGACACAATGGGGATGATATTAGCTGAAAGAGTCCACCACCAGTAGATAGACATGGACTACCTAACTCAAAATGTTTACCCCAAGAATTGTTCCCGTTTAAAGGAAACAACACGGGGGAAAATAGGAGCAGAGAGAGACCGTCCAACCTTGAGATCTATCAGATCCAAAGATTCCAAACCCTGAAACTATTGCTGATGCCAAGATGTGCTCACAGACAGGAGCTTAGTACAGCTGTCTCCTGAGTGGCTGTGATAGCATATGACTAATACAGAGGCAGACATTCACAGCCAGCCATTGGACTGAGCCTGGAGGACACCAATGGAAGAGTTAGGGGAAGGACTGAAGGAGATGTAGCGGATTGCAAACCCATTGGAGGAACAAAACTATCAACTTACCTGAACCCTCAGAGATCCCAGGGATAAAACCATCAACAAAACGTATACATGAGTCGGTCCGTGGCTCCTTCTAACATATGTAGCGAAGGACTATCTCATCTGACATTGGTGGGAGGGGAGAAGCTTGGTCCTATGGAGTTCTGTTGCCCCAGAAAAGAATAGTAAAGGGGTTAGGCAGGAGTTGATTGTTTAGTTTGGGATTACCCTCTTAGAGGCAAATGGCAGGGAGATGAGGCTGGAAGTTTACAGAGGGGAGTCCAGGAAAGGGTAAAACATTTGAAATGTAAATAAATAAAATAATTAATAAAAAATATTAAAAGGTGAATGTATGTGGAAATGAACTTACATGGACAAAGTCACAAATTGACTCTATTTTCAGGGTTTAAAAAAACGTATTTACTTTGTTATTTTATTCTTTTTTTCATATATATTACATCCGAGTGCAGTTTTAGCTCCTTCTCCACCAGCTTCCTCCCTTCCAACCTCCCCTTAGAAAAGAGCAAGCCTGGCAGGAACATCAATCAAATACAGCTTAACAAGCTACAATAAGACCAGGAACATCCAGGCTGGACAAGCCAACCAAGAAGGGGGGAGAGTGTCCCACAATGATTGCTTAGTGGGAAAGGTACCTGTCTCCAAACCTGAGGGTCCGAGTTCAGTCTCAGGACCCCCCAAGGGGGAAAGAAACAACCTCAGGACACATGTTTGAACACATTTAAAAAATAAGAAAAATTCAATAAATCTTTTAAAAAAAGATTACTAAAGATAGCTGAATTAAAGTAAATGTCTGCTAGATTTCTGGTGTAAAATAATGAAACTAAGCCATGGAATTCCTACTCCTATTGTCCAGCGCTACAGTAAACAACATCCTCAGGCCAGGGCCTTTCAACTATGATCCAATAAATATGTACAGTTTCTTTTATTTCATGGCCCATTTTAAAATCTGTGGCATCTTAGTGAACAAGACCAGGTTATTGATTACCTTTTCCATTTCTTTATATTCAGTGTTCTCACTACTCCCAAAACTGCTGCATAATCCCATATTCTCATGCATTAAAGTCATCAACATGTAATATTTATTTTTTGTGGTGTTACTGTTAGCAAAGACGTCTGTGTTCTGCTATCTCCTATATAAAAATTACATAATTAGGCTGCTTGGAAAATTTAAATTGTTGCTCATGTTTAATACCATACAACATCCTATAAAGAATAAATTGCATGTTCTCTAAAAAGTCAGATTCCCACTTTTCTATGCTAATTGTTCATTATTATTGTATCAGATAAAATTTTGAAATTGAAACCAAAGTTTTACACATGCTGGAGACATTTTCTATTTTCTTTATCAATTAAAAGAAAAGAGTTTTTTATGTTTGGAATCATTTATTTTAAGGGACTGGCTTCTGCAGTCTTCAGATTAATCTTGCTATAGTTATTTCCTAGAAGAGCCATCAAATACACAGTATTAGCATAAGACCATAACTTTTCTTCTCACCTTTGCCAATATTAAGATTATGCTGCCATCTGATTCATAGGCAGGTTTACAGGCATCCATCATGTTAAATATATTTAGTCTCTAAAATATCACTCATCAGGATTTTATTAACTCATATGTCATGTATATTTAGACACATATAGACATGTGGTCAAGTCAGGCTGTGCTTAATCTTGCAAGAGCATGAGGGACTTAAATGAAATTTGTTTAAGATTTGCCACTATTTAGAAATTGGCTGCAGGAGTAAGGCCCAGTCTTTGAAATAAAAGAAAAATATGGTGAGGGAATAAGAATGAAACCATGAATGTCCTTGCAGATGAATTTTTTAGTAAACTCTCTAATTTGCAATGAAAATGAGAGCTGGGAATATAGCTTATCGGTGGAGTTCTGGCCTAGCATGTACAAAGTCTTCTGTCTGATTCCTCACTGTTTAATAATACTAATGGGAAAGTATAGAGTAATATATTTATTTATTCATTTACATATTTAACCATATAAAAAATAAACACTCACTGGGTGGGGGCGTTTGAAAAATAAAGCTATGAATTTATGTTTTTATCACACTCTAATTTCAAGGTTAATTAAACGTTGACTGTAACTTGCTCTTTTGAAAGGCAACCTTGCTTTAAAAATGTAGTTAATGTGACATAAATTTTTTTTCACTAAAGTCTTGCTTTCAAAATTGTGATATTATATAAAAGTTGGAAAAGATACTCCATAGTAAATGGATTTGATTTAAAATTTGTAGAGCTCATTTCTGCCTCTGGTCAGTAGAGACAACATAAAGGGGTTATTCCAACTGCTAGTATAATGATATATGTCTGACACCTCCTCAGCAGTTGATCAGCTTCCTACCATGTGGAACTCAAATTCCTGTTGACAACAGAGACATTGAAGAGCTAAGCAAATAAATTAGTAAGAAACATTCCACAGTGATCAGTGCCATAAAGAAAGATAAAGAAGTCAATGGAAGGGGAACTAAAGAGAAGTACCATTGTAATAGGACAGTGACATAAGGTCTCATGAGAAGGTGGCCTTTGTGCAAATGTCTGGAAGTTGTGCTGAAGTATGCTACAGTCAGACATGAGTCCACAAAAGAGAGCGTTGGAGGACTCTGGGTAGAAGTTTGCATAAGGAACAGCATGAAATACAGTAGATGAAGTGCAACTGGTCACACACAGAGAGAAAGTCCAGGGTAACATTGACTGAAGTCATAAAGACCAAAGCAAGTGAATTGGGTTTGCATAGATCTTGCGCAGACCATTTGAAACAACACAAGGAAAGGCCTGTTACGTGTAGTCCCTGACCAGTTCCAATGACTGACCTGATTAAAGGTGATGTAATGAAATAAAAATAGATACGTAAACACATATATGGTCTTGTTTTAAGTACACTAGGTCTCTAATAGAGAAGCTATAGCACCCCTGAAGCTAAACATGTTTATTGTATACAGTTATAGAAAAGCTGAGTCATTGCTTGCAGACAAACATGGCCAAGATATTACCTACAATCTAGGAGACAGGTTTAATAATATACCTCTGGATCAAGGAGAAAAGTTTAGCTAATTTTGGGAGTATCAATGTCTGTAGGGGAGCAGGCTTTGCAAATATAGTGGTATTAATGGTGGGGAAATTTGTGGGGAAAATCTTTTGCATATACTATCAACACTCATACTTGGTTCAGAGCAAAAGCTTTCCCAATCTTTTGATGGGAGGTCTCCTCTGATGGGAGACGTTATTTCTCCAAGGTCTGAGCTTGTGGTCTTTGCCATGACCTACATTTCAACAACATTTACTAAGGATTTCATACACTAAGGGATTCCTCTTCTCCAATAGTGAATGATTTATATTTTCTATTCATTCATTCATTCAATGTGTTTTGTATATGGTTAAGGTCCATTGCATAAGTATTTATTGCTTAAATATGAGAGATGAACAAATGGGATAGTAGCAAAATAGCTCTTTGTCTTTTTAAATGAAACAAGATTTGAAGCAAGGCCAAAGTTTAATATCCCAAAGACAACACTATTGTTAATGCTACTTACATGATACCTAAGTAAAGAAACAGACAGTAATTAAGCACTACGGACTGAATTTCAGCTAAAAGGTAACATCCTTGAGGAAATTATGAAGGTCACAAATGTCTCACCAACATTATGAGAATCCCCACTAATTTTTTTATTGTTGTGATTGGGCTGATTATTTTAAAGTATTATAAACTGTTACATGATACATCCAATAAAATGAGCATACTTTGAAAACAAGTAAATTCCAATTTAACATAAAACAAGCATGTCAACCTGCAGAATGTGAATGCTGACTAATAAACTAATTACTTCCAAAACACCCATTACTACAATGACTATACAAAATAAGAAGTCACAGGAAAAATTAGCATCAACATTTATCTTGTTTCTACTGTAAACTATATTTATGGGATAAAATGTATGCAACATATACATTCTAGTTCTTAAAAGAGTTGAAGTACAATATATATAAATTTTGAGTAAAGAAATCATTCTGGTTTCTTCATAAAGTGTGTCATGTACATAGAGTGTCTTAGTAGCAACAAACACCAGTGTATCCAGGATAGGATACATACACAAGTTCCTAAGTTCACTGGTCTCTTCAGTGTGAAGAGGAGTCAAGTACTCTCTCCTTAGTGTTAGCACTCACCACAGATAACATAATGTTGCTAAACCAATGTGGTTATAAACTTTTCCTGATAGAACTGATGTAGACTACAATATCTACCTATAAAATTGTTACTTTTAAATCACAGCACCATATTAATAGCCAAAAAATGAATGTTCAATTCTTAGAACTGTCACAACCAAATCTCATTTTTGCAAAATACCAGAATATCACTTTTTAAGCAAAGAAGGAAAGTAAAAATCAATTGCACAGCTATTGACAAAGTTTTTCTCTGGTGTCTTATGAAAATCTCTCATATTCTCTTCCTTTTCTTCTTGTTCTATTTTGGTTTGATTGTTTTTTGTTGTTGTTTGTGGTGTGTGTGTGTGTGTGTGTGTGTGTGTGTGTGTGTGTGTGTGGTTTTGTTTTGTTTTGTTTTTTAGAGAGAAGTTTTTCCATGTAGTACTGGATATCCTGGAACTTGCTCAGCAGATCAAGTTGGGTTTGAGCTCAGATATTCATGTGCCTCTGATTCCTGAGTACTGGGAATGACATTGTATGCTATCATAGCCTGGTTGAAAATCTCTAATTTCTATAACTGTTTGTATTATAATGAATTGATTTTCCTAATTTTATTTAAGTATCTATCTCTTTCTAGAGACAAATTAAAAAAATAAAATTAGTTGGCTTATTATAAAACCTATTGTGGACCATTTTACGGTCTTGAAATCTGCTATGTTGGGAACTGTGGTCCTGTCAGTCTTCTTGTAACAGGACATGATCAGAAACAAGAAAGCAGTTTGGTGATAATAGCTATGAGCATGTGAAAAATACCAGCATACAACCCAAAATGTTATCACCTGAAAAGCCAAATCTTCTCATGTCCTTTCTTTTTTTTTTTATTTTTTTTATTCGATATAATTTATTTACATTTCAAATGATTTCCCCTTTCCTAGCCCCCCACTCCCCGAAAGTCCTGTATGCCCCCTTCTCTTCCCCTGTCCTCCCACCCACTCCTTCCCACTTCCCCGTTCTGGTTTTGCCAAATACTGCTTCACTGAGTCTTTCCAGAACAAGGGGCCGCTCCTCCTTTTTTCTTGTACCTCATTTGATGTGTGGATTATGTTTTGGGTATTCCAGTTTTCTAGGTTAATATCCACTTATTAGTGAGTGCATACCATGATTCACCTTTTGAGTCTGGGTTACCTCACTTAGTATGATGTTCTCTAGCTCCATCCATTTGCCTAAGAATTTCATGAATTCATTGTTTCTAATGGCTGAATAGTACTCCATTGTGTAGATATACCACATTTTTTGCATCCACTCTTCTGTTGAGGGATACCTGGGTTCTTTCCAGCCTCTGGCAATTATAAATAGGGCTGCTATGAGCATAGTAGAGCATGTATCCTTATTACATGGTGGGGAATCCTCTGGGTATGTGCCCAGGAGTGGTATGGCAGGATCTTCTGGATGTGAGGTGCCCGGTTTTCGGAGGAACCGCCAGACTGATTTCCAGAGTGGTAGTACCAATTTGCAACCCCACCAGCAGTGGAGGAGTGTTCCTCTTTCTCCATACCCTCTCCAACACCTGCTGTCTCCTGAAATTTTAATCTTAGCCATTCAGACTGGTGTAAGATGAAATCTCAGAGTTGTTTTGATTTGCATTTCCCTAATGACTAATGAAGTTGAGCATTTTTTAAGATGCTTCTCCGCCATCCGAAGTTCTTCAGGTGAGAATTCTTTGTTTAACTCTGTACCCCAGTTTTTAATAGGGTTGTTCAGTTTTCTGGAGTCTAACTTCTTGAGTTCTTTATATATATTAGATATTAGCCCTCTATCTGATGTAGGATTGGTGAAGATCTTTTCCCAATTTTTTGGTTGCCGATTTGTCCTCTTGATGGTGTCCTTTGCCTTACAGAAACTTTGTAATTTTATGAGGTCCCATTTGTCAATTCTTGATCTTAGAGCATATGCTATTGGTGTTCTGTTCAGAAACTTTCTCCCTGTACCGATGTCCTCAAGGGTCTTCCCCAGTTTCTTTTCTATTAGCTTCAGAGTGTCTGACTTTATGTGGATGTCCTTGATCCATTTGGATTTGAGCTTAGTACAAGGAGACAAGGATGGATCAGTTCGCATTCTTCTGCATGCTGACCTCCAGTTGAACCAGCACCATTTGTTGAAAAGGCTATCTTTTTTCCATTGGATGTTTTCAGCCTCTTTGTCGAGGATCAAGTGGCCATAGGTGTGTGGGTTCATTTCTGGATCTTCAATCCTGTTCCATTGATCCTCCTGCCTGTCACTGTACCAATACCATGCAGTTTTTAACTCTATTGCTCTGTACTATTGCTTGAGGTCAGGGATACTGATTCCCCCAGACTTTCTTTTGTTACTGAGAATAGTTTTAGCTATCCTGGGTTTTTTGTTGTTCCAGATGAATTTGATAATTGCTCTTTCTAACTCTGAAGAATTGAGTTGGGATTTTGATGGGTATTGCATTGAATCTGTATATTGCTTTTGGCAAAATGGCCATTTTAACTATATTGATTCTACCGATTCATGAGCATGGGAGGTTTTCCCATTTTTTGAGGTCTTCTTCCATTTCCTTCTTCAGAGTCTTGAAGTTCTTGTCATACAGATCTTTCACATGTTTGGTAAGAGTCACCCCATGATACTTTATACTGTTTATGGCTATTGTGAAGGGGGTCATTTCCCTAATTTCTTTCTCAGCCTGCTTATCCTTTGAGTATAGGAGGGCCACTGATTTGCTTGAGTTGAATTTATAATCTGCCACATTGCTGAAGTTGTTTATCAGCTGTAGGAGCTCTCTAGTGGAGTTTTTTGGGTCACTTAGGTAGACTATCATGTCATCTGCAAATAATGTTAGTTTGACTTCTTCCTTTCCAATTTGTATCCCTTTGACCTCCTTATGTTGTCGAATTGCCCGAGCTAGTACCTCAAGTACAATATTGAAAAGATAAGGAGAAAGGGGGCAGCCTTGTCTGGTCCCTGATTTCAGTAGGATTGCTTCAAGTTTCTCTCCATTCAGTTTGATGCTGGCTACCAGTTTGCTGTATATTGCTTTTACTATGTTTAGGTATGGGCCTTGAATTCCTGTTCTCTCCAAGACTTTAAGCATGAAAGGATGCTGAATTTTGTCAAATGCTTTTTCAGCATCCAATGAAATGACCATGTGGTTTTTTTCTTTCAGTTTGTTTATGTAGTGGATTCCATTGATGGATTTCTGTATATTGAACCAACCCTGCATTCCCGGGATAAAGCCTACTTGATCATGGTGGATGATCGTTTTGATCTGTTCTTGGATTCAGTTGGCAAGAATTTTATTGAGTATTTTTGCATCGATGTTCATAAGGGAAATTGGTCTGAAGTTCTCTTTCTTTGAGGGATCTTTGTGTGGCTTTGGTATCAGCGTAATTGTGGCTTCGTAGAAGGAATTGGGTAGTGTTCCTTCTGTTTCTATTTTGTGGAATAGTTTGAAGAGTATTGGTGTTAACTCTTCTTTGAAGGTCTGATAGAATACTGCACTGAAACCATCTGGTCCTGTGCTTTTTTTGGTTGGAAGACTTTCTATGACTCCTCAATTTCTTTAGGCATTATGGGACTGTTTAGATGGTCTAGTTGGTCCTGATTTAATTTTGGTATTTGGTATCTGTCAAGGAAATTGTCCATTTCCTCCAGATTCTCCAGTTGTGTTGAGTACAGGCTCTTGTAGTAGGATCTGATGATTTTTTGGATTTCCTCAATGGACTTAATGCCCCAATAAAAAGACACAGACTAACTGACTGGATATGTAAACAGGACCCTACATTTTGCTGCTTAGAGGAAACGCACCTCAGGGTCAAAGACAAACACTTCCTTAGAGTAAAATGCTGGAAGATAATTTTACATGCAAATGGTCTCAGGAAACAAGCTGGAGTAGCCATTTTAATATTAGATAAAATTGACTTTCAACCCAAGGTCATCAAAAGAGACTCTGAGGGACACTTCTTGCTGATCAAAGGAAAAATACAACAAGAAGAACTCTTAATCCTGAACATCTATGCTCCAAATGCAAGGGCACCCTCTTTCGTAAAAGAAACTTTATTAAAACTCAAAGCACCCATTGCACCTAACACAATAATTGTGGGTGACTTCAACACTGCACTTTCCTCAATGGACTGATCAGGAAAACAGAAAGTAAACAGGGACACAATGAAACTAATTGAAGCTTTGGACCAATTAGATTTAACAGATATATATAGAACATTCTATCCTAAAACAAAAGAATATACCTTTTTCTCAGCACCTCATGGTACCTTCTCCAAAATCGACCATATAATTGGTCACAAGACAGACCTCAACAAATATAAGAAGATCGAACTAATCCCATGCCTCCTATCAGATCACTATGGAGTAAAAGTGGTCTTCAATAGCAACAAAAACAACAGAAAACCCACATACACGTGGAAATTGAACAATATTCTACTCAATGATACCTTGGTCAAGGAAGAAATAAAGAAAGAAATTAAAGACTTTTTAGAACACAATGAAAATGAAAACACAACATACCCAAATCTATGGGACACAATGAAAGCAGTGCTAAGAGGAAAACTCATAGCCCTGAGTGCCTCCAAAAAGAAAATGGAGAGAGCATACATTACCAGCTTAATGACACACCTGAAAGCCTGGAAGAAAAAGAAGCTATTTCACCCAGGAGGAGTAGAAGGCAGGAAATCATCAATCTCATGTCCTTTCTAAGCTACTTGTGGTGAAGCAGGTTAAAGAGTGGTTGGTAAGGCTGAAAGATTCACTGGCCCTGGCATGTCTGCCTAGTGTTTATGCTCTGTATGCACATAATACTTGTTTGAATAATGGATTAATTGGTTTAGTGATAAATTAGCTAAACCCTAAACTCAATTCAGTATATTTGTATTAAATTAATTGATTATAAAAATAGAACTGCCTGCTATAAGAATTTTACTTGGAGCAAATATACAAGATGATCTTTTTTTTTTTTTTTATTATTCGATATAATTTATTTACATTTCAAATGATTTCCCCTTTTCTAGCCCCCCCACTCCCCGAAAGTCCCGCAAGCCCCCTTCTCTTCCCCTGTCCTCCCACCCACCCCTTCCCACTTCCCCGTTCTGGTTTTGCTGAATACTGTTTCACTGAGTCTTTCCAGAACCAGGGGCCACTCCTCCTTTCTTCTTGTACCTCATTTGATGTGTGGATTATGTTTTGGGTATTCCAGTTTTCTAGGTTAATATCCACTTATTAGTGAGTGCATACCATGATTCACCTTTTGAGTCTGGGTTACCTCACTTAGTATGATATTCTCTAGCTCCATCCATTTGCCTAAGAATTTCATGAATTCATTGTTTCTAATGGCTGAATAGTACTCCATTGTGTAGATATACCACATTTTTTGCATCCACTCTTCTGTTGAGGGATACCTGGGTTCTTTCCAGCATCTGGCAATTACAAATAGGGCTGCTATGAACATAGTAGAACATGTATCCTTATTACATGGTGGGGAGTCTTCTGGGTATATGCCCAGGAGTGGTATAGCAGGATCTTCTGGAAGTAAGGTGCCCAGTTTTCGGAGGAACCGCCAGACTGATTTCCAGAGTGGTTGTACCAATTTGCAACCCCACCAGCAGTGGAGGAGTGTTCCTCTTTCTCCACACCCTCTCCAACACCTGCTGTCTCCTGAATTTTTAATCTTAGACATTCTGACTGGTGTAAGATGAAATCTTAGGGTTGTTTTGATTTGCATTTCCCTAATGACTAATGAAGTTGAGCATTTTTTAAGATGCTTCTCCGCCATCCGAAGTTCTTCAGGTGAGAATTCTTTGTTTAACTCTGTACCCCATTTTTTAATAGGGTTGTTTGGTTTTCTGGAGTCTAACTTCTTGAGTTCTTTATATATATTGGATATTAGCCCTCTATCTGATGTAGGATTGGTGAAGATCTTTTCCCAATTTGTTGGTTGCCGATTTGTCCTCTTGATGGTGTCCTTTGCCTTACAGAAACTTTGTAATTTTATGAGGTCCCATTTGTCAATTCTTGCTCTTAGAGCATATGCTATTGGTGTTCTGTTCAGAAACTTTCTCCCTGTACCGATGTCCTCAAGGGTCTTCCCCAGTTTTTTTCTATTAGCTTCAGAGTGTCTGGCTTTATGTGGAGGTCCTTGATCCATTTGGATTTGAGCTTAGTACAAGGAGACAAGGATGGATCAATTCGCATTCTTCTGCATGCTGACCTCCAGTTGAACCAGCACCATTTGTTGAAAAGGCTATCTTTTTTCCATTGGATGTTTTCAGCCTCTTTGTCGAGGATCAAGTGGCCATAGGTGTGTGGGTTCATTTCTGGATCTTCAATCCTGTTCCATTGATCCTCCTGCCTGTCACTGTACCAATACCATGCAGTTTTTAACACTATTGCTCTGTAGTATTGCTTGAGGTCAGGGATACTGATTCCCCCAGATTTCCTTTTGTTGCTGAGAATAGTTTTAGCTATCCTGGGTTTTTTGTTGTTCCAGATGAATTTGATAATTGCTCTTTCTAGCTCTGTGAAGAATTGAGTTGGGATTTTGATGGGTATTGCATTGAATCTGTATAGTGCTTTAGGCAAAATGGCCATTTTAACTATATTGATTCTGCCGATCCATGAGCATGGGAGGTTTTCCCATTTTTTGAGGTCTTCTTCCATTTCCTTCTTCAGAGTCTTGAAGTTCTTGTCATACAGATCTTTCACATGTTTGGTAAGAGTCACCCCCAGATACTTTATACTGTTTGTGGCTATTGTGAAGGGGGTCATTTCCCTAATTTCTTTCTCAGCCTGCTTATCCTTTGAGTATAGGAAGGCCACTGATTTGCTTGAGTTGACTTTATAACCTGCCACTTTGCTGAAGTTGTTTATCAGCTGTAGGAGCTCTCTAGTGGAGTTCTTTGGGTCACTTAGGTAGACGATCATGTCGTCTGCAAATAATGATAGTTTGACTTCTTCCTTTCCAATTTGTATCCCTTTGACCTCCTTATGTTGTCGAATTGCCCGAGCTAGTACCTCAAGTACAATATTGAAAAGATAAGGAGAAAGGGGGCAGCCTTGTCTGGTCCCTGATTTCAGTGGGATTGCTTCAAGTTTCTCTCCATTTAGTTTGATGCTGGCTACCGGTTTGCTGTATATTGCTTTTACTATGTTTAGGTATGGGCCTTGAATTCTTGTTCTCTCCAAGACTTTAAGCATGAAGGGATGCTGAATTTTGTCAAATGCTTTTTCAGCATCCAATGAAATGACCATGTGGTTTTGTTCTTTGAGTTTGTTTATGTAGTGGATTGTATTGATGGATTTCCGTATATTGAACCAACCCTGCATTCCTGGGATAAAGCCTACTTGATCATGGTGGATGATCATTTTGATGTGTTCTTGGATTCGGTTGGCAAGAATTTTATTGAGTATTTTTGCATCGATGTTCATAAGGGAAATTGGTCTGAAGTTCTCTTTCTTTGTTGGATCTTTGTGTGGCTTTGGTATCAGCGTAATTGTGGCTTTGTAGAAGGAATTGGGTAGTACAAGATGATCTTATTTCCATGAAGTAAGCGAAGATTAGGCTTACATTTTTTCACTGTGTATGTGGCTTATTGGTCCTCAAATAAATATCTGTGACTTCAATTAGGAGAAGCAATGTTTTTTTGAGTGATTATAAGTGCTTTACAAATCTGTGATTAAGAAATGATGCATTTCTTGGTGTTGAAAAATCATCCATTAGTCTATGTAAAATATGAAAAAGCATCTTCATGAAGTTAATATTATTGAACATCTAAAACGGAAATAACTTTATGTTAATGTTTGACTTAGTTTCAGCTGAAGTACTTCTTAACACATGTCTGTGTGCTAACAGAAAAAAAAAAAAAACTCATCCGAGGCTATTCACTCTTTGGTATACAATTACACTTCTATTATTACTAAATAGCAGTTGGGCAGTATTGAAAGAATGCTGAGTGTTTGATAAACTACTTTCTGACTGTCTCCAACATGTCTAAAACCTTTATTTCACAAACTGGAAGAATATAAATGAAAAAAATGCTAGACATGTTTTAGTCAGATTCACTTCTTTCATAGCTAGCCATATTGTTTGCTAAAATGCAAAAGGCAAGTCATACATACATACTGGGATACTATTACCATTGTTATATGAAATTAAATGCCATAACTGTGGTTCTGATTACATTATTATTTTGAGTTTTTAACTTGGATTATGAATAGCAACCATTTTTACTATTCACATTGTTTGGTATACAAGGAAACATTTCAATGAATGTTATCTCTCAATCCAATGCAGTAATAATGTACATTGCATTACAAATCAGAGATTTATCATTAAAACAATGTTCTAAAATGTATGTCCAACTTCAAATGTTAAAAATGAAATTCTTGTATTGAGGTTACCACATGTTCCAAGGAAGGTTTGCTTTGTAAAGCATTGCTCAATTGTAAAGACCTCTCTAAACTGTAAAGGACTACTTAAGCTTTGGAGAAGGAGATAAAAATCAAATGCATGAGTATGCTGTGAAACACTGTAAGTACATTAAGAGTTTTACAGAATAAAATGCATCTAAAGAGAATTCAAATATGTATCAAAGTTTATATTTGGCACAGAATAGTCATGAAAAGCATTTGCAAATGGATACACAATTAGGGTGAAAATATATAGCATTTTCTTTGTAGTTTGTGAACAATTGTGGGCAGTAGGACATATGCTGGATGCTACAGACTAATTCCCAAGACACTTCATAAGAAATCTTTATTATTTGAGTGAATTTCTTATCTTACAGCATTCAAAGCTCATTTTAATGAATCTGTCATCAACATGCTTTAAAATACTGATCTTATCATTGTCTCAAAGACCAGTTTCCAGTCATTCTGATGTGTTTATCAGCCATCAGTAATTGTTGAGGGTGTTTACTCCATATGAATATTGTTTCATGTTTGGGTGGGAAACTGTCGCTAAGCATTTCATTGTCTACAGTCTGCAAAAGAAGTACAGTTCTATTACTTTGTCCTGCTAATAGCCATTAAATAATTACATTTACATATATTGTTGTTACTTCTGCTTTCTTTAAATAGTTAGTAAATGATGTTTTATGAAGCCACCAAATACATATATTTTTATTTTGACCAAAGTTTGCACAGTTTCACTGTATGTGTCATTTCTAATTATAGAGGTAAAATGAAATTTCATTTTTAATTGGTATTTAAAAGTATATTTAAAAGGCCACTAATTTAGAAGATAAAAAACTTCTATGCATAGAATACATAAAGATATATAGAGTGAATGTATAAAACAAAGCAAGTCATACATTTAAGAAAACTTAGGGGTCATTAAGTATTATAAGAAGAGCTAAAAGAAGGAAAATGTGAGTTTCTGTCAGTGTGGTATGTCCTTTGACGTAGCCAGGATTGTCTGGCTATGAGCCTGGCATGTGAGAACTTACAGCTAAATCAACTTCCATTGAGTATCCTTAGTAAGCTTTGAAAATACGGAAGTAATTTAGTTATTTTTTATTTCTTTAATATTCCAATCACTACCTCTTTTCAGATTAATGCAGTTTGCACAAACTATATGATACAGACTTGTCATCTACTCTACTTATTGGCTGGGTCTGGGGTCTACACACTACATGACATTGAAACCATACTTCTCTCTATCAAAGGGATCAAAGATCCTAGAAGAGCACTTAGTATTATTATTTTTCATATTATCACCTCTTTAAGTCTCCAGAATCTTTAAGACACAGAAAAATTCTAAGAGACAGAGTGGTGGATAACATCAAGCAACTTGTGTTTCTCAAGGGAACAGAGTCATAATTTAACTCACAGAGGTTGTTGACAGCATGAACAAGAGCTGTGTCTGATTAAGCCCAAGAAAATCCAGCATACAAGAGGAAGATGGGCATGAAATCCCAATACTATAGAAGTAACTGTAGATATTTGCTATCTGAGAGAGTCAGAGCCATTTATAAGCGAATGTTTATCTTTCACATACATATTATATGTTAATATCCTAACACTCAGGGAAATGGCACTAAAATCTGAGTGCTGGTAGCAGGTGTGGTGCTGCTATTTATTCAGACAATAGTGGCCCAATGATCTGGGTGTGCTCTATGAGGAGATGCACATGTGCACCAATGATGCTATAGACCCTTTGCTCCCCAATTTAAAGTTAATTGGTTAATAAATGGCTAGAGCCTGTGATTGTGCAATATGGAGAAAAAAAGCAAGTCTTGTGGATCAATGATGTGGTCTCAGGAGAAAACAAGAGGAAGAAGAGAGGAGATAAAGAGAAGAAGAGGCCACCAAAGAGGTGAGGTGGACCATAAGCATGTGGCCAGGATAAACTCAAGTAACAAGGAACATATGGCTTGGATGTAAGTAAGAATAGCTAAAATCTTGTCTAATCTAGACTTACAGCTTGTAAATAAAATACTAGGATTGTGTATCTTTTATATGGGCTAGCTAGGATATAATAATTTATTTTACAGATGGTGCTCAATGTTTAAAGAATGAAATACAAACTAATTAATTTCATATTTACTTACTAGGCATAGTTTATGATAAAAGATGGATTCTAGCCACCAGATGTACATTCCATTAAGAAATTCCATCACCTTTCAACAAAGCTGACAGGTCTCTCTTGGACCTCAGTTTTTCAATACTCTTCCCTGAGCTGTGGCCCAAGGACTCAACTAGGCTTCAACAAGGAAAGAGCACTACGAATTTTCTAAAACTTGGAAAGCTTATGCTGTAGCCCATGGGAAGGATCTTTCCAGACTCATTAATACATGCCATCTTTGCAATTGGCATAGACTGTTGTGTGTAGTTTTAAAGTCACTTTACTGCCTTAGCCTGGGAGTTTTGACCGCACTACCAGCCTCTTCCAGCTTAGCTCTGAATCAGCTGCCAGCACTGACCATGCTTGCCCAGGAGCTGTTGCATGCTGACCCTTCAGGGCTTCTCTTTTGCCCCACCCTGCTTAGCCCAAGATTGATCACTACCATCCTCCAACCAGGCTTCTCTCTCTATCCAACTTTTTTAAGCTGATAAAATTATTCAGACAGCTTTGTCACTTTAGAATTTGCCTGCTGGCACAGTTGGTGGGCTCAAACACCTCCTGCCTAAAAAGGCATGCCCTCATCAATTAATTATTCCTGTCTCTCCTCCATATTCTTGGCCACCCACCCATAGCAAAGGCCACGGGCCCTAGCCATCCCTGAAGCTTTACATGGTTACAGAGTTCACTTTCCTCCAAGGCATGACAATAACGGTCCTCTCTTTTCCTGCATTTCCCTTTTCTTCTTGGGACCCTAGGTCCCATCTGTACCTTCCATCCAGCAACTGGTTCCAGGCCTTCCTTATTATTAAGAAAATCAAGAATAAATTAGGTAACCAGACTTTAGTATCAGCAACTCACTCTCTACAGTAGATAAAGTGGAATTGGTTGCAATCCAAAATTAAGACTGATAGATGTCTTTCACCTGCTCAAACAAAGAACAAAGAATCATCATGAACTAATCTATGTACCTTGCACATTCCATACTTATGTTAATGCAGAACTGTGCATTAAGAGAGCTCATATGTTCACAGAAAAACAAGCAAACAAACAGAAAAACAAAAACATTCCTTACAAGATTCACCCTTGGGGATAGTGATATGACTGATCCTACTGCAGGCTGCCTCAATGCTGTTTCTTCAAAAGACTTGCTTCCAGAATGGTTTCAAAGAAAGCTGCTGACTAAGGATGAACTCAATTCATTCAGCCTTAGAGAGCGATCCAGACTTTACTTCAATTAACTCTCAACGTTCTCAGCATGAAGATCCTGGACAACAAATGTTACAGTTAGTTTTCTAACCATTTTCCCAAATTTCTTTAGGACACCCAAAAGAAATACTACATACCAAATAAACTGGAAGCCATTTTAAGAAAGTGATATCACTTTCCTTAAGGCCATGTTGGTAGGTTTTGGTACTTCCATTGGGTGAAAGATACTAGTTATTATATAGGGGCAGCTTACAAGTTATTAAACGGTGTTGATTATTGAAAACAAGGTATAGGTGAATAGATAGGAATTTCTCCATTTCTTTTTCTTTTTTTCTATTCTTCTCATTTTATTATGTAGGAGAGAGCTTGGAAAGATAAAGGGGTGAACAGCAATATTATAGGAATAGTAAAAGAGAGATATATTATTGAATATACTTTTAAAGTAAAAAATTATTTTTACTTTAAATCTCACACTGGTAAAGCTCTTTGAATATTGATACATAGTAACATTATATATTTTACATTGCTATAGACCTTTGTATATTTATATTAATACAATATTAAGGTGATATTTTGTTACATTGGTATATTTTGTTACATTGGTATAGATACAATATTGATACAACATTTGAGTTATATTTGTTACAACCTACAGAATTCCATATGGTTTCACTTGTAACAAGATAGTCACTATGCAGAGAAAATTTCTGAACTTCATTTGCAGACAAAATGTTATCAAAAATGGACAAAACATAGACATAGACAAAGTCAAATGCCAAGCTCTGCCAATGCAAGGTAAGCAAATTCTTCATTATCCCAGCTTCACAAATATGTCTGCCCAATATGTGCTAGAAGACTGAAGATAGATGCTCCAACATCAGGCAGCCAACTATGTCTGCCATTTCTATAATTTTGGAAGATGCCTGCCTGCACTTTCTGTATAATAAAGTAATATTTATTCCTTCTCAAGTCTTTGATGGGGTTGAGAACTACAAAGTTATAACCTTACAATTATGCTTAAGTGTTTTAGGATTTAAGAAAATGTTTTAGGACTAAGAAACTGTTTGGGGGTTAGTAATACAAGTCAGGGTAGAAAACATTCAGAAACCTAAACTTATCAAGATAAGAGAGATTATAGAATACTTTACTCAAAGTTTCCAAATATATATGGACTGGTCTTTTTGAATGAAACTCCCAGCTAGTAGTTTCATAATAGTTTTTTTTAATCTTAATGTATATAGTTTGGTATTTTAAGAGAAAGAATCTTTTAATTTAGAAAAAAAGTAGGAAACATTGGGGGTTGATCTGATGCTACAATGTATCCTAATGTCAAATACTGGCCTCCAAGATCTGGTTAGCCCCAATGGGGAGATCCTCAAGTACAACTAGTGATGCTATGTAAACCCTCCTTTCTACATTAAAGTTAATTGGCTAGAGGCTGGGATTGGGCAGTAGGGAAAGAATGGCAGGACTTGAGGATCAATTTAGGGAATCTCAGGTGAGAACAAGAGGGAGAAGAGAGAAGAACAAAAGAGGTGATGGACTATGGGCATGTGGTCAGCATAAACAGCAAGTAACAAGGCACATGGCTGTGATGTAAGTTAGAATAGCTCCAAAACCTCGACAATGTAGACGTATAGATTGTAAATAAAAAAAAAAATCACAATGTGTGTTCTTTACACAGAATAGCTAGATTATAATAACACATTTTACAAGTGGGGTCTTAAAGAGTTGAATACAAGATATGATCCCTGGTAGGTCTATAACTTGCCAGGAAAGGCCCCACTCCCTAGACTACTTTTGTTGCATAGGTGGTTCTAGATAAAGTATGAGCACACACACACACACACACACACACACACACACACACACACACACACACACCGAAAAGAATTTGAGAGCAAATCAGGGAGGTAGATATCTGTCAAATAACAACCAGCACACTAGCTTGTCAAACACAATAAGAAATGAAAATTTAAACTAAGCTGACTTGTATGAGGTTGAGTTTTTTTGTGTAGACAAATAGAGAAGTTTAAAAGCTACTTGTGCTTTTTCCTTCCAAATTAATTCTTCTCCTGTGTTGTTTATGTATGGTTATGCCCATGTATGTTTCAGTGAAGGCACATAAGGAGGCAAAAATTGACACTTGACAACCCTTCAGAGTTTTTCTTGTTACATGGTTACTACTACTACTACTACTACTACTACTACTACTACTACTTAGATTTGGAACAGTTTGGAAGTTCCTTTTGTGGGGTGGGGTGGAATCTGGAGGGAGTTTACTAATTGAGTCTAGAGCTCATCATTTGAGCACTAATAAAGCCCAATGCACTTGAGTAAACTCTGGTAGATGCTGAGATTTCCTTGCACTCTACACATCACCCAGTCCAATCCATTCACAATGCTGACTTGGAGGGTTCTATACCTTTTATTTCCAAAAAACACTTCAAGGAAAGAAACCACTGATGGTGAGCAGGGAGGGGGGGGGGATGGCTTAGAGGATTTTCAGGGGTTGGGGAAACCAGGAAAGGGGACAACATTTGAAATGTAAATAAAAATATATCTAATTTTCTATGAGACTTTGTCACCTCATTCTCCCTTACTCTTTTTCTTCACTCCATACCTATGATTATGGCTTGTTAGAATTTAAGTATTTATCTCTCATATACAACTTATATATTAAAGCTCAAACACTTAAGTGATACTACTAAAATGTGAGTCTGGGATGAACAGCTCATACTTACTTTAAATACACTTATATGCCACTAGCCAAAGCCACTCATTGTTATATATAAACTTCATAAGTGAGAATACCATGATATTTTTGCCAGGGAGCGATGAGAAAGACTCCCAGTTCTTCTACCATATAATTACACAGAAGAAACCATCTCTGAACCAGAAAGTTAACCTAATGTCAAACCTATGTGAATAAATATTTTTTAAAATATTTTTTTAAATAGATGAGAACTTTGAACACTAATATTTCCTATTTTCTGTTATTTACTAAAATAATTATTTCACAATGTGATGGAAAACGGAGACATTGAAAGGAATGGCAGCACTAAGTGTTAGAAAAATTTAAATGAGTGGGTGAAAATGGAAGGACATAGTTCCAATTTGGTACTTAGAAAGGATGGGTAAGTAGATAAGATGAGATCAAAATCTTTAACTTGTTTAACTAAGTATGGCTGTAATTTCTGTCAAATTAAATTTTAGTAAAATATATTAAAAAGGATCATTTTTTTTTTTTACCAAGAATGGTTATTTTAAGAGTTAAAGAAACCACTGATGGTGAAACAGTGTAGAGGAATACCAGGACAGGGAAACAGGAAGAGGTGAATTGGGGAAGAAGGGGAGGGAAGAGGGTTTATGGGACTTTCAGGGAAGGAAGATCCAGGAAAGGGGAAATCATTTGAAATGTAAATAAAGAATATATTGAATAAAAATTTTGAAAAAAAAAAAAGAAACCACTGATGGTGAGCAGGGAGAGGGGGGTATGGCTTAGAGAATTTTCAGGGGTTGGGGGAACCAGGAAAGGGGACAACATTTGAAATGTAAATAAAAAATATATCTAATTAAAAAAAAGAAATCACTGATGGTAACCAACTTGTTCTATAGCAGCATCACAGTATTTATACTTTTTTACTAAATATTTTTCTGTTTGATAATTTCTTATGCATATATGTCATTTATTAATTGGTAGGTATTAATTATTAGATACTTAGGCTTTGAATTTACATAACAATTGTGTTCTTCTACAATATAGTATTTATCCCTTTTACTCTTAGTCTACTTCTCATGTATGTGCTTCAGATGGCCAGCAATGGGATCAGTAATATCCTAGAAATTATAGAAAGAGGCAAATAGGTGTAGGTTAGCAAATGTACTTTTGAGAAAAATGTTACATAGCCAGATCTTACATTGGTAGATCTTTATAATTGATATGAAGTTGACGTTATAATCTCTTTCTTATATTGGCTCAGAATTTATTTGATGTAAATCTAAGGTTTTCATTGGTATACATTTATTATTTACATAGAACTTGGATTAATATTGCTACACCATTATAGCCATTGTGCTTAAGAATACAAGGCTTAGATCCAGTCCTTCTATAACTGCTATTATAAACTGGTTTTAGATGATTAAGTAATACAAGTTAAGGGCCAGATAGCAAACTGCTATTATAAACTGTTTTTAGATGATTAAGTAATACAATTTAAGGGACAGATAGCAAACTCATGGCTGTGAGTTATTTAAAAGGGTGATGCAGCAATGTAAGGGATTATCATGACAGAGAAGTGGGAGGGGGTTGATGAGGAATAGGCAGAGGGAAGAGGGCTTATGGGACTTATGGGAAGGGTCGGAACTGGGAAAGGGAAAATCATTTAGAATGTTAATAAAGAATGTAGTTGCTTTAAAAAAAAAAAAAAGGTGTTCCTGAATTATTTCAATTAGAAATGGCTGAGTAGTCAAGGCTTAACAGTTCAGAAATGCTTTATGTAGATAGATGGTCTTCAAAGGCATCAGAAGTCCACATAATATGTTTATTGGCATTTCTTTATTAAAGATCACTTGACTGGAGATCTGTCTGTCTACTCCTGATAGTATCCCTTTCTTGTATTCAAAGAAGAAATCAAGCATCAGTGGAGTTGCTTCAGTTGTGGCGAGACAATCACCAGGCAAGAATTTCCTCATTTCATCTACAGACAAATACTGTCCAAAAAAGGACACAGTATGTGGAATAGTCGACTTATAATCTCTGCCAAGACAGAATAATTAGCACTTCAAAATTCTGCATTACACAGGTCTGTCAGATGATCCTGGGCTAGAAGGCTCAAGACTGATGCTCCAATGTTTTGCCTATATGGCCTGTCCAGGTGAGTCTCTATAAACTGGCCAAGTTTTAGGAGCTATATTTTGCGTTTCTTATACTTTCAGGTAATACTAGTCATTCTTGGATTTCTGATGGGATTGAAGACTAGTAGTCCCATAGCCAGTCCAAGCTGTTTAGCATTTAGAAATATGATACAAATTTAAGAGGATGGTTTTCAGATGGGTTACAATCTAAAGCCAGTATATGAATCAGGTGCAGAATTATACGACATTTAAGTTCGGATAAATGACAGAGGGACTATTTAATTGATAAAAATTGATATACTGGGTGTTAGGTCCATCCTGCATGTTATGAATTACAAAATGGTAATAATTGAGCAGACTTGATGTCTGAGATAAAAGAGTCTTTTAATTGGACAGAAAGGGGGAAGTGTTGTAGATAGCCCTGGGCTTAATGGATGCTAATTCCACTCCTGGGAGGGGCTACAGATGAGGGGTTGCCTTGTGAAACTTCTCCCCACCTTAACTTTTATTTCCTTTTTTATTTATTCGATATATTTTTTATTTACATTTCAAATGATTTCCCCTTTTCTGGCCCTCCACTCCCCGAAAGTCCCATAAGCCCACTTCCCTCCCCCTGTTCTCCCCCACCCCTTCCCACTCCCCTGTTCTGGTTTTGCCCTATACAGCTACACTGAGTCTTACCAGAATAATGGGCCACTCCTCTGTTCTTCTTTTACCTCATTTGATGTGTGGATTATGTTTTGGGTATTCCAGTTTTCTAGGTTAATATCCACTTATTAGTCAGTGCATACCATGATTGATCTTTTGAGAATGGGTTACCTCACTTAGTATGATGTTCTCCAGCTCCAACCATTTGCCTAAGAATTTCATGAATTGATTGTTTCTAATGGCTGAATAGTACTCCATTGTGTATATGTACCACATTTTTTGCATCCATTCTTCTGTTGAGGGATACCTGGGTTCTTTCCAGCTTCTGGATATTATAAATAGGGCTGCTATGAACATAGTGGAGCATGTATCCTTATTACATGCTGGGGAATCCTCTGGGCATATGCCCAGGAGTGGTATAGCAGGATCTCCCAGAAATGAGGTTCTCAGTTTTCTGAGGACCCGCCAGATTGATTTCCAGAGTGGTTGTACCAATTTGCAACACCACCAGCAGTGGAGGAGTGTTCCTCATTCTCCACATCCTCACCAACACCTGCTGTCTCCTGAATTTTTAATCTTAGCCATTCTGACTGGTGTAAGGTGAAATCTCAGGGTTGTTTTGGTTTGCATTTCTCTAGTGACTAATGAAGTTGAACATTTTTTAAGATGCTTCTAAGCCATCTGAAGTTCTTCAAGAGAAAATTCTTTGTTTAACTCTGTACCCCATTTTTAATAGGGTTATTTGGTTTTTCTGGGGTCTAACTTCTTGAGTTCTTTGTATATATTGGATATTAGCCCTCTATCTGATGTAGGGTTGGTGAAGATCTTTTCCCAATTTGTCGGTTGCTGATTTGTCCTTTTGATGGTATCCTTTGCCTTACAGAAACGTTGTAATTTTATGAGGTCCCATTTGTCAATTCTTGATCTTAGAGCATAAGTTATTGGTGATCTGTTCAGAATCTTTCCCCCTGTACTGATGTCCTCAAGGGTCTTCCCCAGTTACCTTTCTATTAGCTTCAGAATGTCTGCCTTTATGTGTAGGTCCTTGATCCATTTGGAGTTGAGCTTAATACAAGGAGACAAGGATGGATCAATTCACCTTCTTCTGCATGCTGACCTCCAGTTGAACTAGCACCATTTGTTGAAAAGGCTGTCTTTTTTTTCCATTGGATGTTTTCAGCCCCTTTGTCGAGGATCAAGTGGCCATAGGTGTGTGGGTTCAATTTTGGATCTTAAATCCTGTTCCATTGATCTGCCTGCCTGTCACTGTACCAATAAAATGCAGTTTTTAACACTATTGCTCTGTACTATTGCTTGAGGTCAGGGATACTGACTCCCCCAGAATTTCTTTTGTTGTTGAGAATACTTTTAGCTATCCTGGGATTTTTGTTATTGCAGATGAATTTGAGAATTGCTCTTTCTAACTCTTGATGGGTATTGCGTTGAATCTGTATATTGCTTTTGGCAAAATGGCCATTTAACTATATTAATCCTGCTGATCCATGAGCATGGGAGGTTTTCCCATTTTTTGAGGTCTTCTTCCCAAAAGAAGATAACCACTCAAATATAAATATAACATCAAAAATGACAAGAAGTAATAATCACTATTCCTTAATATCTCTTAACATCAATGGACTCAATTCCCCAATAAAAAGACATAGACTAACAGACTGGATAAGGAAACAGGACTCTACATTTTGCTGCATACAGGAGACACACCTCAGTGTCAAAGACAAAAACTACCTTAGAGTAAAAGGCTGGAAGACAATATTATAAACCAATGGTCTCGGGATACAAGCCAGAGTAGCCATTCTAATATCTGATAAAATTGAATTTCAACCTAAAGTCATCAAAAGAGACACAGGAGGACACTTCTTGCTGGTCAAAGGAAAAATCCACCAAGAAGAATTTTCAATTCTGAACATCTATGCACCAAATGCAAGAGCACCCTCATTCGTAAAAGAAACTTTACTAAAGCTCAAAGCACAAATTGCACCTAACACAATAATTGTGGGTGACTTCTTCATTCTACTCTCCTCAATGGACCAATCAGGAAAACAGAAATTAAACAGGGACACAGTAAAATGATTGACAGACCTCAACAAATATAAGAAGATTGAACTAATCCCATTCCTCCTATCAGATCACTATGGAGTAAGAGTGGTTTTCAATAGCAACAAAAACAACAGAAAGCCCACAAACACATGGAGGCTGAACAAAAATCTACTCAATGACACCTTGGCCAAAGAAGAAATAAAGAAAGAAATCAGAGACTTTTTAGAATTTAATGAAAATGCAGGCACAACATACCAAAATCTTTGGGACGCAATGAAAGCAGTGCTAAGAGGAAAACTCATAGCCCTTAGTGCCTCCAATAAGAAAATGGAGGGAGCATTAACTTTTCAAATAAAGCCTTGAGCCTATGATTGATTGGTCAGGAGGAAGGAGGAGGAGCTGAGGGATTGGGGGAGGAGAAAAGGATCAATGGAAAGGGGGAGGTGCTAAGGAGTATCTATGGGAAGGGGAAGGAGTTACTGGATAAACAGAGAGGCTGGAGAGAAGCTCGTTGCCTGGAGAAATTCCAAGTTATATGGGATAATATAGACGAGAATAGAGTAGAATAGTGGGGGATCTGCCCAATCTAGGCTTATAGCTTTTATTTTTACTGATTGAGTTGAGACTTCTTTTACTGGGTAATTGAGAACCTGATGATTTCCTACCTTATGAGTGAAGCCCTTTGTATTAGCTTCATGTCAACTTTAATTCTTATGTTTCCTTGTCTAAAATTCTTTTTATGTAAACCACTAGCAGTATTTATTACATAAATTACTATTAGTGAGTATATTCCCTTTATCAGGTGTGCTTTGTCATTGTAGTATTATATATGAAGATTTGATTGAATATTCTATACGATGAATACATATGTCTTAATTTCCATGTTTTGTATTCTTATTTTGCTTTGCACCATCATATTAATCTGACACCTCATAATACTTGAAGTCTCAAAACACTCACCCTCCAGATTTCACTGTTTTTTTTCCCATTTTAATTGTTGTCTTTTCATCCTGTTTAGTAAGCCAAATATGAGTATTGGTTTTCAATCTTTTTCCATAATTTTCTTTGGACAACTGATAGTTTGTATTCATAATGCCCTGGCTGATTTACTAAGAAGTACCACAGATCCTTCAGTATTTTCATACAAGCAAATGTAGCATTTAGTTTCTACTATTCCTCTTTAAGCTCCTGGCAAAACCACACTACCAGCCTCTGCCCTGGTTATCTTGGATCTGTGGATGAAAGGCAAACACACACACACACACACACACACACACACACACAAAAGCTTTTGTTTAATATGCTTTAATATGCTTTTTAGCTCAATGTCTGGGCACTTCGAAGCCTTCGAAGCCTCCCATGACTAACATGCCCTTACCTTCACTCCCAGCTCCATACCTCCATTTCTTCCCTCAGCTTAGTTGCTCAGTTTCCTTTAGTCCTAGATCAATACCTCTATATCTGCCCTCAACTTAGTGCTGGTTACATTCTGCTTGCTCAGCACCCTAAATCTGCCCTCAGTTTAATTGTGTTTCTAATCTCACACCCAAGGCCCAGCCAATGGCCATTCAACTGGAGATCTCACTTGGCCAGTCTCTCTCTCTTTCTCTCTCTCTCTCTCTCTCTCTCTCTCTCTCTCTCTCTCTCTCTCTCTCTCTCTCTCTGTCTGTCTCTCCAAATCATGGGGAAGTCTCTTTCCTCCTCCTGCATTTTCTATCCTGTCTCTGAGAACCTGCAGATCCTGCATCTTCCACCCAGCCATTTGCCACTAGCATATATATTGATCAACCAAGAACTAACTCGTGATCAAGACATTCAGAGTTTGCATGAAGATTCCTGATCAAAGCATCAAAACCACCCCCTACAAGGAAGTTTTTACTGATTTTTTTTGGGTCAGTTCATATTTTGTTTTTTAATTAATTCTTAATTATTAGGGTTTTTGTGAGGAGTAGGGCAAAGAAAATTGTTGTTCATTACTCTACTTATCTTTCCATTCACTCATTGCATGTTACCTCCCAAACACAATGTCAGACAATGAGACCAAATAGTAATGAAACAGGACATTAAAAGATAGAAGTACACATTTTGTATGACACAGCAAGCAATGTACATATAGTGGGACTATAATATAACTGTTATAAACACAGTAGGTAGACATAGAACAAAGGCTCAACAAGTATACCTTTACTGAGTTGCTATTTAAATATTAGGTGCAGAAGCTCAGGCAATGGAAAAGACAAAATTCAGGCAAGCTGAGATTTCTAGGGGTTAGCATTTGTTTCATTCACTGGATTACAAACTTCTAATACATATTCTAAACTAGGAGTGGTAAATCAGTTCTCAACTGATTTACCTGGGAGATTGAAGAAGGAGGGGGTACTATGAGTTTGACACCAGCTTGGCTCAAAAATTTAGATAATATTTTGAAAAAATCCACTGAGAATAATAATAAAAATAAGGTCATATCCAAAGTGTCTTTCTTTCTCCATGTCTATTTGTTTGTTTTTAACCTATATTTTCTGGTGCCTGAGAATTTAATTATTAGCAATTTTGCATCTCTTGTTGTGTTTACTTACTCTATTTCATATCACTGACTTCAAAATATCATAAAACATATGTTACAACTAAATATACTTATGAGAAGATACTTAATTTGAAGAAAATAATCCATATTAGCTTGTGCCAGTGCAAAGTCTCATATGGTAAAATCACTTGCAGTTCACCTTGATGACTTGATTTTGATCTCAGAACCTACATGATGGGAGGAGAGAACCAACCCCTATAAGTTGTCCTTTAACATCTATTAATGCACTATCACCGCCCCCCCACACACATGCACACATATACAATCAGATAAATATATGTATTTTTCTATAAAAAATCAATTTTAGGTTATAGTTTTGAATATATGAGATCAATAAATAAAAGATATATCGCTTCTCGGCCTTTTGGCTAAGGTCAAGTGTAATAAAAGATATTTGAAAATATATTCATTTTTACAAAATAATTATCTCTAAATAAATTGATTCCATTTGAAAGTCTATGCTGAGAGGCACAGTTTGTTTGTTTTTAATATGCTTATTCTTTTATGCAGGCCAAGTCAACTTAACTGACTTAAATTCAGAAGCTTGTATATTCAAACTGAAATGGATACCTTTGAATGTTCATGACAAAACAAAAGAACAAGAAAGCAGCATTGGTGCAACATACACAAGGAATATAAAAGAACTGCCAATCATTCCATAACCTTAAGAAAATGTGTTCTTTGGAAATAAAATGACACTCCATTCTTAGTGCTTGCAGAATGTACACTGCTCAGGTTTAGTCACATGCAGGAGGAAGAGAATGTTTCTGGGCAGGGTAACAAATGCAAATCTGATCAGGGCACATTTTCTGCAGAAAAGACATAGCCAGATGACTTCCTGACAAAGGAAAGGAAAGACTTGATTAAACTTTCCTGTGATGGCTTCAGATTCAGCCGAGTACTGTTTCACGGTGCCTCCTTGAAAAGGAAAAAAGGACATGGGGATACTAGTAATGATTTGATCATGATTCAAGTTTAAGGTTGCTTTGTGATTACACTGCTTCTCTATAATTCATTTCAATGACAAAACATTACAAAATTAATTTCACCCAAGAACAGCATTTTCTCCTAAATAAACTCTGAGTGTTCTTAGAACTAAATCTTTAAAACCTTGGTACAGACTTACTGATCACAAAGCACATTTTGCTTTTCAAGGCAACACAATGTTCAAATTCATCTACAAGCACAGTCATGTCAAGGTGAGTTAGGATTCTGCATTTTTATGATATCAAATAGGAACAGGAAGAAATGTAAAACTTCTGGCCTAATGCAGTCTTGACTCCTATAGGACTTGTTATCTGTACCTGTCTTTCATCTCTCCCCTTTCTTCCTGTAGGTAAATCAGTGTGCTTTCAAATCTCCACTGGATCTACATGTAGTATTTGTCTATTACATATTTTTAACCTCTGCAATGGAAGAACCAACGGCAATACTTCCTATGGTTGGATTCAGTACATGGTTTAGAGATAGACACATAACTCAAGTGAGTAGTTGGCATCTATTTTGGAACTAGTGTACATACTGTGAAAGAGCCTCTGCTCCTTATGCTTTCAGATGCTAGGAAGCATGCTACCTAATTACTGTGACATAGTAAAATTTACCTAAAAATAAGGGCTAAACAGAAAGCTAACAATAGCAAAATATCCTCCCTAAATGGCCAGGTTTCCAGACCAGAGTCATCTGGATAGACTACTGAATGCAAATGAAACAAAGTACAAACAGTAAAGAGGCTGATAACAACATTAAAGGCTTCTGCACAGCAAAGGAAGGTAAGAACAGATAGATGTAATAAAGTACAAAATGAGGGAAAATGGCTACCAGCTGCTCATCAACAGAATAGTAATACTCAGATTATATAAAGAATTCAAAAACCTTATCTTCCTGTGATGACAGACTCCCTTTGTTATGATAGACAGCTATCATGCTAAAATCGTCTGGAAAATTCCCCATTTGGGGAAAGGGAGTCACAATTATAGTTTTGAAACTCAAAGACCATAAAATCTTAATTTAAGAACAACGAGGAAAAATATAAGAAATAATTGAAAAACTAAACAAAAAATATTAGGGGGATTCCATGCAGAAGTTACAGGCAAAGGAATAGGAACAAGTGAGGATCCTTTAGGACAACATGCCTAAGGAAGTTCAGTGAAAATAAAGACAAAAAGAAAGATAATTTTACAGGTAAAATACCCTAGGAAAAGCCTCCTCCATTTCACTACAAAGAGTTGATACCTAATCTAAGTCAGAACCTGAATAAGATGGAGACTTTTATAATGTATGTCTTCTCTAGTTTTAGCCTGGAACCATGAAGAGGTCTACTGAGACAGAAACAGACTTGAAAGGCATCAAAATCAAGATATTCTCACCAGAGTGTCTCAAAAGTGAGTGCCTTTGCCTCTAACTCAGTCTTTTATATCAGTCAACAGAAACTATTCAAGACAATTGCATGTTCTGGATACAAGAAAGAACTCAATAAAACAATTATGTATGCTTGATAAAATTTTAGAAGCCATGTTAAAGATTATAAGAATAAGGGTGGTTCAAGAATCAACAAATAAGGAATCTCAATATACAATCAAATTATATGAAAAAGTTCAAGCATTTTTTCCCAGAGCCCCAGCTGCTTGACCTAAGCATCGCCATTTTGTCTCTTAAGGCCTGCATACCACTAACAAGTTAGACTTCTGTTCTGCTTGGGTTTCACTTCTTGGTAGAAGAAACTCTTTTCAGAAATCATGATGGACTTATGGTTGGGACTTGGCCCAGAATAACCTGTTGCCTAGACCCAGATCCGCCTGGAAGAACATTTGCTACCAGGTGATATTCCCCAGATAGTCCCTTCTTGCCTTTAAAGGGGGCTTCTTTTGCTTACAATAAACGAGGCTTGATTAAGATGTTTTCTTGCCTCCATCTCTTGCCTCCTCATCCCCATCCCATCTCTTAGAGACCCCGTCTACTGTCCTGATAGGCCAGGGCACATCTTAAAGAGAAAAGTACTATAACTTATTACGAAAATGTAATATTTTATAAATGAGTGTTTGAAACTAGACCTGAAGATAGATTGATTGATTTAATTATCCTATCTGATGGTAGAACATAAATATACAAAGTACCTTTCAAAAGTATGTGATGGGGCTGGTGAGATGGCTCAGTGGTTAAGAGCACTGACTGCTCTTCTGAAGGTCCTGAGTTAAAATCCCTGCAACCACATGGGGGCTCACAGTCATCTGGATGCCCTCTTCTGGAGTGTTTGAAGAGAGCTACAGTGTACTTACACATAATAAATAAATCTTTAAAAAAAAAAGTATATGATGACATTCACCAATAACATATACAAGTTATATGAGATGCAACATATGAGAGCAAATAAAACCCTACTAGAAAAAAATGCAAAACTCTCCAAACTTTACATTAAAATTGGAGACAACCAAAAAGCCCAGCAATCCTAGCATGCCAGAAAAGGAGATATACATTTACACACATAGACAAGTCATAAGTAGCACTATATAAGATAAAGTTGAAATTTTTCTGAAAGCAGGAAGAGAAAAAATGACTTATCATACATGAGAAAACAGTGTGATTAATGACTGATTTTTTTTATCAGACACATCAAAACTCCAGACAGAAGAGAAATGCCTTTTTTACTGTACAGAAGACAATAAAAGAAAGTCTGTCAACTCAGAATGTTTATCTAATAAAAGTACCCAAAATGAAGAGGAATGAAGATATTCAGAAATATAGAAAAACTACATTGATGGCATATACATCTTAAAATATATTAAAAGAAATTTTCAATGATTTAAGTTTAAGTAAACCAGGCAGAAACTCAACTCTGTGGCCAAAAAATAAATAAATAACCCTATAGCAAGTAAATATGGAGCTATACATATTGTATTTAATTTATAGATAATATTAAAAAATACTTTCCAATTTTATAAATGGTAAATATTTTTATTTTATTTTTTATTTGATATATTCTTTATTTACATTTCAAATGACTTCCCCTTTCCTGAATACCCCCTCCCCAAAAGTCCCATAAGCCCTCTTCCCTCCCCCTGTTCCCCAATCCACCCCTTCCTGCTTCCCTGTCCTGGTATTCCCCTACACTGCTACACTGAGCCTTTCCTAGACCAGGGGCCTCTCCTTCCTTCTTCTTGGGCTTTATTTGATATGTGAATTGTGTCTTGGGTATTCCAAGTTTCTAGGCTAATATCCACTTATCAGTGATTTCATATGGTGAGTGTTCTTTTGTAATTGGGTTACCTCACTTGGGATGATATTCTCCATTTCCATCCATTTGTCTAAGAATTTCATGAATTCATTGTTTTTAATGACTGAATGGTATTCCATTGCTTATATATACACCACATTTTCTGTATCCATTCCTCCATTGAGGGACATCTGGGTTCTTTCCAGCTTCTGGCTATTATAAATAGGGTTGTTATGAACATAATGGAGCATGTATCCTTATTTCATGCTGGGGAATCCTCTGGGTATATGCCAAGGAGTGGTAGAGCAGGGTCCTCTGGTAGTATCATGCCCAGTTTTCTGAGGACCCACCAGACTGATTTCCAGAGTAGTTGTACCAGCTTGCAACCCCTCAAGCAGTAGAGGAGTGTTCCTCTTTCTCCACATCCTTGCCAGCACCTATTTTCTGCTGAGTTTTTGATCTTTACCATTCTGACTGCTGTGAGGTGAAATATCATGGTTGTTTTGATTTGCATTTCCCTGATGAGTAAGGATATTGAACATTTCTTTAGGTGCTTCTCTGCTATTCGATATTCCTCAGGCAAAAACTCTTTGTTTAGCTCTGTACCCCATTTTTAATAGGGTTATTTGGCTCTCTGGAGTCTACCTTCTTGAGTTCTTTGTAGATCTTGGCTATAGGCCCTCTGTCAGATGAAGGGTTGGTAAGCATCTTTTCCCAATTTTTTGGTTGCTGTCTTGTTCTTTTGACAATATCCTTTGCTTTACAGAAACTCAGTAATATTATATGGTCCCATTTGTCAATTCTTGATCTTAGAGCATAAGCTATTGGTGTTTTGTTCAGGAAATTATCCCCTGTGCCTATGTCCTCAAGGCTCTTCCCTAGTTTCTTTTCTATTAGTTTCAGTGTGTCTGGTTTTATGTGGAGGTCCTTGATCCACTTGGACTTGAGCTTAGTACAAGGAGATAAGAATGGATCAATTTGTATTCTTCTGCAGATACAGCAAATATTGTTAAAACTAATAGTTATAATTTTACATTATTAACCTAACCTCATACATTAGTGAGGTATAATAAACAGACAGATGAACGAAATAAACATGAAAACTTTTCAGAACTAACTGTTAATTTGAAAATGAAGTATCAAAGTAAGATTCATCTTCATAGTTCCTAAACATCATCATAATGACAAACATGATAATGAAAATGAGTGATGTGTTTTGAATGTGTATCTGCAAACTTCCTGTATTTGAAAACAAAATTGCCAGCACGACATGTTGGTTGGCTGTAGAACTGTTGACTTAGGAGGGGGCATTTAGGGTTATATTAGATCATTACAGTTGTTTTTTTCAAAATGTGATTAATGCTTTGTTAACCCAGGAAGAGAGACCTAAATGTGTACACTTCCACTCAACTTCTTATAAAATTTCTCACTATGTGAAGTCCTCCAATATTGATATATTAAATTGGAAAGTATGCAGCCCCAGTCACTGTGTTTTTAACACAAAAAAGATTAAGACAAAGTTTTTTTATATATATAACAAATTCAAGAACAAGTAGAAATGGCTTTGGAACTTAGCAGTAGACAGGAGTTGGGCAAAAAGCTAGAAAAAGCCTATTTTATTGGAAGCAATTCTGATGGTGTGGACTTAAGAAAACAGTAAACAAGTGTTTGGCTAAGTGGTCCATATTCAAAATATAGCTATTCTTTTATTTTTATTTATTTACTTTTTTATTTTACAATCTAGCCATTGCCCCACTTCTGTCCAGTCTCCCTCCCACAGTTCTTCATTCCATTCTTTCTACCCTCTGTCTCCAGAAGGATGCTACCCCACCATCAGGCCTCTCCAATCCATGGAGCCTCAAGTCTCTCAGCAATTAAGCACAATTTCTCCCACTGAAGCCAGACCAGGCAGTCCTCTGCTGTATATGTGTCAGGGGCCTTGGACCCTATGTGCTGTCAGGTTGGTGGGTCAGTGTCTAGGAGTCCCCTGGGCTTTGGATTAATTGAGACTGCTGGTCTTCCTATGGAGTTGCCCCCTTCTTCTGCTTCTCCCATCCTTCCCCTAATTCAAACATAGGAGTCCTGACTTCAGTTCAATGTTGGGTGTAAGTATTTGTGTCTGTCTCAGTCAGGCTGGTTGGGCCTCTCAGAGGACAGCTATGCTAGATTCCTGTCCATACACACCATAGAATCAGTAATTGTGTCAGGCCTTGGTGTCTATCCTTGAGGCGGATCCCAAGTTTGGCCAGTCACTGGACCACCTTTCCCTCAGTGTCTTCTCCATTTTTTCCCTGTAGTTCTTTTAGACAAGAACTCTTCTGGGTCAGAAATGTTGACTGTAGGTTGGTAACACCATCCCTCCTCTTGAGGCCCTGTCTATCTCCTGGAGGTGGACATGGAGTTCCCTCTCCACACTGTGGCTATTTTGAAATTTGCTATTTCCATAATTTCTTTCTCAGCCCATTTATCATTTGAATAAAGGAAGGCTACTATTTTGATTCCCTGATATGCAATTAGGACACATGTTCCACTATGTTCATAGCAGCCTTATTTATAATAGCCAGAAGCTGGAAAGAACCCAGATGTCCCTCAATGGAGGAATGGATACAGAAAATGTGGTATATTTACACAATAGAATACAACTCAGCAATTAAAAAACAATGAATTCATGAAATTCTTAGGCAAATGGTTGAAATTGGAAAATATCATCCTAAGTGAGGTAACCCAATCACAAAAGAATACACATGGAATGCAGTCACTGATAAGTGGATATTAATTAGCCCAGAAGCTCTGAATTCTCAAGACACACTTAACACATCAAATGATACCCAAGAAGAGGGAAAGAGAGGCCCTGGCTCTGAAAAGAGTTGATCCAGCATTGTAGGGGAGTACCAGGCCAGGGAAATGTGAGGGGTGATTGGGAAATGGGTGGAGGGAAGAGGGCTTATGAGACTGATGGGGAGGGAGAAACCGGGAAAGGAGAAAGCATTGTAAACAAAGAATATAGAAAATTTAAAAAAATTATATCCAAAGAATTTTCTGAAGTTGTTTATCAGCTGTAGAAGTTCTCCAATAATTTTTTGAGCTCACTTATGTATTCTATCATATCATCCACAAATAGTGATATTTTTGTCCTTTTTTTTTTTACTTTCCTGTTTTTTTTTGTTTGTTTGTTTGTTTTTTTTTAATTTCTATTGCCAGGAGCCATCCTCACTTAGAACTTAATGCCAAAAACTCTCCATACCAGGAGCTATCCCCACCTGGTTCTCAATGCCAGGAGACCTCGATACCAGAAGTCATTCTCACTTAGATCTCCATTCCAGGAATTATTTCTACATAAATCTCAAAACCCCCTCCTTTTGAAGTTCATCTGTGGATAGATTACTATAGCAACCCCTTTCCACTTCACCTCCTCATGACCCCCCCTTTATCATGCCAAAATTCCAGCAGCAATAACTAGCCTTACTCAGAAATGATGAGAAACTGTTTCTTAGAAATGATGCCAACACCCTGAGATTGTTCCCCCTTTACACCTCCCAAACCTTGTATGCTTCCCTTTATATTGACTTGTGTAAAAATTAAAGTTTGACAGCTTGATCTGGATTAGACTTGCTGTCAGGCCTCTATATTTAATTTATTTACATTTCAAGTGTTATCCCCTTACCTTGGTTTCCACCCAGCTCACAGTTAGCCCCTTTCCCATCCCTCAGGACAGTCAACAGGGTTCCTTAAGCCACCTAGAAGAAAGGCGATGGCGCGACAAGACAATAGAGGCCGGACATTCCTCCTCCCCCCCCCCCTGCTTCTATAACAGTGTTCTTCTACCCTCCCACTCCTGCCTCCTTGCCCTCAATTCCCCTACACCTTTCCTTTTAGTGCTTCTAGTTTTACGTGGAGGTCCTTGATCCACATTAACTTGAGCTTTGTACAAGGAGATAAGAATGTTTTGATTTACATTCTTCTGCATGCTGACTGCCAGCTGAACCAGCACCATTTGTTGAAACTGCTGTCTTTTTGACCTCTGGATGGTTTCAGCTGCTTTATCAAAGATCAAGTGGCCATAGGTGTGTGGGTTCATTTCTGGGTCTTCAATTCTATTCCATTTATCTATCTGCCTGTCACTTTACCAATACTGTAGTTTTTATCACTATTGCTCTGTAATACAGCTTGAGGTCAAGGATGGATTCCACCAGAAGTTCTTTTATTGTTGAGAATAGATTTTGCTATCCTGGGATTTTGTTATTCCAAATGAATTTGAGAATTGCTCTTTCTAAGTCTATGAAGAATTGAGCTGAAATTTTGATGAAGATTGCATTGAATCTGTAGACTGCTTTTAGCAAGATGGCTATTTTTACTATATTAATTCTATGAATCCATGAGCATGGGAGGTCCCTCAGTCATCTGAGGTCTTCTTTGATTTCTTTCTTCAGAGACTTGAAGTACTTGTCATACAGATCTTTCACTTGTTTGGTTACATTCATATCAAGATAAATTATAATGATGTCTTGATTTCTTCTTTTCCAATTTGCATCCCATTGATCTCCTTTTGTTGTCTCTTTGCTTTAGCTAGAAATTTGAGTTTGAGAAAATCCTGTTAAGAAATGAAGAAAAAAATATTAGAACTAGATTAAGGACTATCTTTCCAATATAGTTATAAGAAATTTGCTGAAAAGAGCATTCTTGTCCTTTTACTGTATAGGATGGACAACTTAAAAATCAAGCAACTAGGGAATTTGGTGGGAGAAATATTCTAACAGTAGAGCCTTCTGTCTGACTAAGTTTTACTTTTCCATATGAAAGTTTAATGAAGCTAATTAGTAATGGGTGGATTTTGTATCTTCCATCACAGGCCCAATATTTATGGCAAGATAATACCCATCAATTCTGTGGTAGAATGATAAGACATGCATATATAAATTAATCTATAATGTAGCTTTAGTAAATGTAATGAATTATACTGTTTCATATTTCCTTAAGCTTTATAAATTCCAGGATAGGTTTGCATGTGTCATACACTTTCTATTGCTGTAAAATGATACAATTATCACAATTCTTACAAAGGAAAACCTTTCACTGGGGTTGGCTTACAGTTTGAAATGTTTAGTCCATTAGTCTATCATCATCATGGTGAAAAGCATGGCTGAGTGCAGGCAATGCTGGACAAGAACCTGAGAGTTCTTCATCAGGATCTGCGGGCAGCTTGAAGTGAATACTACACTAAGCCTAGTCTGAGCATCTTTGACCTCAAAGACCATCCCCACACCAACACACTTCCTCTAGCAAGGCCACACCTACTCCATCTGCCACTTCCTATGAGCCAAGCATTCAAACACAGGAGTCTTTGTGGGCCATGCCTATTTAAACCATCGCAGCATGTGAAAATAAAATCTTGTATTTTCTAATCCATGTGATTGTATTCTCTTTTGTACTTTTTTTGACTGCCTTGTTAGAGTATTTAAGTTCCTCTGATTTATTCTCTTTGTTCTGTTGAATCCATTGAATTTCCAGATGTTTCATTAATGGAATGTGACAAGCTTGTCAGATTTTGACTTTAAACATGTTTAGAGTCACAGAAAAATTATAAATGTATATAGTTTCTTCATTCTGCTACAATCTCTAGTCTACTTAGGGATTTTCACGCTTTAAACAAAATAGATTGGTTACTTTTTATTGGGTCATTGATAATGTTGATTTAATTCATTTGAACAAGGTTTGTTTACCTTAAATTTACTTCATAGTGTTTGGTATTGGGAAATATTGAAAAATAGAGACTACATTAAATAGGTGTTTCCCATAAAATTTCAAGTAACTTATTTTAGTACACAAGTACTAAAATTTAGAATTTTATAAATTCTAAATGTAGGTGAATCATGGTATGCACTCACTAATAAGTGGTTATTAACCTAGAAAACTGGAATACCCAAAACATAATCCACACATCAAATGAGATACAAGAAGAAAGCAGGAGTGGTCCCTGGTTCTGGAAAGACTCAGTGAAACAGTATTTGGCAAAACCAGAACGGGGAACTGGGAAGGGGTGGGAGGGAGGACAGGGGAAGAGAAGGGGGCTTACGGGACTTTCGGGGAGTGGGGGGGGGCTAGAAAAGGGGAAATCATTTGAAATGTAAATAAATTATATCAAATAAAAAAAAAGACAAAAAAAAATAATAGAAATCAAATATTTTTATTCAGCAAATTCAAGAGATCATTTGCTTCATTGGCTAGGTTTTGCTTTCTTTCTTTCTCATTCATTCATTCATTCATTTATTGGTACCACTAATGCCATGGATCACGTAAAATCTTAATACAAATGGCATGAACCTAAAAAAAAAATTTGTTAATTTCCTAGTCATCAAAGATAGCCAATGTGGGGAAATCACATCACAAGCTTTATACACAAAATTTATTTGCCATCTTAGAATTATTCTTTTAGATAATATGAGTAATTTATTTTAACAGAAATCAAAGCATAGTCAGTACTAGAAATAAGATAATGCTTGAATATATTTTCTAGTCTCCTTTCATTTGTTTATTATGTTAAGATCTGTTGCACAAAGAGTAAAATTTGATAGCACAGCCCTAACCATAATTGTTAGGCAGAGTCATCTGTTCTGCCATCACTGAAGAAAGATAAATAAAAGCCAAGAAGCAATAGGGTCTTCTAGTGTATTCTCTAAAAATATGAGTATGGAGAAGGACTGAAGGAGCTGAAGAGGATTGCAACGCCATGAGAAGAACAGCAATATCAATTAATTGGATCACCAGAACTCCCAGGGACTAAACCACCAACCAGAATATGTATGAATGGGTCCATGGCTCCAGCTACATATGTATGAGAGAATTGCCTTATTTGGCATCATTGAGTGGGGAGGCCCTTCCTTGGCACTGTAGAGGCTACAAGAGGGCAAGGAGGGAGTGCGTGGAGATGGGTGGAAGAGCACCCTCTTAGAGATGAAGGAGAGGGGAGATAGGATGGCAGAGGGTTTCCAGAGGGAAGACCAGGAAGGGGGAATCATTTGAAATGTAAATAAATAAAATAATCAATTAAAAATACCAGGACAGCTAAGCAGGATTGGGTGGGATAGTGAGCAGGGAGAGGGGGGGTGAGTTAGGAGGTTTATGGTGTGTGTGGGGGAAACCAGGAAAGGGGATAACATTTTAAATGTAAATAAAGAAAATATCTAATTAAAAAGATACTTCTAATTCTATTCTAAAAGCGTCATCCAGCTCTCTAGGGTAACAGAAAGAAAAATATGCTGCATTTTCATAACACATGCACAAAACAATGTCTTGGGAAGTTTATTAAAATAATTTATTTTGGATTATTATAGTGGATGGAAAATTCAAAATGCTTTCTCTAAGACTAGCAAATATCATGACTCCAACTTGTATTTTCTTATATAACATAAGTTTCACATCACTATTGTTTCTAGAATATACAAAAAGAAGTGAAACAGAAATGAAGCCATTTCTTCAAACATTTACCACCCTTGCTGCCAAATCAATAAAATCAACTTTTATGATAATACAAGACAGGTGCCTTCAAAATAAACGGGCACACCAGTCAGTGTTACCATTGAAAGTTTTGAAGCAAAGCTCATTTGCATTGTGGGCAAAGGACTGGCAAAATCTCTGAATTGTAATTGACCCACTTAATTATTCACACTTCAGAATAAACTAATCACTCTCAAATGATAGATACATTCTTCCTCAAGACATATCTTGACTGCAAAGATGGAAAGTCAATGGCATTTTTTTTCTATATTGCTTTAGTTTTCTCAGCCTTTAACTTTTAGTCTGAAAGTCAGGTAACCCGAGTCACACAGTAACAAAGCACCCTGCCAAAACACATGAAAGAATACATCATGGTATTCTATGTGTTGGGAATTTTATTCAATGGGCTCTTTACAGTTGGCTTAAGCCATGTTTTTGCAAGTTAAGCTTTGACAACTCACTCTGAATTGGCTTTTTATCTCTATAGTTACACATTTAGAAGCAGAGAAACATTTCTTTTCATTATGCTGCTTGTTTTGTGCCTAGTGAATTCACCAAGGCAAGATCAGGTTGGGTAACAAATTGGCTCTGTGTTTCTGTATATCACTCAAAGAGTAATTCCAAACATTGCTAGTTTTCTCTTTTTTCCACTTCTCTGTATCTCAAGGGTGGATTTCGATGGCAAATTTGTTTAGGAAAAGTACGTATTACTCAGTCAGCCCAGATATATTTGGTTCCTTCTATAAGACTAAAGAGACATCAAAAACATGCAACATGTTTTCTCAACTATCATAAGATGTTTTGTTTACCACTGACCACTCAGTTTTTTCTCATTTGTTGTTAAATCCTCAGTGGCAATTTTAGTAAGAAGTATTCTCTAATGGTGAATTAAGAAAGTCTGGTTGTTATATGAAAAGGCATATTTACTAAATTGAACTAATAAAATGAATTAACAAAATGAATAACAAAAAGACCCAACAAGCAGCTGAAAGAGTCAGATGTAGTTACTTATATCCAACCAATGGATAGAAGTTGCTGACCCCTGTGGTTGAATTAGGGAAAAGTTGGAAGAAGCTGAGGGTGACCCTGTAGGAGGACCAGCAGTCTCAATTAACCTTGACCCCCAAGATCTCTCAAGCAGGCAGCATACACCAACTGATATGAGGCCCAACACATATACAACAGAGGACTGTCAGGTCTGGGTTCATTCAGAGAATATGCACCTAACCCTCAAGAGATTGGAGGCCCCAGGGAGTTTAGAGTCCTGGTAGGGTGAGGGTGGGTGGATGAGGGACATCTTTGTAGGGACAGGGGAGTGAAGGGGAGGGGGTATGGGATGTGAAACAGTCAGATGATAGACTAGGAGGGGGATAGGATAAAATCTGGAGTGTAAAAACAAAAGTAAATCAAAATTTACAAAGTGTGACAACTTCCTGAACAACCAAAAAAAAAAAAAAAGTGTGACAACTAAACAGTTTAAAAAGAAAAAGAAAATTTTGGGCAAATTTTCAATGTAATTATTGCTTTTACTCTCTACAAAAGGAAGCCTCTCTTTGTGCTACTTAAATTACACAGAAATGTATCCAATATAACATTTTCAAATAAGTCCTCTATTAATACTCAGTATATATACAGATCAATTGCAAATGCTGGGCTGGCCTTCTCAGTGTAGGACAGAAGCAATGGGACTTCTCCATGCCCCTACCTTTCTTCCCAAGTGCTCCTGAAACATGTCATCCAACTCCTTTCTCCCATTTCTTCAGCTCCCCATTATGCTGGGTATCTTAACATTAGAATTGTTTGTCCATATTAGATATAAATACCAGCTGTCAATAAAACAATAAAATGCTGTTTCCTATTTGCTTTTGACAATGTGTCTGATATCTAGTAAATGGAATTCTTGAATTTAGAAAAAAAATACATTAACTGGAAGAATTGCAAATAGACGGATTACCTCAATTTGCAGTTTCTTAGAACAATAACTTTACTAAATGTGATTAGTATTTTTGTAGACAAGTTTTTTTAGCTTTATTAGACCTAAATTCTTTCTTTGAAAAATATTTAAAAGAATCTATTTTCTTTGGATTGTAATTATTTATTTTCTTTCTCAGTAAGAAAATAACTTAATTTGCATTTCTGTCTCATCTGCTAGCCTGAGAAGTCTTTGAAACTAAGAACTTTATCTATGTGCCCTTCCGCCCCATACCCCAGAACCCAGTAAATACCCTGGTTTGAAGTAGATGCTCAATCAATATTTTTTTTCTACAGGAATTGAAGCACACAAAGGACATTTTCTCTTTGTTTAGAAAAATGAACCTGGTGATTCTGCAGACATATTTTCAAAATGTCTCATTTTTCATGATTGTAAGCTACTGCATATGGCCTAGAATTCTTGTAAGAGGGAGAAATAGCTACCATTCTTATTTTACAGAAAGTAATAGATTTCACCACATAATTTGAAAATACACTGACTTTTCTTACATTCTCTGGGCTTGCTACAGGCATAGAGACACCTATTTTAAAACAAAATGCAATTAGTAACTTTCATAAAGGAAAAAAATGCTACCTTCATTTACCCTCCTGTGTATCCTGATGCCTTGTGACAGCTCATACCCTCTGTGGACTCGTCTAACAATCCTCACGAGGCAACCTTATACTGTAACAGGGTAGAAATGTAATTGTGCTCTTGTTAAAACATGTTGTAATGTCAGGCACACTGAATTTTAATTCCCTTGGTAGGACCAGATAATCAGAAAATTTTCTAGCTGCAAGAAGACTTTGAAATAGCATGTGACATTTTTACATCTGGCCATAATTTCATGCTTTGCCACCTTTGATCAAAGTGTCATCTTAAATGAAAGGAGAGACACAAGAAATGAATGATAGTATAAATTCACAATATAACAGATTCATTAAATCTGAAAGTAAATCTTATATGCAGTAACAATACTCCTCCCAAATTTCATGTGGGAAGTGAGCCAAATGAATTCAGATTACCTTACAGATAACCATGTATTTTTACTTCCCTAATATTATTTATGGAGAGCTTATTACCTGATAGAAAATTACTTATATTCTGGGGTTCTCAAATGCAGGATAAGAAAATATAGAATTTGTTAAACAAAATATTATGGTATGTATTCTATTCTTGAACAAGGCCAGAGAATACAGATTTATTTATCTTATGTCTGGGTTCTAACATGATAACAGTGTGAAGAAGCTTTACAGTATTAGAATAAAGAAAACCATAAATAAAGAGGACTCTCACTTGCAGAAACATTAGGTAGCTATGATAAAGCAGAGGAGGAAACCTGTTAACAGCCTCAGATGCTGTATTATGACATCCTTAGCCTTTTGTTAGGTTTTGTCAATTAATACATTTCAAAAGATGTCCGAAATGGTCATCTTCTGCAACATATGTAGCTGGAACCATTGGTCCTTCTATGTGCACTCTTTGGTTGGTGGTTTAGTCCCTGGGAGCTCTGGGGGTACTGGTTGGTACATATTATTTTTCCTCCTGCAGAGCTGCAAACCTCTTCAGCTCCTTGGGTCCCTAGCTGTTACACTGGGAACCCTATGCTCATTCTATTGGTTGGCTGTGAGTCATGGGTATTTTGATCCACTTTCCAATAAGGATCAACGTTTCCACATTGTGGTCTTCCTTCTTCTTGAGTTTCATGTGGTGACCATTTCAGACATCAGTGAGGGGAGAGGCCATTGGTCCTATGAAGGATTCCCCAGAATAGGTGAATGTAAATCAGGAAATTAGTGGGGCGAAGGAGGGTGAGCAGGAGGAGGGGGGATGGGAGAAGGGGTTTTCAGAGGAGTCACTCAGGAAGGGGGATAACATTTGAAAAGTAAATAAAGCAAATATCTAATAAAAAATGTCACCTGTTTGTCCCAAGGATATTAATTTAAGGTAGATACAGATGCGAATAAAGAATGTCTATTATAGGGGCTATTAAAACAGCTAAAGAGTTATTGTAATCAGGTTGAGGTCAAGGGAGCATTACAGCACTACCATGATCATCGAGCCTCTTATGAGTTAATCAGCCTTCCAGAAGGTTTCTGTAAGGTGTGGTTCTTTTCTGAACTTCCATTCATGTTTTTAAATTATTGAATATAACTGAGCACATTAAACAACTTGAAATCCTGCATGACTTTATTACCCATATGAAAACCAGGAGCCACGAATGAATGCTTATTTTGAAGTTTGAGGTTACAGAGTAATTTGATCAAATATTAAAGATATTTAAGCTACTAGATTAAATCAGTCTTTAATTTGATAAAATGTTGGCATAGTAGTTGTTTAATAACATATTTATGTAGCTGTTTTATTAGAACATCCTGAAGCTAAATGAAGTAAAAGAGATTATGCTGTATTTTTCTCTGACAGACAAGGATCCTGGAAGCAGCTGCTGCCTGAATCACATTTTCTTGTGAGAAAGAATGTGAAAACACCAGGGATTCTAATAATATCCAAGAAAGGAGCCAGGTGATTACCGAGGCTAATCAGGATTGTGTAGACTCAGAAAAATTTGAGACTCTAATAGGATTACACTTTCTGTTCCTCAAGGCACTGGATTTGCATATCACACTGGAAGGCTTGAGATGCCAGAATGGCTCTAGTAAAGCCAGGTTGGCTTCCAACACAGCCAGAATATCCAGTGTTTTTCTCATTGTAAAGGAAAAAAAAAATGTCTTCTCAGTACCTGCTTTCAATCCTCACATGATTCCATCTGATAGGAAACCATGAAGAAGACCTGAATGTGTAGAAGACTCCCTTTGAGTGTTCAACCAAGACTTTATCATTCAAGAGCAATTATGCACTCTCCATATATTTTAAACCCAAGTTTTCACAAAAGCCACATGAGTCACAATTTAGAAAAAAGATGTTTTCTCTTAATAAATACAAAACATAGACATTATGGGATTACATAGTAATACAATCTATCAAACTAAGTTGTAGATCTTTTAAATATTTTAACAGTAACTCATTAGAACAGCATATACTCTTCAGTACCAATACAGTTTCCCCATTTCTGACCAAATAAATTGGAGTGAAGGCATTTTTATTACTGCTGAGTATTTAAATACATTTTTTGGCCATCTTTTGCTGCAGAGCACAGAAGTACTATGCCTGATTACAGGAGATTGTATCGACTTGGAATGACAAATAGATCAAGGAACTTGCTTATGTGGCATTGCACTAACCAGTCTTTCAGAAACATCTATACATTACTTTGTAAAATACTCATTTGGGTATAATTTAAACAAATTTAAAATTTTACATTCACCATTTTCAAAAACAAGGAAATGAGAACAAAACAGTATAAGGCTCCTTTCTCTGTGAAGGTGGTCACTCATCATATATGACCATTTAAATATAAACAAGAATTTAATAAAACTAAGGAACATTGAGCTTCTGGTCACATTATCTTCATTTGTTAACATAATAGACAAACATGACTGCAACTATAATATGGAGTAATACTGATATGGGCCATTTCTTTTACAGTAGCAATTTTTACTGAACACATTGCTCTAAACCATTTCTTTGGCTAAAATTATGCTTTTGTCTGATATTGAAAAGGCTATTTAGTTATTTAGCTTTAGAAGTTACAGCATGAAATATTATTGTAAAAAATATATACCATATTTAATAATCTCTATAAATAGATAAATAAAAATATATGTATTTATATATATTCAAATAAAATATATTTTACTTTTATTTATCCAAATCTAAAAAAGGAGTCTAAAAATCAAATTATGAAAATTAGCACAACATAATTCACTAAAATAGAAGATTAATATTCACTTGTTAATGAAAGAACACTATTATGACCTCCAAGGTAAGAAGAGTAATTTATTCTGGAGCCAAATAGAAGTGATAGTGGTGAGGGAACATAGACTTAGGTTTCACTAGTTTCCGTTGTTTCATTAAACTTTATAGAAATGGCTATTCAGAGACTAAAGACAGCTCAAGATAAATTGTAATTAGGTCACAACATTGAAACCTCTCCATAATCATCAGTTAGTCAGCCTCGAGGAAGGTTCAGTGTTAGGTGGGTTTTTTTTTTTGTTTGTTTGTTTTGTTTTGTTTTGTTTTTTATTATTTTTTTAATTTTTATTTCATTTTATTTTATTTTATTTTATTTTATTTTATTTTATTTTATTTTATTTTATTTTATTTTATTTTATTTTATTTTATTTTATTTTTGGTTTTTCAAACTCACTCTGTAGACCAGGCTGGCCTCGAACTCAGAAATTCTCCTGCCTCTGCCTCCCAAGTGCTGAGATTAAAGGCATGTGCCACCCCTGCCCAGCGTAATGTGTGGTTTTATTCTGGGAACTTTTCGCCCTACCTCTTTTTGAAAATAGATTTTTTTTCCTATCCAGATTACAGTTATTCCTCCCTCTAAACATCTCAGTTCCTCCCCACCTTCCCATTCATTTCCTTTCTGTGTTTCATTAGAAAAGAAGAGACTTCTAAGAGATAACAGTGAAACAAATAAAATATATTGTAATAAAATAAAACACTGGGCCTTATCACTCTGAAGTTAGACAAGGCACACTAACAGAATAAAAACATCCTCAAGAGATGGCAGAAGAATCAGAGTCTTATTGGTTCACAGACTCAGGAGTCCCTTAAAAATACTTAACTGAAAGCTATAGTATATGTGCAAAGGAGCTGATACAGAACCCTGCAGCTCCTGTGCTTCCTGCTTAAGTCTCTGTGAATTCATATGAACTTTGTTCAATTGGTTTAGAAGAACTTGTTTTGCTGATACTTTTCATCACCTCTGGCTATTACACTTTTCCCCACTGCATTCTGTGGGCTTACTTGTACTATAAATGGAAAGACTTTATGAAGACATACCATTTAGAGCTGTGTGTTCCAAAGTCTCTGTGGCTTTCCGAGTCCTGGGATATCAGCCAAGGTAGAGTGCTAAAAAGGAGTAGAACCAGCCCAAAGGTTAAAAAGTGTGTTATAGTCAAAAAAGCTTCATGGAGTTGGAGACCTGAAGAATGCTTTGACATAAGACATGGAGATACAAAATTTGTAATTTGCCTAACTGTTTTTCCATCCTGTTTTGGTTCAGCATTTCCTCATTATATTCCATTTCCTCCCTTTTGAAATGGTAATGTATATCATGTATGACTCTATGTTAGACATATGTGATACGATTTTTTTTATTTTGTTTTTAATAGAGTTACAGTTAAAAGATTGCCATGAGTATCAGAAGAGACTTTAGACTTTAGACTTTTAAATTGTATTGAGATTGTTGTAGACTATAGGTTCTTTTGAGGTTGTACTGAATGCAATATTTGCTTTATGATATGGCTATAAGCCAATGGGGACCTGGTGGAATGTGGTGTTTTGAATGTAAATCATCCCTATAGACTCCTCCAGATTGGCACTCTTCGGTATGGCCTTGTTAGAGTAGGCATGACCTTGATGGAGGAAATCACTGGGGGTGGGGTTTCACATTGAGGTTTCAAATGGTTCAACTCAGGCCCAGTGTCTCTCTCCTCTTTCTCTCTTCCTGCCGCTTTGTGATCCAGATATAAAACTCTTGGCTCCTTTCCATCACCATGTATTCTTGCATGTTACCATGCATCCAGCCATGCTGATAATCAGCTAAACTTCTTCACTGTAAATCAGTCCCAGGTAATTGTTTTCCTCTATAAGAATTGCCATGGTCACATTGTCTCTTCACAGCAATCAACTTTGAGTAAGATGGTCTTTATTAATAATGTCTGACTGTAGGTCCCTATATTTAACCCATCTGCTGGAAAAGGAAACTTCTCTGATGATAGTTGAATAATGCTAGTACCTATGAGTATAGCAAAATGCCATTAGGAACCATTTTATTTCCATGTTTTTTTCTTAGTCCAGTATTATTTAGTAATATTTTAGATCCCTGGGCTCAAGTTTTTGGCTACCCATGCAGGGTTATTTGTAATTTATATTACTTTGTAATATAAAAATATTAAATTAATTAGTCCATTGTATATCTCCTTCAAACACTCCTTGCCTTGAATCGAGCATAAATATTAATAGATTAGACTTAGATTGGGCTTTATAATTTATAAAATACTTTCATACATATTTTAGCTTTGCATTGACCTTGTCAAGGCAGTTGGGCAGAAAGTATTTTTTTCCAAAGTAACTCCAGGAGTGATGAGGCCAGGATTAGTGTCTAGGTTTTCTGAATTTTTAATGAAAGGCCCCATCTTTATTCTCTGAAGAAATGTGAATAGAATAAACTGTGGTCTATAAAATTTGGTATCTTGTTTTCCCATCTTACTTTAAATTTCTGTAGTTTTTAAATATAATCCCCTTTCTCCAAATAAAACTTTAAAACATATATATGAAATAGAGCAAAAAAGTTAAGATTAAAATACTAAATAAAATCAAAACATGTCAAGGGGATTCACAAGCATGAGGGCCTGAGGTTGGCTTCTCAATACATAAGGAAAAAGTCAAACACTATTGAATATGTTTGTAATCCCAGGGCTGGGGAAGCAAAGACAGATAAACCTGGGGCAAACTGGCAATCCAATATGGCAAATCAGTAATCTCCACTTGCACTGAAAATGATAGAGAGAAAAGTGATGTCACTGATGTCTGACCTCCACATTCAGGCACACATACACATAATCGTGTTTTTATTCATATAAGCACAGAGCAATAAAAAATGACAGTAATGTTTATAAAAAATATAATTAAGTATAAGTTTCACTTCTACTAAATATGCTTTTTTGTACATAAAATTCATTTAAGTGCAGGGAAATCATTTACATCTACAGGAAAATGTTTTTACTGTATCCATTGACATCAAATAGGAGCATCCTTTTGAAATGAACTCATGCTTAGAAATAATAATGAAGAATGCAAAAGTGGTTTCTTAATCTATTCAGGTCATATAAGAAAATATTATAAATTTATTGGTATAGAGACTACTTGTCCTAGCTAGTTTTATTTCAGTTTGACACAAGCTAGCATCATCTAAGAGGAGGAAACCTCCACTGAGAAAATGACTTTATGAGATAGAGCTACAGGTAAACTTTCTAAAGCATTTTCTTACTTACTGGTTGATATGGAAGTGTCCAGTCTTGGACTGGTTTTCCTGGATGCTAAAAGGATTCAGACTGAATAAGCCATGGGGAGCACAATTGTCCATGGCCACTGCATTAGTTCACAGATCCAGGTTCATACCTGATTTAAGAGCCTGCCTTGGTTTCCTGCAGTGACTCACAGTCTCTATGTCAAACAAAACCTTTCCTCCCCAAGTTGCTTTTGCTCATGGTGTTTCATCACAACAATATTAACCCTAATTAAGACACAACTGGGATTTCTTTTCTTACAGCACTGAAGGTGGTGCAGCTCCTGAACAAGGGGTCAGTAAAATTTAATACGTGCTACAGGCTCAATTCCTTGGCCTTCAATAGTGTCTTTGTGCTCCATCACATGGAAGAGAGGGGTTCCCAGTAGTCTTATAAGGACACAACTCTTATTCATAAGAGTTCCCTTATTAAGACCTAATCACCTTTTAAAAGCATACCTCCAAATACTCTCATGCTAAGTATAGGTTTCAGAATACAAATTTTGTAGTGAATGCAAACATGTAGTCCATAGCAGAGGATATTTTTAATGTCCCATACACAGTTACCAACTCAAACTTAATAGGGCTTTGTTTCCATTATTCTAAACTACATTACGTTATCTGCCATCTATTTTCAAAATTAACAAATACTGCCTTATATTTTTGGTTGTTTTTGAATTTCAAAGGCAAAGAACACAAACTATTTAGAGCTTCATTTGAAATAAAGCATCAGTAAAAGAATATGTAAAGCAGTTTTTAAATTCAGTTCCCATTTGATATTTCCCTCCATAGTATCTTGGTAGTATTAAAGTGACAAGCCTCTTTGAAAAGTTTCTTCATACTCATAAGCTCACTGAAAAGATTCCAATGGGAGTAAGTAACCTGGAATACAGAGCCAAGAAATTATGAATTTGGTCTGACTGAAATATAAAACAAAACTACACATTACAAAGAAAAAACAAAATATGATATTTGATTTATAATTTTATTGGTGGTCAATAAACCTAAACTCTATATTTTTCAAATGATTGAAACAATTCAATGCTGATTGCACATGTTTTAATATAATATTTTTAGTGATGGGCTAGCACGGTATCTAATTTGTGAAGTATGTCATCAAAAATACACACACATGCACACACATACACACACACACACACACACACACACACACATTCATACGTGTGTGTGCAGTCACACCAACAGTAATAATAACAGACCACAACAAATGAGATAAAAATTGTGATAAAAGATTTCGTTGTACTATTTTGTCTACAGCATTTTCTTGGATGAATATAATTTATAATTTAGTCACAAAACAATTCTACAGAGCATGCCTGTTAAAATTGAACATAAAAACACTCTTGAATATGTACTGATAAAAATATTTAGTTTGAGAGCGAGTTGAAGGTTTTGCATGTTTGCCAATAGATGAGTGTGTATTCTTCCTTTGTTCAAGGAACCATGCCAAAGTTGGCCATTTCCAACTCCATACAGCTCAACAAGTCCCGTGAAGCTATAAAACTCTGGAGCTATATATTTTCACACACAGCTGGAAATGCTGCAGGCATCATTAGGCAAAAGAAAAATTCCTAAAAGCCCTCTCATCAATTTTAGGCTAAGGTATTTACAGACGGCATTTGGCATGCAAGAGTGAAAGGTAAATTTTGATATTTTCTATGCTAGATTAATTGACAAGTCTTTTATCTCTGTAAGTATAGAAAAGCACATGTTTTATTGAGAAACTGTACAAAAAGTTAAAAGCTTGGTTTCCCATAGAATTATCAGTTGTAGCCATGTATGTGGTAACAACATTAATGATTAAATCAATAGAAAATATTATGAACATCTTTGATGCTGACATTCAACATGAAATTGTTTACATTTAAATGTTAACTTCTAACAGAATTATTATTATTATAATTTAATAGCACATTTAGTCATAGATATGAAGGCCAAGTTTTCCTCTTTTACCAACCATTGATTACTGACTAATTTTCTCAGTCTACTCCTGCCTATTAGATTTACTGGGAATATTTGGGAATTCTATTGTTAGCAAAATCTTACTGGACTGTGATTGAAATATTAATAATCTAACAATTACCACAGATCTTTGATCTTGAGGACTCTGGAGAAAAAAGAATCAATATTCAATTTCTCTCTTCCTCAAGCCTTAGCTAGTCATCAACTCTCTGGTAAGGAGGAAGTTTCTGTTAAGGGCTAAGTAAAATATTAAGGTGTAGAAGGAATGTTAAGGCCTAGGTAGAATGTTAAGACCTAGGTCCAAGTTACTTTGTTAGTCTGCCATTATAAGGAAACTTTCTCATATATTTCTGCTGTTACTAGGAAACTTTCTAATGCCAGGATGGATTACATATTCCTTTATGTTTTGTGTCTTTGGAATCTAATCACGATAAAAATTAATAAAACTGTTTCATATAGTTACCCCAAATAAACTTGGACCAAACCAACCACCCAACAGCCAACAGACCTGTGTATAAACTTTTATGGTATAAAGCACCCCTGAGGCAGACCTCCAGCATAAGAGAAACACCTGCACCAATATAAGAAGCTATTTGGAATAAGAATTCCATTTTGAATAGTGATTCACTAAAGTTTAAGTTCCCAAGACTTCTCCTGAATCTAAGCAAAAAGAGACATGTATCTAAGAACTGACATCCTGATTGGAAAGTTAAGACACAAAGGTTAGACAAGTCCCATCCTTATAGACAAGTTAAAACAGGAATGTTAGCGAGGGCAAGTTCACCACCATAGCTGAATACCCCAACCAATGGGAGCAGGATAAATGTACAACAAAGACATATTCCTAAGGAAATCCCCTATCCTTAAATCCTGATTGGTGAAATAGCTTGGCACAGATGTGTGGGGAATTTGGACTTTAAAACTTTGTAGGATCTTAACTAGGGGTCATGGTTCAGTTTATGAATCTGGTTTACCATCACTGGGACATATGCTCAATAAACTATCCCAGTCTGACTAAGATTGATGTTTGCAATTCTTGGACCCCAACATTTACAATTTGAAAATCTTATTAAATTATCTCTATAGCTTTAATTAAATCTGAGACATTTCTATGCATAATGTCCCTTGGTACATGTCTCATGGATATAGTATCTCCCACATGTTAAGGGCTTCATCATAACCATGAATTCACTTTCACAGCTTCATGGCTTCATCTTAAAAGTTTTATGGAATGACCTTTGATACCATTCTTAGAAAGACTATAGCAGTTCTCTAACATTTCTTGTATCACCAACTTTCTAGAAACACAGAAATATAATCCACGATCCCCTGATCCTCTATTCCTTCAAAATCAGAACCATGTGAACAACACCATTGCATTTCCATGTTTTGGTGCCCAGCATAGGATGGATCTCAAGCCTCTTAGACCACATGTGCACCTGCTTTTGTATGATAAAGCAATTTTTTCTTTGAACAAGCAGCCACTAACCATTCTCCTTTAACAAGTTGAAAACTTTGACTTTTTGAGTCTTGCCCAGAGAAGGTTCTTCATCGCAGAATATTTGATCATACTGTAAACCCGAGACTTGTTATTTACTGGAAAAAAAACCCTATTTTTAGTTGTGGTACAGCTCTGCCCTGACACACAACTTCAAACCAAGAGGTTTCTGTTTATTAGGAGAAAACAGAGAGTAGGAGGAAGTTGGAAGGGCTAATAGTAGAGACACAGGAGGGACATTCCGTTTGGGGGATTTTAGAGATGGTGTGAAGAAAGAATTCCCTTTAGGGATCTTGGCTATAGAAGAAAATCTGATAAGTGCTTTCTTTTCCTCTTTTAGCTAAGTGGCCTTCACCCTATCATCTGGCTTCTGAGTCTTCTTGGTAAAATAAAACGATTGGGATTTTGTCAAAAACAATATTTTTCCCATTTTTCTGGCACAAACTGAGACCTCTCCATAATTGTTATCATTTCTTTAGCAACTACAGCCATTGTTTTATACATGCATTGTTTAAAAGATTATTCTTCCTAGTGCTTCCTAGTTTTTCCAGGAAAGTATAAACCATATTTCATTTTGGTTCAGTTGTTCTTTTTCATTGAAGACCTACATAAGAGATATTATTAATAACCCTTCTGCAGACTCAGCATTATCCTGACTAAATTTCTTCTATGAAAGAAGAAGTTCATTCTTTTTAACTTCAACATCATGTTAATTCTCAGGATAAGAGCAGGATTTAGTAAGATACTTTTCTAAAATATCATATGAATCATCATCTAACCACTGTTTTTAATACAGTTTTTGCTTTGCCTCCATAATCCACAAGTATTCTCAGCACTATTGCTTTACAGACTCCAGTTAGAGTGGTCAATTATTCTCTGCCTACAACATTGAAAAATACTTTTCGCCCATTGGTTGGGTTCAAATATCTGTATCTGACTTTCTCAGCTGCTTGTTGGGTCTTTATGAGGGCAGTAATTCTAGGTCCCTTTTTGTGAGCACTCCATAGCCTCAGTAATAGTGTCAGGTCTAGGGTCCTCCCATTAAGCTGGATCCCACTCTGTAGCTGTCACTGGACCATCTTTGCCTAGGCTCCTTTCCATTTCCATCCCTGTAGTTATTTTGGATAGGAACAATTATGGGTCAGAGATTTTGACTGCAGGATGGCAACCCCTTCCCACACTTGATGCCCTGACTTTCTGCTGGAGGTAAGTTCTACAAGTTCCCTCTCCTCAATGTAGTGCATTCCATCTAAAGTCCCTCTCTGAGTCCTAAGAGTCTCTCACTTTCTAGGTCTCTGGTATATTCTGGAGAGTCTCCCCAATCTCTTACCTCCTGAGGTTGACTGTTTCCATTCTTTTTGCTGGCCCTCAGGGATTTCAGTCCTTTTCTTCCACCCAATACCTGACCATGTTCCCCTCTCCACACTCTCCCATCCCCTATCTCTCCCATGTTCCTCCTATCCCCCTTGTGGTTGGTTTCTTCTCCCTCCCAAGCGGGACCAAGGCATCCTCACTTGGGCCCTTCAGCTTGTTGATCTTTTTGAGTTCTGTGGGCTTTATTTGGGGTATTTGGCACTTTTTTTTGATATCCACTTAATAGTGAGTACATACTATGCACGTCTTTTTGAGTCTGAGTTTCTTCACTCAGGATGATATTTTATAGTTTCATCCATTTGCCTGCAAAACTTAGGATGTACTCATTCTTAATAGCTGAGTAGTATCCCATTGTGTAAATGAACCACATTTTCTGTATCCATTCTGTGGTGGGACATCTAGGTTGTTTCCAGCTTCTGGCTATTACAAACAAGGCCACTATGAACATAGTAGAGCATGTGCCCTTGTATCATGGCAGGGCATCTTTTGGATATATTCCCAGAAGTGATATTGCTATTTCCAATTTTCTGAGGAGACTCCAGATTGATTTCCAGAGTGATTGTACCAGTTTGCAGTCCCACCAGCAATGGAGGAGCGTTCCTATTTCTCTGCATCCTCACCAACATGCTCTGTCACCTAAGGTTTTGTCTTAGGCATTCTGAATGGTGTAAGGTGGAATGCCAGGGTCCCTAGTAGGAGGACCAGCAGTCTCAATTAACCTGGACACTTCGAGGTCTCTCAGAGACTGGACCACAAACCAGGTAGCATACAGCAGTTGATATTAGGCCCCCACACATACACAGCAGAGAACTGCCGGGTCTGGATTTAGTCAGAGAGGATGTACCTAACACCACAAGATACTTGTGTTCTGATTGGGTGGGGATGGAGGTTGTGGACATCCTCGTGGAAATAGGAGAGGGAATATGGGATGTGGAACAGTTGGGGGGTAGACAGGGAGGGGAATAAAATCTGGAATTTAAAATAAATAAATTAAATAAATAAATAAATGAAAAAAGAAAAATATTTTGTATGAAAAAAATGTCCAAGTTCATCACAGGTATATCCTGTTCTTGGTGCCAATTTTCATATTACTTATATTTCATTACTCTGATAAAATATCATGACCAGAACTACTAGTTACAAAATTTAGTTGGGCAAATACTTCCAGTGGAAGAAATGTCAACAAATGGCAAGTATGATTATCAAATATTGAAACTTATTGATATATCGAAAAGCAAATAGAGTAAACTGGAAATGGCATAAGGCTGTGAATTCTCATAGCCTATCCACAGTGATACACTGCCTCCAACAAGATGATATCTCCAAAAGGTTGCACAATATCCTAAAACTCTGCCACCATTTTGTGGTCAAGTGTTTAAATACCTGAGTCTTTTGGGAAATTTCACTTGTTGCTGTACCCTTCCCTTAACCTTGAGCTGGCTAAATCAGACCTTGTTTGCCACAGTCTTGCCACAGTCACCTAAGGATCTTGGAGAAGTCTATTGTCTATCACATCTGCAGCTTTCTGCAAGAAGCCACTACCTGCTCAGCAGCTGACCTTGTTTATCTGATGAGACCTTGACAAAGGGAGCATTGGCTTCCCCTCTATATATTTTAGAGTTAAGATATTAAACATTGAACCTTGATCAGAACTTTGTCTTTGCTTTGCTATTTCTCTCACCTATCTGAGAGAAATAACTTCCAGGTGTACCCACTTTAACCAAAGCTGCTCGTCAACTACAGGTGGCACTGGAATGATGGGCCTGGACATGGAGAGACCAAAGGAACACTGTCTTAGGTGAAGTTCCACAGAAATTGGAAGAAAGTTATGTGTCCCGCATGATGATAAGCAATGTAAAGCATTAATGTTAGCACTATAAATTCCATCTATTGAAGACTGCTGATTGCAAGTGTGCAAAGAGAACACAGGCTAGACTGAATCAGTGTAAGCTGAATGCTGATATCTGCTAGGGTGTGACAGTGCATCGGGACAGCTAATTTTATAGGCAATTGTCCACAATCTAGAACTGCATCAGGCAAGAGATTGACTACAACAATCACTTACTATAGTATGTAACAGACATACTATTATACTGTGTCTCACAATGAGTGATTTTTTTCTTTGATTTACTCTTTCATGTAATAATAATAGTATAATGGCTAATCCTAGATTTCTGGTCAACCAATCTTGGAAGAAGAACCTAAATTGAGAAATTACTTCCATTATATTGGCCTCTGGGCATGACTGTATGGCATTTTATTAATTATTAATTGATGCAGGAAGTACAGGTCCACAATTGGCATTTCTATTATTAGCAAGATGGTCTGGGTTGTGTAATAAAATTGCTGAGCAAACCAGAGGGAACAGCCCAATAATCAACTCTCCTCAATGGTTTCTACTTTAAGTTCTTTCTTTGAGTTTCCGCCTTGGCTATCTATAAAATGAATCAAACTATTTACTACTCAAGTTGCACTTTGTTAGTGAGGTTTATCACAGCAACAGACAAACAATAACAGTATATTCCACAAAAACACTTTGAACAAATTTAAGAAGGGAAATATGCTTGTATTCTAGAATAGCAAGCCTTTTGCCTCAGACCACCAAGTGCTAAGATTGCTTCTCAGCCTAGATGAGGATGTTTTAAGGAAAACAACATTTGACTAAAAAGAATAGAATCAAATGTATCCTTACTAGATAGATGTGTGAATGTTAAAGATGGGAAAGCTGTAATGACCATAGTGTGCTCAGTAAATAGTGGGGATATTATATTCATATAAATAGAGACTTGGAGAGAAGAGTAAGAAGACAGAGTTGAAATGTTAATGAGAAACCACCTTACCCAGTCCTCGAAAGTAGAAATAATGTAAAGCTCACCAATGATATATGTACCAACTTCAGAACACTGAATGGCAAATTCTTCGAATTTTACAGGAGAGGAGAAAACAGACTTTTGCACACAATCTTTATTTTGAACTGAATCCATTAATTAGATTTTGAACTCAAACCCAAGTTTGATTAAAGTCCCAAAACCATATAGATTACTAGCATATTTAAGCCAGCTGTAAAGCATTTTTTTGAAAACATAAAAAGAAAGAAATAAACTATTATTTTTAGTATCATAAATAATTGTTCATAATACCCTAAAAATGTGTTTCACAATAGAATTTTAAAATCTTCATAGGTATCATAGGATGATGTAAAAGCTGGTAAAGACCATTCTAGAAATTACTGTATCTTATAATCTAGTTACTTATTTTATTACTGCAAAGAGACACCATGATGAAAGCAACTGATAATAGTAACCGTTTAATTGGGAACTGGCTTACCGTCTCAGAGGGCGAGTCCAAGATCATCATAGGGAAGAACGTGGAATCAGATAAACAGGCATGGCACTGGAGCAGTGAGAGCTTACATCTGATCCATATGTACCAGGCAGAGAGAAGGAGTGGGCCTGGCATGGACTTTTGAACCGTCAAAGGCTATTCCCAGTGACAAACCTCCTCTAACAATGCCATACCTCTTAGCCTTCCTAAAAAGTCCATTAACTCTGAACCACACATTTAAATATAAGAACCTGTATGACTATTCTCATTCAAACTATCACAGAACAACATGAACTTAAGCAAAGATTTTAAGACAGAGTCAAAGGGTAGAATCAAAGGAGTTAATATTTATAAAGGGACGACTATGTGCAAATCTGATGCTTTAATATGCAACATAATAGAGGTGTGGCAGGAAGTATTAGCTACATCTACTAAGTTGACAATCAAAATTTAAATTACAGGAATATATTATACACGTGCTTTGAGAGACAACTACGATTTAACGTACAACAAAATATAGGCAGCTACTATTTTTCCATATTTTTTGAATTTACACTATGGCTTTTGATAGTTCTTCATCTCAAATATTAAAGTAAGTTTCACCAATAACATATTATCATGCTCTCTTGTATTTAAGCTGACTCTTAAAATTGGAGACATGCTACATACAACAGTATTAGTAATATATTTGTCAATTCTACATGAACAAACAATGTTTTAAGTGAATATGAGACAAATGAAAAAAATAAAGTTGAATGAAAGGCAACTTAATAAATTATTTAAAAAAGAAGTTCTGTCCTTCTTTTGATTTATAAATAAATTGATATATTCTGATATAATAATTCACATATGCCTGATACCCAATCTAGAAAAATATAAACCACTTGCATGAAAAAGAAGCACCTAGAAGCAATAGTAAACAATTCTTTACAATTAGTGCAATACATTCAAATCTTCAAGTATGTGAAATTAACCATCCATGTTTTTGACTTTTCAAAATGTAGTAATTGATGGAGATGTATTGGAGCCTTTGTCTCTGACACTTGAGGTCATGGTGACAGCATAACTCAAATCTTAGAGCACTCGATTATCCATAAAACATGGTTAGGATTTAAACTGATGAAATACTTCCTAACACATTCTGTTTCTTCAGTATAGTATAGACTCTACAATTATGACCATTAGCAAATGTTTTGTAATAGCAGATCTAAAAGCCTGAGTTCTGTACAACAGTTGTGAATTCATTTTACAAGGAACACAGTCACCCTATTTAGGGATCAAAATCAATAGTAGACAGTAGAAAAGCAAAACTCAGTCCTCTGAGGTTTTTGTTTTTTTTTTTTTTTTTTTTTAGCAATTATATGAGATAGATTCCAGGGTCTAGGAGAAAATAATAAAAGCACAAATAAAAATTGAAGGACATTGGCTGTGAAGGTTAGCCACATTGAGGAGGGACATCTAATAACTCTTCTAGTGGTTACAAATTGAGCATATCGATTATTCAGCTCAGGCACCAAGTATCTGACAGACAGATATTATTTCAACAAGAAAAAATATTAGGAGTGGTACAAATAAGTCATTAATTTGGGGGAGAAGTGTAGAAATTTTGTCCAATGTATTTGATTTTTACTTTCAATGATATATATATACATATATATATATGTATATATATATACTGTATCTATTTTCCTAGTAAAAATAATAACCGATTTTTCTTTCTGACTAAAGTTTCTAGTTAGATAAAAGCAATGCATAAAACATAGCATATTTTCATATAATATGACACTTTAATATCCTTAACTGCATATACCCAGTTTTCCATTGTGAGTTTTTTTTTGTGGTGAATGTTTAGAAATAGGTTAGAGATTAGTCAACATTAGTAAAGTGTTCCTTTTAGGATGGGGAGGAGTCTAACATTTATGATTTTCCAGTATAAGACACAAGTTCTGTCTTTTTAAGTAGTTCTTAAGTACAATAAGAGGACTGTTTGTACAGTGAAGTAGGTGCATGTCTCTACTGAACTCTTGGGTAACTATGCCATGGTTGTCTTGTTGTTTATGAATATCATAGCTGTTCAGGACTACTGCTTGTTTCTCTCTCTTGGAATCTTGCATGACTCCTTCTGGAACCATGAAAGCTAAACTTCCGTAAGGATGTTTTCAAATCAGTTCCAGATTAGAGGATTCTCTGCCCTGTGTCTTAAGTGGTTAGTGTTTTCATTAATAGGGACTTACCTTTTACCCCTGGGGATTATAGCAATACACTGCAATAATTGAGAAATACCTTAAACAATGTTCAAAATGTTAAATGGGGACTTCTCTTGTCTAGTATTGGATTTTTTGTTAGATGACCTTTTTCTTTTTGAGGGGTCATCATCAATACTGAGGGAAAGATTTTATTTAAACCATAACTGTATATATGTGGTTTAAACCATAAGTGTATACTGTAGGTCGGTGGTTTTTATGGGGGGTATAGATAGTTAATAGAACAATTCCTTCTGTCTTTTTCAGACACTTTACACTTTGCTTCTGTATTTATTCTGTTTCCTCATGAGAATCCCTAAGCTTTATCCATTTCTCATACTGGTACTCTGATATTCTACTTTAATTGCTTTTTTAAAGTCCCCAAAGATAATATAAATATATATGCATATATATAATATATATATATACTATATAAGTACATAGTAATAAATATATTTCAATGAATATGATATATAAGATATATTTATGTAAATAAATATATAAATGCTCAAAATACATAAAATGAATGTCAATACATTTACACATATATAAATATATTTATAAATAACAGAAATGGTGAGTGATTTCCAACAAAAATATATGAACATAGCCAGATGGGGAAAGGAGATATCATTGTTGCTACTCTAACAGTATAAAAAAATTGGGGGGAAACAATTTCAGAAATTATTGGAAGTATTTACTGTATCATTAAGATTTATAAAAGTCGAAACCACAGGCACAATATAGGATATATGAATGACTGGTGAATATTCCTCCAGTATCTTTGGGCAGTTACATTAACTCTGCAAAACCTTAAACAGTATTTGAAATGGCTACAATGATTCTTCTTACAACAAGAAATGAAAAACATCAAACTAATTAACACAAAGCTCAGATAATATTGTCTTCAATTTATTCTCAGCAAGCCACAGCATTTCTAAATTAGCAATATAATGATATAAGGAAAGTGATCATTTCTGACTTGTTCTGTTAAGATGGAACTATTAAAACATATTAAAAGAGGAATACAAGAAATTGGATAGAAATCATCTCAGTATTAAAGTAAGAAGAAAAAACTCACTTTAAAAATACTGATTTTAGGAGCTACATTGAATATATGATATTTAAGAATATACTGCATATATATAAGCTCAATGAAAGTATCATCTTTAAAAACTATAATAAGGATTCTCTGAATAGAATTTAAGAGACGAAGTTAAAATCAGAATGGAAAGAATATATGAGCTTTGAAATTGAAAAACAAAGTACAATTCTGTGAAATAGTCAAGTGTAAGACTTTTCCCACACTGAGGAAAATGGAAGTTAAAATTGTGAAAAAGCTTTAGGAAAAGCTTCTGTATCTGTGGACATAAGTATGGCTGTAGATACTGGAAGAGGAAATCCCCAAAACACTGAAAAGTAACCAGATGCCAAAGTTCACCAAGTCAAAATCCAGCAAAGGGAGACTCTATAAAGAGGAAAAAATCTGAATGTCGATTTTCTTATGAATTTGGCCAAACTTGTTCAACTTTATACTAGAAGTATTACATTTTTATGTGCAAGAGGTACTTACAGCCAAAACCCCCAAAGTGAATCCATCATTAGATTTCCATGCATAAAAATCTAGAAGCATCAACCACTTACTGCGTAAAGGTCATTTAGGGAAAAAAAGTCAGCCTAGATGCAAAAACAGCATTCAGCTGCTCAAGAACATACTTTACAATCCAGGCATGGTGGAGTGGACTTTACACAGCAATCTTCTCTTGAAACAGTAGAGAAAAACTGGACAAAATATTTTAAGATCATATTATGGATGATAGGTGACAGGATTTTATAAAAGCCAGTATTGGAAAAAAGCGAAGTCAAAGTATAGTACTGACTATGGCTTTTCCATCCATGTAGGTTGGTGACTGAAAAGGTATTACAGAGGTTGAAATCGCAGTGCAGCAGAACTTTCTCATGAGTAGAGAGAGTGAGGAAACAAACAAAATGTAAATCAACCTGCCAATGGGTGAGAGTTCTGGTACATAACTGAGGCTTGGGAATCTAAAGGGCTACAAATTATAATTAAAACTGAACTGAAAATAAGCCAGGGAGTAAAGCCCAGCTGTGATCATTTCAAATGCTGGTCGTATTAATTAGACATGTCATATGCCTTCCAGATGAAAAAGCAAATACTCTCTGGAAAACGCTAACACTATCCAGACGCTCAAAGCAACTCTGTAATTTCACACACAGTGTTTAAATTACAGTAAAAAAATGCCATTATGTAGATAATGAGAGGACATTTTTATAAAAACCAAACAACAACAACAACAAAAAATAATAAAAGCAGAATCTTAGAGGAAGCATAGAATATACATTCAAGAAACAAAGTAGTGATAAATACAACAATTAGTCAAAAAGATAACATGGGTGATATAGGATAAAAATGGAAAATACAAATGAAAGTCTAAGTAATTAATTTCAAACATAAGAGGCAATATTATGGGAGGATGTATATCCAAGTTGCTAGTCCAAATAGCATTAGAAACAAATGCTGTGTGTAAGAGCCAAAGCAAAACCATTCAGCATCAGCATCATTCTCTATACACTGTCCTGTGTGGTATAAGCTATACAGCATGTTTCGTATAATAAACTAGTTGATATATTTTATTGCAAGAAGTCTTCAGGGAAGTGATGGTAAAATCATTATGATTTTTTTACGAGACTCAAACAAATAACTGCAACAGTGGGATCCAGCTTCCTCTGGGAATGAAGTCACACATAAGAAAAAAAATATTCCATGTGGAGGAGAAATGGAAACAGATGAAGTCACTGGAGATACAGATGGTTATATAGAGAAATATTTGCAAGTATTTGTGCACACATGTGTTCTGGCAGTTGAATGGAATTAGAAGCAAGAAATGCATTTACTACCCACACATTGTTTTCCAAATCTATTGCCCTGTAAGGAAACGAATATTTCTTGCAGAAACAGAAACAGTTAGGTCTTTAAAGTATAGAATGTGCTATTTATTTAAAATCAGAATTAAACATGGCAGTTTGGATTCTGTGGAGAAATATATTTTTATGCAATATATAATTTTCTGAAAAAAAGTAATCAAAGGCTTAAAAATAGGCCAGAAAGCAAATTTTTAGAAGAGAACAACAATAAAAAATAAAACAAAACCTCCAAATCCATTATATTAAAAAGAACAGGATACAATAAATGTAGACTAGGCTTCTGACTTGGTGCTTAATGAAAGAAAACTGTCATTTAAGTGACTTAACCTGTGTCTGCATAGTTTCAGGTACAATTCTGGGGTAGGAGGTGGGAAATCATGTTATAAGTGGACACTTCATAAAACCTAAATGGTTCTATGGAGAAACATTGGCTTAGAATTCTGATTTCTATTTGGATGAGTTACTAATACCAAACTATATTTTGTTAATTGCATACATCAGGATAGAAGTTCTATTCTATAATTACATATAGACATCCTATTATAATATCCCTATTAATTGTAAAGAAACCCCTTTACTTACTTCTCTGGAATATTAATTTGATTTAAATAAAGTTTTTAATTAAGCATGAAAAAATGAAATCACTTTTTTAGTAGCTGTGTAATATTTCGTTGGGTAAAGCTACCTTATTATCTTAATCCATTGTTCAGTCAAGAGACATCTATGTTGTTTCCAGTTTCTGACTATTGCAAATAAAGCTTCTATGAACACAGCTGAGAAAATGTCCTTGAGGAATGATGAAGAATATTTTGGATATATGCCCAGGAGTCGTCTAACTAGGTCTTGAGGTTGAACTACTAATTTTCTGAGAAACAGCCAACTTGATTTTCAAAGTGGTTGTACAAGTTTGCACTCCCACCAGTAATAGAGGAGTGTTACCCTTTCTCCACATCCTCAAGCACAGGTTGTTACTTGAAATTTTTATCTTAGCCATTCTGGTGGGCAAAAAATGAAAATCTGTCATTTTGATTTGCATTTCCCTGATGACTGGTGAACATTTCTTTAAGTGCTTCTCAGCAATTAAAATTTTCTCTGTCCAGAAGTCTGTATTTATCTTGGAACTTAAAAAAAAGAAAGGATTGTTTGGCTTGTTGTTAACTTCTTGAGTTCATCATATATTTTGGATATCAGTCCTCTTTCTGATGAAGGCTTAGTAAAGATCTTTTCCAAATCTGTAGGCTGAATTTTGTCTTTTGGACAGTGCCCTCTGCCTTACAGAAGCTTTTCAGTTTCATTAGGTCCTAGTTGATCTTATTACCTGAACTATTGGTGTTCTGTTCAGCAATTTCTTTCCTGTGCAGTACATACAAGGTTATTCTCCATGTTTTCTTCTATCAGATTTAGCAAAATGATTACCTCCTGTAATCAGGTAAGACCTCCAATGGAGGGATGGGGATGCAAACCCAGCTACAAAACCTCTAACCCACATACTTTACAGTCTATAAGAGGTACCGAGATAAAGAGATAGCAGAAAGTGGGGGAATGGCCAACTAATGACTGGCACACCTTGAGTCTCATGTCATGAGAGAGAGCCCACCTCTGATAGGATCAATAATATTTTGCTCTACTTGCAGGTAGGAGGGCTTCATGTGATGAAGACAGATGCAGAGAACCGTAACCAAACATTAGGCAGAGCTCTGGAATCTTTTGAAAAAAGGAACAAAAGTATTGTAAAAGGCAGAGAGACCAAGGACTCCCACACAGAAACCTACAGAATCAACTAACCTGGGCACATAGAGGCTCTTAAAGACTGAACCATGAAACAGAGAGCATACATGGATCTGACCTAGTCCTCTTACATATATATTCCAGATGTACAGCTTGGTCCTGATATGGGACCTCTTACAACAGTAGTAGGAGTTGTCTCTGACTTTGTTGTTTGCCTTTGCATGCCTTTCTCCTTACTAGACAGTCTTGTCTAGTCTCAATAGAAGAAGGTGTGCCCAATTCTACTAAAACTTGATATGCCAAGGCAGGTGGGTAGCAATAGGAGGACTTTCTCTAAGAAGAAAGGCAGGGAGACAAAGGGAGGGGCCAGATGAGAGTGGGAGACTCGGGGGAGAGGCTCTGATCTGGATATAAGTATATAAACAAACTAGTTAATGAAAAACTTTTTTTTTTTAAGAAAAGGCCAACCAGAGACTACCCCATCTAGATATCCATCCCATCTGCAGTTACTTAACCCAGACACTACTGGTGATGCCAAGAAGCTCTTGCTGAAAGGAGCCTAGTATAGTTGTGGCCAGAGAGGCTCTTCTAGAGCCTGACCAACACAGATGCGAATGCTCACAGCCAACATTTGTACTGCACTCCGGTTCCCTGATGGATGAGTTGGAGAAAGGACTGAAGGAGCTGAAGGGTTTTGCAATCCCATAGAAAGAAAAACAATATCAATCAAGGTCCCCACCTCCCCAGAACTCCCAAGTACTAAAACACCAACCAAAGAGTACACATGGAGGGACCCATGGCTCCAGCTGCATATGTAGCAGAGGATGGCCTTATCTGGCACCGATGTGAGGGGAGACCTTTGGTTTTGTGAAGGCTTGATGCCCCAGCATAGGGGAATGTTAGGGCATTGAGGCAGGAGTGGGCAAATGGGTAGAGGAGCACCCTCACAGAAACAGTGGATAGGGGGATTGGATAGGAGGTTTGCTAAAAAGAAAATGGAAAAGGAATAAAATTTGAAATGTAAATAAACAAAATAACTGATAAAAATAAATTGAACATAATCTAAAGAGGAAATATATTTAAATAAGTAAATTATAAATGCAAGACAAGTATATAAATGTAGATTTTATTCTGCAAAGCAGATGGCTGTAGGTCTTACACTCTTTTAGAATACCTCTACTCATTACCAAAGTCACTTAAATATTTTTGTTATTTGTTCCAGAAGCACCTCACTGCCACAAAATCAGCTGTTATAATAAAAAGCCACAAACAAACTGGGTAAAATTAAATGAAATCAAACAATTTCTCAGAAATTCCTCTCTTGCATATATATTATCAACAATCTCACAAACTAACATTAATTTTGTATGAGAGTTAAAAGTATGTTTTTTACAGTCAAAATAAAAATTGTAAATTAAATTTCGTCAATAGGATAATGCATATTATAATAAGTTCATAATGCAATATCATTGATAAAATACTAAAAACCTTATATGTAGCAGTATATGCCACTAAACTTTGAATGAAAAAGTAATAGATTGACAATAATATCTAAAGCATGATATGCTTTATAAATAATATTTCATGCAAAAAGTATACCTTGTATGTTTATTTATTTTCCTTTAATGATTGATTCAATGGTTTCCTCACAATATTCTCCTTGATGTTAGATCCAGCTATTCCCTCACAGGGTTCCCTTTAACTGAGGAAATGGCATTTCTTTCCATTAAATGTGAGAAGACACGGTGGTTACTTTCTTGTAATCAAGAGGTGGGTGCATTGAGAATGTTTCTCTGGACTCAATATTTCTACCTTACTTTCATGGTTGACTGAATCTCAGGAATCACTGGGTTGTCACAGGACATTTAGCTTCCCTGAAGGTTTTTCAGGGTGAAAGGAACAAAAACGTGTTTTACTCCTATAGCAGATTAAGAGGAAGCCCACAAAGGTGATAATATTATGTTGTATATTAACAGTTATAACTGAATAGTTTATCGAACTTAAAATGAACATGTTTAAATTAAATGAAACTATATTAGCTAAGCTGTAAATATTGTATGCAGAATTCAAAAGTGTAATTATTTTCACAGCACAGTAATTATATATTGATATATATTCCAATTTTAATCACATAGAATTAGATGAGCAAGAAAATCAGATAAAAATTAGTATGTCAAATTTCCCTATGTGTATAATTTTATTACGTAGAAAATATAAAGGAAAGGTATTAAAAATTTGCCAAGTGTTTATGACAGTATCTTAGATGTAACATAACAAAAATAACAAACACAAAACAAAACAAACAACAAAACCAACAAACATATAAGCAAAAAAACCCATCACATTCATGTTAAAAGAGAAATGGTAAGACTTTCTGAAAAACATAGAGAAGGACCTCGACAAGCTGAGAGAAACCATATTCCTGTAGGAGAAAAATCACTATTGTAAAGATAGCAGTTTTCCTTCAATTACTCTATACATCCCTAAAAGATTTTATGAAATTTGTCAAACAAACCAGCATGGACCTAAAGTATAAGATACAATAATAGTTTGCATGTGTTAGAAAAGAGAAGAACTTACAGATATTGCAATTTATAAAATATGAACCCAGGGTGATAGGATAAAAGGTCTAGAGAATGCCATCTTCCCGAGCTCTATGGAAAAATAATATTAATCATGGGCCTTCACACTATAATATAGGAATTATGATGCCTTACCTAATATTACCATAAGTAATACTTTGACCTGATTAAAGCTTAAAAAATCTCTATTTTTGTGGGAAATGCAAACATTTTGGTCCTTGCTACTTTCTGCTTAACTCTGACATTCATCAATGCCTCACCAGTGTTGAGCACTCCCTTGAAGTCAGTTGTCAGCTTTGGGGCATCTTCCCACTGTCTATGAGTTATGTAATCCTGACACAGGATGAACATGCCAGCTCACTTATTTATGGAATCTCTGAAAACATTTTAGTCTTTGTGTTAAACAGGATAAAATAGTGGTCATAAGAAGTTACCAGAATCAGGGAGAAGAGGGAAATGAGATGTTGGTCAAAGTGTTCATATTAGAGTAAGTGGTCATATTAGAGTAAACTAGATAGAAATTTTGGTCTCCTTCTGACCAAGAGATTATTGTACTTAATACTTCTGTACTATAGATTTCAAAACATAAAGAAAGAAAAATGATTTTTAATGTTCTCACAAAAAGAAATGATAAATGTTTCAGGTGATAGCTGTGTTAGTCTTAAAGGATTATTGACATCATATGCATAGAAGTTGAAACATTTATATTGTAACCATAAAATATAATTTTCATGTGTAAATGAAAAAAATTAAAAATGACCCAAGTCTTATTTCAGTTGAAGGATGGTCATCCTTCTCACTGCTGCCTCCTTAGATATCCTGGCTCCCCAGTATACCTAACCTGTGTGCCTGTGGGTGGTGGAGGGAGAACTAAGTAAATTACAAGAAAAAAAGGGAAAGATTAAAGACCAGAGAGAGAGAGAGAGACTTACTAACAGACAAACCTTGCCACGAGACTTCAGATGTGCCTATTCCTCAAATCTGCTGTACTCACAGGATCCTAGCAATGGATAATGAATTTAAAAAACACAAGACTGACCAAAACAAGCCGAACACAAAGTCATTCATACTATAGGATTCAGTTAGTATCAGTTTAATGAATTGGCCAAGCATATTCAATGCCTGCCTTTCTTTTGGAAGGATTGTCATTTGGAATGGGCCTAGTGAACTTTCTTTGGTGATAGAAATGCCTTTATATTGAAATTGCTATGTTGATTATGTGAGGATGTCTATATTTTCAATTTGATTGCTAATTTCCATTTGAATTGCCCGTTTTACCATATTTAATTATATATCAAAATCATGGGACAGAACAGAGAAATGAATTTTTAATGGCCAAAAAGCTGTCAAATATTATAAAGTCTGTGGAACCACTAATTTACAGTATGTTAATCTCCATTTTTCATATCTTGTTACCTTTGTTAATCCTCATAGAAAAATAGGGCAGTGTAAAGAGTTATTATTTTCACTTTAATAGGGAGGAAACTAAGCATATGGAAGCTAACTAATTTCCAAGAGTTATAGAAAACCAAAATTGAGAATCAGTTAATTTGTTTCTAAAATTCAATTCTTTATTGTCACACTTTTACACATCATGGTCACTGTTGTAGAAAGCAAGAGGTCCATGGCTTACAGATAGCATTAGATGAACCAGAACAACAGAAGAAATTGACACATATAAATCCAGAAGTCCAGAGTGGATATTTTTAAATATTCTGATGACCTTCTTTTATTCTGTGGAGTCAGCCCAAACCTGAATTCTCCTGAGCAGTGTTTATCAGTCAATAGTACCCATTGTTGTATAAAAGTTCACTGTGCTTTGCGAAAGACAGGTAGTTTGCATCTAAGTTTCAATGTACTCATGTTTAATGCTTTGTTATGGTAATTGTCAAAAGGAAACATCCCCAAAGATTTACTGTGTTTAAGTATAAACAAACAAACAAATCCCCCCAGATGTCAGACTCTAAAAGTTTGAACTACTCTGGGTACCTAAGTCACACTGTACCAAGTTTCACTGTTTTAGATTCCCTGCCAGTTGTTATTCTTTTTAACTGGATACATTATTTATTTACAGTTCAAACTTTACCCTCTTTCCCTGTTTCCTCTCCAGAAACTCCCTATTCCACCTCCTCCCCCTGCTTCTATAAGGGTGCTCCCCCATCCATCTACCCACCCATGCCTCACTGCCCTGGCATTCCCCTACACTGGGGCATCCAGCCTTCACAGGACCAAGGGCCCCTCTTCCCCTCCTCCCACTGACGCCCAACAAGGCCATCCTCTGCTACATATTCTGCTTGAGCCATGGGTCACTCCATGTTGTCCTTTTAGGTTGGTGGTTTAGTCCCTGGGAGCTCTGGGGGATCTGGTTGGTTAATATCGTTGTTCTTCCCAGCTGCTACACTTGAAGGCACACACATATACTGTCAGTATCATCACTACCATCACCATGTTTTCTTGAATCCTGAAAATCACTAATATTTGGAAAATGCTTTTTTCATTGTGTACAAAGGCTTCCTTAACAATACTCATTGTCAAAATCTGGGCTCTCTTCCTAGTTATTCCAGCCCACATTCAAAGTATAATTATTTTCCATTCACAAGTAATTCAAAATCATAGCATATACCTTAGTCTAAATATTTGTGAATTTTTTAAAATTCTAGCTTAATTCCAATCAGCCATGTCCTGCTCAGACTGATTACATCTCTCTTCTAACTTTTCCTATTTTGTGGAACTCTATTTCCCCAACTTATTTTAAAAGGCAAGAATACGAATCTATACAATACATGACAAAATTGTTGAGCTTCTTTTTATTCTAAGTATGTCGATTATTTTATAAAATATTAATAAGATAATGATGACATATGTTCTAATGAATCAAATATTATTAGCAATGTTACAATAAAAGTACAATGAAAACAAAAATCAAATATTGATAGATATGAGCTGTGAAGAAAAACACAGCAGCATGCCAGGAAATAGTAATGTTAAAAAGTAGCAGCAAGTCACATGGTAGGCTCTGTTACTGAATGACAATACAGAGGGGGACGCTCTCAGCCAGTCTTTGAACTGAGCATAGGGTCCCCAATGGGGAAGCTAGAGAAAGGACCCAAGGAGCCGAAGGGGTTTGCAGTACCATAGGAGGAACAACGCTATGAGCCACCCAGTACTGCCAGAGTTTCCAGGGCAAAAACATCAATGAGATAGTACACATGGTATTTACCCATGGCTACAATGCATAGACAGCAGAGGATGGCCTTGTTGGACATCAAAAGGAGGAGAGGCCCTTGGTCCTGGAAAGGCTCGATGCAGCAGTGTAGGGGAATAGCAGGACAGGGAAGTGGGAGCGGGTTGATTGGGGGAAGGTGGAGGACCAGGGAAGGGGAAATCTTTTGAAATGTAAATAAAGAATATATCTAATAAAAGATTAAAAAAGAAAAGAAAAATAGCAGCAAACCAGGCAATGCCTCTCTGAATGTTCTGATGAAGAGTAACATTATATAGGACTTCAAATGTCTAGTAGGTAAACATATATTTTACTTTAAGAAACCAATAGAAATTAATGGTTCATCTTTGTCCTTTTATTCATGACAAAGCTTTGGTAAATTTAGCTGGTATTTGGGCTGGGAATGTAACTCAGTTGACTGTATAACATGCTCAATGCTCTGATTCAGTCCATAGTACTTCATTAAATGAGTGTGGGATAATCAACTGTCAACTTGGAACTTAAGAGGTAGAAGCAGGAAGGTCATGAGTTGAAGGTTGTCCTTAGCAGTAAGGAAACAAGCATGGGATGTATGAGAATCTTTCTAAAATTAAATAAGTAAATAACTATCTAGCTAAATGAATGAATGGAAAATAAAAGGAGCTGGAGTTTTAAATATGGTGAGCAACATATATATCTCCTTGTTACATTCTCCAGCTTTTGCTTCTGTACTTTCCTTTGCTTTAGACACCTTGGCATAGATATTATTTTTCAATTTCCTAATGTAATGACTCTTCAGACAATGAAACATTTACCATCTTGCTTCTTCACTATAAGAGAAAAGTTAATTAATTAATTAATTAATTAATTAATTAAAAAAAAGAGAAAGGATTGGAAACCAAAATAAAAGAATGGGTCAGCTTTAGATATTTTAAAAGTTCACAGCCCAATATGGTGGTCTATGCCTGTTGATTCTGATGGTTGAAGTAGGTGGATGTTATGTGTTCAAGATTTAAAGGCTAGAGTAGGTAAGTGAGACTTTATCTGTTGAAAATCTAATCAGTCAATCAATCAATCAATCAGAAAATATGATAAACATTCTTACCCCAACACACATAGCTTTTAGTTTAAAAGAAACCTCAATGTTTCCGTCCCATTAGCAATTTGTAGGGCTGCCTACAGTTTGGTGCAAGGAGAGTAAGCAGCTGCAGAGCTAGACACTCTCTCAGTATGTGTATGTACTACACACAAAAGCTCATACTCTCCAAAAGGGAATATCAACAGAGATAGTAATGAGCAAGTCATCTCTATTTTACTTTGAGTTTAGGCTTGTAAAGAAAAGGAAAAACAAAACAAAACAAAATAAAATGAAATGAAAAAAAGGTGAAAGTATAGACCAGAATGTTTCAGAGGAAATGGGCTCCAGACATGGAAGACCTGGATGTTGTTTTATGTTATAGCAGGAACCAGGCAGTAAAAAAATGCAAATTTCTCAACCCAGGGCAGCAGAAGTGCTTTATAGGAATGGCTAATGCAAGGTAAGGTCAACAAAAAAATTTATCTAAATAATTTAAGATTTCAAAAATAAAGATACATGGAAATTAAGTATAGGCCAAGAGAAAAATTATGTTTAATGTATATCTCAGCTGGCTCAGAGACATAATTGAGAAATAGGAACAATGAAAATGAGAAGGAAAACATAGATGCTAAGGGAACGAACTTGAATGTACACACATAAAACAACCTCTTAAATAAAGATAATAGAAGTACTCAGATAAAACAAAATTTCCACAAATACAATGGAATATGAAAGAATATGTTCATTTGGGAGTTATCTAAAATGACATATTAACTATTACATAAAAAAGAACCAATATGTGTGCTCTTGTTTTTGTGTGTAGTCCACAAATGCTATAAAAGTTGTGAGCAGAAGATGTTCACATGTGTATTTAAAATGAATGTTTGTAATATCTTTAAAATATTACAGCACTGAAAGACAATAGCAAACACTGAAATTAAAAAAAGTAGACAGGGCCTCCATTGCTTGTGGGATTGCAAGCTGGAAAACCACTCTGGAAATCAGTTTGGCAGTTTCTTAGAAAATTGATGACCCAACTATACCACTCCTGGGCATATACCCAGAAGATGCTCCAACATGCAATAAAGACACATGCTCCACTATGTTCAGAGAAACCTTATTTATAATAGCCAGAACCTAGAAAGAATCCAGACGTCCCTCAACAGAGGAATAGATACAGAAAATGTGGTACATTTATACAATGGAATACTTACTACTCAACTATTAAAAACAATGAATTCATGAAATTCTTAGGCAAATGGATGGAACTAGAAAATATCATCCCGAGTGAGGTAACCCAATGACAAAAGAACACACATGGTATGTTCGACTGTTATGTGGATATTAGCCCAGGAGCTTGGAATACCCAAGATACAATTCACAGAACACAGGAAGCTCAAGATGAAGGAAGATCAAAGTGTGGATACTTTGGTCCTTCTTAGAAGAGGGGTCAAAATACCCATTGGAGGAGATTCAGAGACAAAGTGTGGAGCAGAGACTGAAGTAAAGGCCATTTAAAGACTGCCACACTTGGGGACCCATCTCTGTACAGTTACCAAACTCAGACACTATTTCGGATACCAACAAGTGCTAGCTGACAGGGGCCTAATATAGCTGTCTCCTGAGAGGCTCTGCCAGTACCTGACAAATACAGAGTGGGATACTCTCAGGTAGCCATTGAACTGAGAACAGAGAAGTCAACAGAGTAGTAAACAGTGTAGAGACTCCAACAAAGGAGTAAAGAAAGGATCCAAGGAGCTGAAGGGGTTTGCAGCCCCATAGGAGGAACAACATTATGAACCAAGCAGTACCCCCAGAGCTCCCAGGGACTAAAGCACCAACCAAAGAGCACACATGGAGAGACCCATGTCTCCAGCTACATATGTAGCAGAGGATGGCCTTTTCAGACATCAATGAGAGGAGAGGCCTTCGGTCCTATGAAGGCTTAATGCCCCGGTGTAGTGGAATGCCAGGTCAGGAAAGTGTTTTCAGATGGGAAATGAGAAAAGGGTATAACATTTGAAATTTAAATAAAGCAAATATCTAATAACATATGTAGACAGTATTTTTAATTCGTTGATGAACTAAATTTCTGAGGAAGAAACAAAGATTTTTAAAAAAATAGAAAAATATACTATTTTAGAACATTGTGACTATAGGGATTTATTATTCTAAGTATTGTAAATAGAAACTCATTTTGATATACCCTGGAAGCTTTTTAAATTTAGATAATAAAAATAATCAAATCATAATATATCCATGCTTTAATTATTTGACAAACTTATGAAAAATTAATAAAATCATTAAACTCAGTCAAGATATCAATGCATGACATAAACAGATTTGCATAGGCAAAATCAGAACACAAAATAAAATACATTTTCACCTCATTAAATTATGGATTCTGAAATAGAGAATGTCAAAGACCTGATTCTATTTCATGTCATTTCTCCAGTGGCTAGATTATTTATTAATTTCATTAATTCAGTACTATTTTTGAAGTCCAATAGTCTAGGGCCTTAATCAAGGTATAGTACTAGTAATAATGACAAAAGTGTTAAAAGAAAAAAACAAAAAACAAAAAAAACAGATGCTGGAAAGAACCCAGGTATCCCTCAACAGAAGAGTGGATACAAAAAATGTGGTATATCTACACAATGGAGTACTATTCAGCCATTAGAAACAATGAATTCATGAAATTCTTAGGCAAATGGATGGAGCTAGAGAACATCATACTAAGTGAGGTAACCCAGACTCAAAAGGTGAATCATGGTATGCACTCACTAATAAGTGGTTATTAACCTAGAAAACTGGAATACCCAAAACATAATCCACACATCAAATGAGATACAAGAAGAAAGCAGGAGTAGTCCATGGTTCTGGAAAGACTCAGTGAAACAGTATTTGGCAAAACCAGAACGGGGAACTGGGAAGGGGTGGGAGGGAGGACAGGGGAAGAGAAGGGGGCTTACGGGACTTTCGGGGAGTGGGGGGAGCTAGAAAAGGGGAAATCATTTGAAATGTAAATAAATTATATCGAATAAAAAAAAAGATAAAATTCTAAAAATAAATGCTAATATTGGATCATAAAGGATTATGTTTTAAAATTTAAACAATGATTTGAGTATATATTCTCATCCCTGTCAGAGTCTTGAGAGTTGGTCGCCCAGAGATCATGTTCTTAGCTTTACATTAAAGGAGTAGTAAGTTAGAATCTGAATGTGGTAGTTCTCAAAAGTTCCTTTTATGATTTTTCTAAAGTGCACAAACATGAAACAATTAAAGGAACTATTATAGCCTACACCCATAGAGTTTATGTCATGATTAAAGATAACGGTTTTAATGTACTTAAACAGAGATCATAAATTGACATCAAATGAGGTGTTTTAAAAAATGTTCCCACAAAGGGATATGTCTGATTTGTATAAAAGCCATTAACTCTGAGTGTATGCTCCCTCCATGAACCATATCTACAGCACAAGCCAATAGAGAAAAATTGAATGCTTTGTAACCATTTTAAGATGCAGAATTAAGGGATTATTTATTTTAATATGACATATGGGAATATCCACAAGTAAACAATGATACCAACTGTCTGTGCTCTTCGCTATTATGGGTGACTTTGTAAAGCATTTACAATTTCATATAATTCCACTTTGAAAATCTATATAGAATTAGAAAAGTTAGGTGAAGATTTTAATAAAATAATACAAAGATTTCTGCATTATTTACTACTCTGTTTTACAAAATATTTTTCTTCCTTACATAATTAGCTAGTAATGTCAGTCCTTTGTAATTTCAGCAAAGATGAATAAATCTTGGAATTAATGAGAACAGGGAATGGTCCAGACATCTTGACCTTGATCTGAATATGTCTCTGGAAACATTGGGAGTGTCTTGATTTTTTTATTTTTTATCATCTAAAGAGTTGCTTGTTCTTTCTTTCCTGCTTCATTTGCCCCTAAGCTGCTATAGCGTTCCACTTTCTGATCAGTTGACAGCTTGAAGTGTTTATCTATCTCAGGTGTGAAAACACAACAGAGAAATCAGCATCATGATGCTGGCTGGGTAGAATGCAAAGTTTAATTTTACTTTATTTGTATTTTACAAGACCACTTTAGCAAGTGGCAGTGTGCCCCATTCTACGCTACTTAGGTCCAATCTGCTGCTGCTCTTCAAAGGAACAGAAGATTCTTGCACCTCAAGCCATTTTTAATTATTCAGAGTCTCTCATAGCCAAAGCTAATTGCTTAAAAATCCCTCGTACATTTTTCTTTTCCTAAGGCCCAGCCTCAACTTGCTGCTGTTAGAGATTTAGCTTTTCTTCCCTCTCTTCTCCGCATGGATTCTCCCTGGCCCCTCTCCACTCTGTTTATTCCTAAAATCTTTTAATACCTCATCGCTATTTAATGCAAAGAGATTAAATTCTAGCCCAGCTCTTTTTCATAGATGTGTACATCCCAGTTTCTGCCAAAGCTTAGCGAAGTAAAAGAACTTTGAATGAACAGAACTCTTTTGAATTAGCAGGTGCCTTGGTGGCAAGCATTTTGCAGACTTTTCCTTCTACCTATATACAAATAGTTTTTGACACTAAACAAAAAACTCTCCACAAAGAAGCTTGATATTTCTTTATAACTTCAGCCACGATGTTGTGCCTTAATGATGCTAAATTGTGGTACTTAAACCCACATCAAGATCACCTAGGATCTCATCATACATGTGCATTGTCGGCACTTAATTCATAGTTATAAAATCTGAAAAACTAAGAATTTCTTGCTGACCCTAATAGAATATAAAATTTAAGAACAGCTAAATCTAGTTCATTAAGTAAAACAATTTAATATGCATAATCGTAAGATACATATATACAGGTTATATTAATGAATATTCACAATGTTCAATATTGAAATAACAAAAGATAAATTTTTTCAAGATCTAAAATTTCTAAATCTTGGAATCCCTGAAGATCAATGTTTTGATAATAATTGTAAAATAGACAATCTTAAAAGTTCTTCCAATGTCATGTATTTATATCTTAAAGAACACCTGAGAAGCATAAAAAACAGATCACTGTACAGAAGTAAATAAGCAATGGTAACCTGCATTTTGCAAACAATCATGCAGACATTGTATTTACATTCACATATCAATGAGAAGATGAACTATATGAATGAACTGTATTCACAGCTTGATAATTGTAGTCTGCAACCTTTACATCTGCTCATCCATTATACAACTTTATTCTTTAGAGTCAACTCAACAAAATTCGGCAGCAGGAAGGGACACAAATGCTGCTCAGTCCATCCACAGCCCACCAAGCTAGGAGCTATAAAGTCCAAAGCAGGAGAACAAGAAAGGCATGTAAGGCCCTGAGAGGGACCCAAACTCAAATTCTGTGTTATTCCCAGAGCCTGGTCCTGTTGGGTGGTGTTTTCTCCAATTGTGTGAGAATCTATACACTTATATCTGGAAACCTTCAAAGGCACACCCAACCTAATGAAGCTCTCAGGATGTAGCAGACCTTTTCATGCCTGAAGAGGAACAAACCCTTTGGACAGAGCTGTTTCTCCAACAATGGTGAGTTTGATTTTTAGGATTTCAACATTTGGGTGTCAAGAACTCTATCTAGCAAGTCATACTCTTCTGAATTTATGACTCCAAACTCTGTCTTCTTCCACAGGCGTGATTGCTTAGAATAACGGTCCTGGAACTCCTATGAAGATGGGATATAGAGGGAGAATTGTCAGAAGTCAGTGGGCAGACTAGGATGGAGAATCAAGTCAGCCATCAAAGGCTCTGCCAGAATAGCCTCAGCCTGGTCCTTTGAGGAACTCTGCAACATGACTGAAGCCTACAGCGCATTTCTGCACTGATGCCATGGATTCAGGCCTTTGAAGCATCCTTTTATTAAGTGACTCACTAATGAGCACAATATCTCAGAGTTTCAGCATGGGTGTGTATCTATTCAATAAAGAATTCCCTTAGGGAAAAAAAACAACAGTCGCAGCTAATTTGTATCTGTTTGGAAAGTAGAACCTGTGCAGTAAAATATTGCCTTACACTGCAAGCTTGGAAATGAAATTGGTGTAGTTTGGATGTAGTACCTATAAATAGGATATAAATAAAGTACAGCACTAATGTTACATAACTTTTCTGTATGCAATAGCCTTTCAGTGATGACAATTTTTATGGGGTTGCATATGCTGAAAATGTAGAGTACTGCTTATATATCTAACAAAACATATTTTTACACGTGTTCCTATAAAGCACATCTCTGAAAACATCTAAATTATTCAACTCAAACCTGAATATTTTATTTTAGAATATGTAGAATATTTAATATTGAATGTCAGTTACCTTTGATAAATACTAGGAGATTTTTTATATTTTTACTTAAATTGAATGAAGTTTTGAATTTGAATAATTTTCAACTCTAGAGTAAAAATATACCAGAAAATGGATAACTTTGATAAATTAAAATTAGCAATTCAGATTTTTAGTATAGTAAAATCATCAATTTTCTTTATCTAGGAACTCTCTTGCCTCTGTGCATTGAGGTATAATCTCTCAGCACTTTACCCATTTCATGTGTTACTACAAGGGCCATGGTGATTATTTTGATTGACAGTGATCTTAGTAATCACTGACTTAAATTTTTCTTATTTGTTTTGCATGCCTTTGACTAGAAACATTTTTAAAATATAATTTTGTGCTGAATATTTTGATAGACCCACTTTTTAACATTTAAAGTGGCAATAATTCAAAATGTTTATTTAAATGTTTTCAAAATTTACATTATTTATTTAACTTTATTCAAGAAAGAAGCCTCACCAAAGATATATGAACTTATGCACATTTATAACTTTTTTCTTTTTTTATTATTATTTTCTATAATCTTTGTTTAAATTCAAAAATGATTTTCCCTTTCCTGGTTCCCCCCTTCCCATAAGTCCCATAATCCCTCTTCCCTCTGCACTTTCCCCAATCAACCCCCTCCCACTTTTCTGTCCTGGTAATCTCCAACAATGCTACATCAAGCCTTTCCAGGACCAGGGCCCTCTCCTTCCTTCTTCTTGGGAATGATTTGATATGTGAGTTGTTTCTTGGAATATTCACTTATCAGTGACTGCATTCCATGTGTGTTCTTTTGTGAATGAGTTACCTCACTTAGGATGATATTTTCTAGTATCAACCATTTGCCTAAGAATTTCATGAATTCATTTTTTTTAATTGCTGAGTAGTATTCCATTGTGTAAATATACCACATTTTCTGTATCCATTCCTGCATTGAGATATACCTGGGTTCTTTCGAGCTTCTGGCTATTATAAATAAGGCTGCTATGAACATAGGGGAGCATATGTCCTTATTGCATGCCAGGGAATCCTGTGGGTATATGCCAAGGAATAGTATAGCAGGGTCCTCCCGAAGTGTCATGAGGTACAGAGCTAAACAGAATTTCCACTTGAAAAACTTCAGATGGCTGAGAAGCACCTTAAGAAAAGTTCAACATCATTAGTCATTAGGAAAATGCAAATAAAAACAACCCTGAGACTTCATCTCACACAAGTCAGAATGGCTATGATTAAAAACTCAGGAGACAGCAGGTGTTGGCAAGGATGTGTAGAAAGAGGAACACTCCTCCACTGCTGGTGGGATTGCAAGCTGGTACAACCACTCTGGAAATCAGTCTGGTGGTTCCTCAGAAAACTGTGTATAACTTTTTAAAGAATATATATCTACTTTCATTTAAAATACATAAAAATCCTGTATAATATATACAGTGTCAGAAAAGCATAGGGAATGAACTCTAATGTTGTATGAGGCTGCTGTACCACTTCATGTTGAAAAGGTAAATTTATCAATCAGTATTTGGAAAAATGGCAATATTCATTGTGTGAGATATTGAACTGTGTGTTTGTTTATAAGGAAATAAAATAGGAATGTCTCTTGGTATCACAAAATGTCATTTTGGTGTGGTGGGCATCACAAAAAAGTTAAGAAATTACCTCCTATAGATACCTGAGTAGAGCCAACTAAATATGGCTAGAATAAAACTAAATGAAACTGAGCGAAGAAAAAGACCCTTAAAGTAGGAAGAAGTGTATCATTTGCTTTTTGATTTGTTTTTGTATACTATCTGATTAGTTAATTTGAAGTATAAATATTCTTTTTTTGATACTTAGTTTATCTACATTTCTAATGTTTTTCTCCTTTCCCAGTTTCCCCCATCTCTTCCCCCCTCCAATCCTTTCCATGAGGGTATTCCCCCATCTACCCACCCATACCTGCTTCATCTCCCTGGCATTCCTTTACATTGGGGCATCAAGCCTTCACAGCACCAAGGGCCTTTCCTCCCACTGATGCCAGACAAGGTCATCCTCTGCTACATATGTGGCTGGATCCATTGGTTCCTCCATGTATACTCTTTGGTTGGTAGTTTAGTACATGGGAGCTCTGTGTGATCTGATTAGTTGATATTGTCATTCTTCCTATGGGGTTCCAAACCCCTTCAGCTCCTCCAGTCTTTTCCCTAACTCCTCCATTGGGGACCCTGTACTTAGAACAATGGTTACCTGCAATCATCTGCCTCTGTATTTGTAAGGCTGTAGCAGAGCCTCTCACAAGACAGCTTTATCAGTTTCCTAGGTTTTGTGACTGTATATGGGATAGATCCCCAGGTGGGACAGTCACTGGATGGCCTTTCCTTCAGTCTCTGCTCCACACTTTGTCTCTGTGTACCCACCACATGAACATTTTGTTCCCCCTTCTAAGAAGAAGCAAAGTATCTACACTTTATTCTTCCTTCATCTTGAGCTTCATGTGGTCTATGAATTGAATCATGAGTATTCTGAGATTTTGGGCTACTATCCACTTATCAGTGAGTGCATACCATGCATGTTCTTTTATGATTGGATTACCTCATACAGGATGATCTTTTCTAGTTCTATCCATTTGCTTAAGAATTTCATTTTTTTTAATAGCAGAGAAGTATTCCATTGTGTAAATATACCACATTTTCTGAATCCATTCCTCTGTTGAAGGACTTTTGGGTTCTTTGCAGCTTCTGGCTACTATAAATAAGGCTGCTATGAACATATTGAAGCATATGGCCTTGTTATATGTTGGGGCATAATTTGGGTCTATGCCCATGAGTGTTATAGCTGGGTCCTCAAGTAATTCTATATCCAATTTGTTGAAGAGCCTCCAGACTGATGTCCAGAGTGGTTGTACCAGCTTGCAATCCCACCAACAAAGGGTATCATTTTGCATCACCCAAGTTGATTGATTCTTCATACAGGCAACATAAATCTTACAAAGAACTTTTGAGTAGAAAAAAAGCTTAAAATAGAGGTTTCACAAAATAACCAATATCAATCCCTAGTGTTGAAAATATAACTAGAATTTTTTATAACTAAATGATATGTGGGGCAGAATGTTAGAAACTTCTAAGAGAATTCAGAGGATAATTTTCTTGAATCATCTCCAAGGCTTATGTAGAGAGCTTTCTACAAACACTATTACCCTTCCTGATGAGGAGTCTTGACAGTCTCTAGGATATGAATTGAAGATTAGATGATTGTCTACCTTATTTCTTCCCTAGGTATTCATTTGTCATGTGCAAATCTGTATAGAAAGTCTAGCTCAAGAGACACTGTACAAATCACTTCAACTTTAAATATTTGAAATTTCAAAGGACTTAAATGAATTTTGGAAGCTTGGCCTTGATTTCCCTGTCAGCAAAGGCTTTTTACAGAAGGAAAGTCTTCATTTTAGCCATGTATTCTATGTAAATTAAAAGAATCTTCACATAAGACATCTGTTTTAATTAAAGCTGTGAAGTAGAAAGTGTCACTGAAATAACAAAGCTATCTCTTTTCTCAGCTTTCTAGCTTGCAGGTATCTCTGTGCATTGCAAATCAGAAATGCTGAAATCACACAGGCAATTCTGTGGTGAATTTCTCAATTCTCTGAAATATGGATGGAGATCCACATTTGAATATATTCATATGTTCTTTGTTTTTAAATGCCTACCTTTGATGGAACGGCCTTGTTTTTCTAAGCGTTCTGCCAGAGTTTTCTTTTTAAAGTTAATGTTTGTCCACTGTATTATATTTTAAGTGCGAAGAATTTTGTGTTCACCAGGAGATTTCAGGAAGCTATTGGAAGGGAACAGTGACAGGTCAAAAGAATGATCTGGAATTAGGCACCAGAACTAAAATGTTTAGGAAAAGAAAGAATGGCGTCTGGTCTTCATCCATAGAACAAGCAAGGGTCAAGTAGGAAGAAAAAAATCAGGGCTACAAAGACAATGAATAAAATGCTTCTTATCTAAGCGTGAAAACTAGACTTCTTATCTCCAGAAACCACACAAATGTTGGGTGTGTAAAGCAGCCTATTGTAATTACAACACCCACTCCAAAGGCAGAGACAGTGAGAGGCTGTGTATCAACAGAAAATTAACAACTCCTGTAATCAACCTAAGGCCTTAACACACATAAGTTCATGTCTATATGTATGTACATATGCATCTACACAAATGCACACACACACACACAAACACACACATACATACTAACATGCACTCACCATATAAATGTACACAAACAGACGGTAAACAGATATAAAAACAAAATCAGTGTACAAATTCAAAGATGTATAATAAAACAGGGAAAAAAATCAGACAAAGGATGGGCCAGGATCTCTGAAAGAGCAGAGAAATTAAATGCGTGTAAAACCTCTGCAACCATGTCCTAGGTGTCCATAATTTTTCTCTAATCTTAAGTTATGCATCAATATTCAAAGATCAAATGGAGCATAACTAAGAAGTCAGTAAACAGGCATAAAGCAAATTTCAAATCTGTGAAGTTAGGCATAGTAGGAGAATGTTCAGCTATGATGATTTTATCTCTTTTAGTGAGGAAAAGTTCTTTTACACTTTTGTGTGGTATATCAACAAATTTCATAGTATTATGTTAATGTTAAATTTTTATCTCTTTGTACATGTACATCAATCTCCCATTGCTAGATAAATTTCATTTTTGCTTAAAAAATAAACAAAACATTTTCATATCTTAAACCTTTGGAACATTCCATGCTTTTCATAGTAAAGCAATCACAGTTGCAGTGACAGGACAGCCTACCCTAGATATGCTCTCCAATTCACCAACTACTGAAAACAACTTCAAAGGGCAGGCAGTTGCAACAGACTAAAGAGAAAAAATTTAGTTCCCTGCAATGGCACAGTGGGGAAATTACTGGCAGAATAAAGTAGTAAGAATAAAGAATAAGCACAATTTGATTGCTGCTTCCATTTTTCAATGAGTACCAACAGTCTATGTGAGTGGCATAAGTTTATTGATGCAATCCATATTTCATACCATGATTTTTCTAATTGTTTTAAATTTGGTGTGTAGGGATATTCTTACAGTTGTTAATAAAAATAAAAATGAATTTAATTTATACCATATGGAAGATCATACTTAATTTCTCATATCAACATTAGGTATTCTCATCATCCTTTTTATTATGTTTATTCAAAATGAAATTAAAGGAAAATAGTATGTGGTATTAAAAGTACAATATGGCAAACTGTTTATTTCAAAAAACAGAAACAGTAATATGATATCTCAAAATATACATTTTAAAATTCCTTTCATTGCGTGTCTAGTTAAACTGTAGGGGACAAAAGATTAAAAACCTTACGTGTGTTGCAAGAGCACTCGATAAGAATATCAAGAATCATCTCGCCCCTACCACACAAAACTTTCCATTTAGAGTTTAATTTTTCTTACATTTTGCTAATGCTAAGTCCTTATGATGTGAAAGTTACTAAAACAAATCAAATTTTAAAATAACTTGACTACTGACAATAGACAACATGCATTTGGCTATAAAAATGGAATTACTGTTATCCAAAACATGCTGGTTCTTAATGAAGTACATCAAAATGTCTGCTAATGTCATCTAAGACTTTGTTAATATAATAAAATAAAAATATCAGTAAGCTTAATACATTGGAGAATTATGTATTCTTCTTCATAAAAATTGACAAAAGATAATAAATCCAAAGCTCAATGTTTACCATCCATCCACATCTGTAAATATAGCAGAAGTGATTTATATTCACAATTCTATGAATGCCTCTACTTTCTGATTTTTGAATTATGCCTCTTAAAATATACTGAATCAATCTTGAAGAGTTATATGACAGTGAAGATCCTTGAAAGTGTATCTAATACAGCCTGTTGGCTTTAGCTGCAAAGGCATAAAAGCCATGCTGGGCAGGTGAGTCCTAATATTCAATAACTACACAGAAACAGACTCCCCATGTTCTGTTTTAAATGAGGCCATTTTCAAATTCTTTGACCTTTGCTATCAAAGCAGTCCCTCAATATGTGGGACTGGATTTATGCTGCAGTTTCTTAAATTGATTTATTCAGTGGAAATAGTGATCAACATAACTCTGTACCATTTAGGATTCTATCTGTGAGTTCAAAGTAATGACATGAAATGTTAAGAAGTCTCATTTAAGTCCCCCGTGCCAAATTAATATTCAAACATTCGAAATATACTAGTTTCAGTTTTTCATTGAAGCAAAATAACCATTCACTTATTCACTTTAATGCTATTCTATATTACAGAATTTTTGTTTTAGGCTTAAGTGCTGAGCTAGTGTTCTATCTCAGTTTTATATTCCCAGGAACAAATTATGAGATTTTACTTGGATCTCAGTAAACTAATGTTCATTACTATTTTTGGATTTGATTTTCTTACTAAAAAGGAATAGTCAATGGACTCCTTATTTTGGGAGAATTACACCAGTGTGCATGTTAGTATTACAAAAAAAATGTGAAGAAGAAAAATCTACATTAATATTTTAGCCTAGTTGAATAAAAAAGAATGCTTTTGTTACTGCTTAAATTATCAAATCGACAAAGAAAGGGATTGGTGATGCTTCTTAAACATTTCTCATTGGCATAGTACACTGGACCTGCCAAGAGATATCATAGATATTATACAAACTTATTAGTTATACTTACCACTCTGTTGATATCAAGCAAACAAACAAGCTAAATACCAAACCCCAAACACTCTCTGACCAAAAACAACTTGGAAAGGAAAGTATGTATTGGGCTCACACTTCACAACGGTCACAATTGTGGATAGTCACAATCCAACATCAAAGTAATTCAAGGCAGGAACTTAAGCAGAAACTGAAGCCATAAAAGAATAATATTTGGCTCATTCTATGGCATTCCCTACTAGCGTTCATATGCAGATCAGACCCTCCTACCTAATGAAAATATTACCTATAATTAGTGGAGATATCACACCTCAATCATCAATCAAAACAGTCTTTCATAAGCCAGTCTGGTAAAGGCAGTACTAAACTGAGACTCCCTCTTTCAGACTGACACTAAACCATGTGAAATTGACAATAGAAACTATTTAAATCTCTCTAACACTTGTTTAATTTAACACAAAAACACATCACTGTTTTTGTTGTTCAATATTGTTCAATCTCCAAGATATGATGTCAATATCCTATTATAAAATGCACTATAAAATAAAAGCTCCACAGTTAAAAAAAAAAAAAAGAATCCACCACTTAAAAGCTCAAATCATTTTAACTGTAGGTAACTGTAAATCAAAAGTTCTGTCCTTTTTTAATTTAAAAATCAAAGAAGCAGGGCATAAAGGCAATCAGATCAAAACATTCAAAATTCAACAGTATAATTTGTTCAATGAGACAAGCCTCTGGGTGACAACAGGTTTTGGTAGCCCCAATTACCCAATTCTATTTTTTTGTAACACAAACAATTTGTCTTCAAGGCTCAAATAATCTTCACTCTTGACCTATGTCTCTCCTTAAATGTCCCCTGGTCCCTGTATCTCAAATATCGTGAGGTCTCAACTAGTTATGATAATGTACCATCATCTAATTGCAAGCCCCTTTATAGCATATGTTCTCTGTAGTGACTTTTACTAAGCATTACAGGTTCTCAGGTAAATATATACTTTACCCCATGATCTTCCCTTGTATTAACAGTCCTGCATAGCCTCCCACATGAATCAAAATAATTTTCCTCTAAGTTTAGAGTTGGGTTTATTTCCTAGATTGCCATTACCCTAAGATAAAAAATAGTGATAATAAAGTTAAAACTGATGAATAATTAAGAGTAATTTGGCAGATTACAGAACAAACTGCCACAGTTAGTTCTCTGACTTACACACACACACACACACACACACACATACACACACACACACACACACACATTCACACAAAATAATTTATAAATGAATCAGTAAATATTTTCAGAGTAAATTGATAATTTCAATAAATAGGTGGGCTGGAAAGATGGAACAGTGGTTAAGAGCACTGACTCCTCTTCCTAAGGTCCTGAGTTCCAATGCCAGCAACCACATACTAGCTCACAACCATTCATAATGAGAGTAGATGCCCTCTTCTGGTGCATCTGAAGACAGCTACACTATACTTAGATATAATAATCAGTAAATATTTAAAAAAATAAATTAAGAGTAAAATTATGAAAATAAAATCATAGTAAAAACAGAAAAAATGCAATACCCCTAAAGGTTAATCTACAGTCTTCCCCCCCCCCTTAACAAGTAGTTTTTCAATGTCTTTAAATATCTCAGAAGTAATCATAAACTTGCATCTTTCAGGAATTTTGTGAACTATGCTTTGCAAGTTGATTTATATGGTGAGCTTTTTGGGAAGACCTTCCAATGGAATTCTAGTATTCTTCCACTTGATGGATTTGTCAGATTTGATAATCATGTGCACTGCCTCTGGATATATTTTTTCAGACAAACACAATAGATTTTTACCTCTCCCTTCCATTTCCATTCATGCCCTATTGGTTAAATGGCTCATGTGCATCACAACCTGCTGAAGTCCAAGAGACAGAAAGATTAAAGTTACTCAACAGTGCTTATCTTTTCAATACTCAGTGATCCTAGGTATCTTTCAGTGATTGCATTCACAGACTTATTTTACCAACAGGTATTAAAAATAAAAAGAAGATTTGGAAAAGTTTGCAATGTTTCATCCTGAGAAAATAATAAAACAGATTTTCTTATTTTGGAAATTTGGTTAAACTTGAAAGAAAACGCCATATATGTGATTGATACATATATGTGATGAGTGTAATACAAACACACACATACACTCATACACGTTTTCTACTATCTAATTTTTTAGATAAAAATTTCTAATTTTTTTATAAAAGTAGATAACACTTTTGTTCCCAAATTCCCAAAGTACATTTTGAAACTTTTTTCTTTTTATTGTAAATTATTTCTATAGTAGATAATCATGATCCTATTTTTATCATAACCACACATATATATGGCATATAGAAGTAAAAAATTCTTTGTAATACTTCTCTAAAACTTATTTTTAAATGTTTTTCCAGATTATATGTTAACATAGCAATTAAACACATACCTGACACAACCTGGACAATACACACTTTCTCTGAAATTTCAAACCTCCTGAGAGAGTATCAAGAATTTCTTTCCTTTAATTATTTAATTTCTTCTCTAGAGAAATTCCCTGTGTGGTTTTATGTAGCATAAATTTAACATTTATGGCACAATTCAGTAATGCTGTATTAAAAGAAAGCCACCTTTCAGAATGAGAGCTATCTTATTTTTATCAAAAAAATTGAGTATATTTTTCTCTCTCCCTATAAAATGTATTCTATATATTCATGATCCATAAAAGCACCTTAAAATCTCATACTTATGACAGTAAATGACACCTTTTAAATATTCTTAGGAAGTACAAAAGTACAAAACCTCTCAGAAGGCTCATATAATATGCAAAATAAATTACTATGCCACTTCATTTAATGAATATTAAGTCAGCTTCTTTAGCTACTTGTATCATTCATTTATTTCACTCAGCTGAATAGTCTAATAATATTTTCATTAAATATTTATTTGAACAATCAAACACTGCAAATGAAGAGTGTATCCCCTGACATTCAAGACAGTTTCCCAGCTGAAAGCAGAAGTTCATTATGTTGATAGGGCTCATTTGCAATGGCTCAGAATGATGTTTTCCATTAGCTTTATATGTGATATGTCTGACATTAGAATAAAGACTGTCCATCATGCCTTCTGATCTTACATTTTATTCATTTACTGAGAAAGTATTGAGTATAGATGATTAACCACATTTATGATGCCAATTCAGTTAATAAATTATTAACACTACTTCTAGTTTTTTAAAAATTTAATTATTTTATTGTTTGAGATTATAGTATAATTGCACTATTTCCTTCTTCCCTTTTATCTACCCAAATCCTCTCATACTCCTTTGATTTAAATCAATGAGAAATATATTCTTGGTAATATAGTCATATGTTTTATATAACCCAATTGAATTATATCCGATTAAATAAATATTAATTTCATTTGACTTCAGGTTAATTGGGATTTTTAAAATAATTTTATTTAAAAATGACATAGATAAATGTTTAATTTTGATCATATTCATGCTCTCTTTCTTGCTCAAATTTTGCCTAAGTCTAACCTCAATGAAAACTTATGAATTCTTTAATATAATAATGCTGGAAAATATGGTGTTTTAATTTTATTGTATTTATTTTGAAATCTTAAATCTGTATAAATCAATTATGTGCCTCAAATATTGGGACTGCTTTCAAAGATCACTATACTAAGGTCCACCATATATATCTACAATTTAGTTTTAGAATGCAAATTCAATTCCATAATTTTAAGTAAATCCATAGCTTGTTTACTCACCTTTTTGAATATTTATTCTGTTTAACCTGAAAAGGACACAAATAATTACCGACTCTTTTATGACATTCTATTTAAAAGATATAATTAGTGCTATAAACTTGAAAATTGCAGTAAATGCATGTTAATTCTATCATTTAAATAGAACTAAACATTTTTTATTTCCATTTACTGTAGTTGATATACTTAAGATTGATCACTGTTAAGGGGACCCATACTCAGCTAAAGATCATGTATATACCATGAGTTCTGGTTTCAGGTTACTAGCAGATTTTTCCAAAACTGTTTAGCTTCAATAGCCTGGCTGTTCAGCTACTATTTATGCAACAAATTCAGTCAAGAGGTTTTAACAAAACCAGAAACTCTTGGTTATAGCAACAAGACTTTCATTCACAATAACCAGTCAATGACCTACAATAACTTCATGTGATATAGGGACCTGACTTATTATCTCTACTTCTTTTAGGGATTCCAAGAAGAAAAACAGACTCAGTTGCTGCTAAATCTCTTTTCTTTTTTTCTTTTTTTTTTTTTTAAGTTTTTTTTATTTGATATATTTTTTATTTACATTTCAAATGATTTCCCCTTTTCTAGCCCCCCACTCCCCGAAAGTCCCGCAAGCCCCCTTCTCTCCCCCTGTCCTCCCACCCAACCCTTCCCACTTCCCCGTTCTGGTTTTGCCAAATACTGCTTCACTGAGTCTTTCCAGAACAGGGGGCCACTCTTCCTTTCTTCTTGTACCTCATTTGATGTGTGGATTATGTTTTGGGTATTCCAGTTTTTTGGTTAATATCCACTTATTAATGAGTGCATACCATGATTCACCTTTTGAGTCAGGGTTACCTTACTTAGTATGATGCTCTCTAGCTCCATCCATTTGCCTATGAATTTCATGAATTCATTGTTTCTAATGGCTGAATAGTACTCCATTGTGTAGATATACCACATTTTTTGCATCCACTCTTCTGTTGAGGGATACCTGGGTTCTTTCCAGCATCTGGCAATTATATATAGGGCTGCTATGAACATAGTAGAGCATGTATCCTTATTACATGGTGGGGAATCCTCTGGGTATATGCCCAGGAGTGGTATAGCAGGATCTTCTGGAAGTGAGGTGCCCAGTTTTCGGAGGAACCGCCAGACTGATTTCCAGAGTGGTTGTACCAATTTGCAAGCCCACCAGCAGTGGAGGAGTGTTCCTCTTTCTCCACACCCTCTCCAACACCTGCTATCTCCTGAATTTTTAACCTTAGCCATTCTGACTGGTGTAAGGTGGAATCTCAGGGTTGTTTTGATTTGCATTTCCCTAATGACTAATGAAGTTAAGCATTTTTTAAGATGCTTCTCCGCCATCCGAAGTTCTTCAGTTGAGAATTCTTTGTTTAACTCTGTACCCCATTTTTTAATAGGGTTGTTTGGTTTTCTGGAGTCTAACTTCTTGAGTTCTTTATATATATTGGATATTAGCCCTCTATCTGATGTAGGATGGGTGAAGATCTTTTCCCAATTTGTTGGTTGCCCATTTGACCTCTTGATGGTGTCCTTTGCCTTACAGAAACTTTGTAATTTTATGAGGTCCCATTTGTCAATTCTTGATCTTAGAGCATATGCTATTGGTGTTCTGTTCAGAAATTTTCTCCCTGTACCGATGTCCTCAAGGATCTTCCCCAGTTTCTTTTCTATTAGCTTCAGAGTGTCTGGCTTTATGTGGAGGTCCTTGATCCATTTGGATTTGAGCTTAGTACAAGGAGACAAGTATGGATCAATTCGCATTCTTCTGCATGCTGACCTCCAGTTGCACCAGCACCATTTGTTGAAAAGGCTATGTTTTTTCAAACCAGACAAAATATCAACATTGAGAGGGGATAGTACATACAAATCCAACTCCTAACCAAGAAACTATTTGAAACTGATTCCTGCTGATAAAGGCCGAATAAACTTATCCTATGGAATCTCCCTGCGTGCCTAGAAGTAGTTGGCTAACATAAAATGGCCTCTGTAGCTCATTTGTCATTTTGTTTATTAGTTTTGGTAGGCTTTTGTTTCATATTCATATTTTTACTCATATTTTGTTTGTGTTTGTGCTTGGTTTTATTTTTAAGACACACACACACACACACACACACACACACACACAGAGAGAGAGAGAGAGAGAGAGAGAGAGATGGAGTTAAGTGATTAGGAAGATATGGAGGGTCTAGAATGAATTGGGGGAAAAGAAAATGATCAAAATATATTTTAGGAAGACAATTGAAATCAGGATAACATAAAACAAGCAAATACTATTGCCTTTCCTTCATTTCAACTTTTTAGGTGTGGCCCTCTGAAGAGAAATGTTGTTGACTAAGGTGACCATATTTAGAAAACAGAATTATAGAACATCCAGAGAATTTTTTAAATGAGTATGCTCTATGTAAAATTTGGAACATGTTTGCTCTGCATAGATACAATCTTTCGCTAGTAGTCATATATATACTATATACACATAATGTATATACATATATAAATAGTATATTATACACACACATATATATGCACACATACATTATATACACACATACACACACACACATACATATATATTTCATAATACCCATGTTCTTTAGATTTGCCTAGACAGAACAAAGAAGCTTGACTTCTTTCTTTTTATAGTTTTACATACATACATACACACACACACACACACACACACACATTTCATAATACCCATGTTCTTTAGATTTGCCTAGACAGAACAAAGAAGCTTGGCTTCTTTATTTTTATAGTTTTTCTATTCTTCTCTCATATTTTTCAGGAAATTTATCTTCATAAATAACTTTAATAAAAATAAGGGTCAGTTTCTGAGGAATCTAATCTGAAATAGCCAAGAATATTTGTTATCTTCTCATACATATTAACAAATTTCTCCTCAAATAACCTTCTTTGATTAACAAAATTTTTCATTCATTAAAGCTGTTTCTAGTACATGACATATAGATGATATTATATTCACAGTAAAGTTATAGAAGATCAATATTGCCTGAGAAGGAAATGGGAGGGAGATTGGAAACATGATGATAGAAAAGAGATTTAGATCTTTCACATGTTTAGTAAGAGTCACCCAAAATACTTTATACTGTTTGTGGCTATTGTGAAGGGGGTCATTTCACTAATTTCTTTCTCAGCCTGCTTATCCTTTGAGTATAGGAAGGCCACTGATTTGCTTGAGTTGATTTTATAACCTGCCACTTTGCTGAAGTTGTTTATCAGCTGTAGGAGTTCTGTAGTAGAGTTTTTTGGGTCACTTAGGTAAACTATCATGTCATCTGCAAATAATGATAGTTTGACTTTTTCCTTTCCAATTTGTATCCCTTTGACCTCCTTATGTTGTCTAATTGCCAGAGCTAGTACCTCAAATACAATATTGAAAAGATAAGGAGAAAGGGGGCAGCCCTCTCTAGTCTCTGATTTTAGTGGGATTGCTTCAAGTTTCTCTCCACTTAGTTTGATGCTGGCTACCGGTTTGCTGTATATTGCTTTTACTATGTTTAGGTATGGGCCTTGAATTTCTGTTCTTTCCAAGACTTGAAGCATGAAAGGATGCTGAATTTTGTCAAATGCTTTTTCAGCATCCAATGAAATGACCATGTGGTTTTTTTCTTTGAGTTTGTTTATGTAGTGGATTGCATTGATGGATTTCCGTATATTGAACCATGTGAAAGATCTGTATGACAAGAACTTCAAGACTCTGAAGAAGGAAATGGAAGAAGACCTCAAAAAATGGGAAAACCTCCCATACTCATGGATCGGTAGAATCAATATAGTTAAAATGGCCATTTTGCCAAAAGCAATATACAGATTCAATGCAATACCCATCAAAATCCCAACTCAATTCTTCACAGAGTTAGAAAGAGCAATTATCAAATTCATCTGGAATAACAAAAAACCCAGGATAGCTAAACCTATTCTCAGCAACAAAAGAAATTCTGAGGGAATCAGTATCCATGACCTCAAGCAATACTACAGAGCAATAGTGTTAAAAACTGCATGGTATTGGTACAGTGACAGGCAGGGGGATCAATGGAACAGGATTGAAGATCCAGAAATGAACCCACACACCTATGGCCACTTGATCCTCGACAAAGAGGCTGAAAACATCCAATATTAACTATATTGATTCTACCGATCCATGAGTATGGGAGGTTTTCCCATTTTTTGAGGTCTTCTTCCATTTCCTTCTTCAGAGTCTTGAAGTTCTTGTCATACAGATCTTTCACATGGTTCAATATACGAAAATCCATCAATGCAATCCACTACATAAACTCCTTTTATGTATTTAAGTTGTTTAAGGGTTCTAAAATGCTTTGATCCTACTTTCTAACCCACTGTCCAAAGACAGAGGAGCAAAAAATGGTAAATAGGACAAAGGGATATGGACCTGTTTAGAAGTAGTTCTTTGGGGCAATTGCAATCTCCACTGTCAGGATGCCAACAGTCCAGTTCAAAAAGTGTCACTAAACACAAATCAGCAGTGGTGGCATGATCCAGCCTCTGCCTGAATCAGCATGAGTCAACAGAAATGATCAGAACCAGCCATAAAGACAGAAGTTCTCTGCCATGCCTCTCTAAACAAAGTGAAGATCAGCAAATTGATGAGACCAAGGAAGCATTGTGCAGCTAGCTATGCAAACACCCTGTCACTGTCTGTTGGGTCCTACTTACACTTTCTCTAAACAACATGTGTCCTCCTATAAGTCTTGCTTTATCAAAACATAACAAGAGTCTGCTTCAGAAGTTTTAAAAACTTCTACAATAGTAGGTTTCACATGATTTTTCAAAAGGTTTTTAATAAGCCATGGGTTAAGAACAGTTTGAAAGAATACAGATTCTCAGTCACTTCCAGCTCTCTGTATTCTGCAAAAGTGGGTCACGGACACTTGAGAGCTGCTTTCCCACTAGCCAACACAAGAGCTACCAGATATTTGAACAAAAGTCACACCGGGAGGTGACACAGAGCTGGCACAAAGATCTGAGGAGCTACAGGCAGTCCATGGTGGCAGCACCTGCTCTACTCACATTATCCTAGGAAAATTGATTATATGCTTGTGCTAACAATGGATTTGTCTTGAAATAACTCATAATACAAATTGGAAGAAAGGCTTTCTTAAATTGGAAATAGGAGATTCTTTCAAAAACTGAAAAAAAGGAGAAATACCTTCTGAACACTCATTTTTTTTTTTTGCATTCCAACAAATTTTCCTGCCACAAAACTTAACTTATTTTATGTATCATTTTTCTGTGTCTGCAGGCATGAGAATCAGTGTATCCTATCTTAATGTGTCAAAGTTACAATTTTGTGGGGAAAAGCTATTTACTTTTAAGAAAAATATTGCTTTTAATCATATATAATCCTTGTGAAAATAAATGAAGCAAGCATCGACATCACTCTTCAGTTTCCTGAGGATGAGCCTATAAAGAAGTCAGTAGTTCTTCCAACTCAGAACAAAAACTCTGGGGAAGACAGCTAACTTGGAGCCAGATTCCATTTTATTTTATGTACTTCTGGCAATTCCATATCCTGAATTTAATGTAGGGACATCCTAGGTAATTAAGATACTAATTACTATTGGTATTTTCCTCTTGCCCTAAGGACTTTCACAGTCAAATTATTTTAACATTAACTACAGTTTTCTGACTCTTTACAGTGAAGAAATAGCAAAAGGAAGTTTGCCTCTGGGTCCTACAAAATTCTATTTCTACAACACATGATACTAATTATCTAAAAGTATAGTTGATAGTTTACACTCTATCACTGAAGACTGCCTCAGATTCAGGGTTATATCCATCAGTATATGACTACACATCGTGTAATAGTACATGAAATTGCTAATAGGAAGGTCACATGGTTCACAGCAAAGAGACATTGCCTTTTAGTGCTTCCCAGCACTAATCATTGCATATTTATTTTAGGAAAGGTGAAAAGTAACTTTATTTTAAAAACTCTAAATGTTTTACATCTTCCTTGCTTCTAATCTCAGAACTAAAGAAATGTCAATCTCAGCAGAGAATTAAATGTTCCATACAGAAAAGAATTATGTAACGACTAGTTTCTGAAGCAAAAAAATAAAAATAAAAACAATTAAAAAAAAAAGACAAAAGGCAAACAAACAAAAAAATTCTCGTCCGACACACTTAGTCAGGTGCACCTATGTTTTTTAGCTGTGCCAGTCAAAACTATATCGACATGGCTGCCTTCTCTATCCTATCTTCTTTCCACATTGTCTCATTAAAGTACACAGCACTACAGAGCACCAACACTCAGTCTTTTCTTTACCCATCACCTTTGATAAAAGAGTGTCATCATACTAGAATATAATCACTGTAAACCATACTCATTTTACTTGGATGAAAGCTGCCTATTCCTTAATATTTGATTCAGTAAAATACTCCTAAGAAAGCCTTCTATATTCTTTCCCAAGGTTGGCTGGGTGCATTTCATCAACTCTCCCATAAAATCACAATGACATATTGGTATACTAAACCTTCTTATACATCACATTATCTAGAAATATTTAGAAAGATAAAATATCAATTTATTTGCATTCTATAAATATATGAGACTCCAGGACTCATAAAATGATGCCCAAAATAGCATGTTGAATGAATGGATGAATGAATAAATCAACAAATGAATGGTTGAATGAGTTAATGCATGTTCTCTGGATGACCACTGCCCATTGCAGTCAATAATCATGAGGAGATGAAAATTTCAGTTTCATTTTAAATACAGGTCTATTTCATTTTTCCACTGATTCACAAGCAAGAAAACCTCTAACCTACTAATGAGTTTATCAGTTCATGACAGAAATGACTGATGTTATAGGCAAATCAATATAGAAAATTCACTGTAGAGTATTTCTGAAGCTACAATTAAAAATATGATAAAATATATAATGTATAGATTCTATTTTTATAATTAATTTATTCACTTTACATCCCAATATCAGCCCTTCTTCTTTCCACATCTCCCCTTGCATAGCCTCCTCCCCTTCCTACTACTGCTTCTCCGCTGAGGAGCAGAGGCCTCTCTTGGTACTACTCCAACCTATCATATCATGCCACTGTAGGAATAGGCACATCCTCTCCCACTGAGGATAGGGAAGGCAGGAAAGTTACAGGAATGGCATCCACAGGAGGAGACAGGTTCAAGGACAGCCTCCAGTCCAGTTGTTGTGGAACCTGCATGAAGACTAAGTTTCATGTCTACTACATATGTGCAGGGGCCTAGGTTCAGCCCCTGTTCACTGTTTGGTTGGTGGTAGATTCTCTGGGAGCCCTCAGAAGTCTAGGTTAGTTGACTATTGGTCTTCCTGTGGTCTTCCCTATCCTCTTCAGGATTTTCAGTTGTTCTACTCAAATCTAGATTTTTTTTAATCTCTCTTTTTTATTTTCTAAATTCTTTATTTACATTCCAAATGCTCTCCCCTTTCGTGGTTCCTCCCTCCCCATATGTCCCATAAGCCCGCTTCTCTCCACCCATTCTCCAATCACCTCCCGGCTTTTTCGCTGTCCTGATACTCCCCTACAATGCTAGATTCTATTTTAAACAATTGGTTTGTATATTCATGACTCGAGTGTGTGTGTTTGTGTGTGTGTGTGTGTGTGTGTGATAAAGAGATACATATATTAAAGAAGTTTAACAGAGAATAAAATGATGCATGTTTATCTTTCATACATCCCCTTTGTCTTTCATTTCTAAAGTAGAGAAAGATTAACTATTTCTTCAGCCTTAGTGAAAAAAAAACAATTGATTAGCTCTAACAAAATCAATTTACAAAATCATTGACAATATGAGACAAACACTACATATTTTTACAATTTGCTAGTCTTAAATTTTTAATTTCCTATGCACAAAAGGCATATTCACTATAATTAGAAAATTTAAGTGGTAGCTAGCTTCTAAACAGTTTTCTAGTAATAAATAACTTTGTCTATCATCAAAGCATTAGATCATCACCCTTTCTTACTATTTAATTATAATATGGAAATTGTTGTTCATAATACAGTCTTTGAAGTCCAGATAAATCTCTGATACCTAAATAATACATTTGTCTTTAATAAAACTTATGAAGATAAAATAAGTAATCTGTCAAGGTGGCCACTTGCCTGATATAGCTGTCTCCTGAGAGGCTGTGCCAATACCTGACAAATACAGAAGTGGGTTGGACTGCACACAAGGTCCCCAATGGAGGAGCTAGAGAAAAGACCCAAGGAACAGAAAGAACTTTCAGCCCCATAGGAAAAACAACAATGTGAACCAACCTGTACCCTCAGAGCTCTGAGAGACTAAACTACCAACCAAAGAGTACACATGGAGAGATCCTTGACCCTGCTGCATATTTAGCAGATGATGGCCTTATTGGACATCAAACAGAGAAGAGGCCTTTGGCCCTGAGAAGGCTCAATGCCCCAGTATTGGGGAATACTAGGACAGGGAAGCAGGAGTAGGTAGGATGGTGAGTTGGGAGGGATGGATGGGATAGGGTGTTTTTGGAGGGCAAACCAGAAAAGGGGATAACATGTGAAATGTAAAGAAAATATCTAAGAAAAAACCCCCCTTGAAAATATTTTGTCTATTTCTACTTAGCAACATAGAACATGATTTTCCAACAATTATACTTCTCAAATAAAGCAATTCATTTTATCTTCTGAATTATCATATATCTATTACTACACAACGTAAGCATGCAATACTCAAATCATAATTTATAGATGAGAGAAATGGGTACAGTTTAATCCTCCATGTTCTAGCTTTGATGCATCTAGAGGAATTCTTAATGGTACAGTTTTATGCCTTGAAAATGAAGAGGAATTTTGAAGGCAAATGGATATCATCTTGAGTGAGGTAACTCAGACCCAAAAGGACATGCATGGTATAATTGGATATTAGCCAAAAACGTACAGAATACCCAGGATACAATTCCCAGAACTCAAGAAGGTTAACAAGTCAAAGGTTCCAAGTGAGAATGCCTTAATTCCACATGGGAGGGAAAAGAAAGCAACAACAGGGTGGGGGGTTCAGAGGGAAGGAGAGGCCTGCATGGGAGAGGGGAGCAAGGAGGGGAAAAGGGAAACGTGATCAGGTATTAGAGAAAATAGAAGTAAAGGCCTGAAGGCCAGCAGAGAAAACTGAAACAGGCAACCTTAGGAGGTAAGAAAGGTAGGAGGACGGAGGTGAGAGATGCTCATGAGTCAAAGGGAAGGACCTTAGATGAAATGCCATACAGTGGGAAGAAGGAACTTGTAGACTCCACCTCCCATGGAGAGACAGGGCATCAAGTGGACAGATGGTGTTGACATCCCACAGTCAAAAACTGTGACCCAGAATGGTTCCTGTCTAAAAGAACTGCAGGGGAAAAAATAGAGAGGAAACCAAGGGAAAGTAGGTCCAGTGACATGCCCAAATTAAAATCCAGCTCTAGGGAGGCTTCAAAACCAAACACTATTACTGATGCTATGGTCGCTTATAGACTGGGTCCTAGAATAGCTAGGACCTCTGAGAGACCTAACAAGCAGGTGACTGAGACAGACACAGATACTTACATCCAATATTTGACCACTATGTTTCAACTAGGTTAAAGATGGAAGAAGCAGAAGAGGAGGGCAACTCCATAGGAAGACCAGCAGTCTCAACCAATCCAAGCCCAGGGGCCTCCTAGACACAGAGCCACCAACCAGACAACATACAGGGTCCAAGGCCCCTAACACACATACAGCAGAAGATTGCTTGGTCCTCAGTGGGAGAAGATGCACATAAACCTTGAGAGACTTGAGGCCCCAGGGAGTAGAAAAACCTGGTGGGGCTGGGGTTAGGGTAGGGACATTCTTTTGGAGATGGGAGAGGAAGAATGGGATGAAGAACTGTCAGCTGGCAGACCTGGAGGGATATGATGATTGGACTATAAAAAAGATGAAATTAATAATGATAATAATAATAACAAAATAATGGGAAAAGAAAATCAGGAGAACAGAAACCTCTCTTTTTACCTATCCACACATTATATCAAAAGTGATAAGCTCTTCACACAGACCTTTGGCATAGCATAATCACATACCTGCCAGGTATAGTACAAGGTGATATGATCTTCACACGAAGAGGTATTTTATCTGCTATTCTCTTCAGAACAATAGGTAACCATTAATCATTTAGCTTTTGTCTCCAATGGTACAAAATAATAAAAAGAGTGGATCCTAAATTGAGAAAATGTCTTTATATGTTCTAAATGTAAGACTTTTTTTTAATTAGTTGCTGAATGAGGTAGGCCCAGGTCATTGTGGATCCCTAGGCTGGTGGTCCTGGGTTCTATTAGAAAGCAAGCAGACTAAACAAGGATGGAGGAGCAAACTAGTGATCATCTCTCCTTCCTGGCTTCTGTATCATCTCCTGCCTCCAGGTTTCATCCCTGTTTGAGTTCCTATCTCAACTTTCTTTAATGATGGACCATGGTGTAGAAGTTAAAACCAAATAACTCCTTTCCTCTGCAACTACATCTTGGTCATAGTATTTCCTCCCAGCGATAGTACAGCTACATAGGACACTAAAGAATTTGTAAAATTAATGTTACCAAGAAATTAGTATGAAAATTAATGGTTTGGCTGATGCCAAAACTAGTTGTTTCTAAAAGGAAAACACATTATCTTTTTCATTAATCATTATAGTTTTTTGCTTACAGACTGAATCCCATTCTAATTAGCATACACATATTCAAAGGTCTATTATCCTTGCTAACTTGTAATGTGCTATAGTTGATTGTATTTTTACTTCTGCTGCAAAGAGTACATGAACCTTATCTATGTAAGCATTGTAATAGAAATAAGATTCATGTGTATTCAGCAAAGACAAGATCAATAGAAAAAGAAGCAAAAAGTCTTTATTTCAAGATTCTGCCCAAAGGTTTGTACTTTTTTATCTTTTTTTCCTTTTATTTTTCTGTCTTTTTTTTTTCAGGCATAGTGTTCAGGTGAGACAATTTGCAAACTTCTGATCTTGTTGTTCCTGCCTCATGAGTTATGGGATTAAAAGCATGGGCCACATGCTTCTTCAAGAAGAAAATTGGATTGTCTCTTTGCTTATTGACCTTCCCACATGAAGAGTCAGCATTCTCTTTACACCTATAAAAAGAAAAACAAATTAAAAGAACATGTTATGGTTAAATCCAACTTACTTTAATAAGAAAAACATGGCATTTTGCTATTCTTGAAGGTAAATTATATATTTATTAGTAAATATCCCTTGGAAAATGGCACATAGGTTGTACTGAATCCACAACAAATGCAGACACTGGGAATTAGGCCAGCATATGATAAAATTTTCTCAAGAATTCAGCAAATATAAATGTGATATATTAAAGAACCTGTCAGCTTAATTTCTGAGAAAATTGGAGTTTTATAGAAATAAAATTTTTATTCCATAGGATTAATAAAGATGATAGTGATAGATATATAAAAGTTAAATTTTGACAAAAATATTTCACAAGCACATCAACATCTATTTTTAGTAATATAGAATTTAAAAAAACATCTGTGGAAAAAAATGGAGACATAACAAGTGAAACCTAGGAAACTCAAAAAATCATCAGATCCTATACTCAAGAAAACTGGAAAACATGGATGAAATAGACAATTTTCTAGACACATACTAAATACCAATGTTAAATCAGGATCAGAGAAGCCATGTAAATAGTCCCGCAACCCTAAAGAAATAGAAGCAGCCATTAATAGTCTCCCAACTAAAAATAGCTCAGGACCAGTTGGGTTTAGTGCATAGTTCTAGCAAACCATCAAAGAAGACCTAACACAAACTCTTCAAACTATTCCACAAAATAGAAACAGAATTTTCTACACTACTCAATTTGTTCTATGAAGCGACAATTACTCTGATACCCAAACCACACAAAGACCCAACAAAGAAAGAGAACTTCAGACCATTTCCCTTGTGAATATCGATGCATAAATACTCAAAATTCTGGCAAACCGAATACAGGAACACATCAAAATCATCATCCATCATAGATCAAGTAGGTTTCATCCCAGGGATGCAGGGATGATTCGGTATATTGATATCTCTCAAAGTAATCCACTATATAAACAAACTCAAAGAAAAAAAATGCATGTGATCATCTCATTAGATTCTGAGAAACCACTTGACAAAATTCAACACCCTTTCATGGTAAAAGTCTTGGAAAGATCAAGAATTCAAAGCAATATACACCAAAACAGTGTCAACATCAGATTAAATGGAGAGACACTTCAAGCAATCCCACTAAAATCAGGGACTAGACACGGCTGCCCACTCTCTCCCTATCTATTTAACATAGTACTTGAAGTTCTAGCCTGAGCAATTAGACAACAAAAGGAGGTAAAACCATGCAAGTTGAAATGGAAGAATTCAAAATATCCCTATTTGCAGATGATATGATAGTATACTTAAGTGGCCCTAAGAATTCCAACAGAGAATGCCTACAGCTGATAAGTATCTTCAGCAAAGTAGCTGGATATAAAATTAAGTCAACAAAACCAGTTGTCTTCCTCTACTCAAGGAAAAACAGGCTGAGAAAGAAATTAGGGAAATGGCACCATTCCCAATAATCACAAATAATAAAAAAATACCTTGCTGTCACTCTAAGCAAGCAAGTAAAAGATCTGCAGGACAAGAACTTGAAGTCTCTGATCAAAGAAATCGAAAATCTCAGAAGATGGATAGATCTCCCATGTTCATCAATTGGCAGGACTAATATAGTAAAAATGGCCATCTTGCTGAAAACAGTCTATAGATTCAAACTCATCTGCCTGTAATTAATATGGTTTACTGTTAGTTGCATCCATACAAGATGTTTTTCTTCTGTGATATTGGGAAGTATTAGTCATTCAATACTCAAACTCTTACCTATCCAAGGGAGCTTCTGGCTAATACCAGTTAGTAACATATTCTGCTCTCTGTGTCTTCTTCCCTCTCCTATCTTCTGCCTATGTATTGCAGTGTTATTTGTCTGTATGATATATACTTGACCACTGACCAGAACAAAAAAAAATATTTACAATTGACTTTCTCCTCTTTCCTCTCTTTACTTTTTCTTCTTTTCTGTCTTCTTAATAATTTTCACAAGAGTAAATTTCAGTAACTCAATAAATTCCATACATGGTGATATTCATTGAACATCATTTCAAATAACAGAATATCAAAGATACAGCAATTGCACTTGAAAATTATTGAGAAAACGCAGGGATAATTCTTTTTAGGCCTCTGTGGTTTATCTCACAGTAACGGTGAACAAAACAAAAAGCAAATATGCACCATAAATTAGATTTAGAATATAGTCATCTGCCTTCCTGTTTGAATCCTAAACTCACACACAGTAAGGAACTGTATACATATATAAGAGGCAAGTTATTTAATTTTGATGCCTATAGAGTGCACTTTTCATTGTAGTTGCACCTAGTGATTGAATTCAAGGTAATTTTTCCTTCCTAATGTCATGATAAAGTAGTCAGAATATTTAACATAGGAAATATAATGGAAATATACTTTTCTCAAAAATTTACTTAGCATATAGACAAATTTTAAACTACTTTGAATCATAATTACTGATGGAAAAATGCTTAATATGTTAAAACTTTTAAATTTGAAGTATCCCAAGGAAAGCTGAAACGCTCTGCTTCTTTTGCAAGCACAGCCTATCCTTACATCTGATGTGCACAGGTAAGCTAATGGGATGTAACCTTGAAGAGAAAGAAGAAGTTATGTTAGACATAAATTGGTGTCTCAGATTCTGATGGAACACAGCTACAAAGATGTACAGTACCCATTGCTGTTTCCTTGCTTCAGTTTTCCTTGGTATATGAAATATAAAGTTGAAAAAGACTGAAGGAAGTTTCCGTGTAAAGATTGGTTCTTGTCTTAGCACCTGAAAGTCTCCCAAAGGGGTTGCTTACTGTGACATAAGAAAGCTTGTAGAAACTGGACAGGAAGAAACCTGAAATAGGGTAGACTTAAAGTTATCAAATGTCAGCTTTGACACTACAGAGTAAACTGAGGCAGACAGTGAGGTGTGATACAGTGACTAAAGTCTGCTAAAATCAGTAACAGGGTCAGCACTAGAGTAATGGTTTGGTCCAGATAGTAATCTATGGGCACTGCTGCCTAAGGCAGCTAGCAATTAGAGAAAAGAAAGGGAGGATCTCTCTCTCTCTCTCTCTCTCTCTCTCTCTCTCTCTCTCTCTCTCTCTCTCTCTGTCTGTCTCCACAGATACACACAGACACACAGTCAGACAGACAGAGACACACAGACACACACAGACACACACACACACAGACACACACAGACACACACCACAATGGTTGAAGCAACAGCAAGCTCTAGCATTTTTTTTCCTCTTAGCACTTTTCATACCCTTAAGACAAAGGTTTTCTATTTAGGAAGAACATTACTTCATAGCCCCAAGTTAAACAGTCACCACAAAAACATATTCTTCAAAAACAGGTTCAAACAATTCAATAAGAGAAAACTTCAGGGCGGCGGCGGCGGCGGCGGCGGCGGTAGCAGTGGCTGCTCCAGCTGAAGGGCCATCAGCGGTGGAACCAAGGCGACACAGGGTCCAGTTAGGCCCTGCGCCCACGACCACTGACCTTCGCTGACCAGCCGGGCGGCAAGCAACTGCGGTTCTGCGGAGCCTTTCGCTGCACGGAAGCCACTTCAGAACTCGGCTGCCCGCCAGTCAGGAGAGACTCACCGCCATCTTGATCCCAGGCTCCAGAGATCGGTCAGACTGAGGTACACAAACATAATCCTAGGCCCAACACCGCAGGGGTCTGAGCCAGACGGGCGTTGGCCTGCACCCAGGCCCTGGGCTGTTCGAGTGGCCATCGGGGCGCCAACCCAGCCAGGAGTTTTTTTTTTGCCCCGGCCGGTGCACACGCCGCCATTTTGCCTACAGGAGCCAGAGTGCTCGGGAGGGCAGAGACTGCTAACAAGCGTAGCCTGAGGCTAACAAAACGGGGGTCTAGGCCCCAAAAGGCACAGGACTGACCCCAAGAACTGGGCGGCTTGGTGGGCCATCTGTGTGTCAACCAGCCCAGGAGGTTATTAGCACAACAGACTCTCCCGGTGCTTTCGCGGAGCGCGGACGCGCACGCCCGCCATCCGGGTCACCTGGCGGACCCAAATAACAGACATAGCCCTAGGGGAACTTTGCTCGGACCTTGGCCTCCCAGGCGTTTGCCTGGACTCAGGGCCCAGGCGACAAGGCTAACCTAGTGTGCGCCAGCCTGGTTGGGGAAATCGGCTGCCCAGCGGAGTGAGCTGAGCACAGGGGAGGTCACAGCAACATCCACCTTCGGAGCTCCCTGGGGGTGCACACGGGTTCCACCTGGTCCACAGACACAATCTGGGGCAAGGCCTCAGGCAGAAGCCCCCAGCTCAACTCTCTCTGCTTCAGATCAGCCTGGGTGGCCGCCACATCTCCAGGTCCCTCAAGAGGCTAGTGGGGGCTTCCGGGCGGCCAGCTGGGAGAAGTCGGTGTGCTCCAATAAATCCTGCGGGCCCCAGCGGGAGCCTTCAGGTGCCTGCTTCGGGATCTGAACAGCCTGGACAACAGCACCCTGTCTATAGGCAGTGCAGAGTGTAAGCTGTGCACCAGAGGCCAACGGGGAAGGGGCAGCTTGCACTGGTGAGTCCAGCACTGACAAGACCAAGTAACACCAGTGAGAGCTAGATGGCAAAAGGCAAACGCAGAAACGTCACTAACAGAAATCAAGGCAATATGGCAACATCTGAACCAAATTCTCCTCTACCAGCAAGTCCTGGATACCCCATCACACCAGTAAAACAAGATTTGGATTTAAAATCACTGGTCATGATGCTGGTACAGGAACACATGAAGGACATTGAGGAGAAAATGGATCAAAACTTAGAAGCCCTTGCAAGGGAAACACAAAAATCATTGAAAGAAATCCAGGAGAATACAAAAGCCAACAAGGAGGAAATGCAAAAAACACTTAAAGAAATACAGGAGAACTTTGCTCAACAGGCTGAGGTCATGAAAGACGAAACACAAAAATCTCTTAAAGAAATACAGGAGAACTTTGGTCAACAGGCTGAGCTCATGAAAGAGGAAACACAAAAATCTCTTAAAGAATTACAGGAAAACACAAACATGCAAGGGAGGGAGCTAAGCAAAACCATCCAGGATCTAAAATCAGAAGTAGAAACAACTAAGAAAACTCAAAGGGAGACAACTTTGGAGATAGAAAGCCTTGGGAAGAAATCAGGGGACAGAGATGCAAATATCAACAACAGAATACAAGAGATAGAAGAAAGAATCTCAGATGCTGAAGATTCCATAGAAACCATGGACTCAACAGTTAAAGAAAATGCAAAGTGCAAAAAGCTTGTAACCCAAAATATCCAGGAAATCCAGGACACAATGAGAAGACCAAACCTAAGGATTATAGGCATAGATGAGAGTGAAGATTTACAACTTAAAGGGCCAGCAAATATCTTCAATAAAATTATGGAAGAAAACTTCCCTAACCTAAAGAGAGAGATGCCCATGAATATACAAGAAGCCTACAGAACTCCAAACAGACTGGACCAGAACAGAAATACTTCCCGTCACATAATAATCAAAACACCAAATGTTCTAAACAAAGAAAGAATACTAAAGGCAGTAAGAGAAAAAGGCCAAGTAACATATAAAGGAATACCTATCAGAATCACAGCAGACTTTTCACCTGAGACTATGAAGGCTAGAAGGTCCTGGGCAGATCTCATGCAGACTCTAAGAGAACACAAATGCCAACCAAAACTACTATATCCAGCAAAACTCTCAATCACCATAGATGGAGAAACTAAGATATTTCACGACAAAACCAAGTTCACCCAATATCTATCCACAAACCCAGCCCTAAAAAGGATAATAGGAGGACAACACCAATACAAGGAGGGAAACTCCACCCTGAAAAAAGCAAGATAGTAACCTTTCATCAAACCCAAAAGAAGTTAAGCAATCAAATTTAAAAAATAACGTCAAAAATGATAGGAAGTAGCAATCACTATTCCTTAATATCTCTTAACATCAATGGACTCAATGCCCCAATAAAAAGACACAGACTAACTGACTGGATACGTAAACAGGACCCTACATTTTGCTGCTTACAGGAAACACACCTCAGGGTCAAAGACAAACACTACCTTAGAGTAAAAGGCTGGAAGACAATTTTACAAGCAAATGGTCTCAGGAAACAAGCTGGAGTAGCCATTTTAATATCAGATAAAATTGACTTTCAACCCAAAGTCATCAAAAGAGACTCTGAGGGACACTTCTTGCTGGTCAAAGGAAAAATACAACAAGAAGAACTCTCAATCCTGAACATCTATGCTCCAAATGCAAGGGCACCCTCTTTCATAAAAGAAACTTTATTAAAACTCAAAGCACACATTACACCTAACACAATAATTGTGGGTGACTTCAACACTGCACTTTCCTCAATGGACCGATCAGGAAAACAGAAACTAAACAAGGACACAATGAAACTAATTGAAGCTTTGGACCAATTAGACTTAACTGATATATATAGAACATTCTATCCTAAAACAAAAGAATATACCTTTTTTTCAGCACCTCATGGTACCTTCTCCAAAATCGACCATATAATTGGTCACAAGACAGACCTCAACAAATATAAAAAGATAGAACTAATCCCATGCCTCCTATCTGATCACTATGGAATAAAAGTGGTCTTCAATAGCAACAGAAACAACAGAAAACCCACATACACGTGGAAATTGAACAATACTCTACTCAATGACACCTTGGTCAAGGAAGAAATAAAGAAAGAAATTAAAGACTTTTTAGAACACAATGAAAATGAAAACACAACATACCCAAATCTATGGGACACAATGAAAGCAGTGCTAAGAGGAAAACTCATAGCCCTGAGTGCCTCCAAAAAGAAAATGGAGAGAGCATACATTACCAACTTAATGACACACCTGAAAGCCCTAGAACAAAAAGAAGCTATTTCACCCAGGAGGAGTAGAAGGCAGGAAATCATCAAACTCAGGGCCGAAATCAATCAAGTAGAAACAAAGAGAACCATACAAAAAATCAACAAAACTAGGAGCTGGTTCTTTGAGAAAATCAACAAGATAGATAAACCCTTAGCCAGACTGACCAAAGGGCACAGAGAAAGTATCCAAATTAACAAACTTAGAAATGAAAAGGGAGACATAACAACGGAAACTGAGGAAATCCAAAAAATCATCAGATCCTACTACAAGAGCCTGTACTCAACACAACTGGAGAATCTGGAGGAAATGGACAATTTCCTTGACAGATACCAAATACCAAAATTAAATCAGGACCAACTAGACCATCTAAACAGTCCCATAAAGCCTAAAGAAATAGAAGGAGTCATAGAAAGTCTTCCAACCAAAAAAAGCACAGGACCAGATGGTTTCAGTGCAGAATTCTACCAGACCTTCAAAGAAGAGTTAACACCAATACTCTTCAAACTATTCCACAAAATAGAAACAGAAGGAACACTACCCAATTCCTTCTACGAAGCCACAATTACGCTGATACCAAAGCCACACAAAGATCCAACAAAGAAAGAGAACTTCAGACCAATTTCCCTTATGAACATCGATGCAAAAATACTCAACAAAATTCTTGCCAACCGAATCCAAGAACACATCAAAACGATCATCCACCATGATCAAGTAGGCTTTATCCCGGGAATGCAGGGTTGGTTCAATATACGGAAATCCATCAATACAATCCACTACATAAACAAACTCAAAGAACAAAACCACATGGTCATTTCATTGGATGCTGAAAAAGCATTTGACAAAATTCAGCATCCTTTCATGCTTAAAGTCTTGGAGAGAACAGGAATTCAAGGCCCATACCTAAACATAGTAAAAGCAATATACAGCAAACCGTAGCCAGCATCAAACTAAACGGAGAGAAACTTGAAGCAATCCCACTGAAATCAGGGACCAGACAAGGCTGCCCCCTTTCTCCTTATCTTTTCAATATTGTACTTGAGGTACTAGCTCGGGCAATTCGACAACATAAGACGGTCAAAGGGATACAAATTGGAAAGGAGGAAGTCAAACTATCATTATTTGCAGACGACATGATCGTCTACCTAAGTGACCCAAAGAACTCCACTAGAGAGCTCCTACAGCTGATAAACAACTTCAGCAAAGTGGCAGGTTACAAAATCAACTCAAGCAAATCAGTGGCCTTCCTATACTCAAAGGATAAGCAGGCTGAGAAAGAAATTAGGGAAATGACCCCCTTCACAATAGCCACAAACAGTATAAAGTATCTTGGGGTGACTCTTACCAAACATGCGAAAGATCTGTATGGCAAGAACTTCAAGACTCTGAAGAAGGAAATGGAAGAAGACCTCAAAAAATGGGAAAACCTCCCATGCTCATGGATCGGTAGAATCAATATAGTTAAAATGGCCATTTTGCCTAAAGCACTATACAGATTCAATGCAATACCCATCAAAATCCCAACTCAATTCTTCACAGAGTTAGAAAGAGCAATTATCAAATTCATCTGGAACAACAAAAAACCCAGGATAGCTAAAACTATTCTCAGCAACAAAAGAAAATCTGGGGGAATCAGTATCCCTGACCTCAAGCAATACTACAGAGCAATAGTGTTAAAAACTGCATGGTATTGGTACAGTGACAGGCAGGAGGATCAATGGAACAGGATTGAAGATCCAGAAATGAACCCACACACCTATGGCCACTTGATCCTCGACAAAGAGGCTGAAAACATCCAATGGAAAAAAGATAGCCTTTTCAACAAATGGTGCTGGTTCAACTGGAGGTCAGCATGCAGAAGAATGCGAATTGATCCATCCTTGTCTCCTTGTACTAAGCTCAAATCCAAATGGATCAAGGACCTCCACATAAAGCCAGACACTCTGAAGCTAATAGAAAAGAAACTGGGGAAGACCCTTGAGGACATCGGTACAGGGAGAAAGTTTCTGAACAGAACACCAATAGCGTATGCTCTAAGAGCAAGAATTGACAAATGGGACCTCATAAGGTTACAGAGTTTCTGTAAGGCAAAGGACACCATCAAGAGGACAGATCGGCAACCAACAAATTGGGAAAAGATCTTCACCAATCCTACATCAGATAGAGGGCTAATATCCAATATATATAAAGAACTCAAGAAGTTAGACTCCAGAAAACCGAACAACCCTATTAAAAAATGGGGTACAGAGTTAAACAAAGAATTCTCACCTGAAGAACTTCGGATGGCGGAGAAGCATCTTAAAAAATGCTCCACTTCATTAGTCATTAGGGAAATGCAAATCAAAACAACCCTAAGATTTCATCTTACACCAGTCAGAATGGCTAAGATTAAAAATTCAGGAGACAGCAGGTGTTGGAGAGGGTGCGGAGAAAGAGGAACACTCCTCCACTGCTGGTGGGGTTGCAAATTGGTACAACCACTCTGGAAAGCAGTCTGGCGGTTCCTCCGAAAACTGGGCACCTCACTTCCAGAAGATCCTGCTATACCACTCCTGGGCATATACCCAGAGGATTCCCCACCATGTAATAAGGATACATGCTCTACTATGTTCATAGCAGCCCTATTTATAATTGCCAGATGCTGGAAAGAACCCAGGTATCCCTCAACAGAAGAGTGGATACAAAAAATGTGGTATATCTACACAATGGAGTACTATTCAGCCATTAGAAACAATGAATTCATGAAATTCTTAGGCAAATGGATGGAGCTAGAGAACATCATACTAAGTGAGGTAACCCAGACTCAAAAGGTGAATCATGGTATGCACTCACTAATAAGTGGTTATTAACCTAGAAAACTGGAATACCCAAAACATAATCCACACATCAAATGAGATACAAGAAGAAAGCAGGAGTGGTCCCTGGTTCTGGAAAGACTCAGTGAAACAGTATTTGGCAAAACCAGAACGGGGAACTGGGAAGGGGTGGGAGGGAGGACAGGGGAAGAGAAGGGGGCTTACGGGATTTTCGGGGAGTGGGGGGGGGCTAGAAAAGGGGAAATCATTTGAAATGTAAATAAATTATATCAAATAAAAAAAAAGACAAAAAAAAAAAGAATTAAGGACTGATAACTTACTTTTTGTGATGGATTTTTATTTCAAAATGGCTTTAGATCCGGCAGAAACATTGCAACAAGAGCATAGGTTCACAGAACTATTGAATATGAACAAAATACATCATGGAAAATCCTCAAAAATATCAATAAAAGTATACTGAAAATAAAAAAAAAAAAGAGAAAACTTCAACAAAATTGTTGATTACATATTTGAAATATATCTTATTTGAACTTATATCTAACTAATAAACAATTCTCGTCTATCTTCCACAAGTTCACTGTAACCTCAAAGAAATAAATTATCTTGTCACAAATTAACAAAATTCAATCAGGCCAAGTATATAGTAGCAAGTTTCTCTCTGTACCTGGCTGAGGTCATTCTGCATTTACTAAGGAACAGACCAGCTGTCTTATGTTTTATTTTTTGACATCTTGATCATCTAGACTGGCTAATCATCTATTCTCTGTTCTTACATTCATAATAGAATTGTTTATTCTTTATTCATAACCTTTCTGTTTTATGACGCACATGAAAAACTTACTACCACATCTCTAGATCACAAGATGAAGGATCTGAGGCCCAACCGAGAGTAAATGCTTTCTTTGATCATTAACTTGTCCCAAGTCTATTTTTCTTGCTACTACAATTACATGCTTGAAATGAATGAGTGCTTGTTGTACTCCTTTCTCTGACTAATGCAGCTTTTGCCATTCTGTGAGGAAAGGGCACATTCTGTTCGTAATTCCAACTTTAAACTTTCTATCAACCATTTTAACTTCCCCAAATCATTTAAATTATAACTTCCTAAAACTACTTAAATCATATCATTACTTCTATAAAATCATTAATTCATCAAAACAGCACTATCTCAAGAACTTCATGTTGATCTGCAGGAAAATTGCCCAACAGAGTCATAAGTAATCATACCAGGTTATAGGCAGTGAGGTTCTCACAGTATCTAATCACACCAAGCCAAATAAATGAAGAATAAGGCAATGAAAAACATGAAAAAGTACATGAGTCACAAGAAGCAATCCTGGGGCGATGTTAAAGGGGACATGCATTTCCAGAGCATATTCACATTGCTGAGCAAGACAGTGGACTATCTCTAGGGAGTTCACTTTCCCACTGTACGTCCTCCTGAATGGAGCCTGAAATACAGTCTTTTTTCCCTTTTTCTTTATGAAATATATTCTTCATTTACATTTCAAGTGTAATACTCTTTTCCGGTTTCCCCCTCCCAGAAAATCCCCAACCTATCCTCCCACCCCCTGCCTCCAAGAAGATGCCTCTTGACCCAACCCACTCTCACCTACCTCCCTTCTATTTCCCCACACTGGAGCATCTATCGAGCCTTCATAGGACCAAGGACCTAACCTCCCACTGATGCCTAACAAGACATTCCTCTGCTACAATTGCAGCTGGAACCATGTGTATCCCTTGGTTCTTGGCTTACTCCCTGGGAGCCCAGGGGGTTTGGTTGGCTGGCATCCTGTTTCTTCCTGTGGGCTGGCAAACCCCTTCAGCTCCTCCAGTTCTCCCTCCAACTCCTCCATTTGGGACCCAGCACTCAGACCAATAGTTGGCTGCTAGCATCTGCCTCTGTGTAGTCTTGAGGATAACTATCATAGTTATGTTTCTATTACTGTGATAAAAACAAAAATAAACTCTTTGAAAGGAAGAGTTTATTTCATTTAAAATTTTCATGTCACATTTCTTCACAAGTATGTTGGAGAAAAACCCAGAGGCAGGAATTAAATGTCAAGGCAAAACTCCAAAGGCAAGAATCAAAACAGAAGGCATGAAGGAATACTGATCACTAGCTTGCTCTCCATGGCTTGCTCAGTCTGCTTTCATATGTAACCCAGATCCATTTGCTCAGGATTAGCAACACCCATAATGGGATAGGTCTTCCCCCATAATCACTAAGAAAATGTAGTGGAGATTTGCCTAATGTTCATCTTTCTGAGGCATTGTTTCAGCTGCATTTCTTCTTCCAAATGACTCAAGCTTGTGTTAAGATAACATAAAAATAATCAGCCCAGTAACCATAAATTTATGGCAGAAAGAAATAGGGACATAGTTCCAAGCCACTGAGATGTACTCTGCTGTGAGTTTCAGAGACTGAGATAAAAGGTCCCCAGTCACAGAGGATGGTCCTACCAGCTCACTATAAAAGACACAGAGAAGACACCCTTACATAGGATACTATAAACTTTTTTAGGATCTGAGAGCTATAATTTTTACTTGGACAAAGCCATACTTTGGTAAAATTAGCTTATTCATTTCCCAGGATGAAGACCATTGCAAATATTTCATTTTGCTCAGATCACTGGTCAATCGTATATCATGAAGTTGTTAAAAGATCTTGGGATTACATCTTGTTCACTTGATACAAACATTGTATGAAGAGATATCTTTGCAGAGTCATCTTTTCCTTTTACCCTTCAGGAAAAGAGAGCAGAATTCTGGGCCCTTGCTGCATTCATGACTTTATCAGACAACAGTACCAGTGATTCCTCTTCTGATTCCACATGCACGTCAGGCAGCAGTGGCATAGATCTTATGATCTGGTAGATATAAGGCTTTTTTCATGTCTCTCTAGGGAACTCCAAGGCATGCAAGCTTATCATGTTTGCACTTCCAGTTCATTCTGCTCTCTCATCTTAAAAAGTTTAACCTCAAGGAGTAGAAAAAGCTGAGGCTGACTCTTGGAAAAAATACCTAATCCTTCTGCCATATGGGATCAATGGAAATATCAAGCAAGAAGTTTGCATCTGCCTACATCTCAAAATATTTTCCTTGCCTGCTCATTCAAATTTGTCTTTTCTATTGTAGCAAAGATATACATTTCTTCAGGTAGCTATGCCTATGGGAGACAAATATGTCACAGAAATTGGGAACATTGAAATCTCCTTAGGATCTAGGTGCTTTTAAAATTCTGGGTTGAATATCTTACAAGTATTTTAATATTTAATTTGAATATTTTACAAGTAAAATGCTTAGTATAGTTTCTACATCACCTGAACCTTCTCCTGCTTTTTTATCACTATATAATATTGGGATTACAATTATTTATATTGAGTAGGATTTTCTTCCTGGGGAATGTAACCTTCAAACTATTTGTCTTGGTCCACTTATTTACTAAAGTACTCTATCTCCCAAGTCACCATCTAATTCTTTCCATTCTCTTCAGTTGGATTTCATTCTCCCATTCTTCTATTTATATAATCATTCATGCAATCTATATTCAGCTAGATAGGAGACACTTTGTTAAAGAAGGGGAGTAAAACAATGAGCTTATTAACTGAGATCTGCCCACACAGAAATACAATCTAATGATAGACATAGTTATTAGCCAAGTAATTACCCAAATGTGAAACTGTTATCATTTCATGATGGAAGGGAAAATTACCAGCAGATACATCGCTCAGAAAGGTGAAGAATGGATATATCATTTACAATGAAATATGCAGATGACTCAGCCTCCTAGTTTAGGAAGAAGATAGATGAGAAGGATAAAATAATGCTCTCAAGTACTAGTATGTGCAAAGCCCCTGGAATAGAATAAAAGAAGGCAATCAACAGCTTGAAATATTGTGCAAAAGAGTGCCCAAGAAAGGAACACAACAGAAGATGAACATGGATGGGAGTATGTAGGTGAGGCTGTCAAATCCCACAAGTTTACCTGGGAGCCTAGTCAGAGATGCACAGTGTTATTCAGAAATAACCATGAGGAGTGTTGTGTGCATGATGGAAAAGAGCCTGGGAAGGGCCGAGTGGAGTTGTGTTTATTGTAATTGGTTTGAAATGTTTGATTTTAATTGGACATTTTAAAGGTCTGTGATGCAGAATTGTGAGTGATATGGAATGAGGGAGATGGTTGAGTATAGCAATACTTAGAATGTGAAGTCAAGTTCATTGGTAATAGATTATATGTAAGAGATGCCATGAAAGAGAGATGTTAAGGATGACTAATCTAAAATCAGATATAGGTTGGGAAGAACTGTTTTAAAACAAGGAATTAACACAGGATATGTTCTTACATTCAGAGCTTGCCCTGTTCAAGTTAGAAAAGCCACTCCCCCTCTGCACGCTAGTAGATTGTACAGATGTAGAGGTCAAACTTGTGAAGAAAAAAGTGGGATAGAGAGAGTCCTGATTTCCTGTATATGGCATTACATCTAAGATGTCTCTCAGAACATTAGTGATAGTACAAAAAGGACTCTGTTTGCCCCTTCTCCATGCTCATGAAAGTCCTAACAGGTGATGATGCTTGTCTCTTCCCCTTTCCCTCTCCCCTTTCTCCCCTGATCATTAGGCAGGGCTTTCATTAGTGCATAATGATGGTGCAGTCAGATATGATTGACCGAGGCTTTAGGGCCTTGGACTGGCTCAAAAACCTGTTTATAAGCTTATGCACTCTTCAATGAACTCAGATCTGCACCCTGATACTGGTCTCTAGAGCCTGATTCTCATAAATAATCACAGGACTCTGTCACCTTTCACACCTCCATCATAGGTCTTGTTCCCACAATAGAGACCCATGATTCTTTAAATATGTGTAATCATGCCTCTGATAGAAAAAGCACATGTTTTGTTTTAATTTAATGTCTTTTCTCCAACCCATATGATTGTATTACTGTCGAAGAGAAATCCAGCATATAGCCAACAGACACACAATGTTAGCACCTTAAAGCATCTGGGGAAATTTGCTATATTTTGGATGAAGATTGAAATAAATATATATTTAACCGAATCTTTACTACAACTTAAATATTATTTCTTTGGCTACCTCCAAAGTAAAATTGTAAGTGAAATTAGAGTTAGAGTTCACTATGGTGACATGAGTAGAATTTCACCATTTACTTCTAAAAACAAAATTCCTTTAGAGGAATAGCAACATGTTCATGCATATGCCTATGATCTTATCTTTATGGGTTGAATTTATATCAGTATATTATTATAACCCAACCACACACCCTGCAGATAAAAGATCATGCCTAATTGTATGTCAGCGGTTATATTCCAACTCACAGCAGACCCTGAATTAAGGTTGATTATAGTCACATACCCAACATCATAATTCATTCCAGATTACATATTTCAAAACAATAAAGTTGTATTTTCTTAGGAAATGGTCAGCATTAGTAATTCTTTCAAAATACATGAGCATAAATAATTAATAATTGTGCTTTGAAGATTCATAGATGCACATTCTGTGCATATTTTTTACAGCATTAACTGAAATCTCTAAGTTATAGCAAGCATACTTCCTTCCTTTGTGTCAGTATCTAAATTATAACACTATCATTTTCATTGCAGTCATCTGACATTAATAGGTTGTTGTGAAAACAAATTGTATAATTTTGCTGCTTTAAAAAAGACAAACTCACTATTAAAACCCTATGTTCTATGCTTTCAAAGCAGGTCAGTTTCTGTTTCCAAATGTGAATAAAATGAAAGACCATACATTTCATCAATCAAAGCTTTAGAAATGTATACCAAGTATCTGTTCTTAAGTTATTTTTCTCTTGCTGAGACAGAATGCCATGGCCAAAGCAATGTATAAAATAAAAGTTTTAATGGGTTACTGTTTCAGAGGGTTAGAATCCATAATGGCAGAACATTGAACAGTTGATAACTCACATTTTGATTCAGACACAAAGAAGGACAAGGGAATCAGACAAGAATTTTGAACCCTCAAAGCCTGTTCCAGGTTACATGGTTTGTCCAACACTGGCACATTATTTAAGACTTCCAGTTTCCCCAATTAGGTCATAGTCCACACTAGGCTGTTGTTAAATCTCCTGCACCAAAGAAATTAGTCAATTACTGTTCAATTTAACCTTAGGCAAATTCTTAGGAAACAACCACCTTCTTACAAATGTACAAATTATAGCAAGAATAGTCAATAGACAAATTGCTGGTACTACCACCTCTGAAACCTCTTGCACCACCTCTTGCACCAAGTCTAGATTTCTCTCAATAATGCTGTCTTCTAAGCTTCTAAGAGTGGTTCACTAAGTCTTGCTTTCAACATTCAACCACTGTCCTATTCCAAAGTCCCAAAGTCTTCCACATTCTTTCAAAAACCATCATGTGGTCTGGTCTGTCACAGTGATACTCCACTCCCTGATATATTTGTCTTAATTATATTTCTACAACTCTAACAAAACACCATTACCAAAGCAACTTATTAAAGAAAGCACTTAATTAGGCTTACTGTTTGAGAGGGTTAAAACCTATTATGTTGGAGCAAACACCCAAGAGATCACAGCTTAATACACACTTATAAGGCAGAGAGGGACACTGGGAATTGTACTAGTGTTTTGAAGTCCAGAAGCTTGACATCTCCCACCCCCACATACATAACTCTATTAAAGGGTATATCTCCTAATCCTTCCCAAAAATGTGCCACCTACTGGGGCCCAAATTTTCATATATATGAGTGTATAGGGACCATTCTCATTAAAAAAGTGTACTAGGCAAACAGCAATTAAAACATGGCAACAGTGTCTTCTAAACACAACAGGACTGATGCACACATGAACTCAGAGTCTGAGGCAGCATGCCTAGGCATCAATTTGAAGCCAGAACAGACAAGAGAAAGTGCACATGATCTTCCATCCCTAACCAAGAAGCTATCTCTAATTGACAACTACTTGCAAAAGAAAATCTATTTTCTCCAATAAAATTTTCCTAGGATTATAAGCCACACATGAGGATAAACCTCATGTCCAACAGTAGATATCCAACATGGAACAAAGTCAATGGTGTTTTATATATGAAAATATATATATGGTTTTGAACCTCATATTTAATTGAGCATATTTTGCCTTACTGGCATTTTGCTTGTATAAGAAATTCTCTGATTTTGTGTTTTTGTGGAATGTACATGTGTGTGTGTGTGTGTGTGTGTGTGTGTGTGTGTGTGTTCCCATGCTTGCCTGTGTATGAGTGTATTTCTTGTTGTTTAGTACTTTAAAAACAACAAAAAAAAAACCAATCTTTGATTTGCCTGCCCGTGTTTTATTTGTTTGTTTGTTTGCCTGTTTGCTTTCTAAGGAGAGAGAAAAGAAGGCATAAGGATGTATGGGTAGTGAAATCAGGAGGATCTCAGATGAAATATGAGTGGGGAAACAACAATTAGAATATATTGTATAGATTTTTCATAAAAATGAAATTACATAGATAATATAAGAGTCTTATAAATGAAAGAATTTGGTTTCTAAATTTTCACTGAAAATATAACATTATTGTTTTATTAATAATTTTCCAAAAATAACATATTTAGCCACTTAAATGGATAAATTCCAAACATATTTGTTTACACAAATATTATTTTCAGACTACTGTTACAAAGGGGACTAATTTTCTTCATAAGTGTAACTTATAGGTAGAAGTATTTTCTGAATTTTCAAATTTAACCAGAATATCTGGTTATCAGATCTGTATCTGGCATATCACAAAGCTGTTATATGCAAAAAGCAACTGCTTTAAAAAGTCAAGAATACCTATATTCTGACTGGCACTGTTAAGTGCAGGATGCTTGTTTGGCAGTGCTCTATTTTTTTCTTAGGAGAGGGAAGGATTGAGATACCCAGGAACCTAGAACCTTCTATTCATAACACTTAGGTAACTGTTAGGTTACTGTTATGTCCTCTATAATCTTGCACATTCACATTTATGAGAAGATTAATTTTTCATTTTTTTAATAATTTTTTTAAATTGTCCATTAAATAGGTTAACTCTCTCAAAGCAGAATAAACATGAACAATATAAGTTACCAAAGAAAAAAAAGTTCATAAATTTCAAGAACATCCTTACTTTACACATTACATACACAAACACACACATACACACACACACATACATGCACACAAATATGCACACACTCAAACACCTACATAACCAAAATTGTAGGGTTCCATAGCTGCCTGCAGCTATTACGAAGTGGGTTTCTGGAACAGAAGCTGAGGAATAAATAGGGAAGAGGGGCGAAAAGAAGTATGGCTAAGACAATATTCACTGATCAAAGCCCGAAACTTTAATGGAGCCAGACCTTTTAACAGTTTGGGCAAACCCCTCCCCCCAGACTCCAGGCTGAGTTCTGGTGGAAGTTGTCTAGCTTCTCTTGGAGGTCCTTGTCTTGACTGCTCTGGCAGCTGGGTGGGTCACCTGCTTAATTCAGGAATTCCTAGACCTGGAGGAACAATGAACTTAACCTTTACTTCTAGCTCTCGGCCCTAGGTGGAGCAGGATCCTGGCTATCTGGGAGAAGTTAACCTTGACCAAAGTCAAACTCTGACCAAGTGCATGACTGCCCCAATATGGCTCTGTACATTTCCTCCTTTTTTTTTATTAATTTGAAAATGAGGAGGTAGAAAACAAGTGGATAAATATCCTTCATAAGAAGGCGGGCCTTAACCAGGAGGGGAAGCATTGACCATAATTCCTCTTAAATATTGTATAACGTCTTTTTCAGAGGAGGGGTAATAGGCTCCCTTATTATTTTAAGGACAGCCTCTCGACGTTAACCCCTATGCAATTAGGTGTACTTCCTGGGGACTCAGAAGCAGAAATTCACCTCCCCATGCGGTGCTTTGCCTCGCACGTCTCACTGGTACCCATGTTTGTTCTTAAACAAACACACATAGATCTGAGTTCTATGTGGCTCCCTCTTTGGAGATCCACTTGTGTAAGTTTTGAAGCCAGGGGGGTCTGCAAGTGTCTTTAACAGACATGCAATCTCTCCATCCAGGTGAGCCTGGGTGTAGACAGCCAGTCTGCTTAACAAACAAGGTCAAGAGTTAAAGGTGGAATAGGATTAACTTGTCCCTGAAGTATCCAATTCAGTTGCAAATTAACAACTTTAAGGACCCAAAGCTTGGCCTCTGAGTTGGGAGAGGTAGCCTTGTGTATCAAGAAATAAGCTGTTACTTCTCAGGAAAAGTGGAGACTATATGTTAAATTAACACAGCGGGCTGAAGATTGTTAGCCATCTTCAAAATTGGAATCTTCAATATTGGAATTATTTCTAGACCAGTCTATGGTTGAGTCAGCTGAACACAATAAGGAGAAGAGTCATTTTAACTCTTCTTTAGATTAATTTTTCCTAAGCTAGCTTAACAGTCTCCATGTTCTGTCCCACAAAGTCTAAAAGCTTGAAGCTAGGCAATTTATCTAACCTGGGACATTTGACAATTGAGGTAAGTCAAGAACATATACCCAATATAGCTCTTATGTTACCATGGTCTGGGCATTCAGCAAGCACAGTCAGCATATCTTCTGCAGCATTCTGTGGAAAAAACATAGAGGACATGCCTTCTCCCCCAATATTAAATCAGGATCATGGCATATGTCAATAAGTGAATTCCTTCATTTCACCTAGACATTAATATGCCTAATTACAAGATGTCATATACATTTAGCAAGGAGTTTCTTGGCATCCAAATTTTAAAATTTTCTTAAAAACATGTAAGCATAATATAAATGATATACACAGGGACACGATTTCCCCTCTCTTCTCTCTTCCAAGAAGATATTGTTTTATTAATTTAAGTTGGAACACAAAGTATAACCCATAACATAGGCAATAACTATGTAATTATATAAAATAAACATAGCATTTTTAATTGCTTTTTCTGTTCGAGCAGTTGCAACTAGACAGCCTAAAAATGAATCATTAGTCACATGCACATATTTTTTAATCTTCTAAATTAGAAATATGAATATCATTTATCTGTAATAACTAAGTCCTCTAGGATTAACACCATTATGTGGTAGAGGTAGAAATTGAGGACATCAAGAACAAATCTTTATAATTTGATGTGCACAAAATATAAAATTATTTCAAATACCTAAAGGACAGTCATTTAGAGAACATATCTTTTGTTCTTAGAAATTTGAATCACATTTGCATAAACTGTAGAAATTAAGAATTAGCAGTACTAAAAAATGGACCAATTTTAAGCAATTATAAACCATGAGCTATATATATCTACTATTATTAAAAGCTTGACTTTTAACATCTTAAAAATAGCTGCTATAGCACCCAATTCAGGTATCTGTGTTGAAGCAGGGAGAAACAAAGGAATAAACATGTGATCTGATAGTACAAATTATCTTTTGGATAACAATTATTAATTTTGTCTAAAAATGTTTGCCATGTAATAGATAATAAATTTGATTGCTACTTGAAGCAAGGAACACATGTTTCCTACCTTGAAAACAGAGGTTTAAGACCTTCTGTGGCAAGCTTAAAATGAGGTAAATAAGATAAAGCCAATTAATATATCCTAACAACCTTTGAAAGCCATTTACCTAAAAATTCTAAAAGTCCATAGGAGCAAGGGCCTGTAACAAACATTCTATGAACATTATACACTGAAAATTTTAAGATCTTAACTTCTAGTATTGAAACAGAGACAAAACATTTTTGTTTTATTATTCTGCCCTAGGATCCACCTTTAGTCCTTGGCAAGGACTAGATCTGAGCCTTTTATCTAAGACCAGACCCAAACCTGCAAGGACATTTTGAAGATTAAACAAAAGAAACCTGTAATTCCATGGTCAAAGGAACCTACTTGATATCAAATACATTTTCACAGAGATCTCCTTTTTAATCTTGGAGGGTTAAATTTTGCTCCTACCATTGTAGCCTATAAACTTGTGGAAAAGTGGCAATGGGCCTCTAAAACCCATAGCTGTATCACTCTCAAAATTATCTTAATTACAAAATGTTAATTATGAGCCTGCAAACTGAAAACTGCAGCCAATGACACACTGATTTTTATTGTAACTCAATGTTTTCTTGCAATATTAGAGCATAATTGCAATTTTGGAAGCAAATCCCAATTTTAAACAATCTATTTTCTTTAAAATCAATGGCAAATACATATTTACAGCACAAGGTTTGTCTGCCAGTTCTTATGTTCAAGTGTATGACAGTGTAACTTATTAAAGAGACATTATTTTAAATCTTAATCTTCATTAAGTCCAATCTCCAGGCCAAGATTCACATGAAACACCATGCCAATTTAGGAGCATCTTAAAGGCCTGTATTTCCTGGATTGCGTCATGCCACGTGTTGTTTAAAAATGTTGACTACCCTAAACTACCAGCTTTAACCGTCATGCCACGTGTTGTTTAAAAATGGCGACTACCCTAAACTACCAGCTTTAACCGTCATGCCACATGTTGTTTAAAAATGGCGACTACCCTAAACTACCAGCTTTAACCTAACTTTTGTTAATAACATTATACCTTTTACATAATAACCAATTAATTTATAACTCTTTAGTTAAGAAATGTAAAGCCTTATACCATTAAAACCAATTAGAAACAAGTATAAAGCGACTACATGAATTTCACAAGCCAAACCAATGTTTTCCCAAATCTTGAGGCTTCTGGGCTTTTAAAAGTGGCTTTTTCCCCAGCCATGCTTGCCTCTTGAGTGAGTGAGCTGCGCTGCTGCAGCACGGCTTTAAATCAATCCCCACACAAACTGTGGCTGGCTCAAGAGGTTACCAGCAGATGAAATCCTTACCAATTTTTCTTTTTAACATGAAACAGTCATTCACACAAAGACACAGAGAGGACATAAACATACACATAGACAAACAGTCGGTGCACCGGGACAAACACGGAAAGATACACAGAAAGATAAGTGTGCTTGTTAAGCAATTGCATATATTTTCCTCTTTAAACAGCTCTTAGAGGCTGTGGACATATGCCTATTTTTAAAACCCCCTTCTTTTTCGCCAAAATCAGCTCTTACGAGCTTTGGGCAAATGCCTACCAAATTCCTTCCCCATATTTCCCTATCTTTTCAACCCAAGCAGCCACTGTGCCGGGTCAACACAGTTTGCTTGAAAAACCCGTATCCCTCTGCACTCACAACAATAGAAAAATTTTTCCACTAGCGCTAGTTTTTGACCTCTATGTTGCTTACCGTGCGGATACCATTCCTTATCACCTTTTCTGTGAAGCTTCACTCGATAGCGTTACCTCAGGAAATTCTCCCGTACCAGGTTGCCCCACGTTCAGGCGCCAATTATGTAGGGTTCCATAGCTGCCTGCAGCTATTACGAAGTGGGTTTCTGGAACAGAAGCTGAGGAATAAATAGAGAAGAGGGGCGAAAAGAAGTATGGCTAAGACAATATTCACTGATCAAAGCCCGAAACTTTAATGGCGCCAGACCTTTTAACAGTTTGGGCAAACCCCTCCCCCCAGACTCCAGGCTGAGTTCTGGTGGAAGTTGTCTAGCTTCTCTTGGAGGTCCTCGTCTTGACTGCTCTGGCAGCTGGGTGGGTCACCTGCTTAATTCAGGAATTCCTAGACCTGGAGGAACAATGAACTTAACCTTTACTTCTAGCTCTCGGCCCTAGGTGGAGCAGGATCCTGGCTATCTGGGAGAAGTTAACCTTGACCAAAGTCAAACTCTGACCAAGTGCATGACTGCCCCAATATGGCTCTGTACATGCACACACTCAAACACCTACATAACCAAAATTAAAGCAGTGATAAAAATGCATTTTTTGTTTGAGAGTATTTTAAAAATAAGTACAGGTAAAATATAAAATTTAAAGGTAAAATATAAAATTTAAAATCAATTTCATTCATTGCATATAAAATCTAAATTAGCTATTGTATATAGAAGAAATCAATAATTGGGTTTCTACTAGATTCAACTATAAACCAATATTTTTGAATTCTATTAATATAATTTTCCCAATTATGTAAAATTCCAGCATTGGTTATAAGTACTACTAAGTCACAACTAATATTGATGTGTGATTGTTGTTCAGAAATATTGATTGATAGTTGAAAATTGTACATAGCTATGTTCAGCTAAAGCAATAAATAATATTATGTTCATACCAAGCTATTGGCATTAGAAAAATAAAAAATGTTGTTAGAGTGCTTATAGAAACATAAATAAATAAAAAGTAGTACATAAGATTTATATGAGGTAAATTTAAAAGTGTTTGGTGAGACATAAAATTCAAATAACTTAAGAACAATATATTTCTGTCAATAAAGTCTTAGAAAAATGAGAAATTTAAATTTTCCTAAACAAATACTTAAAGATACATGTTTTGATTATTTACAAATATTTTAAGATGCTATGTTGCTAAAAGTCATAAACATAGTTATTAATATAAAATAATATAAGAGAAGTGGTTTAATGATGAAGGGAAGGAGTAGAGAATGAACAAAAAAAGCAGTGGGGGAAAGATGAGTCAACTTCTAGAGATTTTATCAATAAATTAATAGTGTGAATTGCACTGAGAAATTAAACACAGAGTAATACGAGTTTCATTTAGACAGTATATGTAGGAAACACTCAGAAATAGTGATTTGCTCAATGAATGTTGTTACAAAAATTTTGAAAGAGCTTGAAAAAAATAAATCTGTGATCCCAGACCTTGAGCTAGAACTAATGTCACACAAATTTAATCTGCCCCAATGAAGAAACACAGAATTTCAGATTATAAATGATCTTACTCACATTTAATACTAAAAGTGAGAAAATGTTACGAGTGCCCTTGTTCATCTATACTTTACAGTGTCAAAAATCTAAGAGTTAATGAAGCAGGAATGAAATGAACAACAGCCAAACAGCTATAAAGTACTGTCCAACACAAGTGCCACAGAACTTAGTCTTCTACTAAACATTAGTAAAAAATCAACCTCATAAAGTCTCAGAAGACAAAAAAGGGCAGGTTACTGATAAAATATGAAATATAACAAAAGTTGATAGAATTCGAACATGAGTGACTTAGGATTCCCCCAAACACTTACATTTACCAAATAAAATATAAACTGTATATGATAAACTTTTTAAATTAATCTAAATTTTTCAGAAAATAAGAAAGATCTCAAAGAAATGATTTCTTCAATAGTACCTGTGATGATCAATTTCTCATTTAGGCAGGACTAGAATCACCTAGGTGAAATCTTAGGAAAACCTCTGAGGGTTTATTTCAATTAGCGTTAGCTGAGGTAAGAAAACACACCCTAAATGCGGAAGGCAATGTATCCTGTCCCTGAATCCTGAAGTGCATGAAGAAGGTAGATAAAGTGAGCACTCATTTCTCTCTGCTACCTGACTGTGAGTACAATATGACCAGCAAGCTCTTGTTTCCACCACCATACCTTCTCCAACTTGAACAACAGTCACCTGAAACTGTAGACCAAATCTTCCTTAAGTTTCTTTAGTTGGGAATTTATCATAACAAGAGAAGTCGTTTATACAGTTAGCAAATCTTATAGAAAGAAAAACTACCCATCAGTAATCTAGAGCACTACAAAGGAAGATATGTAATTTGCAAATTCTGATTAAAAGACAAGGTGAACAAAAGTACAACAAAGGAGAAAGAGTACAAGAGCCTCCTGCCATACTATTCCAGAGCTTTGTGTGTGTGATTTCTACCTGCCTGATAAAAATACAATAAAGCTCTCTCCATGTGTGACTTTGGAACTCTTCAAATAAACCTATTGGAATTTACAACTTTGAGATACAGTTTTGTTTAATTTTTAGCTTAAAGTAAGGAATGGCTAAGGTCTATGCAAGAGAAGACTATAACAGAACAGCAAAGTAGCTTTCTCATATGATATGGATCTAATATGGAGTATTAAATATGTAAAGCATAATATTGAGTAAGAAAATGGAGTGAATGGTGTATTTAATACAAATTAGATAAAGTTACAGAAATCTTAAATCACTGTGTTAGATTACAAATATATTTGACATTACAGAACTAAGTTATTCAGTATTTGTGAGTACATATATCCTGAGTTTACTTGCATAGTCTGGAAAAAAGGTAGATGTCAATCATACCTAAAATAGAAATATTTAATAATCAGATTTGAGCTCATGTACAAACAAAGGATCTAAGTAGAATCCAAACATTAAGATGTGATAAAAAATTAAATATCTGATCAGTGTGATAGGGAAAGTAAAGGAGGAATAGTTGTTTAAAAAGATGACAAAAATGTATCAAAAAAGACAGAAAACATGTATTGAGCTATGTTCAAAGTTATGTCTAATGTTAGTATATTGATCCAGTTAGAAGTCAGAGATGATAAGAACCAACAAACTACATTTCTACTATGTGCTTCTGTGAAGTTCATATTGCAACACAAGAATTCAAAACTACATCACAAGTTAGGCAGCAGCTGCCTGTAATACCAACACTTGTGAGTTAGAGGTAGTGATTGGTATACTAAAGTTTGCAACAGCTATATTGCAAGTGAGAGTCTACCCTCGCCTATGAAATATTGCCTGTAAGAAAAACCTAAAACTAAAAATGTTAGCATTCTGTCTAAACTCCACCCCCACACTTACTGGCAACAGCGAAGTATGGCCCGCTCCATAGAACTGGCCCACTATAAAAGGGGCTACTTGACCCTCCTCTCTCTCTCATCCCTTTTGCCTCTTGGCACTCTCACCTCTCTGCCCCTCTTAGGCTATCCTCCCCCTCTCTCCATGTGGTCATGACTGGCCTTCAGTTCTCTCCTCTCCTCTTCTCTCTCTCTCTCTCTCTCTCTCTCTCTCTCTCTCTCTCTCTCTCTCTCTCTCTCTCTCTCTCTCTCTCTCTCTCTCTGCCTTTCTCTGCCTCCACTATACCATTAACTCCCATCCTCTGCCCTGAATAAACTCTGTTCTATACCATGTCTCTGTGTGTGTGTGTGGTCTCTCAAGGGGAAGAGGTACCTGGGCATGGACCCGCCTAGGCACCTCCTTTCCACGCACTGCCATGCCACATTCCCTAAACCCCTCTCTCTCTTTTTATGCCCCCTTCATTGGTGCCAAAAACCGAGAACAAACCCGTCAAAAAATATAGGAGCATATTCAAAAAAGCAGCAATTAAAATGAGACTGAAGATAATTTATTGATTTAAAATAACATATTTTAAGAATTATTTGACATAAATTGGTACTTTACATAAATAATTCCAAATGAATTGTTAAAATTGTTCTGAATAATAACAAAATTCAAGAGCTCACATTCATACAAACACTCTTACATAGAAAGAAACAGAATTTAATAAACTTGTGATGAGTTGCTATTTTAAAACACTGATTACAAATCAGGAAAAATAATAGGCCATTACAATAGTATCACTGGGAATCTTACTCTAAAGTACTCATGGAGAATTATGCTAGCAAATTTAATAAAAATTCTTTTTTTTAAATATTTTTATTTTCTATATTCTTTGTTTACATTCCAAATGATTTCCCCCTTTCCAGAACCCCCTCCCCATATGTCCCATAAACCTTCTTCTCTCCATCCCTTCTCCAATCACCTCCCTCCTTTTTCTCTGTCCTTATATTCCCTTCCAATGCTAGATCGATCCTTTCCAGGATCAGGACCCTATCCATACTTCTTCATGGGAGTCATTTGTTATGCAATTTGTGCCTTGGGTATTCAGGGCTTCTGGGCTAATTAATATCCACTTATCAGAGATTGCATTACATGTGTATTCTTTTGTGATTGGGTTACCTCACTTAGGATGATATTTTCCAGATCAAACCATTTGCCTAAAAATTTTGTGAATTCATTGTTTCTAATTGCTGAGTAGTATTCCATTATGTAAATATACCACATTTTCTGAATCCATTCATCCTTTGAGGGGCATCTAGGTTCTTTCCAGCTCCTGGCTATTATAAATAAGACTGCTATGAACATAATGGAGCATGTGTCTTTATTGCATGCCAGGGAATCCTTTGAGTATATGCCCAGGAGAGGTATAGCAGGGTCCTCTGGAAGTCTCATGTCCAGTTTTCTGAGGAACCTCCAGACTGATTTCCACAGTGATTGTACCATCTTACAGCCAAACCAGCAGTGGAGGAGTGTGCCTCTTTCTCCACATCCTTGCCAGCATCTGCTGTCTCCTGAGTTTTTGATCTTAGCCATTCTGATTGGTGTAAGGTGAAATCTCAGGGTTGTTTTGATTTGCATTTCCCTAATGACTAATGATGTTGAGTACTTCTTAAGGTGCCTTTCGGACATCCGAAAAATTCTTAACGGTAGACAATGTATATATTAATGTTAAACTCATAACTTTCAATAATGGATATTTAGCTTCAAATTTTATAACTTCTGACCATATATTATTTGACATATAAAACAATGGCTGAAAGATAACTTTCATAGGCAAAAATCTCTTCTCAATGGATTAATCTAAAATATGATGCACACAACTTTATTGGTTTGAAAGTACATGTGACATAGAATTTGTTCAAAAACTGACATGTTTCTTTAAAGGAACAAAATTTGAAAATAATGGAGTTCAAGGTTGACAAATATTATACTAGAAATTTATAATAAGAATAAGAAATTCTGTTTATCAAAAGCACCAAATGGTAAAACTACACTTAGAGAAATTATTTGTAACAGAAAATGTTGCAAAACACCTTAGATTTAAAATATATAAATGTTTACAAATAACCAAAAATTTATGTAACATAATGTTTGTAAACAATAAAAAGTTTACCAGAAGTGAAATTAAATGTCTAACAACTAAAAAGAAATATTTTCTTAAAAATTAAGAACTCCAGTTTAGAAAAGGACACCAGTAATGACCACTGTCACAAGTGAGGGCCTAGAGACAGCACACACACATACACACACACACACACACACACACACTGATTTGAAAAAGAACTTGGCATTTTCTAATTATATGCAAACATACTGAAAAGATCGACTACAAAATGATTACAAAAACAAAAGAGATACCCTGATTAAGTGTTTTTGTTATCACATCAGTAACTGAGTTCTATAATGTCAGTAAATTAGATATAACTCAAGAACAAAGGTCACTGATGAAAATGATATTAATAAAAAATAAAAATGCATTTGGGATTTGATTAAAGGTTAACTCTAATCATTTAAATTTTATCATTGGTAAGAAATTAACTGTGCATCAATTATGTGAGTCACCTTTAATCAAATTATTAAGCCAACTATACTATGACAAACAGGAAACTTAGTCCTTCGGGAAGTACTTAGAACAAGACAGGTTTTTTTGGTACCATGGGAATTTGTTCCTTTGAGGTAAGTTAATGTTAAAAGTTGCATTAAAATAATTGTTTTATTAAAGAAAGACTTGCCAAACTATGTAAAATGATGATAATTCAATAATAACAACTTTGCAAGTATTAAATTTAAGTGCATGCTTGAACAATATACCACTAAAAACTAACATTATGAGGATTCCTTAATCAAGAATCTATATTTATACCTAAACAGTTCAGTCTATAAATTCTTTCCAAATTATACAGAGCATGTCCAAATAAATATCTCTTTACAGTTAATAGTGTGCTACTTAGAATTCCTAATGCTATCAGAGAGATTAAGCTTCTGTCAAATTCTACGATTCTAGAGTCTAAATAATCTGGCATAAAAAATAAGCCTATATATCTTAAAAGGCATGTGATTTAATTCATCTTAGGAATGTTTTAGGTGATTTTTTTGCCTTGTATCTAAATATATCGACATCTTTGAAATTTCAATAGCATTTTTTTCTGATATGCCCAATCTTGCTGCATTTAATTTGGTTTATTATATACTGCATATGTGGCAAACAGGTGTTGAATAACCTGACATTTATCTCCCCTGCACTTGACATCTTTATTTGGAAATGACCACTGCTTGGTTTCTTCATTTTGATTTATATTTAGGGAAGAATAACTTTTATTGATCAAAAAAATGCAGCTCTGAAATTTGATGAGTGAAGCAGTAGCTAAAGATTTGAGACAACTTCTTTTCATATGACAAAAAATTTAATTTCATATTAGTGCGTTTTTTTCTTTCTCTGTTCCATAGTTATAGACTCCCTGCCCATATACAATTACACTATGATGTTTAATAAACAACTCATTTTATCCTGGTTACTTCTAGATAGCAAGTCTGCTTAAATTTTCTAGAGAACTATTTAGGTAGTATGTAAACAAAAATGTCCATTTATTCCTTAATTTCTGATCTGCCAAGGAAAACATAAATGCACAAGGTCACTTCTGTAGTATTTGACGTTACAACATACTGGGAATGGTATTATCTTTTTTTCTCCAGTATCATTTCTTGTTGCACTGATAAAACTACTCTAACAAAAGGAATGTAGAGCAGAAGGATTTTATTTTAAATCATACTCCATTACTGAAGGAAAGTTACAATTAGTATCACCTACTGTTGGAAGCAAAGAGACAGTGAATTCATAATCCTCTGCCTAGTGAATGGTTACACCATGACTGGGAAAGTCTTTCCAATTCAATAATTATGATTAAGATAATTCACCACAGAAAAATCTAAAGGATAACTTAATCTACATAACCCACCTCTCAATGAAAAATCCTTCACAGTTGATTCTAGATGTTTGTCAAGTTAACATAAATGAAATGTGAAAGTCATTGATAGATTAGAATTTCTAGAGAAGTCATGCAATGGAGCACTGTGATGCTATCAGAAGAAAATAAAGATCTTCAACAACTGATAAAGATTTTAAATACCGTAACTAAGTGAAAATGGTAGTGGTAAATCCTGTAAACTTAAGGAATAAAGAAGGAAAGAACATACTGAGAAAACAAATGATTAAGTAGAAGGTTGATAAGGAAGAAGCTAAAGAGAAGATTTTTGCAGTTGGGATTAGAGTAACACAATGTGATGGTCACAGCCATGCCAGTTCTCTCCTAGAGATTTCTCATATCTCATTCCTTCTATTTATATTTTCATTCAGTCTTCACATACTTAAAATAGAAACAAAAAAGCCAGCCAGGAAATTATTATAATGATTTCCTGGGATCATGAAAAATGAGAGTTTAAGGATTTGTTTGTCCCACAATGCACAAATTTGGTAGGATTTGAATCTGAATTGTTAATTGGCATATAGTTTTGTAGCTTTTCAATATACTAAGCATAACATCATTCAAGATTGTATTATCATTTCATCTTACTAAAATACAGTTAATTTTGTTAAGCTGATTAACTAACAATGTTTCCTACATATTTTGCTTTCTTTAGTCAAGCTGATCCTGTGCTTTTTTTGGTTGAAGGCTTTTTCTGAACCCTTCTATTTCTTTAGGGGTTATGGGTCTGCTTAGATGATCTATTTGATCCTAATTTAATTTAGGTGTTTGGTATCTGTCTAAGAAATTGTCCATTTCCTCTAGATTCTCAAGTTGTGTTGAGTACAGGCTTTTGTACTAGGATCTGATAAGTTTTTAATTTCCTCAGTTTCTGTTGTTATATCTCCCTTTTTATTTCTAATTCTGTTAATTTGGATACTGTCTCTGTGCCCTTTGGTTAGTCTGGCTAAGGGTTTATCTACCTTGTTGATTTTTTCCAAGATCCAGCTCCTGGTTTTGTTGATTCTTTGTATGGTTCTCTTAGTTTCTACTTGATTGATTTCAGCCCTCAGTTTGATGATTTCCTGTCTTCTTCTCCTCCTGGGTGAATTAGCTTCTTTTTGTTCCAGGGCTTTCAGTGTGCCATTAAGCTTCTAGTGTATGCTCTCTCCTTTTTGGAGCCACTCAAGGCTGTGAGTTTTCGTCTTAGCACTGCTTTCATTGTGTTCCATAAATTTGGGTATGTTGTGCCTTCATTTTCCTTAAATTCTAAAAAGTCTTTGATTTCTTTCTTTATTTCTTCCTTGAACAAGGTATCATTGAGTAGAGTATTGTTCCATTTCCTTGTGTATATAGGCTTTCTGTTGTTTTTGTTGTTATTAAAGACCACTTTTACTCCATAGTGACCTGATAGGAGGAATGGGATTATTTAGATCTTCTTATATTTGTTGAGGTCTGTCTTGTGACCAACTATATGATCGATTTTGGAGAAGGTACTATGAGGTGCTGAGAAAAAGGTATATTCTTTTGCTTTGGGATGAAAATTCTATATATATCTGTTGAATCCAATTGGTCCAAAGCTTCAATTTGTTTCACTCTCTTCCTGTTGAAGAAGGAAATCGAAGAAGACCTCAGAAAGTGGAAACATTTTCCATGCTCTTGGATTGGCAGGATTAATATAGTTAAAATGACCATCTTGCCAAAAGCAATCTACAGATTCAATGCAATCCCCATCAAAATCCCAACTCAGTACTTCATAGAGTTAGAAAGAACATTTCTCAAATTCATCTGGAATAGCAAAAAACCCAGGATAGCTAAAACTATTCTCAACAGTAAAAGAACTTCTGGGGGAATCTGTATACTAGACCTCAAACATTACTACAGAGCAATAGTGGTAAAACTGCATGGTATTTGCACAATGCCAGGCAAGTGGATCAATGGAATAGGATTGAAGACCCAGAAATGAACCTATACACCTATGGTCACTTGATCTTCTACAAAGGAGCTGAGAACATCCAGTGGAAAAAAGTTAGCCGTTTCAACAAATGGTGCTGCTTCAATTGGAGGTCAGCATGCAGAAAAATGAGAATCGATACATCCTTGTCTCCTTGTACTAAGCTCAACTCCAAGTGGATCAAGGACCTCCACATAAAACCTGACACATTGAAACTAATAGAAAAGAAACTGGGGAAGACCCTTGAGGACATGGGCACAGGGGAAAATTTCCTGAACAGAACACCAATAGCTTAAGCTCTAAGATCAAGAATTGACAAATGGGTCTTCATAAAATTACAAAGTTTCTGTAAGGCAAAGGACACTGTCAAAAGGACAAAATGTCAACCAACAGATTGGGAAAGGATCTTCACCAACCCTAAATCTGACAGAGAGCTAATATCTAATAGATACAAAGAACTCAAGAAGGTAGACCCCAGAGAACCAAATAATCCTATTAAAAAGTGGGGTACTGAACTATACAAAGAATTTGCACATGAAGAACTTCAGGTGGCTGAGTAGCACCTTAAGAAATGGTCATTAGTCATTAGAGAAATGCAAATCAGAACATCCCTGAAATTTCACCTCACACCAGACAGAATGGCTAAAGTTAAAACCTCAGGAGACAGCTGGTGTTGGCGAAGATGTGGAGAAAGAGGAACACTCCTCCACTGCTGGTGGGATTGCAAGATGGAAATTGGATTACTTTGGAAATCAGTCTGGTGGTTCCTCAGAAAACTGGACATGATGCTTCCAGAGGACCCTGCTATTCCTCTCCTGGGCATATACCCAGAGGATTTCCCAGAATGCAATAAAGACAACATGCTCCATTATGTTCAAAGCATCACTGTTTGTAATAGCCAGAAACTGGAAAGAACCCAGGTGTCCCTCAACAGAGAAATGGATACAAAAAATGTGGTATATTTATGCAATGTAGTACTATTTGGCCATTAGAAACAATGAATTCATGAAATTCGTGGACAAATGGATGGATCTAGAGAACATCATACTAAGTGAGGCAACCCAGTCTCAAAAGATCAATCATGGTATGCACTCTCTGATAAGTGGATATTAGCGTAGAAATGTGGAATACCCAAGACATAATCCACATATTAAATGATGACTAAGAAGAAAGGAGGAGTGGCCCCTGGTTCTGGAAAGACTCAGTGCAGCAGTATAGGGAAATACTCGAACAGGGAAGTGGGAAGGGGTGGATGGGGGAATAGGGGAAGGGAAGAGAGCTTATGGAACTTATGGGGAGTGGGGAGTCAGAAAAGGGGAAATCATTTGAAATGTAAATAAAAAATATATTGAATAAAAAAAAGAAAAACTTGATTAAAACTTAAGAAAACATTTTATTTATGTAGGAAAAGAGTGACTCAAATCAACAATAATAACTTTATCTGGTTAAATTATCTTAGAAATGATGTTCTTTATCTGAGTCATGATTTTCCATCATATTTACAATATAATCATAGTGGATCAAATGGTGCTTCAGGGTAATTATAATGGAAAAATGCTGTCTTGGACTTCTCTATGAAATAAAGCATAAGCACTGAGCAACCATCCCTTGAAATAATGTTAAGGATCTAAGCATAGATAAAGAAATCATGAAATGAGAAGAATGAGGAGTTAGATACAGAAATGATGAAGTTTTATTTTCTTCTGAGTTGGAATTAGGAATTATATTTAAAATTTATTTTATTTAATATTAATTTTTATTAACCATTTTATTTGTTTACATTTCAAATGTTACCCCCCTTGCTGGTCTCCCCTCAACAAGCCTCTCATCTCATTCCCCTCCCCTTTACCCATAAGAGGGTGCTCCTCCAATACACCCACCCATTCCCACCTCACTCCTCTAAAGCCTTCTCCAGTGCATTAAGACTCAATAACCAAGAGCCCCCTCTACCACTGATGCCATATGAGGCATTTCTCTGCGTCATATGTAGTAGGAGCCATGGACCAGCCCGTGTATGGCCTTTTGTTGGTGGTTTAATCCCTGGAAGCTCAGAGGTGTCTGGTTATTTGATAGTTATTCTTCCTATGGGGTTGCAGTTTCCTTCAGCTCCTCCAGCCCTTTTTCTAACTTGTTCAATGGAGTCTCTGGGTTCAGTCCAATGGTTGGTTGTTGTTATAGGTATCTGTCTTAGTCAAATGGTGCAGAACCTCTCAGAGTACAGCCATATGAAGTTCCTGTCTTCAAGCACTTCTTGGCATCAGCAATTTTGTCAGGGTTGGGTGTCTACAAACATATCACTAAGTGGAGCAGTCTCTCGATGGCCTTTCCTTTATCCTCTGCTCCACGTTTGTCCCTGAATTTCCTTTAGACCGGACCAATTATGCATTAAGGTTTTTTACATGGGTGGGTGGTCCAATCCCTCAACTGGAAGGCATGTCTCTCTACTGCAGGTGGTCTCTTCAGGTTCTATATTCTTGTTGTGGGGTATTTCAGCTTATGCCCTCCCCATTGGGTTCTGGGAGCCTCTCGCATCCTTGACATCTGAGACTTTCTGGTGGTTCTCCAAGTTCCCCACCCTCATTGCTACTTATTTCTATTCACTACCCTGTCCCTCTGGACTTTTATCTCTTCCCATATCTGGTTTTGTCCCTTCTTTTTCCTCCACGTCCCCTCTCCCACCCAGGTGCCTCCTGCCCTCTGCCTTCTGTGATTATTTTCTTCCCTCTTCTATGTGGCTTTGAAAAATCCACACTACAGCATTTCTTCTTGTAAAGCTTCATATAGTCTTTGAATTGTATTGTGGGTATTCTGAACTTTTAGACTAATATCCACTTATCATTGGGTACATACCATATATGCTCTTTTGAGTCTGGTTTACCTTGCACAGGATGATATTTTCTAGTTCCATTTATTTACCTACAAAGTTCATTAAGTCATCATTTTTGATACCTGAATAATTATACATTGTGTAAATTTCCTGTACCAAATCTTCCATTATGGGACATATTAGTTGTTTCCAGGTTCTAGCTATAAAAATTAAGGCTTCTACAAACATAATGAAGGGTATATTCTTGTTATATGTTAAGGCAACTTTTGGGCATATACCCGGGAGTGGTACATATGAGTCTTCAGGTAGAGCTATATCCAGTTTTCTGAGGAACTGCAAGATTGATTTTCAAAGTGGTTATACCAGCTTGCAATCTCACAAGAGTTTTTTATTTTATCCATTCTGATTGTTGTAAGTTAGAATCTCAGTGTTGTTTTGATTTGCATTTGCCTGATGACTAAGGAAGTTGAACATTTTTCTTTAGGTGTGCCTTGGCCATTTGAAATTCCAAAGTTAAGAATTCTATATTTATGTCTATAGCCATAATTAATAATTAATTGGGTTTTTCCATTTTTCAGAGTAAACTTCTTGTGCTATTATATATTTCAGATATTAGGCCTCTATCAGATGTAGGGTTGATCAAGATATTTTCCCTATCTGTTCATTGCCATTTTGTCCTATTGACCATATCCTTTGCTTTACAGAAATTTTCATTTTATGAGTTCCTATTTGTCAATAGTTTAGCTTAGAGCCTGAACTATTGTTGTTATATTCAGGAAAAGTTCTCCTGTGCCAATGTGTTCAATGCTCTTTCTCGCATTCTCTCCTATTAGATTCAGCATATCTGTTTTTATACTGAGGTCCTTGATCACTTGAACTTGAACTTTGTACAAGGAGATAAAAATGGATCAATTTACATTCTTCTACATGCAAGCCACCAGTTAGACTAGCAGCATTTGCTGAAAATGCTGTCTGTTTTCCATTATATGGTTTTGGCTCCTTTGTCAAAGATCAAGTAACCATATGTGTATGGGTTTTTTTCTGTGTCTTCAATTATATTCCACTGATCTACAAGACTGTCTCTGTATCAATACCATTTTTTTTCATTATTGCTCTGCTGTACAGTTTGAGGTCAGAGATGATGATTCCCCAAGAATTTCTTTTATTGCATTTAAAATTTATGAGAGGATTAAAATACTAAAATATACTATTATCTTAATTAATGGCCTAATGCTGGGTATCATTTGTATATCTTGAATCCTTGCTTGCTTTTGTGATTCCTTTGTGTTTGAAAGTTAGTTGTTCCAAGTATATAATGGAGACAGATGGAAGAGAAATAAAAATCAAGTAGAAGAAATCAGGAGAGGGTGAAAAAAAAGAGTCAGAGAAGATGATAAGGTAAGAAAATAAAAGGAGTGAGAGGAAGATCTCTTTATTTCAGTCTCTTTTGTAGGAAAATAAAATTTTCTATTGTTCAGTCTGCATTTCCTTTGGTGCTTGAATATATTCAGCTATATTAGAAGAAGGACTCTATTAAAAGATCTACATTATGTTCATTTTATGGAAAATTAGCAAATCTCACCAAATGAGCAGTTTTCCTCAATATGAAAAGAAGTGAATTATTTTCCCTCTGATTGCTCATTCTGATTATTCTTTAGTCATTTCTGGAAATGTTATCATGTGCAGATGAGGAGTTTAGTTGGGTGAATAGCATCAGCTTCACCTTTTCACCAGTTCCCCATCCATCCTTCCAAGGAGGTTAATTCACATTAAGTGCAAAAAGGAAGCTGAATTGTATCAGGGTTCTACTGGGATTGTTTTTCTCAACTGCAACTTAATATGTATGTAGTTATGTAATCCTTGTTCAAAAATCTTTATGAAAAAAAATAATGATCTACTCTTAACAGACCTGTGCCATATGACTTGAAATCCTATGGTTATATATGCTCTGGTTTCATCTGTTTTCAGGACAGTGACATCTACCTTCCCAATGTTATTTGAAAATAATGCTTTGTAAATTCATGAGCAAATGCCCCATGGCCAGGCTGGGATCGGCCCGAAGAAGCTGGAAGTCCCTGCTTTGTAACTGCATTGCACTCATGTTGTCCTTTCTGATATTTTTGTTGTTGTTTTTTTGTTTTTGTTTTATGTTTTTTGAGGGGAAATTGTTATAATGGATACTATGAAATGGTCAGACATATGTAGAAAAGAGATTATTTATATACTATCTGTGAAAATGTAGCAATTACAACTATTATAAGAATAAAGTATGGAAATTCTTCAAAATACAAAAAGGAAAACTGTCTTACAATCTAACAGTTTCATTTCTGTGTACAGCTTCAAAAGAGATAAAAATAATTGCACAAAAGATACATGTTTATTGTAGTGGTATTTAAAATTACAAAAGGACACAATCAACCTAGACTATTTTCAGAATAAAACAAATGTAGTATAGTCTCACAATTTAATATTATGTAGCCATAATAAAATAAATAAATTCTCTCTTTCTAGCAACATGGACAGAAATGGCAGACATCATATTATCTGAAATAAGCCAGATATGGAAAGATAAATAAATACTGATGCATATTACCACTTCTTTGTAAACTAGTATAACAGGCTCTTTAAAGATCTGAATAAAATTTTAGGGATCAATGAAAGGTGTCAAAGCACTGAGAATTGTGACTTGAGTTCTGTTCTTCTTTAGTGCAGTAGGGTAGCATTAGATTAAAGCAACTGAATATATTTCAAAATAATTCAGTACTCATCTTATAAAGATGAATAATGTTGTAAGAAATAGAGATGTTCATTATTGTGATTTGATTCTTTCACATGGAGTGCATGTCTTGAATCATTGAAGTGCACCCCCATAAAACTACACAATATTATATCATAATAAAAACTAAAATACTTGTTAATAAAATAAAAACTTGGCCTTAAAAACTCTGCATTGGTTCCCAATACCTGGATGTTTTTCAAAGAGTCATCCTCCTTCTTTTAATTTCTACTATTTTCAAGGTCAAGGTCATATTCTTTTACAGATTTCTTTATGTTTGGTGTTTAGTACTGTAAACCCTAATTACTTTCCTATCTAATTGTTTGTCTCTGCTCTGTAACTATTTTTAGCACTTTTGCTCTTTCTTAATGTAAATTTTCCTATCAATGTTTTAAATCCTCCCACTGGAATAACATTAGTAATTTTTTATTTTGTTCTGGTCAGTTCGTCATATCTCTTGCCTATAGCCATGATGAGTACTGGTGTAAGAAAATTTTAATGAATATTTATTAAATAAACTAATGATAATAATTGTACCATATTTGCTGCAAGAGAAATTGTCTATTGATAAGAAGAGACACCAAGACCACAGCCACTCCTATAAAAATATTTAATTGGGGTTATCTTACAGTTCAGAGGTTAAGTCCATTATCATTATGGCAAGAAACATGGCAGCCTACAGGCAGAAATGGTGCTGGAGAAGGAGCTAAGAATTCTACATCTTGATTCGCAGGTAACAGATATCCTGTGTGCCACAGTGAGCATAGCTTAAACATACATAACCTCAAAGGGTCACATATGACCCATCCTCTTAGTGCCACACTTCCTCCAGCAATGCCAGAGCTACTCCTACAAGGCCATAGCTCCTGATAGTGTCATTCCTTATGTGCTAAGCATTAAAGCTTGTGATCTATGTGAGCCACACCATAGCTTCCTCTGTCTCTCTGTCTCTCTCTCTTTCCATATATATACAAATAAAGAGAGATGATAGATATGATAGATGGATATAGAAATATTCTTAGAAATGTGTCTAGACTGCTTCCTGATCAATTATGTGAATATTTTGGTAATCATTTTATAAAACTTGATTACCTTGTAGATTTAAAGGTTAACTCAACAGCTGTAATAGTTTTTTATGCTGATTTGTCCAAATCTTCTCTCTTTTTCCTCTTCAGGAAATATTTGCTGGAAATGATGAAAGACCCCTGTAATTTCAGCACTCAGTCAGTAGAAGCAGATAGCTTCATGCAAATTTAAGACCAGCCTGGTTTACAAATTAAATTCTTAACAAACCAGAGTCACACAGTGATATTTCCAATTTTATTTTTCTCAGTATTTGGATTATTATGCATGATATGTATATTTTTAATGATTATTTTCAACCATGAGGAAGACTTATTAAATTAATTAAACCTAAACTAATGTATCCTATCCCTTATCAGAATTTTAAATTTGTAATTTAACCTAATCACTGGATTCATATATTATTAAGCAATTTTCTCTTTAATTCCTTCATATTCTATAATATTGACATCAGAATTGATTAATAATTAATAATTGAAATTAATTCTCCATAGAAGTGTTTTCCTCCTTTCATTAGATAAGAAATTTACTCAGCTTACTTACTTGATAAAAACTTAAATATCTTATTTTAAAAGTTAATTTTCTATGCATATTTGGAAATTATATTTCACAATTTGCTAGTGATAAATCATTTGTACAGTTTTTTTTTATTATAAAGTTATGCTTTTTCCATTTTTTTCTTGTACGTTCTCTTTGTATTAAAAATCTGAAATTTTGCTCCCTCTCTTTGTGTGTGTGTGCGCACACACACACATGCAATCTTTTTGTTATTTTGTTGAAATCTAAGTTCCTATATGTGAGGAGCTTTAAAACGCAGGGGTTTCATTTGCTTCTACTCTGCCACACAAGATTCTACTACTTACTCAGATGTGCTTTCTTTGAGATGAGAATAGATTAGCCTCACCATTTGTGGCTACTCCTCTAACAACTTTTGATCCCAGGTTTGTAATGGAGTGTTTTTGACACAGATAAGCTTGGCTTTCTGGTTAGTTTGTATGTTCTCCTTGCATAGATTTTGGCATACTGTTTTGTTATTTGCTTGTCAGGGCTGTTATAAAGATGTTTTCTTTACATATCAAAATTACTGAAATATATTTATACCCCAAATTCAGTTGTTTTGCTAATGAAGTGGTCCTCTAAATTACCTTTAAATTATACAATTTGAAATGTTAATTTCTATATTCAAACAGATTGTAGGCCTCTTAACATTTCTCTAGGTGAGTTAAAAATATACAGCCTCTCAATTTAAAGCTACATTAAAGCTACATTAATAATTTGCTAAATTATTTCACAGAGGTGTGATTGATAAGGTATTGAATTAAAGAGGCTATCTTTTAATTACATGTTATTCTTTAATCACAAAAGACTAAAAAGTAGCCTGTCATACTACTTTTAGTAGCATGATATAGTCTGTCAAATGGTGGCTATCAGCACATATCCAATTAACAATAAGTATAGAGACTAAAGCCAACCTCAGTTGGATAGTGAAACAATCTCAAAAGAGGAAAGGTGGTGTGGATATACCTCACTGGTAGAATGCTTGTCTAGCATCATTTTGTTTTAGGTTCTTACCATTGAAATCACACACACACACATACACACACACACACACACACACACACACACACACAGAGAGAGAGAGAGAGAGAGAGAGAGAGAACATGGGAGTGGGTCAGTAGAGAGAGGTGGGGGAGTGGCGGGGAAACCTACAAGCAAAAGGAGAACCAGTTGTCTTAATAATTGACCATGTTTCTGTGAGGAGATGTTCCATTTATCCTTTTCATTCTCTATATTTCAATGTCTGGCACCATGGGCAAGAAACTTCATGTTCAAAACCAAGACTTCTTATAACCTACAGGGTTTAATATTTGCTTAGAAATTTCTATTTCATTCTGTTACACACTTCCTGGATATTAACAGAATTTGCAAATACCAAAGTCTGAGTATCATTATCAATTTGCATTAACATAAAACCCTTCTTCAATCTGGCCATAATTCTTTCATGCCTCATAAATCCAACGTGGTCACTATGTATTAATTTATCCATAACTCTTTCAAGTATTGTCACCAAAATCTTGGCATGTATGTTTATAGCACATTTAGCTATTTAAATGGGCCCATAACTTTTAGGAGTGTTATTCCTCCCTTTTCTAAATTAGGAACAGACATTTTCTCCTAACTTAAGAAAATTCACCTTGTCCAGTATGCTCCACAAATACCTACTAAACAAAGTATCAATTTTGCCCTCAAAGTAGAAATGACACCTAGGGACAGCTACATTATCCTTTTCTTTGCCCTTAGCAGGTTTTCAAATGTCATTTAGAGAAATTAATTTGTCTACATAGGACATTCCCGTCATTGACATTGAGGATATATTTTCAAGCATTTCTTTGAATTTAAAGTGTGAGGAAAATAAATCCACTGGAGTTACAATGCCACTTTACTCCCTTACATAAGACCAAAGGAAATGAGAAAATACTTTCTTCCATCACAGAACTCACAGCTGGCTTTCCCTAGGGCAAAACACAGTCAGATATAGGACGGACAATGGGTGAAACAGTAGGTTTGAGGGCTAAGGAAATTTTTTCTTAGAGGCCTGGAAAGGTAACATGTCTCATTAAATTATGGCTGTGGAAGATAACTGGGTTACATAGAAAGCTGGAATTGGGAGAGACTGCAGAATTCATGCAACAATAATATATAACACATATATAATCTTTTATAATAAATAATATATTAATATATTAACTTAAAACAATGCATATATGTACAAAATTATGTTTTATATATATATATGTATGTGTGTGTGTGTGTGTGTGTGTATGTGTGTGTGTGTGTGTGTGTAAGCCTTGGAAACCAATTTAATTTGGTAAAAGTCATGCAATTAGAGGCTATACATTAGAGTGTGAGTTCCTAGTTCATAAATAAGGGTGTTGCTCTGTACACTAGTACCATGATAATCATTCTCATTGATACTAATTAAACTAGGTAAATGATTTCTAAATTTAAAATATTAAAATACTAACTTCTATCATTAAGTTTTTGAAATATATTTTGAATGTGGAATATTATTCTAGGGAATGGAAATAGGAAATAGGGCATATTTTATAAACCCTATCATTAAAATATATATAAAATCCAAAGGCAAAAATTAAACATGTGAGTACATACAGGGGATAGTGAAAACAGGTGTACATCACCTAGATTTCAGAAAGAAATTCTTGCATATTTAGAATCTTGATATTATACTAATGGGAAAAATACAAGAAAAGATTTAAAGGTAAAAGTATTGGAATAAGATCCATTTATTGAGAGGAACGCTCCAGAATCTTGGTTCCCAGATGTCAGAGAGATCTAGCAGACAGCACCAGCTATGCAGACATAGCCTGAGGCTAACGTTGCTTGGGGCTCAGCCTGTCATGCTTTTGCCAGCACCCAGGGCCTGGTCAGGTCTGCAGGCTATCAGTGTGCCCACCCTGTCAGGGGGGTGTTTTCCCTGCAGAGTGATCAGCACTTGGGAAAGGTCCCTGTAGCATCCTCCATCTTTGCTCCCTGACAGAGCAGACAGGCAGCACCAGGTTCACACAGAAAACCGGCATATAATATTACTTGAGGCAAGTCATACCAGGGCTCCAACTGCACCCAAGAGGAGGGCAACATGTCAGCAATCTGTGCTAGGGGAAACCTAGTTATCCAGCAGTGTGGAAATAGCCTTAGAGGCTCACAGGAGGTTCAAGCAGCAGCCAGTGACAACAAGACCAACTAATGCAAGAAATAGCTAAATGGTAAAAGGCAAACATAGAAATGTTACTAACATAAATGAAGGCAATATGGCAGCATCTGAACCCAATTCTCCAACAACAGCAAGTCCTGAATACCCCCAAAACACCAGAAAAACAAGATTTCAATTTAAAATCACTGGCCATTATGCTGTTAGAGGAACACAAAAAGGAAATAAATGAATCTCTTAAAGAAATACAGGGGAAAATGGATCAAAAGGTAGAAACCCTTACAAGGGAAACACGAAAATCATTTAAGGAAATTCCGGAGAATATGCATCAAAAGATAGAAGCCAATAAAGAGGAAATGCAAAAATCACTTAAAGAAATACAGGAGAACTTGGGTCAAGAGACAGAAGTCATGAAAGATAAAACACACAAAAAAAAATCTCTTAAAGAATTATAGGAAAATGCAAACAAGTGAAGGAACTGAGCAAAACAATCCAGGATCTAAAAACAGACTTAGAAACAACTAAGAAATCGCAAAGGGAGACAAATTTAGAGGTAGAACACCTTGGAAAGAAATCAGAGGCAATAGATGCAAATATCAACAATAGAATACAAGAAATAGAAGAAAGAATCTCAGATGCCAAAGATACCATTGAAACTACTGAATCAACAGTCAAATAAAAAGTAAAATGCAGAAAGCTTGTAACCCAAAACATCCAGGAAATCCAGGACACAATGAGAAGAATAAACCTAAGGATTATAGGTATAGATGAGAGTGAAGATTTACAACTGAAAGGGCCAGCAAATATCTTCAACAAAACTTTGGAAGAAAACTTCCCTAACCTAAAGAGAGAGATGCCCATGAATATACAAGAAGCCTACAGAACTCCAAACAGACTGGACCAGAACAGAAATTCCTCCCATCACAAAATAATCAAAACCCCAAATGTACTAAACAAAGAAAGAATATTAATGACAGTAAGAGTAAAAGGCCAAGTAACATATATAGGAAGACCTATCAGAATTACACAAGACTTCTCACCAGAGACCATGAAAGCTAGAAGATCCTGGGAATATCTCATGCAGACTCTAAGAGAACATAAATGCCAGCCAAGACTACTATACCCAGCAAAACTCTCAATCACCATAGATGGAGAAACCAAGATATTCCATGACAAAACCAAATTTGCACGATATATTTCCACAAACCCAGCCCTACAAAGGATAATAGGTAGAAAATGCCAATTCAAGGAGGAAAACGACACCCTGTAAAAAGCAAGATAGTAACCTTCTTTCATCAAACCCAAAAGAAGATAACAACTCAAATATAAAAATAACATTAAAGATGGCAGGAAGTAGCAACCACTATTCTTTAATATCTCTTAACATCAATTGACTCAATTCCCCAATAAAAAAGACATAGATTAACAGACTGGATACATAAACAGGACCCCACATTTTGATGCATACAGGAAACCCACCTCAGTGTCAAAGACAAACACTACCTTAGAGTAAAAGGCTGGAAGACAATTTTATAAACAAATGGTCTCAGGAAACAAGCCAGAGTGACCATTCTAATATCAGATAAAATTGAACCTAAATTCACCAAAAGATACATGGAAGGACACTTCTTGCTGGTCAAAGGAAAAATCCATCAAGAAGAACTCTCAATTCTGAGCATCTATGCTCCAAATGCAAGGGCACCCTCATTCATAAAAGAAACTTTACCAAAGATCAAAGCACACATTGCACCTAATACAATAATTGTGGCTGTCTTCACCACTCCACTGTCCTCAATGGGTTAATCATGAAAACCGAAACTAAACAGGAACACAGTAAAACTAGTTGAAGCTTTGGACCAATTGGATTTAATATATATATATTAAATGTTATATATATATATATAACATTTCATCCTAAAGCAAAAGAATATACCTTTTTCTCAGCACCTCATGGTACTTTCTTCAAAATCGACCATATAATAGGTCACAAGACAGAACACAATAAATATAAGAAGATCAAACTAATCCCATGCCTCCTATCAGATTACTATTGAGTAAGAGTATTCTTCAATAGCAAAACAAACAAAACAAAACAAAAGAAAGCCCACATACACATGAAGGCAGAATTATATTCTACTCAATGATATTTTGGGGAAAGAAGAAATAAAGAAAGAAATCAAAGACTTTTTAAAATTATATGAAAATGGAGGCACAACATACCTAAATCTATGGGACACAATGAAAGCAGTGCTAAGAGGAAAACTCATAGCCCTGAGGGCTTCCAAAAAGAAATTGGACAGAACATACACTAGCAGCTTAACAGCACACCTGAAAGCCCTGGAACAAAAAGAAGCTATCTCACCCAGGAGGAGTAGAAGTCAGGAAATTATCAAATTCAGGGCTGAAATCAATCAAGTGGAAACAAAGAGACCCATACAAAGAATCAACAAAACCAGGAGCTGGTCCTTTGAGAAAATCAACAGGATAGATAAACCCTTAACCAGACTTACCAAAGGGCACAGAAACAGTATCCAAATTAACAAAAATAGGAATGAAAAGGGAGATATAACAACAGAATCTGAGGAAATTCAAAAAATCATTAGATCCTACTACAAAAGGCTATTCTCAACACAAATGGAGAATATGGAAGAAATGGACAATTTCCTAGACAGATACCAGATACCAAAATTAAATCAGGATCAAATAGATCATCTAAACAGTCCCATAACCCCTAAAGAAATAGAAGGGGTCATAGAAAGTCTTCCAACCAAGAAAAGCACAGGACCAGATAGTTTTAGGGCAGAATTCTTTTTTTTTTTTTAAACGGATAATCAGTTTCATTTTTTCTTTTTTTATTATTCAATATATTTTTTATTTACATTTCAAATGATTTCCCCTTTTCTGCCCCCCTGAAAGTCCCATAAGCCCCCTTCCCTCCCCCTGTTTTCCCACCCACCCTTTCCCACTTCCCTGTTCTGGTTTTGTCCTATACTGCTACACTGAGTCTTTCCAGAACAAGGGGCCACCCCTCCAATCTTCTTGTATCTCATTTCATGGATGGATTATGTTTTGGGTATTCCAGTTTTCTAGTTAATATCCACTTATTAGTGAGTACATACCGTGATTGATCTTTTGAGACTGGGTTACCTCACTTAGTATGATGTTCTCTAGCTCTGTCCATTTGCCTAAGAATTTCATGGATTCATTGTTTCTAATGGCTAAATAGTACTCCATTGTGTATATATACCACAATTTTTGCATCCATTCATCTGTTGATGGATACCCGGGTTCTTTCCAGCTTCTGGCTATTATAAATAGGGCTGCTATGAACATAGCAGAGCATGTATCCTTACTACATGCTGGGAAATCTTCTGGGTATATGCCCAGGAGTGGTATAGCAGGATCTTCTGGAAGTGAGGTGCCCAGTTTTCTGAGGAATCACCAGACTGATTTCCAGAGTTTTTGTACCAATTTGCAACCCCACCAACAGTGGATGAGTGTTCCTCTTTCTCCACATCCTCACCAACACCTACTGTCTCCTGAATTTTTAATCTTAGCCATTCTGACTGGTGTAAGGTGAAATCTCAGGGTTGTTTTGATTTGCATTTCCCTAAAGACTAATGAAGTTGAGCATTTTTTAAGATGCTTCTCCACCATCTGAAGTTCTTCAGGTGAAAATTCTTTGTTTAACTATGCAGCCCATTTTGAAATAGGGTTATTTGGTTTTCTGAGGCCTAACTTCTCGAGTTCTTTGTATATATTGGATATTAGCCCTCTATCTGATGTAGGGTTGGTGAAGATCTTTTCCCAATTTGTTGATTGCTGATTTGTCCTTTTGATGGTGTCCTTTGTCTTACAGAAACTTTGTAATTTTATGAGGTCCCATTTGTCAGTTCTTGATCTTAGAGCATACACTATTGGTGATCTGTTCAGAAACTTTACCCCTGTACTGATATCCTCAAGGGTTTTCCCAAGTTTCTTTTCTAGTAGCTTTAGAGTATCTGGCTTTATGTGTTGGTCCTTGATTCATTTGGAGTTGAGCTTAGTACAAGGAGACAAGGATGGATCAATTCACATTCTTCTACATGCTGACCTCCATTGAACCAGCATCATTTATTGAAAAGGCTATCTTTTTCCATTGGATGTTTTCAGCCTCTTTGTCAAGGATCAAGTGGCTATAGGTATGTGGGTTCATTTCTGGATCTTCAATACTGTTCCATTGATCCACCTGCCTGTAACTATACCAATACCATGCAGTTTTTAACACTATTGCTCTGTAGTATTGCTTGAGGTCAGGGATACTGATACCCCCAGAATTTCTTTTGTTGTTGAGAATAGTTTTAGCTAACCTGGGGTTTTTGTTATTCCAGATGAATTTGAGAATTGCTCTTTCTAACTATGAAGAATTGAGTTGGGATTTTGATGGGTATTGCATTGAATCTGTATATTGCTTTTGACAAAATGGCCATTTTAACTATATTAATCCTGCCGATCCATGAGCATGGGAGGTTTTTTCCATTTTTTGAGGTCTTCTTCCATTTCCTTCTTCAGAGTCTTGAAGTTCTTGTCATACAGATCTTTCACATGTTTGGTAAGAGTCACCCCAAGGTACTTTATACTGTTTGTGGGTATTGTGAAGGGGGTCATTTCCCTAATTTCTTTCTCAGCCTGCTTATCCTTTGAATATAGAAAGGCTACTGACTTGCTTGAGTTGATTTTATAACCAGCCACTTTGCTGAAGTTGTTTTTCAGCTGTAGGAGTTCTCTAGTGGAGTTTTTGGGTCACTTAGTTAGACTATCATATTGTCTGCAACTAATGATAGTTTGACTTCTTCTTTCCAATTTGTATTCCTTTGACCTCCTTATGTTTTCTAATTGCCAGAGCTAGTACCTCAAGTACAATATTGAAAAGATAAAGAGAAAGGGGGCAGCCCTGTCTAGTCCCTGATTTTAGTGGGATTGCTTCAAGTTTCTCTCCATTTAGTTTGATGCTGGCTAGCGGTTTGCTATATATTGCTTTTACTATGTTTAGGTATGGGCCTTGAATTCCTGTTCTTTCCAAGACTTTAATCATGAAAGGATGCTGAATTTTGTCAAATGCTTTTTCAGCATCCAATGAAATGACCATGTGGTTTTTTTCTTTGAATTTGTTTATGTAGTGGATTGCATTGATGGATTTCCTTTTATTGAACCAACCCTGCTTCCTTGGGATAAAGCCTACTTGATCATGTTGGATGATCATTTTTATGTGTTCTTGGATCCGGTTGGCAAGAATTTTATTGAGTATTTTTGCATCGATGTTCATAAGGGAAATTGGTCTGCAAGGGCATCCAAGAGGAGGACAGCACATCAGCAGTCTGCCACAGGGGAAACTCCGCCATCCAGTGTCGCAGAAATAGACCTAGAGCCTCACAGTAGGCCCGAACACCAGCCAGAGACAAGACCAACTAACACCAGAGAACAAGATGGCAAAGGGCAAACACAGGAATGCTGCTAACAAAAATCTAGGCAATATCGCAGCGTCTAAACCAAACTCCCCAACATCAGCAAGTTCTGGTTATGCCAACACACCAGAAAAACAAGATTTGGATTTAAAATCCCTGTTCATGATGCTGCTAGAAGAACACAAAAAGGAAATAAATGAATCTCTTAAGGAAATACAGGGGAACATGAATAAGTTAGAAAACCACATAATGGAACACAAAAATCACTTAAAGAAATTCAGGAGAATAAGGCTCAAGAGATAGAAGCCAATAAAGAAGAAACACACACAAAAAAAACTTAAAGAAATGCAGGAGAACTTGAGTCAACAGGTAGAAGTCATGAAAGAAGAAACACAAAAATCTCTTAAAGAATTAAAGGAAAACACAAACAAACAAATGATGGAACTGAGCAAAACCATCCTTGATCTAAAAACAGAAGTATAAACAACTAAGAAATCGCAAAGGGAGACAACTTTGGAGATAGAAAACCTTGAGAAGAAAGCAGGGGTCATAGATGCAAATATTAGTGCAGAATTCTATCAGACCTTCAAAGAAAACCTAACACCAATACTCTTCAAACTATTCCACAAAATAGAAACAGAAGGAACACTACCCAACTTGTTCTATGAAGCCAAAATTATGCTGATACCAAAGCCACAGAAAGATCCAACAAAGAAAGAGAACTTCAGAGCAATTTCCCCTTATGAATATTGATGTATAAATACTCAATAAGATTCTTGCCAACTGAATCCAAGACCACATCAAAACGATCATCCATCATGATCCAGTAGGCTTCATCCCAGGGATGCCGGGATGGTTTAATATACGGGAATCCATCAATGCAATCCACTACATAAACAAACTCAAAGAAAAAACCACATGGTAATTTCACAAGATGCTGAAAAAGCATTTGACAAAATTCAGCATCCTTTCATGCTAAAAGTCTTGGAAAGAACCATAATTCAAGACCCATACCTAAACAGATTAAAAGTAATATACAGCAAACTGGTAGACATCATCAAACTAAATGGGGAGAAACTTGAAGCAATCCCACTAAAATCAAGAACTACACAAGGCTGACCCTCTCTCCATATATTTTCAGTATAGTACTTGAGGTACTACCTCGAGCAATTAGAAAACATAAGGATGTCAAAGGAATACAAATTGGAAAGGAAGAAGTCAAACTATCACTATTTGATGATGATATGATGGTCTACTTAAGTGACCCCAAAAAACTCCACCAGAGAACTCCTGCTACTGATAAATAACTTCAGCAAAGGCTGGTTATAAAATCAACTGAAGCAAATCAGTAGCCTTCCTATACACTAAGGAAAAGCAGGCTGAAAAAGAAATTAGCAAAATGACAGCCTTCACAATAGCCACATACAATATAAAGTATCTTGGTGTGACTCTAACCAAACAAGTGAAAGATCTGCATGACAAGAACTTGAGTTCTCTGAAGAAGGAAATCAAAGAAGACCTCAGAAAATGGAAAAATCTTTTATGCTCATGGATTGGCAGGATTAATATAGTTAAAATGGCCGTCTTTCCAAAAGCAATATACAGATTCAATGCAATTCCCATCAAAATCCCAACTCAGTTCTTCATAGAGTTAGAAAGAGCAATTCTCAAATTCATCCAGAATAAAAAAAAAACAAAAAACAAACAAACAAACAACAAAAAAAAACAAACAACCAGGATAGCTAAAACTATTATCAACAGTAAAGGAACTTCTGGGGACATCAGTATCCTGGATCTCAAGCAATACTACAGAGCAATAGTGTTAAAAACTGCAGGGTATTGGTACAGTGACAGGCAGGTGGATCAATGGAATAGGATTGAAGACCCAGAATTGAACCCACACACCTATGCTCACTTGATCTTTGACAAAGGAGCTACAACCACCCAGTGGAAAAAAAGATAGCCTTTTAAAAGAAATGGTGCTGGTTCAATTGGAGATCATCATGCAGAAGAATGTGAATTGATCCATTCTCATCTCCTGTATTAAGCTCAACTCCAAGTGGATCAAGTACCTCCACATAAAGCCCGACACACTGAAGCCAATAGAAAAGAAACTGGGAAAGACCCTTGAGTACATGGGCACAGGGATAAAGTTCCTGAATAGAACAGCAATAGCTATTGCTCTAAGATCAATAATTGACAAATGGGACCTCATAAAATTACAAAGTTTCTGTAAGGCAAAGGACACTTCAAAAGAACAAATCGGCAACCTACAAATTGGGAAAAGATCTTCACCAACCCCACATCCGACAGAGGGCTAATATCCAATATATACAAAGAACTTAAGAAATTAGACCCCAGAGAAATAAATAACCCTATTAAAAATGGGGTACAGAGCTAAACAAAGAATTTTCACCTAAAGAACTTCAAATGGCTGAGAAAAACCTTAAGAAATTTTCAACATCATCATTCATTAGGGTGAAATCAAAACAACCCTGAGATTTCACCTCACACCAGTCAGAATGGCTAACGTTAAAAATTCAGGAACAGAGCAGGTGTTGGCAAGGATGTGGAGAAAGAGGAACACTCCTCCACTGCTGGTGAGAGTGCAAGCTGGTACAACCACTCTGGAAATCAGTCTGGCATTTCCTCAGAAAACTGGACACTACACTTCTGGAGGACCCTACTATACCACTCCTTGGCATATACCCAGAGGTTTCCCCAGCATGTAAAGAGAATGCATGCTCCACTATGTTCATAGAAGCCCTATTTATAATAGCCAGAAGCTGGAAAGAACCCAGATGTCCTGCAACGGAGGAATGGATACAAAAAATGTGGTATACACACACACACACACACACACACACACACACACACACACACACACAATGGAGTACTATTCAGCTATTAGAAACAATGAATTCACGAAATTCTTAGACAAATGGATGGAGCTGGAGAACATAATCCTAAGTGAGGCAACCCAGTCTCAAAAGAACACTCATGGTATATACTCAGTGATAAGCAGATATAAGCCTAGAAGCTTGGAATACCCAAGACACAATCTACATATCAAATGATGTCCAAGAAGAAGGAAGGAGTGGCCCCTGGTTCTAGAAAGGCTCAGTGCAGCAGTATAGGGAATACCAGAACAGGGAAGTATGAAGGGGTGGATGGGGGAACAGGGGGAGGGAAGAGGGCTTATGGGACTTTTTGGGAGGGGGGATCCAGGAAAAGGGAAATCATTTTATTTTTTTTTATTTTTTTATTTTTTTTTATTTTTTAAATTTTTTATTTGATATATTTTTTATTTACATTTCAAATGATTTCCCATTTTCTGGCCCCCCACTCCCCAAAAGTCACATAAGCCCCCTTCCCTCCCCCTGTTCTCCCACCCACCCCTTCCCACTTCCCTGTTCTGGTTTTGCCTTATACTGCTACACTGAGTCTTTCCAGAACCAGGGGCCACTCCTCCGTTCTTCTTGTACTTCATTTGATGTGTGGATCATGTTTTGGATATTCCAGTTTTCCAGGCTAATATCCACTTATTAGTGAATGCGTCCCATGATTGATCTTTGAGACTGGGTTACCTCACTTAGTATGATGTTCTCCAGCTCCATCTATTTGCCTAAGAATTTCATGAATTCATTGTTTTTAATGGCTGAATAGTACTCCATTGTGTATATATACCACATTTTTACATCCATTCTTCTGTTGAGGGATACCTGGGTTCTTTCCAGCTTCTGGCTATTGTAAATAGGGCTGCTATGAACATAGTGGAGCATGTATCCTTATTACATGCTGGAGAATCCTCTGGGTATATGCCCAGGAGTGGTATAGCAGGATCTTTTGGAAGTGACATGCCCAGTTTTCTGAGGAACCGCCAGACTGATTTCCAGAGTGGTTGTACCAATTTGCAACCCCACCAGCAGTGGAGGAGTGTTCGTCTTTCTCCACATCCTTGCCAACACCTGCTGTCTCCTGAGTTTTTAATCTTAGCCATTCTGACTGGTGTAAGGTGAAATCTCAGGGTTGTTTTAATTTGCATTTCCCTAATGACTAATGAAGTTGAGCATTTTTTAAGATGTTTCTCCGCCATCCGAAGTTCTTCAGGTGAAACTTCTTTGTTTAACTCTGTACCCCATTTTTTTTTTATTTTTATTTTTGGTTTTTTTGGATTTGTTTTTTTCGAGACAGGGTTTCTCTGTATAGCCCTGACTGTCCTGGAACTCACTCTGTAGACCAGGCTGGCTTTGAACTCAGAAATCTGCCTGCCTCTGCCTCCCAGAATGCTGGGATTACAGGCGTGCGCCACCACCGCCGGGCCTGTACCCCATTTTTTAATAGGGTTATTTGGTTTTCTGGGGTCTGGGAAATCATTTTAAATGTAAATAAAGAATATATCGAATAACAAAAAGATCCATTTTTTTAATTTTTATCGAAAAATCAGCATAAGCCAATATTTATCTTTCTTAAATAGATTTCTTAAAGGAAGGAAGGAAGGAAGGAAGGAAGGAAGGAAGGAAGGAAGAAAGAAAGAAAGAAAGAAAGAAAGAAAGAAAGAAAGAAAGAAAGAAAGAAAGAAAGAAAGAAAGAAAGAAGAAAAAGACAAAGAAAAGAAGAAAGATAGGAAATGATTCATTATTAACACAAGCACACAAAAATCTTAAATCTATCCTGAAAAATTTATAATGAGTACACAGAAAAAGGTATGAGAATATATTGTTCTATAGTTAGTGAAGAAAAATATCACAGACTGAATATATATAACTTAACTTTGTATACATATTTATTTTGTTATGGTCACTATGACCAAGTTAAGTAGGATCTTTTATTATGGTGCAAAATTTAAAAGGAAAGAAGACTTTGTCTTTATTGTACACATGAATAAGTATTAAGTAGAAAATTTTATAGATTGTACTATTACTACATGTAAAGGTGCAGAACAAGAATACAGAATGATGTATTAGGAAGTAAAGTTTTTTATTTCCTTTCTCTTTTCATTCTTTTGTTTTGTTTTGTTTTTGTTCTTTGTTTATTTGTTTGTTTTTTTTCAACACAGGTTTTCTCTGTATAGCCCTGGCTGTCCTGGACCTCACTAAGTAGTCCAAGCTGGCCTTGAACTCATAAATCTGCTTGGCTCTGCCTCTGCCTCTGCCTCCACCTCTGCCTCCGCCTCCGCCTCCGCCTCCGCCTCTGCCTCCCAAGTGCTGGGATTAAAGTCGTGCACCACCTGTCCTGCTATTTTTTTCTTTAATTCTTCATCCCACTCCTTATCTACCACAGACCACTCCCATCCCATACCTCCTCCCTGACTCCAACTCCAAGAGAATGTCCCCCAACTCCCACCAAACCAGACCTTCCCACTCCTGGAGGCCTCAAGTCTCTAGAGTGTTGGGTGTGTCTTCTACTAAGGCCAGACCAGGCAGTCCTGTATTGTGTATTTGTCCAGTATATTCTGCCTGGTTGGAGGCTCAGTGTCTGCAAGATCTCAGGGGTTCAGTCAGCTGAGACTACTAGTCTTCCCATGGGACTTACTGCTTCCTCAGTTTCTCCCAGTTTATCCTGAATTCAAGCATGAGGTTTCTTGGCTTCCATCCATTAGCTGGGTGACAGAATCTGACTCTTTTAGCTGCTTGTTGGGCCTCTCAGAGAGCAACCATGCTAGGCCCCTGCATGCAAGCATACCACAGTATCAGTAACAGTGTCAGATCCTCGAGTGTTCCCCTTGATCTGTATCCCAATTTGGGCCTGTCACTGGACTTTTCTCTCAGGCTCTTCTCCATTTTTTGTTCCTGTAGTTCCTTCAGACAGGGTGAGAACTTTGGTCTGTGGGATGACAATGCCATCCCTTCACTTGATGTCCTGTCTTTCTACTGGAGGTGATCCCTACAAATTCCCTTTTCCCCACTATATGGCACTTCATTTAAGTTCTCTCCCTCTGAGACCTGAGCATCTGTCACATAGCAGATCTCTGGTACATTCTAGAGGGTCTCCTCATCTCCTACCTCCCAAGGTTGGCCATCAGGGCTTCAGACCTGTCCTCCTACCTGAATACCTCCCCGAATATCCCAACCCCCTTTGACTTTCCTTTCACTTCTCCTATCCAGGACCCTTTTTCTCTCTGCCCTCTATGATTGCTTTCTTCTCCCTTCCATGTGGGACTGAGGCATCCTCACTTGGGCCCTTCAGCCTCTTAATCTTCTTGAGTTCTGTGGATTGTATCCTGGCTATTCTGTACTTTTTGTGGCTAATAACCACTTATTAGTGAGCATATATCACGCAAGTCATTTTGGGTCTCAGTTACCTCACACAAGATGATATTTTCAGTTCCATCCATTTGCCTGCAAAACTCATAATGTCCTCATTCTTAATAGCTGAGTAGTATTCTCTCGTGTAAATGAATCACATTTTCTGAATCCATTCTTTCATTGCAGGACATCTGGGTTTTTTCTAGCTTCTGGCTTTCACAAATAAGGCCACTACAAACAATGGAAAATATGCCCCTGTAGCTCTATTTCAATTTTCTCGGGAACCTCCAGATTCCTTTCTAGAGTGGTTGTACCCATTTTGCAATCCCACCAGCAATGGAGGAGGAGTATTCATTTTTCCTCTTTCCTTGCCAACATGTGCTGTCATCTGAGTTTCTAATCTTAGCCATTCGGATTGGTGTAAGGTGGAATCTCAGGGTCGTTTTGAAATGCATTTCCCTGAAAGTTCTAATGTGACTTTTTAAAGAGTTAATGAATGTTGAGGATGATGTTATTGTATATTCAGGGAAGTAGTGTATTTTTGGTTAATAAAAAGAAACTGAAGAAAGTTTTGTTGTAAAATAAAAACTTAAAGCAAAGAAAATGGAAATTTAATATATGAGTATGAACGTATTCACGTGGACATACAAACCTAATTAGGGTTAGATAAAGATTGCAAATGGAATTGTGGAAAACTTTCTCCTGTATTTATGATATTGGAAAAAGAATCTGGGTCCTAGTGCTGCAGAAATACTTTTAGTCCTAAAAAAAACTATCAGTAAAGAAAACGATTGATAAAAGAATATAGTTATAACAGAACAAAATAAATAATGAAAGAAAAGTTGCTCTTCATAAAAGGCTCTGACTGTAAGAGCTTGATAGGTATGTTTTAATTGGTACTACAGATATTGGGTGTGTCCTCTAGTACAGAGTACTCAGAATGACTGAACATAAGAGAAAAAGAGAAAAAAAGCAACTTGGAAGAAATGTTATCTAGTATTTTCCAGGAAATAGGGTAAATACAGATGACAACAATTTGTATTTTAAAATTGCTAGAAGAATCAAAAGTATTATGAAATGCTTATATAATAAATGTATGATGAGATAGAAATAAATTATTCTGATTAGTTATCACAGATTACATATATATCTGTATTAACTGGATCCCGCAGAACTTCCAGAGACAAAACCACCAACCAATGAGTATACATGAAACACTTCATGGCTCCTGTTTTGTATGTAGCAGAGGAGTGCCTCAGCTGACATCAGTGGGAGGCAGGCGTTTGGTCTGGTGGAGGCTTGATGCCCCAGGAAAGGGAGATGCTAGAGAAGTGAGGCAGGAGTGAGTGAGTTGGAAGGGGTACACCCTCTTAGAGGCAAAAGGGAGGGGGGATGGGGTTGGGGAATTCATGGAAGGGGGATATAAAGGGGAATAATATTTGAAATGTAAAAATATAAAATAAATAATAATTAATAAATAATTATATGTAAGATTAGCAAAAGATTAAAGTACTGTGCATAAAGATGTGAAAATATCCTTAACAGGAAATTATGTTCATTTCTCTAGTTTTAACTCATGCTAAAGTAGAGAGTTAGAACTCACACTATCATGTTTGGCAGCAAATATCTTTAATATCTCAGCCACATAAAGCTCTACAATTACCATTTAGTTTAGCCTATTGCCCTGGCTACATACTAATTCTTTAGAATCTTCAAATATAAATTCCAGAGCACCAAACTTATCTAAGATATTGAGGGTATTACAAAGGAAATGTGGTTTTCATATTTCAAGCAAAATAAAGCTGACAGCAAAACAATCAATCCTCTAAGAAAGACATACAGTAAAGCAGGGAACCAGTCATTCCCAGGATGATAAAAATAGAATTACATTGTGCTAATTGAGGTTTTAAGTTTAAAAATAATAAAATTTCTATGTGATAATAGTTTTAAAATAATTGAATTATAAAATAGTTCAACTAAATTGCCAACAAGAATTGAAGTTGTAGTAGGAAATATATGTTATGGGTTAAAGATAAAAGTATCATGTAGTACATTCTAACAGAAAAATAGGTAGGTCATGATGAAAAATAGCAGGTACTCAAAAATCAGACACTACTGTTAAAAATATTGTGCAGTAGCAAATGTGCCATTATATTTGGACAGTAAAAGCAGGAATATAAAAAGCTCACAGTCATTGCTCTCTATAGGATAAGTTTGAGGCTATTTCCAAAAATATGAGACTGCATATGTGTGTGTGAGTGTGTGTGTGCGCGCGCAGACGCGCACGCGTATTTTCAAAAAGAGATGTATAAGCTATTCTCTTTTTGCACACAGTATGTTTCAATGCCTACTAAATGTTTCATACTGCTGCAGTTAATTAATATAACAATAAAATGCTTACCTTTTATATAGTTTATTAACAACCTATTATGACTGCTCATTCATAATCACTAATTATGAAGTAAATATTACCATCTGCTTGAGAGTATTAGTCGAGAGTGGGGTTTTTTTGTTTACTTTCATTCTCCACCATCATTAAAACACTGTCAACAAGTTATGCAATGATTGATATTTAAATCCATCTTTGCTTTTTTCTCATTTTACAATGCTTTGTCATTTTTAAGATGGGTGAGAAACATGTGTTAAGTGTAGCTGATTACTATTTTAAGAATATGTTAAATAATTATTTTTAGCTATTTTCCTCAAGGTTTACCCAGTATTTGTCTATGTTAGAAAGTTTTTTCTCAACAAATATCATTACAAATCATGGAAGGTACATGATTTATAATTGTGTTTTATGGTCAAAGCCCTATCTTTCTTAGGACTATTTCTTTTTCAGTCACAAGTGATTTTAATTCATTTATCCAGTTATCATGGAGAAAGAATGAAGCTTTGTGGATTATTTACCTGATCATGATTCAAGATCTGATCCCACTGACATACATTTTTAAAGGAAAATGGAAACAAATAAACTCAAAATATAGGAACTTTAAAAAAAAATGGAACTCTCTGTTGGTTAAGGTTCTTGCCACTATGAAAAAAGAATCTAAGGAAGATATTCATTAGAATATCTTATGTATGTATGTATTATTCCAAAAATATTTTTGTGTTATGTGTGTACAGTAACATATGGTAAGTTACTATAAATTGTTCCATCTTCTTACAGCTCACAAAGCCATATAATTGAATGTACAACACCACAATTCACTTGAAAAATGAGTCATTTTCTTTCATCCTTTATTCCTCAAGAACCTATGTATTAATAAAGAATTCATTCCTCTTTCCACAAACCTCCTCCCTTTCATTTGAATTCAGCAGCTTCATAAAAACAAATGCTATAATCACAGCACCATTGCTAATGATTTATAACAGGCTCTGCATTAAATTATACTAAGAAATAATCCTTGAAAATGTTTGTTCCATCATATACTGCTCATTAAGTAGAGTCAAACACATCCAAGTGTGACTTTTGGCAAAGATGTTAACAAAGAGGCAGTTTAATTTGAGCTCATAATAGCTGTGATGGCTTTTACAAATAATGATAACTTTAGAATTCCATCATCATTAAAACATAAACAGTTTTATGGTGGTTTGAATAATAATTACATTATGATGATTAACTCCATTTGTAGCAGATCATAAACACTTCTGTGATGTTAAGGAAACAGAATTTCTCTCAGCTACTTTTCAGCACTACGCCCATTTCACCTTCAGGAAAATGAAAGATGATCTAGATAGATCTGAAGTTAAATAAGCTGCCCATATACTCACTATAGGAAAAAGGGCTGACTGAGATATTACATTATCTTTTCTATGAACTATATGAAGAAACAAAGAAGAGGAACATTTTATCACTTCATATTTCAGTTCCCAGACCTGACAGTAAACTAGAGTTTGTACCATCAGAATCACCATAGCAGTTTGATAAGTAGGTGTACTCCAGAGAAAGTTTTCCCAGGCTGCTTTTTATGCAGCAAAGAAAGAATGCCCACTGAAAGCTTACTTGGATAACACATACAAACCTGCTGAGGAAGCATGCTGTAGTCATCATGATGGTATTTCTAAACAGGAATATAGAGAGGATGTCGTGAAGAATCAAAACTAATTTTTAACTAAATTGAATTAAGAAGCTATTTTTAAAATGTTAAAGCTATGTCATTTTCACTTTTCTTTCAGGAACTTACTTTGGATCTTTATTTCAAAGCCTTACTAATAGCTCAGTATAGTGACATGTGCCTATAATCCCAGCAGTGAAGAGGTTAGAAAGCAATGCATGAGTTCAAGACCATAGCTGAGCTACAAAGCAAGCTCAGGGCCACAAAGATTATCTCTCATTCTCTCTCTCTCTCTCTCTCTCTCTCTCTCTCTCTCTCTCTCTCTCTCTCTCTCTGTATATGTATATGTATACACACACACACACACACACACACACACAGAGATGTGTATACCTATGCCTGTATCTATCTCTACTGATACATACACATATAATATACTTAACCATTTTTACTTGACTTCTCTCTTAGTCTGACATTTTACTTATTTCCACCTTTTTTCTTTTTCTGATCATTTTTTATTATATAATTCAAATACTTATAATTAAGTGTAATTTTGGTAGATGTCAAAAATTTGTGCACCATCTGATAAAGGTTGATTTTTACATTTTTCTTTTAAGATTTATGTAAATGAAAAAGGATGTTATTTCAAAATAAATGAATGCCTTCATCCAATATTTATGAAAACTTAGGCATTTATCTCTATATGATTCAAGCAACAGGCAACTCTGACCCAAAGAGTGTGATAAAAGTATATCACTAAATTAAGAAATGATGCTTCTGGAGAAACAGATTCAAATATGTGACATCTGCCCAACTTCATATGATCAGTTCTGCCACTTACCTGACCCTTTTTAAAACTCTACCTGAGATTAGGTTTATATGTATCATAAACAAGAGTTGTGTTGTTTTGTTTGAAAATACATGATGTTAAGAAATAGAATCCAGAGGATGTACAAGGAATTATAAATGAAGAATATTCAGGCATACTTAAAATTTTGTAGTATCATGTGCTTGAAAACAAACCTCACTTTACTCAAGTAGGATCCAGAAACATTTTCCTTGCTATATAGTAACTCCCACATTGAAAGGCAGGAACCCACTAGTGAAATTGGTGTGGACATTTTCAAAATTTTTATTCTAAACAGTTTGCCTTTAAAAATACATTCCTATTATTCTGCCACATTCACTGGGTATTTTGTAGCTGTAGCAACTTTATAACAAGTATGGCAATTATTTCCTGAATTATTAAATCAATGTTATTGCATCTTTCAGAGAGGCAAAGCTTTACCTGTCTTTCCCTGTTTAAGAATAAGGACTTCTACCCTTTTTCTCTGCCCTTGCCTCTTATTCTTGCTCTTTACTTTCATTTTCTTTTCAGTAATATAACATAATAACTGCCAATGACCATTGTGTACATAACAGATAAGATGTCATGAGATAAACTAAGAGGTTGGACAAATCTGTCAATACAGATTAATTCTAGAAGAAATTCTATAGAGAACAAATGAATGAATCAAAACAGATGCTGCTAACTAGCCTGATGAAATTTGAACTGGTAAATTGGACAAAATAGGATTCAAAGTGATGGGAGATATTCTAGTTTATAGACAATTGTTGAAGAAAGCTCATGATAAAGGATAATTAAGTGAAAACTTGTCATAGCTCCCCCAAGAAGAATGTCTGAAGCAGAGATCATAGCATGTGAAAAGACATATCAACCAACAGTCATATCTAGGTACATGGTAATAATCACAGCAACTAACATGGCATGATAAGTCTGAGGGTATGGTAGTGGCAAAAATATCTTGGCAGTAACCAACAGATTACTAATTAAACTTAAGATCTGCTCAACAAGAGGGGAATTATGCCTGGCATTGGAAACTGAGCCAAAGACTTAGAGCCTGTGAGGTCATGGAAACTGAAGAAGGACCTACAACTATCACCTTACTAAAGCAGCATAATCCCTACCAATGAATTATCTATAACACCCTAAGCCAAGAGATTCCCTACACCAAAACATAAGCATAGTCTTCACCCTCAAGCAAACTTCTCTTTACAAGAGATAGAGATAAAAAGAAAGCCACAGGTAGCCCTTAGATCTCTCTGCTTCCGGATCCAGATCAGCCTGGGCAGCAACTCCACATCCCCAGGTCCTACAAGAGGCACAAGGGGCTCCCGGGAGGCCAGTTGGGAGAAGTCAGTGTGCTCTGGTGAACCCAGCAGGCCCCAGCAGGAACCTTCAGGTGTCTGCTTTGGGATCTAAACAGCCTGGGCCACAGCACTTGGTCTCCAGGAAGTGTGGGAGACCTGGTGTGCACCCAGAGACAGTCTGGGAGCACACAGCTTGCTCCGGTGGCACGGAGCTTAGGTTCCAGTCCTGAGGCCTCTGGCGGGAGCCCTCAGATCACTCCACTTCCGGATCCAGATCAGCCTGGGCAGCAATGCCACATCTCCAGGTCCTGCAAAGGGCAAGAGGGACTTCCCGGAGGCCAGCTGGGAGAAGTCAATGAGCTCTGGTGAATCCAGCTGGCCACCGCAGGAGCCTTCAGGTGTCTGCTTAGGGATCTGAACAGCCTGGGCAACAGCACCCTGTCTCCAGGCAGTGCAGGAGGTAAGCTGTGCACCAGAGGCCACCTGGGAAGAGGAAGCTTGCACTGGTGAGTCCAGCATTGACAAGGCCAACTAACACCAGTGAGAACTAGATGGCAAAAGGCAAACACAGGAACGTCACTAACAGAAATCAAGGCAATATGGCAAAATCTGAACCCAATTCTCCTTCAACAGCATGTCCTGGATACCCCATCACACCAGTAAAACAAGACTTGGATTTGAAATCACTGGTCATGATGCTGGTACAGGAACACATGAAGGACATACTTAAAGAAATTCAAGAGAAAATGGATCAAAAGTTAGAAGCCCTTGCAAGGGAAACAGAAAAATCATTGAAAGAAATTCAGGAGAATACAAAAGCCAATAAGGAGGAAATGCAAAAAACACTAAAAGAAATACAGGAGAACTTTGGTCAACAGGCCGAGGTCATGAAAGATGAAACACAAAAATCTCTTAAAGAATTACAGGAAAGCACAAACAAGCAAGTGAAGGAGCAAAGCAAAACCATCCAAGATCTAAAATCAGAAGTAGAAACAACTAAGAAAACTCAAAGGAAGACAACTTTGGAGATAGAAAGCCTTGGGAAGAAATCAGGGGACAGAGATGCAAATATCAACAACAGAATACAAGAGATAGAAGAAAGAATCTCAGATGCTGAAGATACCATAGAAACCATGGACTCAACAGTTAAAGAAAATGTAAAATGCAAAAAGCTTGTAACCCAAAATATCCAGGAAATCCAGGACACAATGAGAAGACCAAACCTAAGGATTATAGGCATAGATGAGAGTGAAGATTTACAACTTAAAGGGCCAGCAAATATCTTCAATAAAATTATGGAAGAAAACTTCCCTAACCTAAAGAGAGAGATGCCCATGATTATACAAGAAGCCTACAGAACTCCAAACAGACTGGACCAGAACAGAAATACTTCCTGTCACATATTAATCAAAACACCAAATGTACTAAACAAAGAAAGAATATTAAAGGCAGTAAGAGAAAAAGGCCAAAAACATATAAAGGAAGACCTATCAAAATCACAGCAGACTTTTCACCTGAGACTATGAAGGCTAGAAGATCCTGGGCAGATCTCATGCAGACTCTAACAGAACACAAATGCCATCCAAAACTACTATATCTAGCAAAACTCGCAATCACCATAGATGGAGAAACTAAGATATTCCATGACAAAACCAAGTTTACTCATTATCTATCCACAAAGCCAGCCCTACAAAGGATAATAGGAGGAAAACACCAATACAAGGAGGGAAACTTCACCCTGGAAAAAGCAAGATAGGAACCTTTCATCAAACCCAAAAGAATTTAACCAATCAAATTTAAAAAATAACGTCAAAAATGACAGGAAGTAACAATCACTATTTCTTAATATCTCTTAACATCAATGCACTCAATGCCCCAATAAAAAGACATAGACTAACCGACTGGATATGTAAACAGGACCCTACATTTTGCTGCATACAGGAAATACACCTAAGGGTCAAAGACAAACACTACCTTAGAGTAAAAGGCTGGAAGACAATTTTACAAGCAAATGGTCTCAGGAAACAAGCTGGAGTAACCATTTTAATATCATATAAAATTGACTTTCAACCCAAAGTCATCAAAAGAGACTCTGAGGGACACTTCTTGCTGGTCAAAGGAAAAATACAACAAGAAGAACTCTCAATCCTGAACATATATGCTCCAAATGCAAGGGCACCCTCATTCATAAAAGACACTTTATTAAAGCTCAAAGTACACATTGCACCTAACACAATAATTGTGGGTGACTTCAAAACTGCACTTTCCTCAATGGACCGATCAGGAAAACAGAAACTAAACAGGGACACAATAAAACTAATTGAAGCTTTGGACCAATTAGATTTAAAAGATATATATAGAACATTCTATCCTAAAGCAAAAGAATATACCTTTTTCTCAACAGCTCATGCTACCTTCTCCAAAATAGACCATATAATTGGTCACAAGACAGACCTCAACAAATATAAGAAGATCGAACTACTCCCATGCCTCCTATCAGATCACTATGGAGTAAAAGTGGTCTTCAATACCAAGAAAAACAACAGAAAATGAAAACACAACATACCCAAAACTATGGGACACAATGAAAGCAGTGCTAAGAGGAAAACTCATAGCCCTGAGTGCCTCCAAAAAGAAAATGGAGAGAGCGTACACTAACAGCTTAATGACACACCTGAAAGCCCTGGAACAAAAGGAAGCTATTTCACCCAGGAGGAGTAGAAGGCAGGAAATTATCAAACTCAGGGCTGAAATCAATCAAGTAGAAACAAAGAGAACCATACAAAGAATCAACAAAACCAGGAGCTGGTTCTTTGGGAAAATCAACAAGATAGATAAACCCTTAGCTAGACTAACCAAAGGACACAGAGACAGTATCCAGATTAACAAACTTAGAAATGAAAAGGGATATATAACAACAGAAACTGAGGAAATTCAAAAAATCATTAGATCCTACTACAAAAGCCTATATTCAACCCAACTGGAGATTCTGGAGGAAATGGACAGTTTCCTAGACAGATATATGACACCAAAACTAAATCAGGATCAAATAGATCAACTAAACAGTCCCATAACACCTGAAGAAATAAAAATGGTCATAGAAAGTCTCCCAACCAAAAAAAGCACGGGACCAGATGGCTTCAGTGCAGAGTTCTTTCAGACCTTCATAGAAGACCTAACACCAATACCCTTCAAACTATTCCACAAAATAGAAACAGAAGGAACTCTACCCAACTCGTTCTATGAAGCCACAATTATGCTGATACCAAAACCACACAAAGATCCAACAAAGAAAGAGAACTTCAGGCCAATTTCTCTTATGAATATTGATGCAAAAATACTTAATAAAATTATTGCCAAACGAATCCAAGAACAGATCAAAACAATCATACACCATGATCAAGTATGCTTCATCCCAGGGATGCAGGGATGGTTAAATATAAGGAAATCCAACAATGCTATCCACTACATAAACAAACTAAAAGAAAAAAGCCATATGATCATCTCATTAGATGCAGAGAAAGCATTTGACAAAATTCAGCATCCTTTCATGCTAAAAGTATTGGAAAGAACAGGAATTCAAGGCCCATACCTAAACATCGTTAAAGCAATATACAGCAAACCAGTAGCCAACATCAAACTAAATGGAGAGAAACTTGAAGCAATCCCACTAAAATCAGGGACTAGACAAGGCTTTACTCTCTCTCCATATCTTTTCAATATAGTACTTGAAGTTCTAGCTAGAGCAACTAGACAACATAAGGAGGTCAAGGGATACAAATTGGAAAGGAAGAAGTAAAATTATCACTATTTGCAGATGACATGATACTCTACTTAAGTGACCGGAAAACCTCCACCAGAGAACTCCTACAGCTGATAAACAACTTCAGCAGAGTGGCTGGTTATAAAATCAACTCAAGAATATCAGTTGCCTTCCTGTACTCATAGAATAAGCAGGCTGAGAAAGAAGTTAGAGAAATGACACCCTTCAAAATAGCTACAAACAATATAAAATATCTTGGTGTGACTCTAACCAAACAAGTGAAAGATTTATATGACAAGAACTTCAGGTCTCTGAAGAAGGAAATCAAAGAAGACCTCAGAAAATGGAAAAATCTGCCATACTCGTGGATTGGCAGGATTAATATAGTTAAAACGGTCATCTTGCCAAAAGCACTCTACATATTCAATGCAATCCCCATCAAAATGCCAACACAGTTCTTCACAGAGTTAGAAAAAGTAATTCTCAAATTCATCTGGAATAACAAGAAACCCAGGATAGCTCAAACTATTCTCAACAACAAAAGAAATTCTGGGGGAATCAGTATCCCTGACTTCACGCAATACTACAGAGCAATAGTGTTAAAAACTGCATGGTATTGGCACAGTGACAGACAAGTAGACCAATGGAATAGAATTGAAGATCCAGAAATGAATCCACACACCTATCTATGGTCACTTGATCTTCGACAAAGGAGCCAAAAGCATCCAGTGGAAAAAAGATAGCCTTTTCAACAAATGGTGCTGGTTCAATTGGAGGTCAGCATGCAGAAGAATGCGAATTGATCCATTCTTATTTCATGTACTAAAATTCACTCCAAGTGGATCAAGGACCTCCATGTAAAACCAGACACACTGAAACTAATAGAAAAGAAACTGGGGAAGACCCTTGAGGACATGGGCACAGGGCAAAAGTTCCTGAACAGATCACCAATAGCTTATGCTTTAAGATCAAGAATTGACAAATGGTACCTCATAAAATTACAAAGTTTCCTTAAGGCAATGGACACTGTTAAAAGGACAAAAAGGCAAACAACAAATTGGGAAAGTATATTTACCAACCCCACATCTGATAGAGGGCTAATATCCAATATATACAAAGAACTCAAGAATTTAGACTCCAGGGAACCAAATAACCCTATTAAAAATGGGGTACATATCTAAACAAAGAATTTTCACCTGAAGAAATTCAGATGGCCTAGAGGCACCTTAAGAAGTGCTCAACATCATTAGTCATTAGGGAAATGCAAATCACTCCTCCACTGCTGGTGGGGTTGCAAATTAGTACAAGCACTCTGGAAATCAGTCTGGCAGTTACAGAACTTTTGCCCTGTGCCCATGTCCTCTAGGGTCTTCCCCAGTTTCTTTTCTATTAGTTTCAGTGTGTCTGGTTTTACATGGAGGTCCTTGATCCACTTAGAGTGAAGTTTAGTACTCAGGAGACAGCAGGTGTTGGCAAAGATGAGAAAGAGGAACACTCCTCCACTGCTTGTGGGGCTGTAAGATGGTACAACCACTTTGTAAATCAGTCTGGCAGTTCCTCAGAAAACTGGACATGACACTTCCGGAGGACCCTGCTATACCTCTCCTGGGCATATACCCAAAGGATTCCCCGGCATGCAATAAAGACACATGCTCCATTATGTTCATAGCAGCCTTATTTATAATAGCCAGAAGCTGGAAAGAGCCCAGATGCCCCTCAAAGGAGGAATGGATACAGAAAATGTGGTATATTTACAGAATGGAATACTACTCAGCAATTAGAAACAATAAATTCACAAAATGTTTAGGCAAATGGTTTGATCTGGAGAATATCATCCTAAGCGAGGTAACCCAATCACAAAAGAATACACATGGAATGCAATCTCTGATAAGTGGATATTAATTAGCCCAGAAGCCCTGAATACCCAAGGCACAAAAATGCATAACAAATTGATCTAGCATTGGAAGGGAATATAAGGACAGAGAAAAAGGAGGGAGGTCATTGGAGAAGGGATGGAGAAAAGATAAAAGAAGATTTATGGGACATATGGGGCGGGGGGATCCTGGAAATGGGAAATCATTTGGAATGTAAACAAAGAATATAGAAAATAAAAATATTAAATAAAAGAAAGCCACAACCTTTCAAATGCAGAATTATGTGGCATAACTCCTGTGCAAAGTCTCAGGTATCATAGTGGAAGTGGGAGAAGAGGGATTGTGAGAGGCATATATAAAAAAAGTTTACTGTGTGGTTATATGGCCTAGATAAGTCAGAAGCTATACTCATGAAATCTTATTAACAAGGCTATCTAACATGACCTAAAGAACTATGGCAGTAATAGGCATGCTAATGTTGGTAGGGAAAGTCTACAGGACCTCAGTCATACCCAAAGACCTACAGAAAACAGGAAATCTAAGAATGAGAGCAATAGTCTTCCCAGGGGAAAATACACCAATCGTTTATCTAATATCACATATGCTTGAAATCACATATGTGCAAGTTGATTCATAAAGATTGAGCAGACTGTCATATTTATACTTTTAGGAACACACATACATACACACACACACACACGGGAGGACATAAATTTAAAAGAAAGCAAAGTATTGATGGGTAGGTATGGAGGGATGAAAGATAAGAGAAAATGATATGATTATATCATAATATCAAAAATCTAAAATCTTATTTTTTTAGAAAATACTTCAAATGAGAGAACACTTAGCTTATTCCACTTTCAAGTATAATGACGCTTTAAGAGTTTAAAAACATAGTAATTGAATCATTGGAAAGCTATAGGATTTTGCGAGCCCCCTCCCACTCTTCAGAATGATCAATATCAGGTAAGAGTTTTAAGCAGATGAGTGATAGAATATGACTCAAAGATGTCGAATGGAGAGGAGATACTGTCCTTGAGGGCATTTTGGAACAGCAGAGAAAAATCATCTTCCAGAGCTGGGGGAAAGAATTTGTCATTTGAAAAGTGAAGAAAAATTCATAAATCTTATTTTGTAACATATCACATGAACTTTTCTGTATAAAAAAACATTTTTATTAGGAAATATAGGAATCCTGAATTTTTTGTTGACATTATCTCTGTATTGTGTCATGCTGTCTCTCAGCAGTCTCACCCCAAATGATGTCTTTCTCCTGTCTGCTCAGGTGTACTCTTCTCCTTTTATTCTCATGCAACATCTTTAGCTCAGATATAATCTTTGGGGAAATAATGGCCATGAGGAAATGACAGATGATTATAGAACCCTTATTATTGCCTTTTTAACCTCTCAAATTACATCAGCAAGAGCTTTTCTACATATTTTTAATGTAAGAAACATACACATGAGTTGAATAACTATCATTTTAATAAAACATTTTCTATGAAGTAGTACTCCTAAATGAATAAAGAGGAAATAATCTTCATGCCACACCATGAATGTTGCAATTCCATATTATCACTGTGGATTTTTTTGTACTAAACATCTTTTGTACCTGGCTACTGAAAGACCTTACAGGGTCAAAACTTTGTGGAAATAATTTCCTATATTCTTGCTTATAAGTTTTTGTTTCTTTATATATTTTATTCACTGAATACACACTGGAAAGGATATAGTACAGCAACTAGAAAAAGAAGCTCTCTTAATTAAGGGGACCTTAAGATCCGCCTTAAATTATCTACATTTTTTTACAAAGTCTAGAATTTTTGAATTCTCTCTTCTTTCCACATAAAATAAAATCACTAGTATTCTTTACTGTTCTTTTTTCATAAGCTATTGTGTAAAATTTTGCTCATTATTCTTAATAAAATCTGCAAATACAGAGTATACTGATGAAGTAATAACAAAGGATGCTATAACTGTGTGATTCTGTCATTACAAAATATAATCTAAACAAAACAAATTCTCACATATGAATTGTATTGGAAATAAAAGAAATCCCAGTTGGTCCAAATTGAAGTTGATTGTGCATGGTGCCTCAGCATTAGTTTAATTTTTATATGAAATTCTATAAAATGATAACATTTATACACCAAGGGTAATAATATGTGGGTACATTATATGAATGTTTAGCAGCCTGGTAATAAAACTTTTCAGTATAAAACACATGGTGTGTTTAATTATGCTAATAAATATATAAAACTTTTACATATAAACAATTCTAAATTAAGATATTATTCAAAATACTGGCAAAAGTGCTGACCAAAAATTTTAACACCATTTCAGGCAGTGGAATGTCAAAATTTTTCTTCTTGTCAGGAACATAATAGCTGTAACTACGTTTTTGAGATCAAACACTAACCAACTAAATCAACTCAGACTGGTCCCTAATATTAACCTGAATTAAATGTTGTGATTTCTTCCACCAGATTCAACAGAAAATGGAACCTAATTTTGTGAGAGTATAATTTAACAGACTCATCCAGATAATTCATTCAAGAGTTAAGCCTGTATAATTCCTCAACAAATTTGACACTGGAAGAATGTAAATTTTGGGTTGACTAAATAAATGAAGACATTTGCAAGTAACAAGTATTGACTTGCTGCTGGGGAGCAATTAGAGAAGCAGCTGATGAGCACGGTTCTAAGAGTGCACAGAAGCACTGCTCTGTCCTGCTCTGCTGGCATGATCAGGTGACAACAAGCTGAAAACATGCCTTCATTTGGAGAAGAAAGCCTCATTTATCCAACATTTATTCACCCAAATGTCTAAGTACACAAATTCTAGTATTGTTAACCACTAGATCCTTGTTTGGCATTTAAGGGTCAACCCCAGACAAATTATTTAACACATCACTCTGTTTCTTCTACTATGAATGACAGCTACTATAGCATCTTTCACCAGCCTGGATGAACATTAAGTAAATAACTATAAGATTCTGACCCCAGTGCTGGATAAGCACTGAAGATTTTTTTGCTATATATTGACTCATGTAATAAGGTCTAGATTGGAGGCAGTCCAACTACCTGTGCAGTTCTTTTATCAGAAAAATAATCAAGAGAGGGGATGACAGCAATACTTACTATAACTTATATAAGAAATTATTTTGAAGGTTAAAACAAGTCACAAGGCTTACTAAACAGGGCGTTTATAAAAGAAAGATAATAAGATGCCTCCTCTTCTCTATACTTCATTGAGATACCACTGGGCTCTAAAATAATGACAGTGGATTTTTATTGAATATCTGTATCATCCAAATGATATATGAGAAGTAAAATCCAGCCATCCTGAAAGACAAAAGCAAGAACTCTAGGGGTATTTGAAAAGTCTAAAATGCACAGAAATAATGTAATCCAAATGGTCCATATCAGCTCATATTTTTGAACATTTAGTAATCAGGAAGAGTCACTAGCTGAGGAGGATTAGAGTATATGGACTTGTTGGAGTAGGTGTGACCTTGTTGGAGAAAGAGTGTCTTTGGGGTGGGCTTTGAGGTTTCAAAAGCTCCTGGTCGGACTTAGTGTCTCTCTTCCTCCTCCCTGCAGATCTGTAGAAATATCAGCATCTTCTCTAACCTCCAAATGCCTGCACACTGCCATTCTTTTTGCCAGCATGATAATGAACTAATGCTCTGAACTGTAAGCAAGCTAAAACTAAATGCTTTCTTTTGTAATGGTTCTTGTGGTCATGGTATCTCTTCACAGTGATTGAACACTGACTAAGAAAAGAATCAAACACATAGCTACATTAATATGGATCCTAACATTAAAAGCTTGCTTAATGTAATGCCTGCTACCCTAAACAATATGTGAATCTTTCAAAAACAAATAAAAGCTAAAGATGCCAATGTAATAACAATATCAGGAAGGGACTATAAGATGATGATAATGAAAACACTCAGGTTTCCTCATGGAAAAAAACAGAAGAAAATCTGCAAGAATAAGAAAAATATATGCAGATGTATAAAACAATAGAGGAACAAAAAGGAAATATTGTAAATAAAATAAAGATTTATATGAAGACTACTGTGTAGTGTTCAACAGTAGATTTGAAGTGACCAGGAAAACAGAAGCCTCACAAGTCAATAATAAAGTTCAGGCCTATAAGTCACAAGCTGAGAACTTGAATAATGCTTGTCTTAGTTCAATATCACTATCAAAAACATAAAAAAAAACAACAGAAACATCCAAAAATGAAAGATTAATAAGGTAAGGAAAATTTTGAAATGTAAGAACTTTGAGAATAATTCAGAGGATTGACTACTCAAGGACATAGAATGCTTAAATAGGAGAGAATGGAGCAGAAGATGTGCTAGAAATAATTAAAAACAATTTGAGTGTGAAATTTCTAAAATGAATCATGAATATCAGTATAGAAAATCAGGAACCAGAGACTATCAAACTGGTCAATACTTGTGCTGACACATAGGTGTATTCATATATGACAGTAGAACAACAAATCGCAAGAGACCAAATTTGAGGGGAAATATTTTCCAAAAAGAAACATATGGAGACATGAAGGAGAGAGAGAGAGAGAGAGAGAGAGAGAGAGAGAGAGAGAGAGAGGAGAGAGAGAGAGGGAGAGAGAGAGAGAGAGAGAGAGAGAGAGAGAGAGAGAGAGAGAGAGAGAGAGAGAGAGAGGAGAGAGGGAGAGAGAGAGAGACCTCATTGAACTGCTTACAAAAAAAGTAAGTGCATTTTAGGAAGAAGGTAATCACATCAGAAACTTAAATCAAAAGAAGAGAGTGAGAAGGAAGGTAGGAAAGGAGAAAAGAAAGGAATAATTGAAATTAGGATGCATTAATTTTCTCTTCCTAAGTTTGAAGTCCCAAATTAACTTTATCTAAAACAACAGTGACAAGGAAAATGTTAGATTATTACATGTGAATGAGCAAAGTAACAAAAAGCAAGCAATTAGTTATCAATTATCTACACTAAAGCTGCAACTTAGTATTTATTTATTTATTTAGTCTAAAGCAAGCAATATAGTATTTATAAAAGATGTATTAATAAGTACAATTTATTTATTTATTTAGTCTAAAGCAAGCAATATAGTATTTATAAAAGATGTATTAATAAGTACAATGTGATTGCTAAAATTATCAAAATGAAAGAAGCTAGCAAAAGCAACTTATCACAAGAAAAAAATAAAAGAACATAAAACATGGTAGAGCATAATTAATCTTTACCAATCATGACTTTAAATAGGACTATTACAAATATTATCAACTATAATACAGACAGTTTCACAATAGATAAAAACAAAAGGCAATCATTAACTTCTAAAATAAGCTCATTCTTATAAAGATTCTTGTGAGAGCAATGTAAAACAAGGAGTAGACTATATAATCTAATGAAAAGTTAAAGAGGGATATTAATTTTCTTACAAAAAGAGGCTTTTGTAAGAAATTACAAAAGATAAAATTAAGTCATAATAAGGGACCAGAGAGGAATAATATCTCGGGTTTAAAATTAATTAATTAATTAATTAATTAATTAAAATAAAGGACAAAGCATAATTCTCTTGTACTTTTTAAAGTGATTTTTTGCATTTCCTCCTTATTGGCTACAAACTTCTGATCCATATTGTCCTGAATTTCTTTAAGAGATTTATTTATGTCCTTCATGTGTTCCTCTAACAGCATCCTTACCAGAGCTTTTAAATCCAACTCTTGTTTTTCTGGCATGTTGGGGTATCCAGAACTTGCTGTTGTTTGAGAGTTAGGTTCAGTTGCTGCCATAATGCCTTGGTTTCTGTTAGTAACATTCCTAGGCTTGGCTTTAGCCATCTAGTTCTCAGTGGTGTTAGATGGTCTTATTGGCACCAGGCTGGTGCTTCAACCTACTGTGGACATTTAAGTCTATTTCCGCAACACTGGATGACTGGGTTTCCTCTCGCATAGATTGCTGATATGCTGCCTTCCTCTTTTGTGCCTTTGGAGCCCTGCTCAGTCTTGCCTCAAGCAATGTTTTTTTTTTTGTTTTTGTTTTTGGTTTTTTTTGTGTGTGTGTGCACCAGAATTTCTTTTTTTTAATATTTTTATTTTCTATATTCTTTGTTCATATTCAAATTATTTTGCCTTTCCTGGATCCCCCCTCCCCATATGTAAGATAACCTTCTTCTCTCCATCCATTCTCCAATCACAGTATGGAGAAGGTCCAGGATCAGGACCTTCTCCATACTTCTTCATGGGAGTCATTTTTTATGCAATTTGTGCCTTGGGTATTAAGGGCTTCTAGGCTAATTAATATCCACTTATCAGAGATTGCATTCCATGTGTATTCTTTTGTGACTGGGTTACCTCACTTAGGATGATATTTTCCAGATCAAACCATTTGCCTAAAAATTTTGTGAATTCATTGTTTCTAATTGCTGAGTAGTATTCCATTGTGTAAATATACCACATTTTCTGAGGGGCATCTGGGTTCTTTCCAGCTTCTGGCTATTATAAACAAGACTGCTATGAACATAATGGAGCATGTGTCTTTATTGCATGCCGGGGAATCCTTTGGGTATATGCCCAGGAGAGGTATAGCAGGGGTCCTCTGGAAGTGTCATGTCCAGTTTTCTGAGGAACTGCCAGAGTGATTTACAAAGTGGTTGTAATATCTTACAGCCCCACCAGCAGTGGAGGAGTGTTCCTCTTTCTCCACATCCTTGCCAACACCTGCTGTCTCCTAAGTTTTTGATCTTAGCCATTCTCTCTGGTGTAAGGTGAAATCTCAGGGTTGTTTTCATTTGCATTTCCCTAATGACTAATGATGTTGAGCACTTCTTAAGGTGCCTCTCGGCCTTCCAAATTTCTTCAGGTGAAAATTCTTTGTTTAGATCTGTACCCCATTTTAATAGGGTTATTTGGTTCCCTGGAGTCTAAATTCTTGATTTCTTTGTATATATTGGATATTAGCCCTCTATCAGATGTGGGGTTGGTGAATATACTTTCCCAATTTGTTGTTTGCCGTTTTGTCCTTTTAACAGTGTCCATTGCCTTAAAGAAACTTTGTAATTTTATGAGGTACCATTTGTCAATTCTTGATCTTAAAGCATAAGCTATTGGTGATCTGTTCAGGAACTTTTGCCCTGTGCCCATGTCCTCAAGGGTCTTCCCCAGTTTCTTTTCTATTAGTTTCAGTGTGTCTGGTTTTACATGGAGGTCCTTGATCCACTTGGAGTGAATTTTAGTACATGGAGATAAAATGGATCAATTTGCACTTTTCTGCATGCTGACTTCCAATTGAACCAGCACCATTTGTTGGTCTCTGAAGAAGGAAATCGAAGAAAACCTCAGAAAATGGAAAAATCTGCCATGCTCATGGATTGGCAGGATTAATATAGTTAAAATGGCCATCTTGCCAAAAGCCATCTACAGATTCAACGCAATCCCCATCAAAATCCCAACTCAGTTCTTCACAGAGTTAGAAAAAGCAATTCTCAAATTCATCTGGAATAACAAAAAACCCAGGATAGCTAAAACTATTCTCAGCAACAAAAGAAATTCTGGGGGAATCAGTATCCCTGACTTCAAGCAATACTACTGAGCAATAGTGTTAAAAACTGCATGGTATTAGCACAGTGACAGACAAGTGGACCAATAGAATAAAATTGAAGATCCAGAAATGAATCCACACACCTATGGTCACTTGATCTTCGACAAAGGAGCCTGAAGCAATGTTATACTTGGTTTATCAAGGTGAACCAGGTGTTCCTGGACTGCTCTGTCATGGAGAGAAGATGGTGGCAGGGGGGCGGGTCACTCCCTCTGTTGATTCTCATGTAAGACACAGCCCCATGACAGACCGGCTGACAGACAAACCGCCTATGTGCTCAGGTCCTGGGTGCAGGCAGACCCCTGGAGGTTTGCACCCCCAGAGATCTTAAGCTCAGGATAATACAGTACCTAGTGATGTTTTTCTGCCCTGGGAGGCAGCAAAGATGGCTGCCGGGAGTTGCTCCCTCTGTTGTTCTCCAGGCAGGACACCTTATTATTTTTTTTTAATTTTTTTAAAGGGAAGTAAAATACTTTATGATAAAATTGAAGATTTACATGGAAAATATTTCAGATAAAGACGTTAAGATTGCCAATTTTCATGGAAAATTAAAGAGTAAAGTGGGATATATGTAAAACATTGCTAAAACTAATTAATTGAAAGATGGGACAGAAATATTTTATCACAGAATTGAAGATTTACATGGAAAATATATGGAAATGTATTTATGTGGATATACAATTTCTGATAAAATTGTAGAAAAATGTAGAAAAACATGTTAGAATTAAAGATTATCATGGACAATTTTATATAGATATAATAATGGTAGGCATAAAAGTATTCCTAAGTTCATTAAAAGTGGAATTATAAACATTTTCTGATAAATGTGGAAGATTTACATGGAAAATATTTCTGATAAAATTGTGGAAATATATAGAAAAACATGTTAAAATTAAAAATTATCATAGAAATTATATAGATAAAAATGATAGGCATAAAGAAATTCTAAGTTGATTGAAGGTAGAATTATAAACATTTTCAGGTAACATTGAAGATTTACATGGAAAATATTTCTGGTAAAATTCAAGAAATAAATAAACACGTTAAAATTGACTATTTCATGGAAAATTTTACATAAAAATGGTAGATATAAAAACGCTTTCAAAATAAATTGAAGGTGGAATTAGAAACATTTGTGATAAAATCAAAGATTTACATTGCAAACATTTTTGATGAAAGAGGAAGTATATAAAAAGACATTAAAATTGGAGATTATCATGAAAAATAATGCAGATAAAATGGTAGACATAAAAGAAATTACTAAATTAATTAAAAAGGGAATCACAATCATTTTCTGAAAAAAAATATTTACATGAGAATTGTTTCGTTAGTCTACGTCTTTTTACTGGGGAGTTGAGTCCATTATTGATAAGAGATATTAGGGAACAGTGATTGTTACTTCTTGTTATTTTTGATGTTATTTTTATGTTTGTATGGGTATCTTCTTTTGGGTTTCTTGGAAGATTACTTTCATGCTTTTTCTAGGGTGTACTTTCCCTTCTTGTGTTGGAATTTTCCATCAATTATCCCTTGTAGGTCTGAATTTGTAGAAAAATATTGTGTAAAGTTGGTTTTATCATGGAATATCTTGGTTTCTCCATCTATGATGATTGAGAATTTTGCTGGGTATAACAGCCTCGGCTGGCATTTGTGTTCTCTTAGGGTCTGTATGAGGCCTGCCCAGGATCTTCTGGTGTGATTCTGATAGGTCTGCCTTTATAAGTTACTTGCCCTTTTTCCCTTACTGTTTTTAATATTCGTTCTTTGTTTAGTGAGTTTGGTGTTTTGATTGTTATGTGACAGAAGGATTTTCTGCCTGTTCTGGTCCAGGCAGTTTGGAGTTCTGAAGGCTTCTTGTATGTTCATGGGCATCTCTTTCTCCAGACTAGGGAAGTTTTCTTCTACAATTTTGTTGAACATAATTACTGGGCCTTTAAGATATAAATCCTCGCTCTAGTCTATACCTATAATCCTTAGGTTTGGTCTTCTTAGTGTGTCCTAGAGATCCTGGATAGTTTGAGTTACCAGCTTTATGCATTTTGCATTTTCTTTGACTGTTGAGTCAATGTTTTCTATGGTATCTTCAGCACCTGGGGTTGTTTCTTCTATCTCTTGTATTCTGTTGTTGATGCTTGCATCTATGACTCCTGAATTCTTTCCAAGGTTTGTGATTTTTTTTTATTGTTTGTACTTCCACTTTTAGATCCTGAACAGTTTTGTTTGGTTCCTTCACTTGATTGTTTTCCTGTAATTCTTTAAGTGATTTTTGTGTTTCTTCTTTAAGAGCTTCTACCTGTTGACCCATGATCTCCTGTATTTCTTTAAGGGATTTTTGTGTTTCCTCTTTAAGGGCTTTTGCCTGTTGACCGATATTTTCCTGTATTTATTTAAGGGAGTTATTTAAGTCTTTCTTGAAGCCCTCTATCAGCATCATGAGATAAGATTATAAATCCAACTCTTGCTTTTCCGGTGGGTTGGGGTATCCAGGACTTGCTGTGGTGGGAGAACTGAGTTCTGATGTTTCCATGTGGCCTTGGTTTCTCTTGGTAGGGTTCTTGTGCTTACCTTTCACCATCTGGTGCTTGTTGGTATTCTTGTCTCTGGCTGGAGTTTGTGCCTCCTGTGGGCCTGTAAACCTGTCCTTACTACTCTGATCTGAAAAGTGAAAGCACTGCTGGGAGATCCCTCTCTCTTGGTGGGCTATGCACAGAAGCCTGTGGAGTCTCCCGGCTCCCTGGTGCAAATGGCAGCAGGAAGACTTCCTTCCTAGCTGCTCCATTGATCACAGAAGGTTGTGGAGTCTCCCAGATTCCTGGTGCAAATGGTGGTGGGAAGACTTCTGTCCCAGCTGCTCCACTGATCACAGAAGGCTGTGGAGACTCCTGGACTCCTGGTGCCAACTTCCTCATTTCTAACTGATGAGTGAAGTGGCTAGAAAGTCACTAAGGGCAGGGAGGACTAGAATACCAGTGCTGTTCCTCTCCACCTAATCGACAGTGCAGAATCAGTTCTTGGAAATCCTCTGAAAACTCAGTCCTCTAGAGCTCACATGGAACTTCCAAGAGGATAGACTATGTTGACATAAGATTCACATTGCTGATGTTAAAAAAGTGGAAAATTATGTAATTTTTGTTTTCCGACAGTAATAGAATTAAACTAGAAATCAATATAATATATATATATATATATATATATATATATATATATATATATACGGAATATTATCAAATGTTGGCAACTAAATGAAACACATGTCAATAACATGAGTCACATATGATCAAAACATTTAAATGTGTTTTGAACTAAAGGACAAAATATTTTCAGAAATCACTTATGCAATAAAGCATTACAGTATCTAAAATGAATGTATATGGAATATTATGTAAAACAGAAAGCAAAGACTTTCTCCTAAATATGCATGTGGGGAAAGAACAAAGAGATTGCTGCAGTATCAGCTCAAGACACGTGACGCAGACTAAGCATTGACTTTTTTTTTATTCGATATAATTTTTTATTTACATTTCAAATGATTTCCCCTATTCTAGCCCCCGACTCCCCGAAAGTCCCATAAGCCCCTTTCTCTTCCCCTGTCCTCCCACCCACCCCTTCCCACTTCTCCGTTCTGGTTTTGCTGAATACTGCATCACTGAGTCTTTCCAGAACAAAGGGCCACTCCTCCTTTCTTCTTGTACCTCATTTGATGTGTGGATTATGTTTTGGGTATTCCAGTTTTCTAGGTTAATATCCACTTATGTTCATACCATGACTCACCTTTTGAGTCTGGGTTACCTCACTTAGTATGATGTTCTCTAGCTCCATCCATTTGCCTAAGAATTTCATGAATTCATTGTTTCTAATGGCTGAATAGTACTCCATTGTGTAGATATACCACATTTTTTGCATCCACTCTTCTGTTGAGGGATACCTGGGTTCTTTCCAGCATCTGGCAATTATAAATAGGGCTGCTATGAACATAGTAGAGTATGTATCCTTATTACATGGTAGGGAATCCTCTGGGTATATGCCCAGGAGTGGTATAGCAGGATCTTCTGGAAGTGAGGTGGCCAGTTTTCTGAGGAACCACCAGACTGATTTCCAGAGTAGTTGTACCAATTTGCAACCCCACCAGCAGTGCAGAAGTGTTCCTCTTTCTCCACACCCTCTCCAACACCTGCTGTCTCCTGAATTTTTAATCTTAGCCATTCTGACTGGTGTAAGGTGAAATCTCAGGGTTGTTTTGATTTGCATTTCCCTAATGACTTATGAAGTTGAGCATTTTTTAAGATGCTTCTCCGCCATCCGAAGTTCTTCAGGTGAGAATTCTTTGTTTAACTCTGTACCCCGTTTTTAAAAGGGTTGTTTGGTTTCCTGGAGTCTAACTTCTTGAGTTCTTTATATATATTGGATATTAGCCCTCTATCTGATGTAGGATTGGTGAAGATCTTTTCCCAATTTGTTGGTTGCCGATTTGTCCTCTTGATGGTGTCCTTTGCCTTACAGAAACTTTGTAATTTTATGAGGTCCCATTTGTCAATTCTTGATCTTAGAGCATACGCTATTGGTGTTCTGTTCAGAAACTTTCTCCCTGTACCGATGTCCTCAAGGGTCTTCCCCAGTTTCTTTTCTATTAGATTCAGAGTATCTGGCTTTATGTGGAGGTCCTTGATCCATTTGGAGTTGAGCTTAGTACAAGGAGACAAGGATGGATCAATTAGCATTCTTCTGCATGCTGACCTCCAGTTGAACCAGCACCATTTGTTAAAAAGGCTATCTTTTTTCCATTGGATGTTTTCAGCCTCTTTGTCGAGGATCAAGTGGCCATAGGTGTGTGGGTTCATTTCTGGATCTTCAATCCTGTTCCATTGATCCTCCTGCCTGTCACTGTACCAATACCATGCAGTTTTTAACACTATTGCTCTGTAGTATTGCTTGAGGTCAGGGATACTGATTCCCCCAGACTTTCTTTTGTTGCTGAGAATAGTTTTAGCTATCCTGGGTTTTTTGTTATTCCAGATGAATTTGAAAATTGCTCTTTCTAACTCTGTGAAGAATTGAGTTGGGATTTTGATAGGTATTGCATTGAATCTGTATATTGCTTTTGGCAAAATGGCCATTTTAACTATATTGATCCTACCGATCCATGAGCATGGGAGGTTTTCCCATTTCTTGAGGTCTTCTTCCATTTCCTTCTTCAGAGTCTTGAAGTTCTTGTCATACAGTTCTTTCACATGTTTGGTAAGAGTCACCCCAAGATACTTTATACTGTTTGTGGCTATTGTGAAGGGGGTCATTTCCCCAATTTCTTTCTCAGCCTGCTTATCCTTTGAGTATAGGAAGGCCACTGATTTGCTTGAGTTGATTTTATAGCCTGCCACTTTGCTGAAGTTATTTATCAGCTGTAGGAGCTCTCTAGTAGAGTTTTTTGGGGCACTTAGGTAGACTATCATGTCATCTGCAAATAATGATAGTTTGACTTCTTCCTTTCCGATTTGTATCCCTTTGACCTCCTTATGTTGTCGAATTGCCCGAGCTAGTACCTCAAGTACAATATTGAAAAGATAAGGAGAAAGGGGGCAGCCTTGTCTGGTCCCTGATTTCAGTGGGATTGCTTCAAGATTCTCTCCATTTAGTTTGATGCTGGCTACCGGTTTGCTGTATATTGCTTTTACTATGTTTAGGTATGGGCCTTGAATTCCTGTTCTCTCCAAGACTTTAAGCATGAAAGGATGCTGAATTTTGTCAAATGCTTTTTCAGCATCCAATGAAATGACCATGTGGTTTTGTTCTTTGAGTTTGTTTATGTAGTGGATTGCATAGATGGATTTCCATATATTGAACCAACCCTGCATTCCAGAGATAAAGCCTACTTGATCATGGTGGATGATCGTTTTGATGTGTTCTAGGATTCAGTTGGCAAGAATTTTATTGAGTATTTTTGGATCGTTGTTCATAAGGGAAATTGGTCTGAAGTTCTCTTTCTTTGTTGGATCTTTGTGTGGTTTTGGTATCAGCGTAATTGTGGCTTCGTAGAAGGAAGTGGGTAGTGTTCCTTCTGTTTCTATCTTGTGGAATAGTTTGAAGAGTATTGGTGTTAACTCTTTTTGAAGGTCTGATAGAATTCTGCACTGAAACCATCTGGTCCTGTGCTTTTTTTGGTTGGAAGACTTTCTATGACTCCTTCTATTTCTTTAGGCATTACGGGACTGTTTAGATGGTCTAGTTGGTCCTGATTTAATTTTGGTATTCGGTATCTGTCAAGGAAATTGTCCATTTCCTCCAGATTCTCCAGTTGTGTTGAGTACAGGCTCTTGTAGTAGGATCTGATGATTTTTTGGATTTCCTCAGTTTCCATTGTTATATCTCCCTTTTCATTTCTAAGTTTGTTAATTTGGATACTTTCTCTGTGCCCTTTGGTCAGTCTGGCTAAGGGTTTATCTATCTTGTTGATTTTCTCAAGGAACCAGCTCCTGGTTTTGTTGATTCTTTGTATGGTTCTCTTTGTTTCTACTTGATTGTTTTCAGCCCTGAGTTTGATGATTTCCTGCCTTCTACTCCTCCTGGGTGAAATAGCTTCTTTTTGTTCCAGGGCTTTCAGGTGTGTCATTAAGCTGGTAATGTATGCTCTCTCCATTTTTTTTTTTTTTTTGGAGGCACTCAGGGCTATGAGTTTTCCTCTTAGCACTGCTTTCATTGTGTCCCATAGATTTGGGAATGTTGTGTCTTCATTTTCATAGTGTTCTAAAAAGTCTTTAATTTCTTTCCTTATTTCTTCCTTGACCAAGGTATCATTGAGTAGAATATTGTTCAGTGTCCACGTGTATGTGCGTTTTCTGTTGTTTTTGTTGCTATTGAAGACCACTTTTACTGCATAGTGATCTGATAGAAGGCATGGGCTTAGTTTGATCTTCTTATATTTGTTGAGGTCTGTCTTGTAACCAATTATATGGTCTATTTTGGAGAAGGTACCATGAGGTGCTGAGAAAAAGGTATATTCTTTTGCTTTAGGATAGAGTGTTCTATATATATCTGTTAAATCTAATTGGTCCAAAGCTTCAATTAGTTTCATTGTGTCCCTGTTTAGCTTCTGTTTTTCTGATCGGTCCATTGAGGAAAGTGCAGTGTTGAAGTCACCCACAATTAATGTGTTAGGTGCAATGTGTGCTTTGAGTTTCAATAAAGTTTCTTTTACAAAAGAGGGTGCCCTTGCATTTAGAGCATAGATGTTCAGGATTGAGAGTTCTTCTTGTTGTATTTTTCCTTTGACCAGCAAGAAGTGTCCCTCAGGGTCTCTTTTGATGACTTTGGGTTGAAAGTCAATATTATCTGATATTAAAATGGCTATTCCAGCTTGTTTCCTGAGACCATTTGCTTGTAAAATTGTCTTCCAGCCTTTTACTCTAAGGTAGTGTTTGTCTTTGACCCTGGGGTGTGTTTCCTGTAAGCAGCAAAATGTAGGGTCCTGTTTACGTATCCAGTCAGTTAGTCTGTGTCTTTTTATTGGGGCATTAAGTACATTGATGTTAAGAGATATTAAGGAATAGTGATTGTTACTATCTATCATTTTTGACGTTATTTTTTAAATTTGATTGCTTAACTTCTTTTGGGTTTGATGAAAGGTTACTATCTTGCTTTTTCCAGGGTGAAGTTTCCCTCCTTGTATTGGTGTTTTCCTCCTATTATCCTTTGTAGGGCTGGGTTTGTGGCTAGTTATTGGGTAAACTTGGTTTTGTCATAAAATATCTTATTTTCTCCATCTACGGTGATTGATAGTTTTGCTGGATATAGTAGTTTTGGCTGTCATTTGTGTTCTCTTAGAGTCTGCATGAGATCTGCCCAGGACCTTTTAGCCTTCATAGTCTCAGGTGAAAGTCTGCTGTGATTCTGAAAGGTCTTCCTTTATATGTTACTTGTCCTTTTTGTCTTACTGCCTTTAATATTCTTTCTTTGCTTAGAACATTTGGTGTTTTGATTATTATGTGACGGGAAGTATTTCTGTTCTGGTCCAGTCTGTTTGGAGTTCTATAGGCTTCTTGTATATTCATGGGCATCTCTCTCTTTAGGTTAGGGAAGTTTTCTTCCATAATTTTATTGAAGATATTTGCTGGCCCTTTAAGTTGCAAATCTTCACTCTCATCTACGCCTATAATCCTTAGGTTTGGTCTTCTCATTTTGTCCTGGAATTCCTGGATATTTTGGGTTACAAGCTTTTTGCATTTTGCATTTTCTTTAACTGTTGAGTCCATGGTTTTTATGGAATCTTCAGCATCTGAGATTCTTTCTTCTATCTCTTGTATTCTGTTGTTGATATTTGCATCTCTGTCCCCTGATTTCTTCCCAAGGCTTTCAATCTCCAAAGTTGTCTCCCTTTGAGTTTTCTTAGTTGTTTCTACTTCTGATTTTAGATCCTGGATGGTTTTGCTTAGCTCCTTCACTTGCGTGTTTGTGCTTTCCTGTAATTCTTTAAGAGATTTTTGTGTTTTATCTTTCATGACTTCAGCCTGTTGACCAAAGTTCTCCTGTATTTCTTTAAGTGTTTTTTGCGTTTCCTCATTGTTGGCTTTTGTATTCTCCTGGATTTCTTTCAATGATTTTTGTGTTTCCCTTGCAAGGGCTTCTAACTTTTGATCCATTTTCTCCTGAATTTCTTTAACTATGTCCTTCATGTGTTCCTGTACCAGCTTCATGACCAGTGATTTTAAATCCAAATCTTGTTTTACTGGTGTGATGGGGTATCCAGGACATGCTGGTAGAGGAGAATTGGGTTCAGATTTTGCCATATTGCCTTGATTTCTGTTAGTGATGTTCCTGCGTTTGCCTTTTGCCATCTAGTTCTCACTGGTGTTAGTTGGTCTTGTCAGTGCTGGACTCACCAGTGCAAGCTGCCCCTTCTCAGGTGGCCTCTGGTGCAGAGCTTACCTCCTGAACTGCCTGGAGACAGGGTGCTGTTGCCCAGGCTCTTCAGATCCTGAAGCAGACAACCGAATGCTCCCGCTGGTGCCCGCTGGATTCACAGGAACACACCGACTTCTCCCAGCTTGCTGCCCAGAAGCCCCTCCTGCCTCTTGCAGGACCTGGAGAGGACCTGGGTGTTGCCACCCAGGCTGATCTGGATCAGGAAGGGGAGAGAGTTGAGCTGAGGGCTCCAGCCAGAAGCCTCAGGACTGGGACTCAAGCTCTGGGCCGCAGGAGCAAGCCGTGCTGCGAGCTCCCAGACTGCCTCTGGGTGTACACTGTGTCTCCCGCACTTCCTGGAGACCGAGCACTCTGGCCCTGGTCATTCAGATCCCAAAGCAGGCATGTGAAAGCTCCCGCTGGGGCCTGCTGGGTTCACGGGAGCACACCAACTTCTCCCTGCTGGCCGCCCAGAAGCCCCTCTTGCCTCTTGCAGGACCTGGGAATGTGGTTTTGCTGCCCAGGCTGATCTTGATCCGGAAGCGGAGAGAGTTGAGCTGAGGGCTCCCGCCAGAGGCCTCAGGACTGGGACCCAAGCTCTGGGCTGCAGGAGCAAGCCGTGCTGCGAGCTTCCAGACTGTCTCTGGGTGCACACCGGGTCTCCCGCACTTCCTGGAGACCGAGCACTGTGGCCCTGGTCGTTCAGATCCCAAAGCAGGCACCCGAAAGCTCCCACTGGGGCCAGCTGGATTCACCGGAGCACACCAACTTCTCCCCGCTGGCCTACTGATGTGTTCTTGGGTGCCCTTGCAGCTCTAGTGTGCTTTGCCCCAGATTGTGTCTGTGAACCAGATGGAGCCCGTGTGCACCCCCAGGGAGCGCAGGCGTTGTATGCTGCCGGGACCTCACCTGCATGGTGATCACTCCGCTGGGCAGCTGATCCCCCAACCAGGCTGGCGCACACAAGGTTAGCCTGGCTGCCCAGGCCCTGGGTCCATGCAGAAGCCTGGGAGGCCAAGGTCCGAGCAAAGTTCCCCTCGGGCTATGACTGTCAACGGGGTCCGCCAGGTGACCAGGATGGCAGGCGTGCGCCTGCGGTCCCTGAAAGCGCAGGGAGAGTCTGCTGGACTAACAACCTCTGGGCGGGTTGACACACAGAAGGCCCACCAAGCCGCCCAGTTCTTGGGGTCAGTCCAGGGCCTGTTGGGGCCTAGACCCCCGCTTTGTTAGCCTCAGGCTATGCTTGTTAGCTGTCTCTGCCCTCCCGAGCACTCTGGGTCCTGTAGGCAAAATGGCGACGCGCCCGGCCAGAGCAAAAAATCTCCCGGCTGGGTTGGCACCCCGATGGCCCCCCGAACAGCCCAGGGCCTGGGTGCAGGCCAACGCCCGTCTGGCTCAGACCCCCGCGGTGTTGGCCTCGGATTATGTTTGTGTACCTCAGTCTGTCCGATCTCTCTGGAGTCCGAAACCAAGATGGAGGTGAGCCTCTCCTAACTGGCGGGAGGCCGAGTTCTGAAGTGGCTTCCGTGCGGCAAAAGGCACCGCAAATCTGCAGCTGCTTGCAGTCCGGCTAGCCAGAGAAGGTAAGTGGTCGTGGGCACCGGGCCTAACTAGACCCTGTGTCACCTTGGTTCCACTGCTGATGGCCCTTCAGCTGGACCAGCCACGAGCATTGACTTTATAAAGTATATAAACCAGATTCATCTTTGACATGATGACAGTGATGTCTCTCCTCTTTTGTCCTCTCCTGTCACTCTCAACCCCCAAAATGCTTTACTTTACTCCTATGAAAATATCAAATAACTCTAACTCTAATATTTTATGCAAACAAAATACCTTATTAGAAAAATATAGGCAATGACCAATTACAATGAAAAGATAAACGGTGTATGGAATTATTGTGTGTTTCCTCTATCAGTTCTGTTTGTGTGTTATTTTCAGAGCTCTCTGGCTCTCTGAATTCACATTTAAAATTTTATGTCAGTGTCACACATACATCAGAACCTCATTACAATATCCTTATCTCTGACTCTGTCAATACTTTGTCTTATTTAAGATGTCTATTGCTGTTATGAAACATCATGACCAAAGTGACTTATTTCATTCAGTTTCATATAATATGTCATGATCAAAATCAGTGGGGGCAGGAACTCACACAAGCAGGAACCAGGAGATAGAAGCTGCTACAGAGTCCACAGAAGGGCACTGCTTATTGGCTTGCTCCTCATGACTTGCTCAGCCTACTGTCTTAAACAGCCAAGAACCATCAACCAAGAGATAGCTCCACAGCTCAGGTCCCTCCTTTCGAATACTAATTAAGAAAATACCTTACTGGATTATGTACAGGCTAATATTCTGGAGAAATTTTTTTAAGAGCCTCCCTTCTCTCTAATGACTCCAGGTTGTATCAAGTTAACATAGAACTATCCAGCCCACACTTCTTATTCTGATTTATTTTTTTTTATTTTTTTATTGATATATTTTTAATTTACATTTCAAATGATTTCCCCTTTTCTGGGTTCCCACTCCCCACAAGTCCCATAAGCCCTCTTCCCTCCCCCTGTTCCTCCATCTACCCCTTCCCACTTCCCTGTTCTGGAATTCCCCTATACTGTTGCACTGAGTCTTTCAAGAACCAGGGGCCACTCCTCCATTCTTTTTGGACATCATTTAATATGTGGATTATGTCTTGGGTATTCAAAGTTTCTAGGCAAATATCCACTTATCAGTGAGTGCATACCATTGATCTTTTGAGACTGGGTCACCTCACTTAGTAAGATGTTCTCCAGCTCCACCCATTTGTCTAAGAATTTCATGAATTCATTGTTTCTAATGGCTGAATAGTACTCCATTGTGTAAATATACCACATTTTTGTATCCATTCCTCCATTGAAGGACATCTGGGTTCTTTCCAGCTTTTGGCTACTACAAATAGGGCTGCTATGAACATAGTGAAGCATGTGTCCTTATTGCATGCTGAATAATCCTCTGGGTATATGCCCAGGAGTGGTATAACATGGTCTTCAGGAAGTGTCATGCTCAGTTTTCTGAGGAACTGACAGACTGATTTCCAAAGTGGTTGCACCATCTTGCAATCCCACCAGCAGTGGAAAAGTGTTCCTCTTTCTCCACATCCTCGCCAACACCTGCTGTCTCCTGAGTTTTTGACCTTAGCAATTCTGACTGGTGTGAGGTGAAATCTCAGGGTTGTTTTGATTTGCATTTCCCTAATGATTAATGATATTGAACATTTCTCAAGGTGTTTCTCAGCCCTGCGAAGTTCTTCATGTGAAAATTTTTTGTTTAGCTCCGTTCCCCACTTTTTAATGGGGTTATTTGGTTCTCTGGGTTCTACTTCTTGAGTTCTTTGTATATATTAGATATTAGCCCTCTGTTGGATTTAGGGTTTGGTGAAGATCCTTTCCCATGAGACTATGTTTTACTATGTAGCCTGAACTGGCCTTAACTCACATTCTACTGCCTTAGCCTCTCTTAGGAATTACAGGCATGTTCCACCACTTTCAACCATATGCTAAAGTGTGTTCTGCTATGTGATTACAATAAATTCAGTTTTGTTAAGATAAAGTCTGTCTATACACATTGTTCCATCTTTAAAATTTCAATTTATCTATTTCATTGTTTAGTAAGTTCTCTTTATTTTTTTCTTTTTCTACTGTAAATATCTTTTAAATGAAAAATATAGTGATTTTACATTTGATTCAACTGATATAACTAAAATCTGAACTGTCTTAGTATGTTTTATATTCTTTTGCTTTATTTTCGTTTAATACTTGCAGATATTACAATTCAAATTATTTTGTTTCCTTGATAGAATTTCTCTAGCTTATATAATATTTTCTTAACTTATCATTCTACTTTCAAGTGGTATTGCACCTCTGTAAGTATAATCAGAACATAAAGTTTACTCTCTTTCTGTGTTCACATTCCTTACCTCATTGTATATTAACTTAATGATTAATTCTTTTCAATAAACCACCAGAATTTTTAAAAGTATTTGAACTTCAAAGAAAATAATCTATACTAATACATATATAGATTCTTTTTTTGGTTTTCTACATTCATTTACAAGGACCTGTAATTTCTCACATAATTTCATTTTATCTTGAAAATTCACCCCTAACATCTCACGGTGGAAATCTGCTGGCAAACTGAAATCACTCTTTTACTTCATATGTTAAAATATTCCTTTTTATCTATATTATATTATATTATATTATATTATATTATATTATATTATATTATATTATATTATATTATATTATATATATCAAGAATACTGAAAATGGTCATTTCAGAGGACAGCAATCTTATTTAGAAAGCATAGTTTTACTCAGGCCTGCAACATATGTATCAGGAAGTTTTCTCAAGATGAAATCCTGTATGAAGTACATAGTCTTAAGCAACTTAGCTAAGTTGGAGTTTAATTCTGTTCCTTCCACATTAAATAGGCTGAACAGCAGTTTTGAAGAAAAAAGTAAGAAACATTCAATAACATATTGAAAGAATATATAGAGAGTAATTTTCTCCTTCCTTCTTTTCTTGTGTAATTTTGTGTTTCAGACTCTTTAGGACTAAAGATAGCAACAAGTCAGTCATCAGAATTGTCTCTTCTGTCTTTCTGGTCACTCATTATGCTGGATGGATAGAGCATGAACTAACTACATAAAGGTCAACAGAACCTTCTTATCAATCCTGAATAGGTTTAACCCTCTTTTTACTCCTGCAGCTAAACATCAAATATCAGTCATATTATACAGTTTTGTCACTATTCTCTTTCAGGTCCACAGCTGAGAATCATAAAGAGATTCTCAGATAACTTCCTTTTCCCATGTACTTTTAAGCTGCCTGTATGTGTTTCTTTTCTACTTCGCCACCCTCAAATTGCTGTATGGTAGCATTAACTTCTGCTGGTCCCTAATCTTATTACAAATGATTAAATTAAAAAATAAAAAAGGAAAGAAAAGGAAAACTAAGATTACTAAGATTATAGACTTTCCTTTTTGAAACACAAAGTGTGTTAGAGTACAATTATTCTGAGATATGATTATTTTGTTGTTGTTTGTTTCTTTAATAACTCAATTTCTTCATCCCACTGTGAACTAACAGTCACAATTTGTGTGAAACAAAACAAGTATTAAACTTATTTAATCAATCTATTTGATCCTATAATTGTTTATACAATCATATCTGGAGTTATTTTGGGACAAACTATAGCTTTCTTACACACAACTTGATTTTTAAAATTATCTAGGTTATATACTGAATTAGTTATTCTATGAAACAGCGTATTCAGTTGAATTAACCTTCAACACAGTAAAAGAACCTTCAAAGGTTTTAGATTTCTTTTTAGACTTAGCATGTCACTGTTGTTATGCTTTTGTATATAAAGTAATGAATACAAAATGTCCTGAAATTGCACTAGTTCAGGTCAGGATGACACTAAAATTAGTTAGCTGTCGTCTTTGAATCAAAGGTAAACACCAACTAAAATCATCTTGAATAATCTCAGTGGTGATGTCGCATTAGTAGGAACCAATTCCACAAGTAGCTAGGCTGAAAAGACAAGTGAAAGTCACTAGACACATAAGCAGACTTTAATTATGGAAAGTGAGATTATTAAATAATAACCATGCATAACATTAAAAAATATGTTCATAGGAATTGTCAGTATCAAGACTTATGTTGAGACAGAAGAAAATACTTCTTTAAAATAATGCAATATATATGGATGATGATAGGCAATTTACCAAAAATCTGTTCTAAATTTTCCCATTATTTGAGTATTAACCTTTTTAAATTATTTATACTATGACCATCACACAAGTGAAAGTCAAATGAGAAGGTACCTTGTCTCTGAACAAACTCTTGCTTCATTTATTAAATAAATATACACCTATTAAAATCAATCACCGCAATTATCATTGTAACAAGGAGGGCCTTATTCAAGGGAAAAAGCTTTTGTTGTAAGCATAGCATGTGTCATCCATATCAAATTCTTTTTAGTGTTATCCACGTAATCCTTTCATCATCCCCCTGTGGCAGCTATTAATAACTCCACTGAGAAGAGAAAATTGCCTGACTTGCCCAAAGTCAAACATCTAGTGTCAGCAGCTCAGAATTCAAATGAGACCGATGTAACTTTAGAGTCAATAGGTATACAATATATTCATTTGCTCTAGAAATGAGAAATCCAGGGGTTACACTGTGTGACAAGAATATAAAGAACATACACTTCTATTTCTCCATTCAGAACAATCCCTGCTCTTCACTCAATCTGTCTCTCCATTGTTTAGACCTGCGGTGATGATTGACTGGGAAAATTAAGAGGCACAGAAGTGGTTATCTTGTAGATTTTAGATGAAATGTCACTACCAAAGTTTGTATCTAATTGGAGACTAGCAGAAAAGATAAGAAAAAGCTTGGTTTGTGTTCAATAAGACATTTGATTTCCCCTTGCTTCCGCTCACAAGACCCATCGAAGCACCATGTTCTACTAAGACGCGTTTTAATTCTTGTTTACATGCTCTTGATATAGCTTCTCAGCTATTTTCCTAAATTCTGTCTTATCAGTAGGCCAACATACATTGTAGAAAGACATTCTTTAAAGACAGTTGTATTCATGACATACATAGAGGCTCATAGCATAGAGGTCACAACAGTGACTATTTGACTAAGAATATGAAGTCTTCAGTATGAGCAAGTAGAACTTACAATAATCAGCTTCTGTCAACCAGTTTCCACATTCTATTTACGTACACTCTATAGCCTAATTCATTTTATAGTCAATTTCCAAGGGACTGGGCCTATTTGCAAAAAGAAAATACTCCTTATAATTGTATTATATATACTTTCCAACATATTTAACATTATTTTCTAGGTACAACTATACATTGTGCAATTTCTTTAAAAATACATTTTTTAGAAATGCCCCAAACTTTCTGCTCTCTCATGACATTTAAAATCAACTTTTCAACATATCTTCATATGGCAAAATAAGCTGTGTAATTAAGTTTTTAAATGTGTCTCTCCAGTTAATCTATGAATTTCAGAAGATAAAGAGCCACATTTATATCAGGCTGACTGTATCTTGGGTGTCATACTGCACTGTTTAATTTGTGTGTGTTTGTTTGGTAGGCCTGTTTTTCTTTATGACTTTCTTTCTTTCTTTTCCTTTCTTCCTTTCTTCCTTTCTTTCTTCCTTTCTTCCTTTCTCTTTCTTTCTTTCTTTCTTTCTTTCTTTCTTTCTTTCTCTTCCTTTCTACCTTTCTACCTTCCTTCCTTCCTTCCTTTCTTTCTTTCTTTCTTTATTTATTTATTTTTCTTAATTCCTTTCTTTTTATTCTTTCTCGTTTGTTTTCATATTGGTAAAATCTAGAGCTGTCTTAACAGAGATGGTAGGGGGTTCTCAATAGCGAAAACATCACTATCAGATTGCCCTATAGAGAAGTCTATGGGACATTCTCTTGTTGTAGTGCCAGCCCACTGTAGGTGGTGCCATCCATGGGCAGGTGGTCCAGGGTTGATATGTAATCAAGCTGAGGAAGTCAGTAAGCACTATTCTTCCAAGGCCTCTGCTCAAGTTCCTGCCTCCAAGTCCCTACCCTGTGTTAAGTTCTTGCTTGGCTTCTCTCACTAGTGATCCTAATAAGTCAAATGAACCCTTTACTTCCCAAGTTGCTTTGGATTGTAGACTTTATAAAACCAGTGACAGAAAAACCTTCGATACTTACAGAGGGTAAGCAGCCACACCAATTCCTCAAATGAATTGTAAACTGACTTACTTAGTCAGGGTTTCTATTCCTGCACAAACATCATGAGCTTGACGCAAGTTGGGGAGGAAAGGGTTTATTGAGCTTACACTTCCATGCTGCTGTTCATCACTAAAGGAAGTCAGGACTGGAACTCAAGCAGGAAGCAGGAGCTGATGCAGAAGACATGGAGGAATTTTTCTTACTAGCGTGCTTCTCCTGGCTTGCTAAGCCTGCTCTCTTATAGAACCCAAGAATACCAGCCCAGAGATGGTACCACCCACAAGGGGCCCTCCCACCTTGATTACTAATTGAAAAAATGCCCCACAGATAGATCTCATGGAGGCACTTCCCCCATCTAAAACTCCTTTCTCTGTGATAACTCCAGGCTGTGTCAAGTTGACACACAAAACCAGCAAGTACAGTAAATTATTGGTATCTCTGACATGCAAACTATATTCCACAACATCCAGTTATATTGGTTTGTGGTCCGCCCTCAACAAGAACATCTTATTATTATAGATGCAGTTTCCCACCCACAAGTCACCAGCTGATGAATCCAACAGTTGAGAGATAGTTGAACTCTGAGGGTGCCAATCTAATTAGAGCTTTGATTCCTTGATAAACTGATAATGTGATGACACTATTGTGAGGTGAACAAAAATAGCTGATATGTTTGGCTTAAGAAAGTGGTTCCCAGAAGTATGGCCTAGAAGTATTTACCTTGTCTGTGACCTACTCCTGTTTTACCCTTTGCTTCCTAGCTACCATGATGTAAGAAACATTTCTCCATAATGCCAATGTATTCTATCTAATAATAGGCCTAAGGTAATGATAATAGATAATCACAGCCTCAAACATCTAAAAACATAAACCAAAGCTCATACTCATACTTCCTTCAACCTTGTTTATCTAAGATACATAATTATGTAACAAAATAAAAAAGTGAGATGCAGTCCTTTCATTGGTTTCTCTGTGCTAACACCATTTATTAATCCACTATCACACATTTTCTCAGTTAAGTTGCTGTCCTTAATTACAAAGTGACATATGGTCATGGAGAAGAGAAATAGATGCTTGAGTTATTAATTTCTTACTTGGTATGATCCAGGAGCAAATTTAGGTCTCTCATTCACACCTAATTCAGGTAATCCCTCACAGGCATGCACAGAGTTTAAATGATACCTGACAATTGTGTGTAGAGGCTTGACTGCTACAGGATTTCAGAATTCCTGTCACCTTGACAATCAATAAAAACTGACACATGTCCACCTCCTTCCCTATTCCTTGTGTTGTGGTAGGCCCCTGCCAGTTCTGCCACAGGGAAGGCCCTGTCTCCTGATACTTTCAAGAGAATCAGCAGCACTCAGGGCATTTGTGAAGAACCACCTCCACCTCTGGAGGCCCAGAACCACTGGCTGGTACTCACTACCCTGCAACCACCAAAACTCTGTCCTCCCTCCAGAATACCACTCCCTTTCTGTCCCTTCCTCCCTTCCCTCCTATGCTACTGCCTGCCCAGGGTTCCTTCTGCTCTGGTAGACCCCTGCCAGTTCTGACACAGGGAAAGCCCATCTCCTGATACATTCTAGAGAACTAGCAGCACGCAGGGTATTCACAGCATCCAGGACACTCAAGAACCAGCACACACAGGACATTTGACCCTTGCCAGGTCTGCCACAGGGAAGACCCCATCTCCTGATACTTCCTGGAGAAACAGACATTTGGGAGAACTGGAATCCCAGGAGTACAGATACACAGGCTTAGAGGACAGAGAAGTCACAGTCAGAGGCAGCAAGATCAGCTAACACCAGAGATAACTAGATGGGTAAAGGCAAACACAAGACCATTACCAACAGAAACCAAGGAAACGTGGCACCATCTGAGCCCAGTTCTCCAACAACACCAAATCATGGATACCCCATCACATTGGAAAAGTGAGAGCTGGATTTAAAATCACATCTCATGATGCTGATAGAGGACTTCAAGAAGGACATAAATAACTCCCTTAAAGAAATACAGGAGAATATGGGTCAACAGGTAGAAGCCCTTAAAGAGGAAACAGAAAAATCACTTAAAGAATTTCAGAAAAACACAAACCAGTGAAGAAACTGAACAAAACTGTACAGGATCTAAAAATGGAAGTAAAAACAATAAAGAAACCACAAAGTGAAACGTCTCTGGAGATAGAAAACCTTGGAAAGAATTTAGGAGTCATAGATGCAAGCATCAACAACAGAATACAAGAGATAGAAGAAAGAATCTTGGATGTTGAAGATTACATAGAAAACATTGACTCAACCATTGAAGAAAATGCAAAATGCAAAAAGCTTATAACCCAAAACATCTAGGAAATCAATGACACAATGAGAAAACCAAACCTAAGGATTATAGGTATAAAAGAGAGTAAAGATTCACAACTTAAAGGCCCAGTATATATCTTCAACAAAATTATAGAAGAATACTTCCCTAGCCTAAAGAAAGAGATGCCCATGAACATACAAGAAGTCTATGGAACTTCAAACAGACTGGACCAGAACAGAAATTCCTCCTGTCACATAATAATCAAAACACCAAATGTACTAAAATAATAAAGAATATTAAAAGTAGAAAGGGAAAAAGGTCAAGTAACCTATAAAAGCAGACCTATAAGAATTACAAAAGATGTCTCACCAGAGACTATGCAAGCTAGAAGGTCCTGGGCAGATGTCATACAGACCCTAAGAGAATATAAATGTCAGCCCACACTACTATACCCAGCAAAATTCTCAATTACCATAGCCAGAGAAAATAAGACATTCCATGACAAAATACACAATATCTTTCCACAAACCCAGCTCTACAAAGGATAATGGGTGAAAAATGCCAACCCAAGGTGGGAAACCACACCCTAGAAAAAGCAATAAAGTAACTGTCTTTCAACAAACCCAAAAGAGGATAGCTACACAAGCAGAATTTCATCTTTAACAAAGAAGATAAAAGCAAGCAACAATTGCTTTTCCTTAATATCTCTTAACAACAATGGTCTCAATTCCCCAATATAAAGACATAGACTGAATACGTAAACAGTACCCAACATTTTACTGTCTACAAGAAACCCGCCTCAGTGACAAAAACAGTCAGAGTTAATGATTGGAAAACAATTTTCCAAGCAAATGGTCCCAAGAAACAAGCTGGAGAGGCCATTCTTATAGCAGATAAAGTTGACTTTCAACCAAAATTTGTCCAAACAGATAAGGAGGGACACTTGATACTGGTCAATGGAAAAGTCTACCAAGATGAACTCTCAATTCTGAATTCAGAATTACACCAGATTTGCAAAAAGCTTATCTATGCTATGAACACAAGGGCACCTGCATTCATAAAAGAAACTTTACTAAAGATCAAAGCACACATTGCCCCCAACGCAGTGCTAGTGGGAGACTGCAACACTCCACTCTCAACAATGGACAAATTATGGAAACAGAAACTGAACAGAGACACAGTGAAAGTAACTGAAGGTATGAACCAAATGGATCTAACTGATATTTATAGAACATTCCATCCTAAGGCAAAAGAATATGCCTTCTTCTGAGCACCTCATGGTACCTTCTCCAAAACTGATAATTGGTCACAAAACAGGCCTCAACAGATACAGAAATATTGAAATTATTCCATGCATCTTATCAGATTACAGTCTAAGGCTGGTCTTAAGGTCAAAAATAAAACATTGGAAAACACATACACGTGGACTTTGAACAATGCTCTTCTCATTGACAGGGGTCAAGGAAGAAATAAAGAAAGAAATTAAAGACTTTTTAGAATTTAAAGAAAATGAAGACAGATCATACCAAAATCTATGGGATACAATGAAAGCAGTGCTAAGAGGAATACTGATAGCTCTAAGTGCCTCCAAAAGTAAATGAAGAGAGCTTATATTAGCAACTTGACAGTGCACGTGAAAGCTCTAGAACAAAAAGAAGCAAATATACCCAAGACAAGTAGATGGCAGAAAATAATCAAACTCAGGGCCAAAATCAACCAAATAGAAACAAAAAGAACTATACAAAGAATCAGCAAACTAGGAGCTGGTTCCTTGAGAAAATCAACAAGATAGATATACCCTTAGACAGACTAACCAGAGGGCTCAGAGGCACTATGCGAATTAATAAAATTAGAAATGAAAAGGAAGACAAAACAACAGAAACTGTGGAAATTCAAAAAATCATCAGCTCCTACTCCAAGAGCTTATACTCAACAAAATTTGAAAATCTGGATGAAAATTGGAAAGGGATAACTTTCTAGATATATACCAACTTAAAAAAAGGATCAGATAAACCATCTAAATAGTCCTGTAAGTCCTGAAGAAATAAAAGACTTGTTAATAGTCTCCCGTCAAAAATAAAAACAAAAACAAAATAAAAACAAAAACAAACAACAAACAACAAATAGTGGGAAATTCTATCAGATCTTCAAAGAAGGGCTAATACAGATACTCTTCAAACGATTCTATGAAATAGAAACTCAAGGAACACTACCCAACTCATTCTATAAAGCCACAATAACACTTATACTCAAACCAAACAAAGACCAAACAAGGAAAGAGAACTTCAAACCAATCTCCCTTATGAATATCTAGGGGAAAATACTCAACAAAATTCTGGCCAGCCGAATCCAAGAATGCATCAAAATGATAATTCATCATCATCAAGTAGGCTTCATTCCAGGGATGCTGGGATGGTTCAATATGTTGAAATCCGTCAATGTAATCCACTACATAAATAAACTCAAAGAAAAAACCACATGGTCATTTCATTAGATGCTTAAAAAGCTTTTGACAAAAATCCAGCATCCTTTCATGATAAAAATCTTGGAGAGATCAGAAATCCAAGGACTATAACTAAGCATAGTGAAAGCAATATACTACAAACGGGTAACCAATATCAAACTAAAGGCTGAAAAACTTGAAGCAGTCCTACTAAAATCAGGGACCAGAGGAGGCTGCCCACTCTCTCCCTATCTAGTCAATATAGTACTTGAAGTCCTAGCCAGAGCAATCAGACAGCAAAAGGAGGTCTAAGGAATATAAACTGGAAAGGGAGAAATCAAAATATCACTATTTGCAGATGATATGATCATATATTAAGCAACCCCAAAACTTCCACCAGAGAACTCCTCAAGCTTATGAACAGCTTCAGCAATGTGGCTGGATATAAAATTGACTCAGAAAAATCAGTAGCTTTCTTCTACTCAAAGTATAAACAAGCTGAGAAAGAATTTAGGGAAATGACACCCTTCAAAATAGTCACAAATAATATTACATACCTTGGTGTGACACTAACCAAGAAAGTGAAAGATCTGTATGACAAGAACTTCAAGCTTCTGAAGAAAGTAATAAAAGAAGATCTCAGAAGATAGAAAGATCTCCCATGCTCATGGATTGGCCGGATTACCATAGTAAAAATGGCCATCTTGACAAAAGCAATATACAAATTCAAGGCAATCCCTATCGAAATTCCAAATCAATTCTTCATAGTTCTAGAAAAAGCAATTCTCAAATTCATCTGGAATAACAAAAAACCCAGGATAGCAAAAACTATTCTCCCAAACATAAGATCTCCTTGGGGAATCACCATCCCTGACTTCAAGCTTTACTATAGAGCAATAGTGATAAAAACTGTCTGGTATTGGTACAGAGACAGGCAGGAAGATCAATGGAATAAAATTGAAGACCAGGAAAAGAACCCTCACACCTGTGGTCACTTGATATGTGGCAAGGGAGCTAAAAACATCCAATGGGGGAAAAAGATAGCATTTTTAATAAATGGTGCTGGATCAACTGGAGATCAGCATGCAGAAAAATGCAAATGACCCATTCTTATCTCCTTGTACAATGCTGAAGTCCAAGTGGATCAAGGACCTACTGAAGTTTGTAAAGGAGAAAGGGGTGAAGAACCTTTAACACATGGTTACATGGAAAATTTCCTCAATAGAACACCAATGGCTTATGCTCTAAGAACAAGAATATACAAGTGGAACCTCATAAAACTGCAACACTTTGGTAAGGCAAATGACAATGTCACTAGGACAAAACAGCAACTAACACATTGGGAAAAAAAGTTTACCATTCTTACATCTGATAGAGGGCTAATATCCAACATATACAAAGAACTCAAGAAGTTAGACTCCAGACAGTCAAATAACCCTATTAAAAATGGGGTACAGAGCTAAACAGGGAATTCTTAACTGAAGAAACTTGTATGACTCTGACGTACCTAAAGAAATGTTCTCAAGGTTGTTTTGATTTGCATTTCCCTAATGACTAATGATGTTGAACATTTCTTAAGGTGCTTCTCAGCCATCCGAAGTTCTTCATGTGAAAATACTTTGTTTAGGTCTGTATCCCACTTTTTAATAGGGTTACTTGGTTCTCTGGTGTCTACCTTCTTGAGTTCTTTGTATATATTAGATATTAGCCCTCTGTCAGATTTAGAGTTGGTGAAGATCCTTTCCCAATCTGTTGGTTGTTGTTTTGTCCTTTTGACAGTGTCCTTTGCCTTACAGAAACTGTAATTTTATGAGGTCCCATTTGTCAATTCTTGATCTTAGAGCATAAGCTATTGGTGTTCTGTCCAGGAACTTTTCCCCTGTGCCCATGTCCTCAAGGGTTTTCCCCAGTTTCTTTTCGATTAGTTTCAATGTGTCAGGTTTTATGTGGAGGTCCTTGATCCACTTGGAGTTGAGCTTAGTACAAGGAGATAAGAATGGATCAATTGGCATTCTTCTGCCTGCTGACCTCCAATTGAAGCAGCACCATTTGTTGTAAAGGCTATCTTTTTTTTCCACTGGATGTTTTCCACTCCTTTGTCAAAGATCAAGTGACCATAGGTGTGTGGGTTCATTTCTGGGTCTTCAATCCTATTCCATTGATCCACTTGCCTGATATTATACCAATACCATGCAGGTTTTTATCACTATTGCTCTGTAGTTATGTTTGAGGTCTGGGATACTGATTCCCCCAGAAGTTCTTTTATTGTTGAGAATAGTTTTAGCTATCCTGGGTTTTTTGTTACTCCAGAAGAATTTGAGAATTCATCTCACGCCAGTCAGAATGGTTAAGGTTAAAAACTCAGGAGACAGCAGGTGTTGGCGAGGATGTGGAGAAAGAGGAACACTTCTCAACTGCTGGTGGGATTTCAAGATGCTACAACCACTTTGGAAATCTGTCTGGCAGTTCCTCAGAAAACTGAGCATGACCCTTCTGAAGGACCCTGCTATACCACTCCTGGGCATCTACCCAGAGAATTCCCCAGCATGCAATAAGGACACATGTTCCACTATGTTCATAACAGCCCTGTTTGTAATAGCCAGAAGCTGGAAACAACCCAGGTATCCCTCAATGGAGGAATGGATACAAAAAATGTGGCATATAAACAATAGAGTACTATTCAGCCATTAGAAACAATGAATTCATGAAATTCTTAGTTAAATGGATGGAGCTGGAGAACATCATACCAAGTGAGGCAACCCAGTCTCAAAAGATCAATCATGGAATGCATTCATTGATAAGTGGATATTAGCCTAGAAACATGGAAGACATAATCCACATATTAAAAGATGTCCGAGAGGAATGGAGGAGTGGCCCCTGGTTCTGGAAGGACTCAGTGCAGCAGTATAGGGGAATACCAGAATGGGTAGTAGGGAGGGGTGGATGGGAGAATAGGGTGAGGGAAGAGGGCTTATGGGACTTTCGGGGAGTGGGGGAGCCAGAAAAGGAAAAATCATTTGAAATACAAATAAAAATAAATCGAATAAAAAATTATAAAAAAGAAATATTCTCAAAAAACCAATAAAAAAACGTTCAACATCCTTAGTTATGAGGGAAATATAAATCAAAACAACCCTGAGAACTATCTCTCACTAGTCAGAATGGCTATGATCAAAAACTCAGGGAACAGCAGATGCTGGAGAGGATGTGGGGAAAGAGGAACACTTCTCTATTGTTGGTGGGATTGCAAGCTGGTAAAACCACTCTGGAATTCAGTTGGGCGGTTCCTCAGAAAATTAAACATAGTACTACCTAAGGACCCAGCTATACCTCTCCTGGGCATATACCCAGAATATTCTCCAGCATGTAATAAGGACACATGCTCTATTATGTTCATATTGGTCTTATTTATAACAGCCAGAAGCTGGAAAGGACCCAGATGTACTTCAACAGAGGAAAGGATAAACAAAATGTGGTACATTTACACAATGGAGTACTACTCAGCTATTAAAAACAACGAATTCATGAAATTCTTTGGCAAATGGATGGAACTAGAAAGTGTCATCCTGAGTGTGGTAACCCAAACCTAAATGAACACACATGGTATGCACTCACTGACAAGAGCTCAAAATAAACAAGGGACAATTCACAGACCATAGGAAGTTCAAGAAGAAGGAGGACTGAAGCAGAAGTGCTTTGTTTCCTCTGAGAAAGGGAACAAAATATTCACCGTAGCAGTAATGGAGACAAAGTATGGAGCAGAGACTGAAGGAAAGGCCACCCAGAGACTGCACTACCTGGGCATTCCTCCTATAAATAGTCACCAAACCCTGACATTATTATGGACAGAAAGAAGTGCATACCCAAAGGAGCCTGTTATGGTTGTCTCTGGAGGGGCCCTGCCAGAGCCTTACAGATACAGAGGCAGATGCTAGCAACCAACTATTGGACTGGGCTTGGGGTCTCCAATGGAAGAGCTGGAAGGCAGACTGGAGGAGCTGAAGGGGTTTACAGCCCCATAGGAAGAACAAGTATGTTGGCCTCCCAGACGCCCCAGTGCTCCCAGGGACTAAACCATCAATCAAGTCGTACAGTTGGTTTCAGCCAAAAATGTGGCAGAGAAATGCCATGTTGGCCATGAGTGAGAGGTGTGGTCCTTGGTCCTGTGAAGGCTCAATAGATGCCCCAACAAAGGGAAGTCAAGGGGGGTAAGGTGGGAATGGGACGGGTGGAGGGGCATATACTTGGAGGCAGGAGGTAGGAGAAGGGGTTGGGGGTTTTCTGGGAGAAGGGAAACCGGGAAAGGTTTTATTATTTGAAATGTAAAAAAGATTATATTCAATAAAAAAGATAGAATTTAAATATATCAACATAGAAATTTTATGCAAAACCATTTTTCAAATTTCAGAATTCATAAAGAATGAAAATCTATCAAAAATATCTAATACACACATTCATAAGATGGGAGAACCTGATAAGTATGATTTACTAGGAATAAAATATGATAGAGATTCTACCATTTATAAAGTATATTCTTTCACAATGTGGAAAATAAAGTCTAAATTCCATTGATAGTTGTTTAGATTTATTTTATTAAAAATGAAAAAGAAATTTATTAGTGATATGACACAATGCTCTGCTCCTCAGTAGTAAGGGCAGATCTTGGAAAGAAAACTGTATTAGAGGCTAGAAATGTGTGTGCCAAATGAGGATGTGGGGGTTAGTGTGATAGAAAGTGTGTGGCATTCTTGCTATTAACTCAGCCTATTTTTTTATTTCTATATCCTCTAGGAGCAACTGTCACTATTACTTCAGATTATACCTGCCTTACAGGCAAGAGGAATGCTGGCACAAATGAAATAAAATGTTTCGACTAAATTTTAAAGAGGCCAGAGTCAATAACTTATTTATCACAATAGATCCTAAAATGATTTCTTAAAGCCCAATAAAATAATAAATTATACCAGTTGACAAGTTTATTGCTTTCAGTGGCCTGATCAACACTATCCATCCATTACCTCTTCGCCACATATTGTTTTTCTTATAATTAGATTGGTTAGCGATAAAACTGATTAAAAATCATTATAAACTCACCTATCTACTGTGCAGGAGTTGATATCAGCCACACAATCAGGTTATATTCAGACTTATTTTATTTTGAAGACTGATTTGAAAAAATAAGTGTGAGAGAATTGACAGGGAAATAAAGATTTGACACTTCTGAGGTACCACTTCTGGGTTTGTTCTTTGTGTATGTGTTTACACATACCACATAAATATGCACATAGGTACAGTTAAAGTAAGGGAAAAACTGAACAAGAATATTTAAATATTCCTTATTTTAAACTTTAATTGAATTATTTGATATATTAAAGAATACGTTTAGAAGAACCCATCTGCTTGATGTAAAAACAAAGAGATGCTCAAGTGATATTCAGTCACTTTTAATATTTCAGTTTATGGAGAGACTTCAATGTTTACTAGATGAGCCATTAAATTTAGAAATCATGATTGTGTGATTCAAGCTCCTTTAAAAATGTCTCATAGCTGATATCTGTAGATTATTCCCCCACCAAAATTTGTTCGACCTACAGACCTGAATTGTATTTTAGTGTGGGTCTAGAAAACTGTCTTGGAGCATACCTGGGATGATCAGTCTTGAAAGTGTAAGAGGATTCAGGATCATCTTGGGCTACACCTCTTCTACTGCATATGACAGTGACTCCAGAGATGTCAAAAGAACTAGGAACGACACACTCTGGGGGAGAAAGCTTCATTCAGGAATCTGGAGTCACAGACTGAAGACAAATGAGGAAATGAGTGGAGCAGAAACCTTTATCACTGGTACTCCTTGACTACATATAAAATCTGACCAGAGGGCTCACATTTCCCTGGTCATGTATTCTTTGTGATTGTGAACTATTCCCACAGGAAAAACCAAGATAAAAGCTTGGTTATTGCATTGCATTTTGTCAGTAATTTGCTTCACCAGAAAGAAACTAATATAGAAACTTGTTCTTAGACATAGAGTTACTACTGTGTGAAGCCTGGTAGTATGAGTTTTAGTCATAATAAATTTGAGAGTGCTTTCTTACTGGTTATATTGAAACCTAAATCCTGGATCTATAGATATCTCAGATATTTGAGCAACTAAACATAATTCTATAAAACTTTTATAATCTTTTTGTTTCTGCCTTTATTAGCTAAGATTTCTAAGATTTCCTCCTAATATATTATTATTGTGATTGTATGAAATACAGGGAAGCTGGGATGAAGTGTGTTATATGTATATGTGTGTGTGTGTGTGTGTGTGTGTGTGTGTGTTGTCTAACAGAAACCTGCCTTTCTGTTAGACACAACTTTATTAAATACTAAATTTCAATTTGCTTACTGGAATTTGTGGAAAAGTAAATTATATTTGGTAATGACAGTCTTAGAGGAGAGACATCTATGTTTTGTTAGACTTCTGATAATCTTTTAGAAGGCACACATTTTTAAAATGTAGACTACATTTTTCAAACATTTGGGTCAGACCTCAACACACACACACACACACACACACACAAAATACGAAGGTCCCTTTATTGATATTTATGTAAGTAACAGGATTAAAACTAAGCAGTCCCATCTGACCTTAAATGACTCAAAACTACAATGAAGTTTATGGTTCTAAGAGTTCACAGAATCCTTGATTCAGTTCAAATAACTTAAATCAATAGAGTTTCACTAAGGGAATTTAAAATCTTTAAAATCTGGGAAATTGTCCAGGGTTGAAATTAACATCTGACTTTTAACTATTACCACTTAGTAAATAATGTTGTCAGCTAACATAGAAATGAAAAGGAATCTACAAAGTAGATTTCCTGGTAATATATAGTATATTCTCAAAATATATTCCCTGAAAACATTTGCTCTTATATTTTTCTTGTCACAGAAAAAACAATGAAAATATTATTGGGAGAGATAGCAGAAAAGCTGCTAAAAAATGACTCAGGCGTACTGTACATACCTATAATCTTAGCCCTAGAGACAATGAGACTGGAATGAAAGTCAAGACTTAAAGGCCATCCTATGCTACACAGTGAGGCTAAGTCTCAAAACAAGAATAGAAACATTATTTGGGAAAATTAGATCAGAGAAAAAATGAGTGCTTGATAAATAATAATTATGTGTTCATCATTGAGTTCATGCATGATTATACATAATTGTAATAAGTTGATTATAATTAAATATCTATTTAAGATGCTTGGGAACTAGATGTCTATATTCAAAATAAGGTGGGCACTTATATGCATACACATACACACACCTGTATGGGTAAATAAATGTAAAAGAAAGAAAAGAAACAAAGAACAAAGAAAGAAAGAAAGAAAGAAAGAAAGAAAGAAAGAAAGAAAGAAAGAAAGAAAGAAAGAAAGAAAGAAAGAAAGAAAGAAAGAAAGAAAGGAGAGAGAGAGGGAGGGAAGGAGGGAAAGGAAGGAAGGAAGGAAGGAAGGAAGGAAGGAAGGAAGGAAGGAAGGAAGGAAGGAAGGAAGGAAGGAAGGAAGGAAGGATGGAAGGATGGAAGGAAGGAAGGAAAAAGAATAGGTAGTACTTTCTGGACTAAGTATGTTTATGCATTACTGTTAAGAGTTTTAAATTTCTCTAGAAGAGTAATGGAACTGAAGAGAATTATTAAATTTGTTCACAAAATATAGTCTGGGGAATACAACAATGGCTGTCTCACAGTGGAGAGTATGAGAACCAGTAGTTTCTCAATTTGAGAAGGTTGGGTGTCTCTGGATTACCAGAATGACTATGCGAGTCTAGAGGCTTTTTGAAGAGATCTTGACATCCAGTCTACAGAAGCATGGCTCTGACATTAGTTGGGAACACAAGAAAAACTGGGAAATGAATTTGACAGTGATACTGAAAGCAAGCAGGGCAAAACAAAGTTTCCTTCTTCTATCTCCCTTTTCCAGGGTGCTACTTGATCACAATACACACATTTAAGGTAGATTTCCATGCTTCAAATAGTTTAAGAAGACTCTCTCCTCTCTCTCTCTCTCTCTCTCTCTCTCTCTCTCTCTCTCTCTCTCTCTCTCTCTCTCTCTCTCTCTCTCCCCACACACACACACACACACACACATATATATATATATATATATATATATATATATATATATAATAACATATTTTATCCCAGTTTCCCTGTATTTCATTCAATCACAAATATATTAGGAGTAAATCTTAGAAAATGAATTATACTGCTAATAAAGGCAGAAACAAAAAGTTTATAAAGGTTTTATAGAATTATGTTTAGTTGCTCAAATATCTGAGATATCTATAGATCCAGGATTTAGGTTTCAATATAATCAGTAAGAAAGCACTCTCAAATTTATTATGACTAAAACTCATACCACCAGGCTTCACACAGTAGTAACTCTACATCTAAGAACAAAGTTTCTATATTAGTTTCTTTCTAGTGAAGGAAATTATTGACAAAATGCAATGTAATAACCAAGCTTTTTTCTTGGTTTTTGCTGTAGAAATGGTTCATAATCACAAAGAATACATGACCATGGAAATGTGAGCCTTCTTGTCAGATTTATGCTTATTTTTATGTGATTCCAGGTCCAATGAAGTTGACAACCAAAACTAACCATCACAACAGGCATTCTTAATGTAGGGCAATGTCATCCAGCAGAACCAGAGAACATTTGAAAAGCAGGTCTGCCAAAGTACTTTTATTCAGAATCTATGAATCATTTTTATTTCTCATTAAATAAAAACACTACAGAACTTGCAAATGAAAAGGAATTTGAATAGGCATTTTTGTATTGAAAATACACAAATGCATTAGCACTAGAAAAGAATTTATTATTATTACTTATTGGGAAACATGAAGCAAAATCACAGTGAAATCCTTTGACATTTACTACAACATATAAAATAAAAAGCTCCTAACACACACTGGTGAGAATCAGAATCCTCGTGCTAGTGATTTAAAATGAGTATGTCAAACCATTTCCATTGGGCAACACAAAAAAGGGAGGGGAGCAAATACACCGGTGGGTATGTGAAACAGAAAAATCTTTTATTATTCCCATGACATAATCAGAGTCCTTGTTCTAACAGGGGCAACAGTCAAGGATGCAGGAGCCTTGTTTCTTCTGGCAGACCCTGGAGTAGGGATTGAAGCAGACTTTATGGCACAAACCTGACAAGCATTTGAGCCCAGGTAAAGTTAAAATTGTTACCAGTCAGACCTCAGGGGCTAGAGACTTTACCAAGTGTTTCAGCATTGTTAACTGACATTGAAGTTCTTTTGCCCAATCAATCAAATTCATTTATTCTTTCTATTGTTAAGAATACTCAGTATGTTTTGGGTAACTTTTTATTTAGAGAGTGGATTTGGAACAGGAATGATTGGGAAATTATTGTTGCTTAGAGAGGGATTGGTCACTTTAGGCAAAATGGAGTGTGAATTAAAAATGGCAGTACTTAAGACAAGTTCCTTTTATCTGATCCATATAAGTACTTTGAAAAAATGATGCAGTAGTTCTTCAAATGTTGATTGCAGAGCTACAAGTGATCTAGAAAATGAAACCACAAAAATATGAACACAAATGTTAATAAGACTGTCCACAGTAAAAAGAATTCAATGTCTCCCAATTCATGGATGGATAATAAAATATATCCTACGCATACTATACTACAATAAAAGAAATGAAACATAAGTACATCTTGAAAACATTATATTAAGTGAAAAGTGTCACAAAAGATTATACTTGGTATAATTCTGTTTATAGATGATTAGAATATCAGCATTTAAAAGATAGTAGAAATCTAGTAAAATTGGTGTATTTCTTCATCTGCAGTTAAGAGAACATAAGAATTGTTAATAGGTATAGAGCTTCTTTAGGAGTGAGATATCCTCTAAATAAGGTATTATCCTAATTACACACATTAATGAAAATTCAAAAACCAATGATGAGTATCCTTTGAAGTGGTAAATGTTATGGATGGCATGTGCACTTGCACTTCCATAAAATAGTTAAAAATAATCAAAATATTGGCACTGGGGAGATGGATCAGCCCCGTGAAGACCTTGCCATGTGAACTTAATGAATAGAATTGCAAATGACCTTACTTAGAATTGCTATCATTTGGTACAGCAGGAAAATGTAACAGGAAAATTGATTTGTGCTTTCACCAAGAGGAGACAAATCCATGAGTAATTTCATTCAGTTAAGCCATTTTAGAGCCTCACAACAGACCAGTGAGGACATAGTCACATCTAAGTAAGGAAGAAACAAGAGTTACATGGATGTAGGCACAGAGAATACCACATTGCTCCGACCCCAGTGACTCATGCAGTTCACTTGAATTGATAGAGATCATGGAGATACAGTCGATATTCCTTCTTTAAAATTTATTTTGTGTTTATAATCTTCCTACCTATGTACTTACTATGTGTGTTATATTTTTCAGAGTGGACCTTTACCAATCCAAAATGTGATTTAATGGGACTTAATCTATGAATTCCAATAATGTACTTTGAAAAAAAAAAAAAACCTCTCGACTATAAAATCATATTTGTGTGTTTTATTGTTTACAGTGTACAATAAGGTAGCATCACATGTTCAAACATGTTTGAACATGTTTTCTATTGGGATCACAAACAAAAATACCTCTGTCATTCAGGAGCTTTCTTGCTTAAAAAAGAGACTATAATGATCTCTTACCAATCACTGTAACAAGCATGAGCTCTTCTTTTAATAAGTTATTTTATTAATCATTTTATTCATTTATATTTCAAATGATATCCCTGCTACCCCTCCATATATCCCTTGATCCCATCCCCATTTCCCCCCTCCCATTTGCCTCTATGGGGTTGCTTCTTCACCGAATAATCCACTCCTGCCTCACTACTCTAGCATCCTCCTACATTGAGACAGCAAACATACCTCACCCCCCACTGATGTCACATGAGGCTATCCTCTGCTACATATGTATCTAGAGCTATGGCTCCTTCCTTGTATATTCTGGTTGATGGGAGCTCAGGGTGGTCTAATTAGTTGATATTGTTTTTCATATGAGGTTGTAATCCCCTTCATTTCCTTCAGTCCTTCCCCTAGCTCTTCTATTGGCATCCCCAGACTCAGTCCAGTGGTTGGCTGTGAGTATCTGAATCTGTATTGGTCAGGTGCAGATAGAACACCTCAGGGAACAGCCATACCAGTACTTCTTGGCATCAGCAATTGTGTGGGGGGTTTGGTTTCTGCAGATGGGATGGATCCGTAGGCGGGGCGATCCCTGTGTGGCATTTCTTTCCGTCTCTGTTCCATTTTTTTTGTACCTGTCTTTTCTTTCGACAGGAATATCTCTCGATTAAAAATTTTCAGATGTGTGGACGACACTATCCCTCAACTAAGGGCCATGCCTTTCTACTGGAGGTGGTCTCTAGAGGTTTTCTCTCCCTTTTGTCGGGTATTTCAGCCAAAGTCATCCCCATTGGGTCCTGAGAACCTATATCTTCCCATAGTCTGGGACTTTCTAGTGGTTATCCCAGTTATCCATCTCCCATTGCTATATGTTTCTATTCAATTGTAGTAAGTTATTTGTGACCTCAGTGGTCCATTTTCTGAGTACCAGAGAAGGTACCAAATTTCTTAATTTCTTGACCTGTGATACCTCTTCAGTTTCCTCAGACCTGGATCATCTCCTCAATCTGTTTTATTCACCCCCTCCGATTATTTATTTATTTATTTATTTACACTCCAGATTTTATTTCCCTCCTGGTCTACCCTCTGACTATTCCACATCCGAAAATTCCTCCCCATACCCATGTCACCATGAGAATGTTCCCACCCACCCCACCAGACCTCTAAACTCCCTGGGACCTCCAGTCTTTTGTGGGTTAGGTGTATCTTTTCTACCTGAAACAAGACCTGACAGTTGTCTTCTGTATATAGGTTGAGGGCCTTATATTATCTGGTGTATGGTGCCTGGTTGGTGGTCCAGTGTCTAACAGATCTTGGGGGTCCAGGTAAATTGAGACTGCTGGTCCTCCTACAGTGTCCCCCTCCTCCTCAGCTTCTTCCTGCTTTTCCCTAATTCAACCACAAAGGTTAGCATCTCCTGTACATTGGTTTTGTGAAAATATCTAGATCTGATATTTTCAGCTGCTTGTTGGGTCTTTCAGAGGACAATCATAATAGGTCCCATTTTGAGAGTGCTTTATAGCATCAATAATAGTGTCAGGGCTTGGGGCCTCCCCTTGAGTTGGACCCCAGTTTAAGCCTGTCACTGGACCTTATTTTCCTCAGGCACCTCTCCATTTCCATCCCTGCAGTTCTTTCAGGCACGAACAATTTTGGGTCAGAGTTTTGACTGTAGGATGGCAAACCCATACCTCAAGGGATGCTCTGTCTTTCTGCTGGGAGTGGGCTCTGTAAGTTCCATCTCCCAACTCTAGGGCATTTCATCTAAGGTCCCTCCCTTTGTGTCTGGAGTATCTTAACTCCCAAATCTCTGGTACATTCTGGAGGGTCCCCCCAACTTTCTATCACCTGAGGTTTCCTGTTTCCATTCTTTCTGCTGTCCCTCAGGGCTTCCATCCTTTTCCCCCACCCAATATCAGATCATATTCCCCTCCCCCACCATCCATTTTACCTTCCATGTTCTTCCCTCTCCTGCCCCTTCTGATTGATTTCTTCTACTTCTCAATTGGGATTGAGGCATCCTCACTTGGGCCCTTCAGCATGTTGACTTTTTTGTGTTCTGTGGACTGTATTTTAGGTATTCTGTATTTGGGGGGGGTGATAGTATCCATTCATTAGCCAGTACATACCATGAAGATTCTTTTGGGTCTGAATTACCTCACTCAGGATGATATTTTTTAGCCCCATCCATCTGCCTGTAAAACTCAGGATGCCTTCATTCTTAATAGCTGAGTAGAATTCCATTGTATAAACAAAACACATTTCCATATCCATTCTTCTGTTGTGGGATCTCTGGATTTTGTCCAGCTTCTGGCTATCACAAATAAGGCCACTATGAGCATAGTGAAACAAGTGCCCCTATGGCATGGTGGGGTATCTTTTGGGTATATTTCTGAGAGTGATACTGCTGCATCTTTGGATAGATCTATTTCCTATTTTCTAAGGAATCTCCAGATTTATTTCCAAAGTGCTTTTACTAGTTGCAATCCCACCTGCAATGGAGGAGTGTTCCTCTTTTTCCACATCTGTGACAACATGTACTACTACCTGAGGTTTTTATTTTAGCCATTCTGATTCGTATAAGCTGTAATCTCAGGGTCTTTCTGATTTGCAATTCTCTGATCACTAATGATTTTGAACATTTCTTTAGGTGCTTGTCAGCCTTTAGAGATTCTTCTGTTGTGAATTCTATATCCCATTTTTTGATTGGGTTGTTTGGCTTTGTAGTAGTCACCTTCATGATTTCTTTATATATTTTGTATATTAGCCCTCTATCAAATATGCGGCTAGTGAAGAATTTTACCAATCTTTAGGTTGCCAGTTTGCCTTATTGACTATATTCTTTGCCTTACATAAGCTTTCCAGTTTCATGAGGTCCCGTTTTGACAGCCCCTGGGAGATTGACAGAAGACACAGATTGTACAGTAAGGAGAATGCCAACGCTTTACTGAAGGACCAGTAATATATACTAGAAACCAGGAGAAACAACAGGAAAAAACAATCATAGCCATAGATCAGGAACCTGGGAAGTCCCTACCACACCAGGCTGGAAACCAGGAATCAAGCTAACCTGCAGGATGTTTTGCTCTCAGCTGTGCAAACAGCTCAGCTGGGGGCTCTGAGCTAAGCTTACTGATGATCAAAACCATTTATCAATTCTTGATCTTAGAGTGTGATCCATTGGAGCTCTGTTTAAGAAATTTGCCCCTGTGTCTGTGATTTCAAGACCCTTCTCCAATTTCTCTTCTTTTAGATTGAGTGTATCTGGTTTTGTGTTAAGGTCCTTGATCCATTTTGACTTGAGTTTTGTGCAAGATGACAAAAATGGGTCTATTTTAACTTTTCTACATATAGACAGCCAGTTAGACAAGCATTATTTCTTGACAATGCTTTCTTTTTTTCCTTGTATGTTTTTGGTTTCTCTGTCAAAGATCAAGTGTTAAATCTCCATTTGTTTCATAACCTCTATTAGTTTCTTGGTGTCTCTCTTCAGTTTCTGTTTCAATGACCTGTCCATTGGTAAGACTCGGGAGTTGAAGTCTCCCACTATTATTGTTTGGGGTTCAATGTATGTTTTAAGCTTTAGTAAAGTTTCTTTTATGAATGTGGGTGCTGTTGCATTTAGAGTATGCATTTCACAATTGAGACTTTCTCTTTGTGGATTTTCCCTTTGATGAATATGAAGTGTCTTTCCCTTTGACACTTGATAACTTTTGTTTGAAAGTCTATTTTATTGGATATTAAGATTCCAACTCCTGCTTGTTTCTTGGGACCATTTGCTTGAAAGAACTTTTTCCATTTATTTACTCTGAGATAATGTCTGTCTTTGTTATTGAGGTGTGTTTCTTGTAAACAGAAAAATGTTGGATCTTCTTTGCATATCCAGTCTGGTAGCTTATGTCTTTTTATAGGTGAATTGAGTCCATAAATATTGAGAGGTATTAAAGAGAGATGAGTGTTGGATCCTGTTACATTTGTTTTTGTAGGTAGCTTTATATGATTTTGGCTCATTTTGGCTTTGTTGTGAGATACTTGATATCTTCTCTTTCCTTTGAATTAGGTTCCTTGCTTGTGTTGAAGTTTTCCTTCTAGGATCCTCTGTAAGGCTGAATTGATAGATAGATACTTTTTGAATTTGGTTTTATCCTGGAATATTTTATTTTCTCCATCTATGTTGATTGAGAGTTTGCTGGGTATAGTAGCCTGGGCTGGCATTTGTGTTCCCTTAGAGTCTGCATGACCTCTGACCAGGCTCTTCTGGATTTAAGTGTCTCTGATGATTTTAGTGTCTGGTGTGATTCTGATAGGTCTTTCTTTGTATGTTACTTGTCCCTTTTTTCCTGCAACTTTTAATATTCTTTCTTTGTTCTGTGCATTTAATGTTTTGATTATTGTGTGAGGAGAGGAATTTCCTTTCTTGTCCCATTTATTTTCTGTTCTATAGGCTTCTTGTAATTTTATGGCCATCTCTTTCTTTAGATTAAAGAAGTTTTCTTCTGTGATTTGTTTAAGATTTTTTCTGGCCTTTTGACTGGTAATGTTCATTCTCCTCTGTTCTGATTATTCATAGATTTGGTCCTTTCATTTTGTCCTTAATTTCCTTAATTGTTTGGGTTAGGAGTTTTGTATGCTTTGAATTTTACTTGGCACATGTGGCAATCTCTTCTATGGTATCTTCTACACCTGAGATTCTCTCTTCTATCTCTTGTATTCTGTTGGTGACACATCTGTAATTCTTGACCTCGTTCCTAGGTTTTCCATTTCCATGTTTGCCTCCATTTGTGTTTCCTTTATTGTTTCTACTTGCACTTTTAGGTCTTGGACTGCTTTATTCAATTCCTTCTCCTGTTTGATTGTGTTTTCTGGTATTTTTTTAAGTGATTTATTTGTTTCCTCTTTAATGACTTCTACATGTTTACCTGTGTTGTCCTGAATTTCTTTCAGTGAGTTATATATACCCTCCTTAAAGGACTTTACTGTCTTCCTGAGATAGGAATCTAGGTCTACTTCCTAATTTTCAGGTTTTGGTGCATTCAGGGCTTTCTATGGTGAGAGAACTTTGTTCTGATGCTGCCCATGTATATTGGCTCCTGTTGCTTATGGTCTTATGCTTATCTTTTGCCATCTGGATATTCCTGATATTTTTTGGTCTGGGGGACTCTGTGTGGAGTCTGCCTCTTTTCTTCCTAGGTTGCTTCAGGTCTCCTGGTAGGCCTTCATCTCTGGCTGCAGCAACCCCCTGTGGGGTCTTCCAACTAGGGGTTCTTCAGAAAGACAGAGAAGCTACTGATCTGTTTCCCTGACTGTAGTAGATCTGGGAGGCCTTCAAACTGCTGTATCTTCAGAGGAGTAGTCAAGCTGTTATCCTGTGTGAAGATGTTCTCCAGGAGCACTAAGGACTGTGGTTTCTGTTTCCCTGTGTGCAACAGAACTCCCAGAAAGCTTTCAATCTGCTGGGTCAGTTACACTGAATGCCACAGAGCTCCTGAGAGTTTTTCAGACTGTGGTGTTGGTTGCCTAGTTTCCCTATATATAGATGAACTCATGGGGTGCCTTCAAGTTATGATGTCTTCAGGGTAGCAGAGGAGCTGGCAATCTGTTGCTCAGTTGCCCTATGTGCAGCAAATCTCCTGGGATGCCAATTGCCCTTTGAATGCAATGGATCTCCTGAGATGTCTCAGGCTATGGTGACAGATACCCTGAGTGCAGCAGATCTTCCAGGATGCCTCAGGATATGGTATCTTCAGTGGAGCAATTTTTCCCAGCAGAAAGGTCCAAGTAGAAGGGGCTATTTTATCCATCTGAATCTATTTCTTCGTGTAACAGAACACCCAAAGACTGTCAATATTATTAAAACACTGAGTTTATAGATCAAGATGTCAAAACTTTCAAGAACATTACAGTAACATCTAAATTTGCATCCTGTAGGGTCTTCTTGCTATATCTTAACATTGAGTAATCATGGTAGCTCTAGATCTGTCTTCCTTATATAAAAGAGCCACTAGTGTGCCATATGTGATTGTGCATGTCCTTAATCTCAGCATTTGAGAAGTAAAACTCCATAGCTCCAGGTCAGCCAGAGCTAGAGTAAGATAGCTCAAAGTCCTCAAAATAAAATTGCCACTCATGCCACCAAATTTGCCCACCCTTGCAACCATATTTAATTCTAATTGCCATTCAAAGCAGCACTTCCAAGTACACTTACTGTATATTTGGGGTCTTCACCCATAAAACCTTGGAGAACGTATTTATATCACATCAGTAATTTTCATACAAATAGAGATTTGCAACTTTGTCAAAATTTTCATGGTTTCCTGGATTTTCTTCTTAAAGAAATAGTTTCCTTTTTAAGCATAAAAATCAGGTTATTTTGTTTACAGGACATCATACTAAAGGATATTTGATGCTGCTCTGTCTCATTGCTGGTATTAAATTTTATTACTACATTAAGATTTTGTCAAGTTATCCATTTTAAAATTGAGATTTTTATACTTGATAACCAATGGATAAAAGTTATTTTAGTTAGAGATGTTTTGAGAGTTTCTTTCAGATGTTTTTGACATTGCTTATTTGTATATGTATAGGCACCCATTAGACTATTGATTAAATTTTTCAAATTTAAGATACAATTATTTATTTTACTATTCAATGTTTACTAGCCTTGGAAGGAATCTGCTCAAAACATTTCCTTTCTCATTAAAATAGGTTGGTAGCATTCTTCAGTATGTCCTTAGTTTCAGATACCAAAGCATGTTTTAGGATCACTTTGAGTTTTTCCTTCCACCAGAATGAAACATTTCTGCAAGGGACAATTAATTCTTCTTAGGAGAGAGTGAGGTTACTAAACCCAGAACAGGATCTTGAAATTTGAGTTCAAATTCCTGGTAACTGTACAAACAAGAATTGAAATGTCAGTATTAATATTACAAAATAGTTTTATTTTTATATGTTCTTTAAAATTATCTTTTAATATGTATATCATTAATCCAGCAATGCATGTGTATTACCTTTATTTTTGTTGCTTTGATAAAATATAATAACCATATTTTGGCTTATAGTTCTAGAGGCTAACTCTCTGTCAAGGCTAGAAAAACAGGACAACAGTCAGCTGAAGCAGAAATTGCTTAATCAAATTGTGTCTTTGCTCCAGGAGAAGATAGAGAATAGCAACAAGAACAGACATGACTTCCTTCAGCAAGGTTCCACCTCTAAGGATTTTGTCACCTTCCCACACAGAGCTATCAACTGTGTCATGCTAAATGATTTATTAGTCATGTATTAAAGACAACAAAGTTGTATAACACTACTCTGAAAATAACATGGTTTTATTTACAAGGAATTTAGAGATGAGGTTACAGAATCAATCAATATCAAAACCACATTTTCAGCTAGAATTGCAGAATTTTACTGTTTGGCATTATAGCCACAGGCCATTGCTAAATATTGCTGTCATGTTTAAAATCCACAAGAGGAGAAGAATATAAAGTTCTTTGAGCTCTGTGACCAATCACCACTTGATCCCTGCCTTCTTGTCCTTATGGCAGGCTTAGAAAAACTACCAGGTCCTCAAAATTCTTATTTTTCTTATTTTTTTATTCGATATATTTTTCATTTACATTTCAAATGATTTTCCCTTTTCTGGTCCCCGACTCCCCGAAAGACACATAAGCCCTCTTCCCTCCCCCTGTTCTCCCACCCACCCCTTCCCATTTCCCTGTTCTGGTTTTGCTTTATACTGCTACACCGAGTCTTTCCAGAACGAAGGGCCATTCCTCCATTATTCTTGTACCTCATTTAATGTGTGGATTATGTTTTGGGTATTCCAGTTTTCCAGGTTAATATCCACTTAGTAGTGAGTGCATACCATGATTGATTCTTATTTTTCTATCCTCTAAAATCCAACATGCATTCTCACTGTTTGATATTTTACCTAATATAATTGAGGACATACATTTGAGGGTCTCTATCACCCAAATAAAGGTTCTGTAATTGTTTAAAAAGATTCCCAGTACTCAGTGGTAATTAAACCTACTCATAAGTGTAGTTTATTGTAGAGAAGATCAAGGAATAATAAAACAAATAAATAAACAAGAAAAAACAAAGTAAATAAACAAAATCTACGGTGTGCTATTGCTCCTTTACCAGCAGTGGTAAGTGTTGCTGCTCACTTTTACCTAAACTAAGAAACAAAGTGTTTTGTCGTTGATTGAGCTCTTATTTGTTTGTTGTAGGATAGTCAACCTTGTACAATCTGCCAAAGTTATCAGACACTCATCAAAACTCCTGACTCACAGAATGAAAGTTTCCACCCTTAATTCGCTGTTTTGAATGCATTCTAAACATATGTGAAAATAGAATTCATAGTCATACAAACTTACTCACTGAGGAAAGTTTAAAGAGCCAGCCCTACCATATCTGCAGATAAACCCCTCAGGTACTCAGTCTTTTCCTCTCAGTTATTTTCCTGTTTAGTAAGCATCCAGTTGTTATTATAACAGTTCCTGTGAGTATTCCATTATTAACAGATCTATAGTTTACTCTTTATAAAAAGGACAGTAAAAGATTTAGTCTTCAAAGTATTCATAGGTTTATAACATTGACTTTCAAGTTGCTTAATCAAAACCTTTCAAAATTAAATTTCTGATAAGAACAAGCAAACCAATCCTGCAAAGTGGTTTATCACAGCCAAGGAGAATTCAGAGATCTGATAGGACTCATGAAAGAGTCAGGCAGTAGGATCCACACTCTAGGAAAGACACTAGATGACACTGCCTTGCTTGTTTTAATTAATTCAAGTGTGCTTTTTACAAACCAATTATGAAATTACCCTTTGATCTTTTTCTAGCTTCTGTATTGTCTTCAGATCTGGGGACATGAACTTCTTCATGATAAGCTTTGAAGTTCAAAAATGTTTTATTATGACTATGCTTTTTATTTTTTAAAAGAATAACAAGTAAACATTATGACCCCTTCCTAACTATATTAATCACAAAAGCAGTACAAAAATATGAATAAAATCCCATATACTTAGCTTTGCATTACTCTCTTCTTATTTCTTCAAATGAGGGTTTGTAACACAAAAGGTTATAATGAATATGTTTTTAAACATATGACAAGTGTAAATATCATGATATTTATACATTTTTCTAAAATATAATTTATGTCATTTTTAATTATCATTTCTAATTCTCAAAATAATTTATACAAATTCAGGTCATAATGGTTTGACTGAGTTCAGAAATTAAAATATCAAAAAAGTGAATCTGATTTTGAAACAATGAGATAAATTACCTTTCAAGAGAAGACAATGAGAAGCTTAAGGGATCTGCTCTGTCTTTAGGGAACAAATTGTCCTTGAGTGGAAGAAAGGAGGCATAAAGAGGCATTCATAATGTATCCCCTGGGTTCAACAATATTAATTTGTCTTAACCATCTTTGAAGTCCTGGCCACAGTGAGACTTTCCTAGGTGCATTTTAATTAGAGAGATTCTGTCTCAGTAACCTGCTAGCATCAGCAGGGAGCAAGCCAATATCCAAAATCATATGTCATAGAATCTATTGCAACAAGAAATTAATAAATTGATACCCATTGAGAAAAGAAACTGTAGCATTTGATAAAAACTTAGAAAATTATTTTAGTGCTGGCTCATAATGACCTCAATGATTGGTGATATATGCTAGACTTGAGGGAGGGGATCATTTGTGGCAAAGTAGAGGAGCATTTCCTCATTAATTTTACCATTGCTAATATATCAGTGGAATTGTTTTAGGAGCTGGGTGTTGTGAGCGATTTTCATAAACCCTCCTCTAAGTCGCATCTCCTTTTATCACTTTAAGTATTGAATCCCTCTCACTGTGGCTAAGCCATCTGCTAGAAGCCATAATTTTAGGAACAGGGTCCCAAAACTGCTTCCCATAGATAGCTGCTGGCAGCTTTGGCATTTGGGAGCATAATCTTTTAAAATTGAAACCTGCCCTCATAGGTACAGGTTTCTAGACCTTCAGAGCATTGTGACTTCTCTATTCTTGTGATGAAGGTCAAATTGAAGTTGAGTGCATTTAAGCTGAAATTAGCTGTACTGTGTCATTGCATTTCAAAGCCTAAATAATCAAGAATATGTCAAGGATCTTATGAAATTTTCATTCATCTTTTGGAAACTATTATCATTTATTATTCTGAAGAAACTAATGAACAGATTATCTCTCTATAATAGGTGTTTTATTCATCTTTCCAAACTTATATTTTATTCTGTGCCTGATCTGTACATTTTCACCCCTGCCAATTATATGCAAATTACTTGGTTTGTCCTTACACATAATGTCTTTGTCCAGACACAACTCAAATGTAGCTGTTCTTTTAAAAAGATTTATTTTTATTTTTAATTTTGTCTCTCCATGTATGTCTGAGCGAGGTATATGCATGGATGTACAGGAGCTCTCAGATGACAAAGTAGGTCGTGGATTCCCTAAAGTTAAAGTTATGGCTGTGTTTATGGCCTGACCTGGTACCCAGAACTGACCAAACAAGAATTTACTGGAAGAGTAACCATTGAGTGATCTTTCCAGCTGCATAAGTATACTTTTTCATGGTATTTAAGCAAGTATTCTACATATACAAAATATATTTTCATTTGTTGTCTTTTCTTTAAAGCTGAATTAGTTGCTATTAACTGATTTACAATTAAAGTGGTGATAAAGAACTACCATGAGAAATTAGACTTTAGAACAAGGAAGTCTAAATAGATTAAATAAAAAAAAATCTATATATCTCTGTAAAGAAATCCATTTGATCCTTTCCCAGTATTTTCACTTATATGCACATTGTTACAAAATACTATAGTTTAAATATGAAAAGTGTTCCCCAAGGTCCATATGTTAAAGATTTGTTCCCTAGGATGGTACTCATGAGAAATGCTGTGATTTTATAGGGTCTTTGTGGAGGGTCTTTTGGTCATCGATGAATGACTTTGACAGGATTATCAGAACTGCCTACAATCTCTCCTTTTTTTTATCCAAAGTTAGTCACAGTCTCTTGTTTCATATTTCAGCCATTAATATCTGCCATGTAACTTGATGTAATGGGTCCAATGGTGAGTCCTAACTGGCCCTCAGCTATACTGTTTAAACTTTGAACTGTCAATTTTCTACACAAAATAAACCTTTTATTTAATAAAGTCTGTAACTAAATCATTTCATTGTAATGGCAGAACGGTGATGATCACATCACAAAGAACCTACCTTATAGTCTCTAATTTCCCACTCCTGAACTATGTTTTTATTTTAAAAAAAAGAATATATATGGTTTAAATTTTTCTCTTTTGGCAAATATGTACTCAAAAACATAGACTTCTCTGCTTAAATACCATAATATAAAGTCAAAGCATCTGGGTGTGGATGAGTAACCGATTTATGTAGAAACCATGTAGTCTAATAAAAGGGATGTGTTGTTCCCCCTACATTACTCTTGAGCCTCATATCTCAGTTAATTTGTACTTGAGGAAGGATAATTTAAATCCACTTATCTTGTGCTTTTCTACCATCTGAACATCCATTATATATATACCTATGTGTGTGTGTGTGTGTGTGTGTGTGTGTGTGTACTAAATTACAGTAATAAGGGACTAGCAATACCAAATAACTATGTCTAATAAAGGGCAAGTATTTTGTCCTTCCCTTCCACTATGTGAAGATAGTATTCACCCATTTATAGGGAACACAGCAAGAGTGTTCCAGAGAGAAGACTTCTCATCAGACACTGCAACTGCTGGTGCCGTGACCTTGAATTTAAAGACTCTAAAAATGTAAGAAAGAAACTCATGGGATTAGACAGATGGCTCAGCCCTCAAGTATACTTACTGCTCTTGCAGTGCACCCAGGATTGGTTCCTAGCACCCATTAAGCAACTAGTAATCACCTGTATTTCCAGTCCTAGGGGAATCTCTGTACATTTCTGACCTCCACTGGCAGGAAGCATGTACACAATACATGAATATGCATGTCGACAAAACACTCATATATGTAAAATAAATATTTTAAAAGATTTGTAAGATCAGCTACAAAACAATTTCAAGAACAGGTCATTTACATTAGATTTGCCTATTCTTGATCAGAGATAATATTGATTATGCTGAGGGGCTAAGACTTGCCCTCCATGGGTAGTGCCTAAGCAGGGGATTCTAAGCTATATAAAACTGGGAACAGTGAACTGAGCATTAGCATGAATTCATTGTTCTCTGTTTCTTATTATGTATGTGATAGTACCAACTCTTTCAAGTTCATGCTGTCATAACTTCCACGCTGTGGTAGTATATAAGCTACATAAATTCTTATCTTAACTCATAAGTTGCTTCTCACAAAATATAGTCACTGTAACTGGGAACAAAACAGTATCTAAAAGGCCAGCTTCTACACCATTATCCAGATTTCAGGTCCTAAGACCAGCTCAGTGGGTTCAAGCATGTGGTCTTTCAGGACCATTTCCTTTTCTAGCCTGACTCAGCATCTGTGAACTGATTAGTTCACAGAACTAGGTTAGTCTCTGAAGATATAGGTTTTAAGCTCACTGTTTTGGATTAAAACTCAAGATCTACTCATGAAGACACCTCCAAAATAAATTTACTCCAATGGTTATACTTTCAAATAAAACTATGCAGACTAAAATCCCAAGCTTATACATTTGAAAAACCCAAACACAGGACAGGACTACTTGGTAACTCCATAAATAAGATAAACTGTGGAGAAATCCAGAAACATTGCCTGGCATCTCGATGATTGGATGGCAGGCAAAGGATTTCTACCTGCTTTCCTTCAACACCTAGCATTCAAACACTAATTCTGTTAACCAATAAATCTCTGAAGATTTCTTAATTTACATATTTTCCTTTGTTTTCTACCTAGATGTTAACCTATCTTTGAGTTCATGAAGCATTTCTTTCTCCTACTCAATTTTTGTGTTTTCATTTCAATTACAGAAAACTGATTTATATCATTTCAATTTGAACATTTTTATTTTTCTGATACTATTGAGTTGCTTTTCATGAATATTTGGAGTTCACTGAGAACCCTTAGAATCATCAATTAGTTAATACATGTGCAATTCTCTAGCATTAGTCGCTGGTCTTTCCAGTGCTTCTGGCTTATGCATACTACATTTTGATGATATTCTGTACTTTCGTGTCTTTCCAAGCCTTGCATGTATTCACTGATGCATTGCCTGTATCTTTGGAGAAGGGACTCACTGGAGCCTTTACAGATTTTTGCTTGCTTTTTGTTTGTTGGGTTTTTTTTTATTTATTTGATATATTTTTATTTACATTTCAAATGATTTCCCCTTTTCTGGCTCCCCACTCCCCGAAAGTCCCATAAGCCCTCTTTCCTCCCCCTATCCCCCCATCCACCACTTCCCACTTCCCTGTTCTGGTATTCCCCTATACTGCTGCACTGAGTCTTTCCAGAAACAGGGGCCACTCCTCCATTCTTCTCGGACACCATTTAATATGTGGATTATGTCTTGCGTATTCCAAGGTTTCTAGGCTAATATCCACTTATCAGTGAGTGCATACCATTTAGTATGATGTTCTCCAGCTCCATCCATTTGTCTAAGAATTTCATGAATTTTTTGTTCACCATTTTTCTACCTGGGGATGAAGCAGCTTCACCTGCTGCACCATCCATAGACATTGATGGTAAAAAGAACTGATAGAAGAAAAATTTCAAATCTTTCAAATATACAAATATGCCCATACAGAAATGCTCCACTATTTAATTAATCAAAGGTTATACAGAGACATAAGCAATCTATTGTCAAAATTAAAGATAAAGTGAGGATCCTTTTGCAACAATGATAAAAAATGCAAATCACACATGACAAAGTCATATTAGGCAAAGCAGCATATTTCTCTATACAACCCTCAGAGGCCAGGAGAGAAGAGGATGCTATATTAAAAAATGCTGTTGGCAAAAACAGGAAAATGGTGACATATGTGAGTGTTATACCAGAAAAACTGTCCTTTATAAATAAAAAATTGATAAAGGTTTCTCTTGATAAAAAGAAGCCGAGAGAATTCATTGCTTATCACCATTACATTTGTCTTACAAGAAAACTAAAATGGCTTATTTATAAGAGAAAGAAATGCCAGTTAGAAATAAAGTTTGATTAGGCCAGTTCCTTTTAAATGGGAGCTTCTCCAGTCCCTGTGGTGATGAGCATGCCTCTTTTCTTGTGATGCAAAGAGGCCTGGGCATCCTTTTTGTTTCTGTTGTTCTTAGAATGCCTCAGCTCCAAATAGTCCTCATGTCTCATTGGTCTATTTGATGTGGCTTCGGATAGTCTGTGGCAGCAAATACTCTTTGGAATATGAAAAGCTTCGGCCCTTGTTTTATTTTAAGATCATGATGTGGTTGAGAACATACTCATCCCACATTTGATAGCTTGGCATTTGATAAAATATCAGAGGCTGAAGGCTTAGACTTGTCTTCTAACCCAAATCTTTCCCTGCTTAAGGGCATCCTCAAACCTAGAATGGCCTCTCTGACCTCTGTTCTTCCCACAGCAGCTTGTAAGGTCCTCATTTGAATGATACCTGCCCTTTGGTCCCCATATTCAAAGGAAAGGAGTGGTTTTATCTCAGAAGCAGAGGTAGAGTGCTTGCTTAGCCTAAACACAAGACCCTGAGTTCTATCCCTAGAAACATAAACAAAACATTTAGCACCTGTTTGTGGTTGACACCCAAACCAAAGTCCCTGCCTCTTACCATTCCATAAAAGAAAGGTACCAATTGCAGGTAGAAAACAGTATTTCACTTGGCTTCCCAATAAAAATGGCCAGGGCAAGTTAGGATTCATGTCCCTTATGTCTGAGTGTTCATAAGATAGAGGGAGAATAGTAAGCAAAGGATTTATTTTCCTTTTCTTAACCAATGAGAGAAGAAAAGTTCTTGTCACAAAAGCCCAGGAGGGGAAAGCCCAGAGGAATCTACATGTAGAAATGCATATGTTTGATCTTCTTTTAATTGTCATGCTTTGTACAACTTGTTGCATATGCGTGGGGTTTGGTGACTACTTGGGTCCCCATTTCATTGTATCCTCCATACGCACATGTAGAAAGCTGAATGCTTTTTGTTGTTGTTGGTTTATTTCATGTCAATTTAATTTTCAAGTTTAAAAATTCTAGGAATGTAAATATTTTAGTCCATTATTTTGCTATAATAAAACTCTTGAAATTGAATAAAAAAAAGAAAAGAAATAAAGTTTGAAAGTTCAAAACATAGTGATAAAAATCAAATGCAGAATTAAGTTCAGAATATACTACTATTGTGACAGTAGTAGATACATCATGTAATAGCACGGAAGTATTAAAATAACAAAAATATGACCACTGACTATATTTTGTTGGGGTTTTATACTATAGAAGTTTATAAATATATAAATTATAAAAATTTAAAAAGCATACATAACAGATATAAGATACAATATATCAAATAAATATAAATGCACTAAGTTTCCCAACTGGCAGTTTAGCAGAGAAAGGAAAACCTAATGTGACTCACACAGATGGAAGGGCTGATACCTGATAGTCATAGTTTGAATTTGATTACAAAGTGAACCAAGATTCACAGGAAACTAAACCTATAGACCCCTATAAGATCTGTTTTAAGAAAGTCTGAACCTTAAAAAAATATGATCAAATTCAGGCCAGAATTTAAGGTGTGAATTTCTGAACTATGACTCTCTAAACATTTTTCACTGTATTGTGTATCAGAAATCCCTGCTTCCCTCATATGCTCCAAGTGTAGTTCAACTCACTCACTCTCTCTCTCTCTCTCTCTCTCTCTCTCTCTCTCTCTCTCTCTCTCAGGCAACCAATTTAGGTAATACATTTTGTAGACTTGTTTTGGGCATTTTATGGAGCCCATTCCCTACTCAAGTTCTTACAAAAGATCTCGACATAGACATTTGATGTCCTCCCTGCCCTGCCTGTCCATACTTTTTTCTAATTTTCCTCATCCTGTGGAGTGTACTTCTCTAGTTGCATGGGATTGCCACAGTACCTGTTAGTTCAGGCTGGCTTTTGCCTGCCTGGGACACAGTTTACTACTCCAAGGTCAATATACCCAACAAGTATGGTGCATTTATCTACTTTCTAGAAGATCATATTTATGTATGATTTTTCAAATTGTAAAAATCATAACCTCAAATATTTCATCTAATTTTGTTTTCTTGTATGAAAGTGGCTAATAAGTTATCATTATAACAGAAGGCATTTATACTTCTAAATGAATATTATTTCTATTTCATAAATGCAAATGACGTATTTTGCCTGATTTGGGGAATCATAAAGAGCTATAATACATGCATGTCTAATTAGTTCAATTGAACTAGTCTTCAATGGATACATATTTCAAGGTCTCAGACTGTACATAATAAATATTTAATTCTTGTCAATTTAAACAAATAAGGTAAGAACTACTCTTTGATGTCTTCTTATAGGCAAAATAGCATGCTAATTTTTATTAAAATTTAAAGTTACTGCAGAGTAGTATTCCATTGTGTCTGTCTATGGGATATGTTCTTCTAGTTAGGCTACATTTTCTGGCCTTAGTGGGAGAGGATGAGCGCAGTGCTGTAGAGACCTGTTGTGCTAGGGTAGGAAGATAATCAGGGGGGACACCAACTCCTCAGAAAAGCAGAGGGTGTTTAGTGGAAAGGATTGTGGGAGGAGTAGTAGGCAGGATGTAAAATGAATCAGTTAAGAAAATAAAAATTTTATTTTTCTCCAAGGTAATCTCATAGAGGAAACAAATTACTATTTATGGTAAACTCCATACTGAACAAGAGATAGCCTACTAAAAACCAAACTTCACAGTATCTGTGGCAGTCTTTGTTAAGTCAGGACTTTTGACCTTAGTCATTCTGACTGGTCTAAGGTGAAATCTCAGGGTTGTTTTGATTTGCACTTCCCTAATGGCTAATGATGTTGAGCACTTCTTAAGGTGCCTCTAGGCCATCCGAATTTCTTCAGGTGAAAATTCTTTGTTTAGATCATAACCCCATTTTTTAATAGGGTTATTTGGTTCCCTGGGGTCTAACTTCTTGAGTTCTTTGTATATATTGGATATTAGCCCTCTATCAGATGTTGGGTGAATATCCTTTCCCAATTTGATGGTTGCTGTTTTGTCCTTTTAACAGTGTCCTTTGCCTTACAGAAACTTTGTAATTTTATGAGGTCCCATTTGTCAATTCTTGATCTTAGAGCATAATCTATTGGTGATCTGTTCAGGAACTTTTGCCCCCGTGCCCATGTCCTCTAGGGTCTTCCCCAGTTTCTTTTCTATTAGTTTCAGCTTGTCTGGTTTTACATGGAGGTCCTTGATCCACTTGGAGTGAAGTTTAGTACTCTGGAGACAGCAGGTGTTGGCGAAGATGAGAAAGAATAACACTCCTCCACTGCTGGTGGGGCTGTAAGATGGTACAACCACTTTGGAAGTCAGTCTGGCAGTTCCTCAGAAAACTGGACATGACACTTCCAGAGGTCCCTGCTATACCTCTCCTGGGCATATACCCAAAGGATTCCCCGGCATGCAATAAAGACACATGCTCCATTATGTTCATAGCAGCCTGGCTATTTATAATAGCCAGAAGCTGGGAAGAACCCAGATGCCCCTCAAAGGAGGAATGGATACAGAAAATGTGGTATATTTACACAATGGAATACTACTCAGCAATTAGAAACAATGAATTCGCAAAATTTTTAGGCAAATGGTTTGATCTGGAAAATATCATGCTAAGTGAGGTAACCCAATCACAAAAGAATACACATGGAATGCAATCTCTGATAAGTGGATATTAATTTGCCCAGAAGCCTTGAATACCCAAGGCACAAATCACATAACAAATGACTCCCATGAAGAAGTATGAAGAAAGTCCTGATCCTGGAAAGGATTGATCTAGCATTGGAGGAGAATATAAGGACAGAGAAAAAAAGGAGGGAGGTGATTGGAGAATGGATGGAGAGAAGAAGGTTTATGGGACATATGGGGAGGGGAGATCCGGGAAAGGGGAAATCATTTGGAATGTAAACAACGAATATAGAAAACAAAAATATTAAAAAAAAAGGTTAAAAAAAGTCAGGACTTTTATCTTTTTTTTAAATGTCCTTTGTGAATATTGTGGCTTCTAGGTTTTTTTGTGTGTGTGTGTGTCTTTGTGAGATTCCCGTGGGCACATACATCTATGCCCCTGTGTCTATGCCCATTTCTCATAATTTTTTTGTCGGCTTTTTTTTCCATTTGTTTTGTCCTATTTTGCTTTGTTTGGTTCAGTTTTATCCTATCTCAACTTATTTTTTATTATTCCTTTGATTCCTCTTCATTTTCTAAACAGAGGGGGGAACATTGTGTGAATTGAGATGGGAGGAAGGAGGTTTTGAAATGGGAAAAGTTGGGTGAGAAAAAAGTATAATCAGAATATATTGCATGAAAAAGTCTATTTTCAATAAAAGAGACAAAATTCTTAAAAGAATGAAAAATAAATTTAAAGGGATAAAATATTAGTACATACTTCTGCCCTCTCTACTATATAAATCCATATTTTGTGAGGGTATTTTAGACAATATTACATTGTGTTTATTATTAAATGTGTATGCTAAGTTTTGTTGGTCTCCCAGAGTTGTGCTCTTATAAGTAACCTGTGGTGGTAGAAGCCTCTAATACCACTACTAGGAAGGTGAATGCAAAGCAACTGTGCAGTTCAGATCATCCTAGGCTGCATAACAAATTTTAGGTTATATAGGAAGACCTTCTCTCAAAATAAATAAATAGAGATATACGTATGAATGAATAGATAGATAAATTCCTTTTTAATATGCTGAATATTTACATTTGAGTTCCACTTCAATCCTCAGATTATTCATAGTAATATAAGTTTTAGTCCAAATTCTCATTTATCCCTCTCCCCTGCCTCCTAAATCTTTAGTGGTTTCTAACTGTGGATGTTATTTTCTCACATCCTTTCTCAGCAAAAGTACTATGTAGAACTTTAGAAGTTCTGATATTGCCCTCCAGCTGAAGCATATACTGTGACTTCCTATGTTAGAGAAGAATCCCTTCTCCAGGACATATTTTTTTGTAGCATCAATCTCTCTACATAACAATCACTTGATTTCCATCATGATCATTTGCTATAGTTTCTATAATTGTTTTATTGGTATCTTAGAGTTTCTATTGCTATGACAAAACACCATAACCAAAAAGTAAGCTGGGTTAAAAGGGTTTATTTGGATTGCATTTTCACAGTGTAATCTATCATTGAAGAAAGCTAGACCAGGAATCCAAACAGGGCAGGAATCTAGAGGCAGGAACTGATGAATGGAGAATTGCTACTTACTGGCTTGCTCCCAATCAATTGCTCAGAATGATTTCTTGTAGAGCCCAGGATGGCCAGGGATGGCACTACCCACAAGGTCTGGGCCCTCCCCCATTAACCAATAACTAAAAAATTGTTCTACAGCTGAATCTTATGAAAGCATTTTCTCAATTGATTTTCTCTCCTTTAAGATGATTCTAACCTATGTCAACTTGGCAAAAAAAACTATCTAGCACAATTGATCCTTTGTCCAGTTAACACAAAAATATACCACTATAAAGTCACAACCTTTCCTCTCTTGTACATCTCAATGCCTTTTACATTAATAAAGATATCACAATATAATACATTTTGCAAACTTAAACGTGACCACAGCCCTAGAAATCCAAACACTTCAAAAGTTGTCTCTTTTAAAATATTCAACCTGTTTTAAATTTCAGTTAGTCTATAAACCAGCCAGATATCTCTTTCGTGTAAAGTTTAAAATCTCTCAAGTGTTGTCTACAAGTAAATAAATAAATAAATACATTCTTACTCCAAGAGGGAAGAGCCAGGCACAGTCACAATCTGAATAAAGCAAACCCGAACTCTGAAACAAATCACTGTCCAAGTGTTGCGGACTCACAAATGATCCTCTGGGTTCCTCTAAAGGTCTTAAGTCATTTCTCCTGCCTGGCCCTGTGCACCACACATAGCTTCTATTCTAGTCTCCCATTGGATACACCCCTTCAATTGCCACTGAGGCTGCACCTTCACCAATGGCATCTACTGGCTGTCACATTGCCAAGCCTCAGTTGTTCTTTATGAACTTCATGTCGTCACATCTAGTACTACCTGGATGATTCTTATACTATCAAGGTCAGCTGCAAAACCAAGGTACAACCTTGGATGCCTCCAATACACAGATATTTTTGTGCTGACTCTCAGGAAACACTTCCCAGATTATTTTACCTTGATGATGATAATCTCTTCTTAATAACCACTAATTTCTGAGCTCCAACTGACCAGCATCAAATATTGTAGCAAAGCAAACATTTCACTATAGTAAATCTGGTATATTGCTCATCAAAGCTGATCCTTCAGCCCCAGCTACCCAGAACTGCAAAATAATAACTCAATATGGCAAATGGCTCTTATAGAGCCTTTAAAAATCTCTGAGAAACTCACAAGCCAGGCTTCCATCTTTTGCATTACCTTTAACAGTCTTATCTTTTAATTCTCTAGGGAACATTTCACCAAGCACTCAGTGATTTTTCTTACACAAACTTTCAAAGTCCTTCCACAATTTTCCCCAAAACATTATGTTCAGAAATATCCTACATTCCTGGTACCAACATGCCTAGTGTTTCTTTTGTAGTGACAAAATACCATGACCACAAGCCAAGTTGTTGGGGAAAGGGGCTGCTTGGCTTATAGTCCTACATTATATTCTGTCACTGAAGGAAGTCTGAGCATGATCTCAAATAGGGCATGAACTAATCATGAAGAGAAAATAGAGGAGCACTCTTTACTGGCTTGGTGTGCACGGCTGGCTTGGGCTGCAATTTTGTAGAGTCCAGGACCAGCGGGCCTGGGATGTCACTGCCCACATTGGACAGGACACTTCATCCACCACTGATCATTAATTAAGAAAATGCCTTATAGCCAAATCTTATGACAGAATTTCTTCATTTGAGATTCTCCCTTTTCACAAAGCATTAATTTATCTCAAGTCTACATAAAACTATCCAACATACCTATGTTCACTTGATCTTCAACAAAGGACCTGAAACCATCTAGTGGAAAAAAGATAGCCTTTTCAACAAATAGTGCTGGTTCAATTGGAGGTCAGCATACAGAAGAATGCAAATTGATCCATTCTTATCTCCCTGTACAATACTCAAGTCCAAGTGGATCAAGGACTGCCACATAAAATCAGATACAATTAAACTAATAGAAAAGGAACTGGGGAAGAACCTTGAGGATATGGACACAGGGGGAAAGTTCCTGAACAGAACACCAATAGCTTATGCTCTAAGGTCAAGAATTGACAAATGGGACCTCATAAAATTACAAAGTTTCTGTAAGGCAAAGGACACTGTCAAAAGGACAAAATGGCAACCAACAAATTGGGAAAGATCTTCACCAACCCCACATCTGACAGAGGGCTAATATGCAATATATACATAGAACTCAAGAATTTAGACTCCGGAGAGCTAAATAAGCCTATTAAAATATAGGGTACAGAGCTAAACAAAGAATTTTCACCTGAAGAACTTCGAATGGCTGAGAAGCACCTTAAGAATTGTTCATCATCATTAGTCATTAGGGAAATGCAAATCAAAACAGCCCTGAAATTTCACCTCACACCAGTCACAATGGCTAAGATTAAAAACTCAGGAGACAGCAGGTATTGGCGAGGATGTGGAGAAAGAGTAACACTGCTCCACTGCTGATGGGAATGTAAGATGGTACAACCACTCTGGAAATCAGTCTGGCGGTTTCTCAGAAAACTGGGCATGACACTTTCAGAGAACCCTGCTATACCACTCCTGGGCCTATACCCAGAGGATTCCCTGGCATGTAATAAAGACACATACTCTACTATGTTCATAGCAGCCTTATTTATAATAGCCAGAAGCTGGAAAGAACCCAGATGTCACTCAATTGAGGAATGGATACAGAAAATGTGGTATATTTACACAATGGAATACTACTCAGCAATTAAAAATAATGAATTCATGAAAGTCTTAGGAAAATGCTTGGAACTGGAAAATGTCATGCAAAGTGAGGTAACTCATTCACAAAAGAACACACATGGAATGCAGTCACTGATAAGTGGATATTACCCCAGAAGTATTGAGTACCCAAGATACAACTCACATATCAAATCATTCCCAAGAAGAAGGAAGTAGAGGGCCCTGGTCCTAGAAAGGCTTGATGCAGCAAGCCTTGATTTAGGAGAGTAGATAGAGAAGTGGGAAGGATGGGCAGAGAAGAGGGCTTATGGGACTTATGGGGAGGAGGGAACCAGGAAAGGGAAAATCATTTGGAATGTAAACAAAGAATATAGAAACTAAAAAATCAAAACAACAAAAAGAGCAATACTCAACTGACACCAATAAAATTTAGACCAAATATCAGAAAACTATAAAAAGAAAAAAAGAAAAAAAACCTATCCAACACAGTGAGCATATTAAATATCCATAACATATAAATTGAATAATATTTAAATATTGTACTAAATATATCACTAGAATTTGGCAATGTTACCATTTATACCATGCTAAATTAATTACAGTTGTTAAACTGTACTTAGTTTTTCATAAAATAGGTAATTTCTAGCTTTTTTTTCCAAGGAGATTATGTCAAAATAGGCTAGATATAATAAAGATACAAGTTCTCATTACTTGTAACAATACTAATCAACCTATTCATAATTTTTCAGCTTATCATTGAGATGATTTTGTTTTGACAGTAGGACAGAAAACTCTTCTCTTTCTTCTCTATGATATATCAGAGCTTTCAAATTTCCTAGACAGAAACATCTAAAAAATCTTGAGTTATTATAGAAATAACTTCTGTATATTTTAGTACTTGCATAGTAAAGAAAAGTAGACCATGGCATCCCATATGCTATAGTTTGACTTTGATTATAGAAGGCAACATTTATTAAGACTATGTTATGTTTTCACTACCTCTTTGTAAATATTCTAACAAGTAAGTATATTATTTCAATTCCTTTGCTCAACAGATGAAGAAATTGATTCTCATGACTTTATTAATTGTTGAAGATCACCACTAAGTTCAAGATGATGAGGTCTTTCCTAATTCTAAGTTCTTCAATTCTAGCATTTTAAATAAAGTTTAAGAATTGTAGTGAAATTCCTTAAAATAACTATATGCTCTCAACTGTTTTCCTCCCTTCCAGTCTTTTATATGTAAATGAAGGATACCACTGTCATCTTCTGTAAACCTGGACAAATAGGTTCCACAGGTCAAGCCTGAAATAGCCAAAGTGTTATAGCTCTCAGAAGGAAAGCAAAGAGGTTTGGGAGGCCCATGCAGAGCAGGTAGGCTAGGTCCCAGGTTTCATCTACTATCATAGCAGTGCCAGTGCCACCAATAGGAGCTGCAGCAACAGCAGGTGATCACAGGGAGCTGCAGGGCCATAAGCCTGGACTGACAGAAGTGTTCAAGGTCCTGCAAGGAAAGCTTCTGGAGAGGGAATGCTTCTCCAAAGTGTTACAGCTCAGTAAAACAGCCGCTCTCAGATGATTCTCAGTGAAATAACTTGTGCACTTTATTCATGTGGATAGGGACTTTATAAACATTGAGGAGTATGGTGGGATCCAGGAGTAGATGCTACACATTGGCTCAGTTTGAGATACTGGTGACACTCTATTTGAATGGAGGACTCCAGGCATTTTCCTACATGACTGTTATGGTCATCTCAGTGGGGTGCCATGGTTACTTGTTAGCAAGTAGCATTAGGCAGGGATTTGGTCACACTTCTACCATTCTCAGTTCTGAGACTGAAAGGATTTGGGCTCACTCAGCTTTACCAGTTTTGCTGCCTAGTGGCACAGTCTACTTGCCCACCCCCACACACCATCATGGCCCTTGTCCTATCATTTAAGAAAAATATTGGAATTACACATGGATATTTATTTACAATCCAGCTCCCTAGTGCCTCGGGTAGTTTTAATCTTCAAAACATGGCAAATTGTGTCTTCATTATTAGAACACAGTTTATTCCACCTTAATCAGGAGGCTAGGTCCTCTAAAAGTCAATTTTACTCTGCTATCTTGAGTGTGTTGCTACCAAATAATGTAAATCAAATCACACTACTTATTTGTCCAAACACTCCAATGCCTTCCCAATGCATTCACTCTGAAAAATATCTCATCAACTTACAGCCTTCCATGAGGCTACCTTTTTTTTTTCTCCCCAACTACTAGCTGAGGATTCCCTGTAACAGTTCTATGTTGTAGTTAAATTGTTCTGTTTCTATTCATGAAAAATAATGGCTTTGTACCTGCTCTTTTGCTATACTACCTTTATTTTAACTGTGACATTGCTACTGTTATTCTCAGTAATTTGCACAGTTCCTTTAAAGGTTAATTCCACCACTCCAAAGTTAAGTCTGTAAAATCAATACAGAATTCACACACTCATTAGTTTCTTCTTCAGAATGATTAGCGTCTTCCATGATACAGTGATTTTACATTTGTTTCCAGTCTTGTCTTTGTAATGCTGTAAAAGGAACAATAAGCCCGATATACTTCTGTGTCTGACAGGAGCGAATAAAATCTTGTTCCCAAGTAAATAAAACCTTCAATTGTTTACTCAACCCAATCCTCAGAGGATGTTAACCATTTTGTTTCTATATTTTTCAAGAACAAATGATTTGAGAGCATGTGTTGTTGATAACCTAAATAAACTAACCAATCCTCACATTAATCTGAAATGCACAATCAGAAATGCATAATCTTTCTTTTCATGAACTCTTGTCTCAGCTGCTGGTACACTGTCTCCCACAGATCTATGTGGTGCTGTAGAAAGCCAAAATGCGAGGCAGACAGGATAAATAGTAGTCACTAAATCTTCTTTTATTATGGAAATAAAGCTCTTAAACCACAGTTCTGGTAAGATGTTATTTGAACTTGAACATATTTTTAATTAAAAGCTTTGAAAATAATTGAATTGTAAAATCACAATGACGGACTTAACTAGGAATTTCTTTTGATTTTAATTAAGCATTCCAATTTGATTTAAAAAAAGAGGAAATGATGGAGCAGAGAAAGGAAATTGGCACATAAATGTTTAAATATACAGAAAGGGAGATTTTTAACTGGACTTTTTGTTCTATAATAGTGATAATGTTTTATTGTTCTATATTTGATTTTAAATGATCCTTGAAGTCTCTTAAGTGGCACATTAAGGACTGTGTGCCTTGAGTGATTGTAAGAATAAATGTAGAAATAAATTTATAAGATATCTCAGAAACCCCTCTAGCCTGTTCTCTATTATTGTTACTAATATGCTGCTTAGAATAGTTTTATACTCAGCTGGGAATATGAGGGAATTGAAAACAATATGCATGCCTTATGTGCTAAGTGAACTGCAATAAACCATGCTACGAATCCTTAGCATGCCAGTAAATCAGCTCTTGATAAGTTTTCCTATCTATTAACATTGTAAAATTGTCACTAAGTGGACCTTTCAATTTGTGAAAATGAAGAAAGCTTTTGCTGCTTTTTCTGTTGTATAAAAATGTTGTTGAAAAATCTGTATTGTTTTAACATAAAAATTAAATATTTCTGAGCTACTGAACACAGGGTATTTTTATTATAATATCTCTAAATCATTCTATCAAATAGAGTTATATTAATTCCTTTGATGTTAAATATAAAAGAGGAAATGGTGTGTGTGCCTCAGAACAAATGTGGATGTCTGTAGTGACTGGGTAGTCACATCTATACTAAAGCATAAGACATTTATTTGTTTTATTCTGCTGTTTGCTAGTTGGTGCTTTTGAAAATGGCCATTTAAATTCATGTGCAGAAAGGAGGCTATAAATAATGCTAACTTTAGCTATACCTTTATCTATAGAATGAGCCTGCTGGTTAGGAAGACCCATATCTCTATCGCCATCACCATCTTGATCTCCACCTCCATAGCCATAGCCATAGCCATAGCCATGGATAAATATAAATACATAGCTATAGATATAAAGATAGACACAGGCCCAAACATACACATAAACATATACATAATATACATCATATACATATACATATATATATATACATCATATACACATAGACATACACATACACATACATATACATATAGAAAGACATATAGATATACACATAGAAAAGCATATAGATATACACATAGAAAAGCATAGATATACATATAAAATGGCATATATCTATAGATATAGATATAGACATAGACATACACATACATCATATACATATACATATACATATAAAAACATATACATATACATATACATATAGAAAGACATATAGATATACACATAGAAAACCATAGCTATACATATAAAATGGCATATATCTATAGATATAGATATAGATATAGATATAGACATTCATATACACATACATCATATACACATACACATACATATACATATACATCATATAGAAAGACATATAGACAGATATACACATAGAAAAGCATAGATATACATATAAAAAGGCACATATCTATACATATAGATATACATACAGTTATACATATAGACATGCATATAGACATAGATATAGACAGACAGACAGAGAGAGAGAGAGAGAGAGAGAGAGAGAGAACTGTTTTAAACACCAATATACTATAAACTAAGACATGTGCCATGCATATTTAGTTAAATTCCCCATTGGAGGAGTTAGAGAAAGGACTATAGGAGCTAAAGTTGTTTGCAACCTCATAGGAATAACAACAACATCAACTAACCAAATCCCCTCAGAGCTCCCAGGGACCAGGCCATCAACCAGGGGGTACACATGGCTCTAGCTGGTTATGTAGCAGAGAATTGCCTTGTGAAGCATCAATGGGAGGAGACATCCTTGGTCCTATGAAGGCTCAATATATGTCCAATATATGCCCGCATTGAGGATGTGGAGCTGGGAGTGGGTGGGTGGGGGAACATCCTCATAGAAGTAGGGGAAGGGAGGATGGGATAGGGGGTTTCCAGGAGGGGGCAGAAACTGGGAAAGGGGATAACATTTGAAATATAAATAAAAAATATATCTAATAAAAAAGAAAATATTTACTAAAATTGGGTATTGCCTTCATATAGGGGCCATTTTTATTATGTGTTTGGGTCAGATGGGGTTTTCTGAGACAGGACACTCTATTTCATGCATCCAAGCTGCACTCAAAACTTCTGATCCCCATATTTTCAGCTCTCAAGAACTAGGACTTCAGATATATTTTATCAAATTTGCTTAGAGATCATGTCTGACTACAATTACAATTTGATTAAGCAAGATGTTTTGGAAAATTCTGAAATACTTGATTTCTTTTTATCTTTTTCTCTTTATTATAATTACAGGCAATTATGAACAAAAATATAAAACTCCACAGTCTGACAGCAAACTGCTATTCTCTTAGCTCCTTTTTTTTCGATGTATTTTTATTTTATTCGATATATTTTTATTTACATTTCAAATGATTTCCCCTTTTCTTGTCCCCCACTCCCCGAAAGTCACATAATACCCCTTCCCTCCCCCTGTTCTCCCACCCACCCCTTCCCACTTCCCTGTTCTGGTTTTGCCTTATACTGATATACTGAGTCTTTCCAGATCCAGGGGCCACTCCTCCATTCTTCTTGTACCTCATTTGATGTGTGGATTATGTTTTGGGTATTCCAGTTTTCCATGCTAACATCCACTTATTAGTGAGTGCATAATTCCTTATAGCCCTTTCCTCATCAAAATTTCTTCTCAAATTTCTACCATGCTTTGATCTTTGATATTTTCTCTAACAGTTGCTTACTGCTTGTTTTATGTAACTCTGATCTGTTCTCTGTATTAACAAATCATTTTCACCTGCTATCATCCCTTTTCTAAAGATGTCTTAATCCTGGAACCTGGAAGATGACAAAATGAGAAAAGGTGCCTTTCATCAGTCTTGACAACTTCGGCAAGAGCCATATAGTGGACTTAGAGAACCAACTCTGGCAAGATAGGCTCTGACAACCACACACACACACACACACACACACACACACATACACTCATCAACTCACATATGCACACATGATCACAAATAGACATAAAGATAGATGATAGATGATAGATAGATAGATAGATAGATAGATAGATAGATAGATAGATAGATAGATAGATTAGATAGATAGGTAGATTAGATAGGTAGGTAGATAGATAGATAGATAGATAGATAGATAGATAGATAGATAGATAGATAGATAGATAGAAAGATAAAACCTATCTATCTTCTCAGGATGCCCCAATTCTGACTCATTCCTCAACCTGCATTTTCTCAGGTATTAGTAGGGATCTTTTGAAGAAAATCCAATAGAGCTCAGGGCTGGTGGCACCACAGATCTAGAGTCTCTACAGTTAGATCGATGCTCATATTATAACTAAAGTTACATTTATGCATCCATTTCTATTCATGAATCCTCAATTATTCCTTTGGTAACCATTAAGCTATGGCTGTAGACTAGACACTATTTAATGGTGGAGAATATGAAATTCCTGCTTATATAGGCTATTTTTTCTAAAAAATACTAGTAGTAAAACTGTAAGTTGACAAATTCTACAAAGGAAAGATTAAGCTGAATAAAGAGAAAGTATCTGGTTTGAGTTTTAGGGAATGGGTCTCTAACACTAAGTTGTATGAATATGCTAAGGAAGTGCATGTCAGAAATGTGGAGCAATTGAAAAAGAGTTTCTTACACAAGAAAAATTGTGAATTCACTCCAGAATATTACTAATGAAAATAACAACCAGATTGTATCCACTTTATCTCTTTTTGTCATCTTATTTTTCTAGGTAGCACTTCGCTTACTATAGTATATGAATAGATATGTGGAGAGTGGGCATACTTGTCTTGTCCCAGATTTCAGTGGGATTGCATTAAGCATGTCTCCATTTGATAATGGCTTCTGTAAATTGTTTTTATTATGTTTAGGTATGGGCCTTGAATTTCTGATTTGTCCAATACTTTTAACACAAAGGAGTTCTATATTTTGTCAAATGCTTTTCTGCATCTAAGGAGATGATCATGTAAATTTTTCTTTGAATTTGTTTATATATGGTGGATTATGTTAATGGATTTTTGTATATTAAGCCAACTTTGCATTGTTAGGATGAAGCCAACTTGATCATGGTGAATGATAGTTTTGATGTGCTCTTGGATTTTGTTTGCAAGAATTTTACTGAGTATTTTTGCATCAATATTCATAAGTGAGATTGGTTTGAAGTTTTCTTTTTTGGTTGGGTCTTTGTGTGGTTTAGGTATCAGAGTGATTGCGGCTTCATAGAATGAGTTAGATAGTGTTCCTTCTATTTATATTTTATGGAATAGTTTGAGGAAAATTGGTATCAGGTCTTCTTTGAAGGTCTGGTAGAATTTTGCACTAAATCCATCTGGTCCTGGGCTTTTTGGGTTGAGAGGTTTTTAATGACTTCTATTTCCTTGTGTGATATAGGCCTATTTACATAGTTTACCTGATCTTGATTTATCAGTGGATTGGGCATCTGTCTAGAAAATCATCCATATTTTCTAGATTTTCCAGTTTTATTGATTATAGGCTTTTATAGTAGGATCTGATGATTTTTTGAATTTCCTCTGCTTCTGTTGTTATGTCTTCCTTTTTGTTTCTTGGTACAAGAAACAAATTTTGTTAATTTGGATACTGCCTCTCAGCCCTTTAGTTAGTTTGACTAGGGGTTTATCTATCTTGTTGATTCTCTCAAAGAACGAGTTTTATTGATTCTTTGTATTGTTTTCTTTGTTTCATTTTGGTTGATTTCAGCCCTGATTTTAATTATTTCCTGCCTTCTGCTCCTTTTGGGTGAGTTTGCTTCTTTTTCTTCTAGAGCTTTCAGGTATGCTGTAAAGTTGGTAGAGTAAGATCTCTCCAGTTACTTTACAAGGGTATTTAGTGCTATCAACCTTCCTATTAGCACTGCTTTCATTGTGTCCCATAAGTTTGGGTACAATGTGCCAATATTTTCATTAAATTGAAGGAAGACTTTAATTTCTTTCTTTATTTCTTCCCTGACCAAGTTATCACTGAGTAAAGAGTTTTACACTTTCCATGTGTATGTGGATTTTCTGTAGTTTTGTTGTTCTTGAAGACCAGCCTTAGGCCATGGTGATCTGATAGGATGAATGGAATTATTTCAATCTTCTTTTATTGGTCGAGGGTTGTTTTTTGACCAATTATATGATTGATTTTGGAGAGGGTACCATGAGGTGGTAAGAAGAAGGTATATTCTTTTGGTTTATGGTGAAATATTCTGTAGATATCTGTAAAATCCATTTGGTTCATAACCTTAGTTTCACTGTGTCTGTTTATTTTCTCTTTCAATGACCTGCTCAATGGTGAGAGTGGGGTGTTGAAATTTCCCACTATTATTGTGTGGGGTTCAGGGTGTGGTTTGAGCTTTAGTAAAGTTTCTTTTATGGATGTGGGTGCTCTTCCATTTGGGGCATAGATATCCTTATTGGTGGATTTCCCTTTGATAAATACGAAGTGTCCTTCTTCATCATGCTTGATAACTTTTGATTGAAATCCTATTTTTTTTGGATTTTAAGATGGTAACTCTTGCCTTGCTTGTTTCCTGTGATTATTTGCTTAGAAGACCTTTTCTCATCTTTTTACTCTGGGATAGAGTCTGTCATTGTTATTGAAGTTTGTTTCTTGTATGCAGGAAAATGATAGATGTTGTTTGTATGTCCAGTCTGTTAGCTTATGTCTTTTTACAGGTGAGTTGAGTACATTAATATTGAGAGATATTAAAAAGAGATGACTGTTAGTTTCTGATATATTTGTTTTTGTAGGTGGCTTTTTGTGCTCATGGTCCTCTCCTTTTCTCTTTGTTGTAAGATTATTAATATCTTATTCTTTCCTTGGTGCAGTTACCTTCCTTGTGTTGGAGTTTTCCTTCTAGGATCCTCTGTAGGGCTGGATTGTTAGATAGATACTTTTTGAATTTGGTTTTGTCATGTAATATTTTGGTTTCTCCTTCTATGCTGATAGAGACTTCACTGGATGCAGTAGCCTGGGCTGGCATTTGTGTTTTCTTAGAGTCTCCATGACCTCTGACTAGGCTCTTCTGGTTTTCATAGTCTCTGTTGAGAAGTCTGGTGTAATTTTTATAGGTCTACCATTATATGCTATTTGACCCTTTTCCTTTAAAGCTTTTAATATTCTTTCTTTGTTCTGTGCATTTAGTATTTTGATTATTACCTGATGGGAGAATTTTCTTTTCTGTTCCCATTTATTTGGTGTTCTATAAACTTCTTGTACCTTTATAGGCATCTCTTTCTTTAGGTTGGGGAAGTTTTCTTCTATGATTTGTTGAAGAGGTTTCTGGGTCATTGAGCTGGGAATCTTCCTTCTCCTCCATTCCTATTATTCTTAGATTTGGTATTTTCATTGTGACCTGAATTTCCTGGTTGCTTTGGGTAAGGAGTTTTGTATGTTTTGAATTTTCATTGACAGTTGTGTCAATCTCTTTTATGGTATCTTCTACACTTGAGATTCTCTCTTCTATCTCTTGTATTCCGTTGGTGATCCTTACATTTGTAGTTTCTGATCTCTTTCCCAGGTTTTCCATTTCCAGGTTTGTCTCCATTTGTGTCTTTTTAATTGTTTCAACTTACACTTTTAGGTCTTGGATCACTTTATTCAATTCCCTCACCCCTTTACCTGTGTTTTCCTGTATTTCTTTCAGTGAGTTTTCGATATCTTCCTTAAGGGACTCTATTATCTCCATGAGATAGGATTTCAGTATAGGTTCCTGATTTTCAGGTGTTTTGGTATATTCAGGGCTTGCTGTGGTGGGAGAACTAGGTTCTGATGTTGCTCCTGTATTTTGGTTTCTGTTGCTTATGGTTTTACACTTGCCTTTTGCCATCTGGATATCCCTGGTGTTTGTTGGTCTAGGTGACTGTCTGGAGCCTGCCTCTTTTGTCGCTGGGTTGTTTCAGATCTCTGGGTAGGCCTGAAGCCTTGGCTGTACTGGACCAACTGTGGGGCCTTCTATCTTGGAGCTCCTCCCAGGGGCAGAGAAGCTGCTGATCTGTTGCCCTGGCTGCAGTAGATCTCCTGGGAGGCCTTCAGACAGTCGGTTCTTCAGTGGAGCAGTCAAGCTGTTGTCCAACTGATCTGCAGCTGATCCTCAACTGCTCTCAGTGCAGTGGGTCCTCAACTGTTCTGGGTGCTGCTGGTCCTCCACTGCTCTGAGTGCAGTGGGTCTCCTGGGATGGGTTAGGATATTGTCTTCAAAGGAGCAGACTAGCTAGGAGTCTGCCCCAGTAGGAGGGGCAGAAGGGGTGGAAGGGGAGTGGATTTTAATCATCACCAAAACATCCTACAACAGTTTCTTAGACAATCAATGTTAACAGATGCTATCCTGCAAATTGAAAGACTACATCATGTCATTAAAACTTCAGTTTGCTCTCACAAATAACACAAATCACTACCACAATTACCAAAAACTAAGATAACTGTGTATGATAAATGGTGTGTGTGTGTGTGTGTGTGTGTGTGTGTGTGTGTGTGTATGTGTGTGTGTGTGTGTGTGTGTGTGTGTGTGTGTGTGTGTGTGTGTAATTAATCTGTTTGGATATATAGAAGGATGACATTTTTTGCAATCTCTTTACATATTGTCTTTAATAGACATCATAGTTAAGTTTAGTGCTTATTCAAAAAGGAAATATCTTTCTCTTTTCCTTTTATAGTCATGTTTTTGAGTTGGCCAAATTGTGTATTAACTATTCCCAGCACTAATTCATTGTAAACTATCAAGTTAGGTGACAATGTTCCTCATTGACTTCATGAACAATTTAGAGAAATGAAACTTTTCTTATTTCTTTGTAGATACTCTCAAATTCAGAAATCACTTTGAGAAGAATTTTTAGCACATAGAAAGTGTTCAACATTTAAATATTATTATTTTTGCAATAGCACAAACAACCCCATTTTGAGGCCAAACATCTTTATGCACTATAATATTCAAAACATTTTCAGTCATTTGCCTGAGAAATCTTTATTTTTTTCCCCTCTCGATGTTTGAAGTACCTATTCTTAAAACAGCAACATTTTATAATTTAGTAAACTAAAACTACAGAGGGAAACCTTCAAACATGTCTCTGCTCCTTAAACAGGGCTAGTCGTATCTGCTCATTCTCCTTGGTTTTTAGGTTGAGCTCACCAAGCTATTATTTATCAATCACTCTGTCTACATAGCTACCTACTTACCACCTATCTCATATTTTAGAAAACATTTTATCACTTTTAGAAGGAAATTGTAATAGATTTTTAAAAATGTTCTTTTAAAGAAATTTGATGTTTAAGGGGATATTTTCTTTATTTAGAAGATTCAATTATCAGTTAAAAATCATTTCAAATGGGGACCAAAAAGGGAAGGCTTAAGTATTTTATTTTCATGTTATATTCACTCTAATGTATATAAGCATATTATATATAAGCAAGCCTACTCACACAGGAGAAGATGTTTATATATGAATACTTTGAGTTTTAAACTCAAGAAATTTAAATGTGAATATATGAAGCAGAATTGAGTTAAAATTCTACTCACATTATAGTAACATAATCTTTATAGTTTAATGAAAATGCAAATGAGTTAGTAGTTTAGATTAATAACAAATGCCACTATACAGTGTATGTATTAAAAAGCCCTTCAGATAGTTGGATTATAAATTCGAGCACAATTTTAGCATTTTATTATATAGTATACACTTGTGATGTATAATTGGCTACTGTTTCTTATGAGTTAAAATGATCTATTTACAAATAAAAGAAATACTAACATAAAATTACTTTAGTAGTTATTTGAATATGCTTAACAATATTTATGTTACTGATGTGAAAATGTTAAAGTAGTTGGCACTTGTAGACTATGAACCCACATACAAATAAAATATATTTTGCTTCTGTTAATCACAATTCACAGATTTGTGATATGGAATTTGTATTTTACAATACAGAATAAAGAAATGTGAAAAGTAGATAAATAATTTTAAAAAGCCATCAGCTTAATTGGTAAGATCAACCTTTGCCTTCACCTAAGCCTGAAAGGATTTATGCTAGTGGTATATAATTGACAGAGAGATGTAGGAATCATAATTTGTCACTTTAATTTCTTAATAAGTTGCCTTAATTAAGCATATATCTACAGGATTTGTAAATTGAGAAAACATTACATCTCTTCAAACACTTTTCATTAACTATCATTTTTTACTCAGTTGCATTAATATAGTATTTCTCTTACTGTAAATGGCTTATCAATAGTCACGGCAACCTGCTGTTTGTAACATTTCACCTAAATCATTGTATGTTAAATAACTTTAATGTTATCTAACTAATTTTAGTGTCATCTGCAATAGCTACAGCCTCTCCAAATGGAAATAGGCAATGCAATACTTAGCTGAAGGTGGTACCTTAACAAAGAAAACTTATTCCTCCTGCTACTCTGTGTTCTACTCCTGCTGCACCTCTTTTTTTCCTTCCTCTCACTCCTCCTTCTTCCTTTTCCTTCTCTCCATCTCTCCTTCTTGCTTTCTGACCATATCTATAGCTGTGTAACTGTACTATACTAACTGTATAAGAGTTAATTTCTTCTAAAAACTCAATTTAAAGATAAGATCTAGACTTATCAGTTACACTATCAATAGCATGCACTAAGAGATAACAAATTAAATGCTGGATAATGGATTTTTCAGATAAGATAATTTCTTAAAAGTAGGTTAGGGTACGGTAATAAAAAAAATCTGCATCTGAAATACTCAAACAGGGATAGAAAATATTAGGAGGAACATTGTATTTGGTAGATACTCAAGTCATATCTACTTTCAGCTCAGAGTCCATGAGTAATATCCTATAAGTCTCATCCTAATGGATAAGAGACAGCAAATTGGACACAGGCATAACTCACTCCATTTCCCAGGTGAAGATAAAAAGCCCACAGTTGCTTCCTGTGATTGGTATCATACCTTCCCTGTTGTGACAGAAAATTCTCATTGATATGTACACCAAAATAAACACTTCTTGCCTTAAGTCATTCTGTCAGTTATTTTATCACAACAATGGAACACAAATATAACATACCTATGCTGTTTAATGCTAAGTGGCCTTAAGTCATATGTCCTTGAGTCTCAAATCTTAGGTATTAAAGTGACATTAGATAGTCCCTACTTTGTATGTCATATATATACATATATATATATTATGGTATTTGATATTTATCAAACACCATACTACATTATATCTATTTAGAAGAACAGGCCAGGTAAAAAGTAAGGAGAGAAGGGTATACAAAAAGAGGGAAAAAAGGAAACAAGACCAGAATAATCATTAAAAGGAATAAAAAGATGAAATATATAAATATGCTTGAGAAATTGTCTCAATAAATACCTAGAAGGTTGCATTGGGTTTTTTTTTATTTATCTCTACCAGAAACTTATGTCAGAATAAAAGCATTTCATTCTGGTACAGATATAACTGGGACTTTGAGAAAAGGCATCATATGGCATTAGTACTATTGGGTGACAACCAGTACCATCATGTGCTATCTAGTACCATTGTATTCTATTGTGTGCTTTTTTTGTGCCATCATATGCCAAAATTTACCATTATTTGTCATCAGGCATCATTGTATAACATCATGTGCCATCATAAACCATTATTTGCAATTGTGTACCATCCAGGACGATCCAATACTATCCAGGACCATCATGAAAACAATAACTAGCATCAGGAAGCTTCTAAAGAATAATAGTTTTCTGGGGTACCCTTGGAGGAAAAAGGATACTGGAAATAAGAAAAAGACTTCTAAGAGTCTTTTCCAAATTCATAGGTGAATCACAAGTTAAATTCGAAATTTTGAAATCAATTATCCACAGTACTGTTTGCTTATATGGCTGAAATTGAGCTTGTGTATTATTATATCATCATAGTCTGTATCTCATAGAGAAAGCCCAATACATGCAAAATTAATTTTTAAAAGAAATAAAATAAAGATAGTCACAGAATACAGTGATGTAGAAAGTTATACTTCAATGTAGTATAGTACTAAAATGAATGTCCTGTCCCTGTATAGATTGCTCTTATTTACATTTTCACTCCTACCTTACAAATCAAGATATTTTCTTTTATGAAAGATTTTGTTTTTAATGAATTTATAATATTTCATTTTTGATAATTCTGTTGCATATTATTTTATAGCAGTTTGTCAGTTTAAGCTTTTCCCAAGCAGTTTAGTGCACAAAGCTAAATTTATTTGTATTTGAAAAATAAGATTCTATGGAATTAATGATAAAAGCACAACTAGACACACTCAACATCATAATCATATTAAGCATACCTTCTGTCCCTTTTAATTTCTGATTGTCAATAGACTATTTTTTGGCCCATACTGACTCATTTACTAATCAATCTGCATGGTCAGTCTTTCCCCTTTGCAATAATAGGATTCTATGGTCAGCTTTGTAATACATTCAAATAAAAATTCCAGGACAAACATGTGCTAAAAGTCTAATTTTGGTGAGTGAAATAATGGAGGAGAAGAAATATATTTCTTTAAAGGAAAGCTAACATATTCTCCCAAGTAACCTTTTTTTTGGAGTAGCAGCAAATTCTTATTACCATTACATTTGTGCACTAATTTAGACTTATAGTATAAGACAATTGCATCAAAAACAGAAAAAAAAAAAACCTTTTGTGTGTGAGGTTTATATAAAACATTAGTTCATTGATATGCTGTCAAGTTCTAATTTACCAACAGAGTTAAATAAAACTTGAGTTATAATTTTTACTTAGCTTTTCTTTGCATGGTTTTTTTAAAAATCAAATGTTAGAAATGGTTTTAAATCTATAAGTGTAAATCAAAAATGAAATCTTTGTGATCATAGATATTTGCTGATGTTTTAATGTAGTCACTAAATAAGAAACAGTTGTTCCTTAATCATCACACCATTTGTCTTTTTTATACTTAAAATATAACAAAATGAAAATGCTTTGATACAATTAAAAATGGGAAATAGAAAAATATTAATCCAGAGTTCCTTCTGTCTACAGGAAATACAGGGGAAAAGAGTAGAGCAGAGACTGAAGGAAAGGCCATCAAGAGATTGTCCCACCTGGGGATCCATCCCATTTGCTGACACCAAACCCAGACACTATTGCTGACACCAAGAAGTGCCTGCTGAGAGAAGCCTGATAGAGCTGTCCCTCAGAGGATCTGACAGAGCCTGACCAATACCACTGTGGATACATGCAGCCAAACAGAACTGAGTACAAGGACTCCAATGGAGAAGTTAGGGCAAGGACTGAAGGAGCAGAAAGCATTTGCAACTCCATAGGAAGAGCAACAATATTAAGCAACCAAACCTCCTCCCAAAGCTCTCAGGGACTAAACCACCAACAAAAGAGTACACCACATGGGGGAACCCTTAGCTGCAGCTGGATATAGCAGAGAATTTCATTATCATTTGGAAAGGGAGTGCTTTGGTCCTTTGGAATCTCCATAACCCAGGGTAGGGGAATGTTAGGGTGCTGAGGCAGGCATAGGCAGGTGGCTAGGGGGGACACCCTCATAAAGACAGAGGGAGGGGAAGGGAATAGGGGTTTGTGAAGGGAAAACTTGGAAGACGGATAACATTTGAAATGTCAATAAATAAAATAACCAATAAAAAATGAAAAAGGAATACAGAGCTAAGAGGAATCTCAAATGTCTGAGAAGCACTTAAACAAATGTTCAATATTCTTAGTCATCAGGGAACTGCAAAATAAAATGACCTTAAGATTCCACCTTAAGCCAATCAGAATGACTAGATTCAAAAACTCAAGCAACAATTCATACTGGCAAGGATATGGAAAAAGAAGAACACCCCTCCATTGCTGGTGGGGTAGCAAACTGATACAACCATTCTGGAAATCAATCTGGTGGTTCCTCAGAAAACTGGGAGTAGTCCGACCTAAAGACCCAGCTATAGAACTCCTGGACATATACTCAAAAGGCACTCCACCATATCACAAGGACATGTGCTCCACTACGTTCATAGCAGCCTTATTCATTATAGCCAGAAGTTGGAAACAACCCAGATGCTCCTGAACTAAAAAATGGATACAGAAAATGTCTTACATTTATACAATGAAATACTACTCAGCTTTTGAAAATGACTTTACAAACTTTGCAGGTAAATGGATGGAACTAGAAAATACTATCCTGTGTGAAATAACCCAGATATGACAGGCATACATGATATGTACTTACTGATAAGTGGATATTAGCAGAAAAGTTCAGAATACCCATAATACAACTTGCAGTCAATATGAAACTTAAGAAGGAAGGAAGGCCTGAGTATGGTTACTTCAATCACACTTAGAAGGGGAACAAAACAATCAGGAGAGGCAAAGTGAAGGGGGCGGGGTTTCTGGGTGGGAGAGCAGAAGGGAAGGGAAGGTGGGCAGATCAGGTAAAGGCAAAGGCAGGAGAGAAGCCTAGAGGCCAGGAGAAATGTGCAACAGTGTGGGGTACAAGGCAGAGAAGTGCCTTGTCTGACCTCAGTGGGAAAGGATGTACTTAATCATGTAGAAACCAGATACCACAGGGAAGGGAGATACTAGTAGGATGAGGTGGGAGTAGGGCAGCACTGTCTCAGAAGCAAAGGGGAAGAAGAATGGGGTGCAGAAATAGTGATGAGAGGAGCAAGAAGAGGGACCAATATTTGGAATGTAAGTAAAAAAAAATAATTGGCAAAAATAATAAATTAAACTGCCTAAGAGGGAAATGAATTAAAGTCAAAGATCAAGTCTGTGTAGGCCCTAAGAAAAATGTCTAAGGCCAGGCGTGGTGGCGCATGCCTGTAATCCCAGCAATGGGGAGGCAGAGGCAGGTGGATTTCTGAGTTCGAGACCAGCCTGATCTACAGAGTGAGCTCCAGGACAGCCAGGACTACACAGAGAAACCCTGTCTTGATAAACCAAAATAAATAAATAAATAAATAAATAAATAAATAAATAAATAAATAAATAAATAAAATGTCTAAAATAGATATTGAGGGATGAAAAATTGGCTCCCATGATAAAAGTGTTTTTTTCACAAACATGAACCTCCGAGTGCCATCCTTGGGATCAATATAATATAAAAAGAGAGAATCAACTTCACAGAGTTGTCTTTGACCTCTACATAAGTGCCATGAGATCTAAGCTCTATCACTTGAAACACACACTCTCACACTTGTACATGCACACACAAAAACATTTAAAAATATGGGGCCAGTAAATGATGATTGATGATGAGATGATGATGGAGATGAAGGAGGAGAAGAAGAACAAGAGGAAGAAATTAAATAGGATACGTAAAAAGAAATGAGTTTCAGGGACAAAAATATTTCAATGGTAAATTGTTGTCAGAAGTTGAATTAAGAAAATGCTAAAGAGAAATTATGGAGCCATAGAAATCCCATAATAATATTAAAATAATAGCAGAAGTCCTTTCTTATGAGTTTGATTTCAAATCAAACTCCCCAACGAAAAGGCAAAGACTAGGTGAACAGAAAAGTAACATGGCAAACTGTATGATACAAGCTGTATGATACAAACTGTATGATACATTAAGAGCTACATTACACTTGCAGACATAACCACTCAGAAAGTTAAAGAATGAAATAAGTATCTAACAATATTGCTAAGTGAAGCTAAACTGGGGTATCTTCATTAACATAAGACAGCAAGGATTTTAAATTAAAAGTACTTGAAAGAGACAGAGAGGAGCAGTATAAATAGGCAAAAAAGTCAAATCATCAGAAAGAAAAAATAATTACAAACATACAGATTCAAGGATGGAGTTCCAAATGTATAAATCAAGAACCAAGGGGAGAAACTTTTATCATAATAGCTGCAGACTTCAATATCCTGCTTTTGATAGTGAAAAAAAAAAGATGACTAAATTAAGTATTTAAATGACATTAAATCACATGGGAACAGGAGAAAAATTCCTGAGCAGAATACAAATGGCTTATGCTCTAAGAACAAGAGTAGACAAATGAGACCTCATAAGGCTGCAAAGCTTCTGTAGGGCAAAGGACACTGTCAATAGGACAAAATGACAACAAACAAATTGGCAAAAAGATCTTTACCAATCCTACAACCGATAGAGGGCTAATATCGAATGTATACAAAGAATTCAAGATGTTAGACTCAGAGAGTCAAATAATGCTATTTAAAAATGGTGTACAGAGCTAAACAGATAATTCTCAACTGAGGAAACTCGAATGGCTCTGAAGCACCTAAAGAAATGTTCAGCATCCTTAGTTATAAGGGAAATGTAAATCAAAACAACCCTGAGATTCCACCTCACACCAATCAGAATGGCTAAGATGAAAAACGCAGGGGACAGCAAATGCTGATGAGGATGTGGAGAAAGAGGAACACTCCTCCATTGTTGGTGGGATTGCAAGCTGGTAAAACTACTCTGGAAATCAGTTTGGCAGTTCCTCACAAAATTAGAAATAGTACTACTTGAGGACCCAGCTATACCACTCCAGATGCCTCAGTGTAGGAAAATGGGGGCAGGGGTTAGGTAAGATCAGGTTGGACAAAGCAGCATCTTCTTGGTGGTAGGGGGTGTGAGGATGGGTTGGTAGTTTTCTGAGAGGGGAGAAACCATGAAAGGGCATAACATTTGAAGTGTAAATGAAGAATATATTTGATAATTTTTTTTAAAACTGACATGTAGCTTTAACTTTAACCTAATATGCAAGACTAGTATACAGTTATTTAGAATAAACTATAAGCTAAATCATAAAATAATTATAAAACAATTTATCAGCAAAATCATTGAAATGTATCTTTTTAAACCACTATAAAATTAAAGTAGATGTCCATAATATAAAGATAACGTAAATCAGAAATATATAGAAATTGCACAGTGTGTACTTAAAACAACCAGAAACAATCACATGCAATACAGTTAATTACTTCATAACAAGTGGGGGGAAAACCCACATTTTAAAATGTATATATGTAAAATATTTAATAGGAAAACAATAAATTTATGATACCAAAAGTATTGTAATCAATGTCACTTATGGGCTGTGATGCCCTAAAGTGAATTGTGAATTGATGTTGATTACTATGAAATAAAGACATTTTTAAATTGAATGTCAATTATGTGAACTTATATGGTTGTTTATGAATTTTAAAAGAAAATCACAGTAATGAAGAAAATCAAGTAATTAAACAGCTGTGTTTGTGTGAAATATAGTAGTGTAGTATAAAGCTACAAAATGTCTACATTGGTGAGGAACAAAATTAAAAATATATTAATTGATGTGAATAGCAATCAAAACAAAACTTTCAACAGAATGGTAAAGGACATTTATTTATTTGTTTATTTATTTATCAGAAGCACCTTTGGAAATAAAAACATGGCTTCATATGTGAAGATAATGTAACATTGCTTAAACAAAATTAATACCAAAATTATTAATTCATATGTGTAATATTTCAGTTTCCAGGTCAAGTTTAGGAATGCATTGTTATATCCTGCTCAGCATAAGTGTAATGTGACATTTTTTCCCATTATCAATACACAAAAGTGTTTCACAGTTTCAAGTTCAGGAGGACAGGACAGTAACCCAGCAAGGCAAAAATTAACAAAAAAAAAAATGCAACCCCTTCTGTCTTACTATTTGTTAGGTTATTGTCAGAAGAAAATTTATGTGTTGGAGCAATCAAGGCACTTCAGTTGGGAGCAGTAACAAGACAGGATCAGGCCCTGAGTGAAGATGGCCTTCATAAATTAAGGGTTGGGCCAGGAAAAAGATTTGATGACCCAACACGTAAATCTAATTGTGAAATCAATTTATCTAGTTTCTTGGTTTGTTCCTATTTGTTATTTATGCTTTTAATTTTGGCTTGGACAGCAGTCATAAGTTTACTAAATATACTGTTCTCTTTGGATTTGCCTTTGGGAGTAAAACTGATTACATACATCTCTGCCTGCTTGCTAGAACTGGATTAAACCTTTTGAAGATATAAATATAACTGTGGAAGGGATAGGAGATTGGTGAGAACATAATGTGATTAGTTTTATCTTCAAAATAGGTGACTTCACTTCAGAGTAAGAATTAACTTACTTTTAGAGTTCAGCAGAAAAGAAAATATTTTTGTAAGTGCTGCTAATGGCTAAGAAGTACCAGCCTTTAGAGATTAATTCAAAATCCCGAAGGGCAGTAATCAGGAATAAAAGAAATAAGAACAAAAGCAATTCAAAGAACTTGAATTGGAGCTTAAACATTGACTGAACAGTTTATTCTCCCAATTTTAGAATACACATTTTCTGAGACAGCCATTAAGAAATGACAGGAAAATAAGCCTTATTATTTTGAAGATCTTGGGCATTTTCATAAAAATAAAAACATATTATTGTTATATAATGGAAACAGGATATTAAAACTATTTCAGAAATTTGTCTTTCATAAATCTTTAGCATGAAATTTTAAAACATTTTTGTTGTTCAATGTATTTATCCAATTGTACACAAACCAGTGTAAGAAAGTAGAAGACTATTTGAAGTTATTAGATATAAATGTAAATAACAGTATAAGGTGAACTAGTGCAGACACTATTGAACATATGAATATAAAATTATAAATATTTGTTATTTGAATATATGTTTTGAAATTACATATTACTTCAAATAGCATAACGACCGTAGATTTTGAAAACTCACCAGAGAAATGAACAGGATTTTAAATTCTATTAAAATACTTTTGAATAATTCATTTTTATATTTATTTAATAAAAGGTTTTATTTGTTTATGTGAAACTCCTGAAACTTTATATATTATAAGTTGGAAATGCAAATTGGCAAGGCACTCTGGGTAAGTATTTAGTGTTTATTATTAAATGTGATGCACACATAATCTTAAATGTACCTGATCCACCTGTTTACTCATCAGGATTGAAAATGTTATGTCTTTCAAAACCTCCAAAAGCAACACTCATAAGCGATTTTATAGTATCCAGAAATAAATTATACCCAAATACTAATAAAAGAACAATATGTGATATATAATTACAATAGTACAAAAGTAATTAAATAGTTGATAATAGAAACATTGGTATGATTGTAAAAATGTAACATTTAAATAAAAAATGATTACATAAGTAATACTAAGTGCATAATTTTATTTACAGGACATTTTTAGTTCCAGCAAAACTATACTGTAATGAGAGAAATTAAAAATTGATTAATTGAAATGAGGATGATATTGAATAGAAACCGCCATAAACTTACTGGTGAGATAGTCACAGTAGCTGCATGGATGTGAATGTACTCAATGTTTTGCTAAAACCATATGAAATATGTCTAAAATCTAAAGTATAGCAAAATACTTTATTCCTTCTATAGAAAATATTTCAAATAAAAACATTTCTTAATCTTTATTCATTAATTTCTTTACTCAACAGATAGATGCTGTTATTTCAAAGGCATACAAAATTTCCAACTTTATACAGAATTTTGCATTATGTAATTTTGCAGAGTTTATTAGCCATGTTCTAGTAGAGTCTGGCCTTCCCTTCTAGGAAGGAGAATATCAACTCATCTCCAAAACCTTTGACCCAAAATTTGGCCTACCTTCAAGACAGACAGGGACAAAGATGGAGCACAGAATGAGGAAATGGCCTGTTCCAAATTGAGACCCATCCTACTGGGAGAACCCAAGACTGGCTGTCTATAAACAGAAAGTACAAAAATCCAGCGTTTGTTCAGTGCTGAATATTTTATCTTGCTTTCAGTATATGAGTACACGAAGAAGTAGGCTTTAATGCCAGTAGAATGGACTTGCCAATAACAGTGAGGACAAGCAGGCAGAGAGCAAAAGCTTCCTTCTTTTTCCTTTATATTGCCTGCCAGCAGAAAGTGTGGCTCAGATTAAATGTGGATCTTCTCACCTAAAAGATCTCAAGATAAATTATAAGAACTTTTTATTTGAAGAGAACTATGTGGTGCACGTAGAAGAAGCAACCTAATCAAAATTGTCACAACAGCTTTTAGAAGACTTTCTAGAAAGTATCTACTTTGATAAATGTGATATTCATTTGTAGCATGTTTGTATTGTGTTTTATTTGAAGTTAACCATCTTTATAAAATGAAAACAGAAAAATTAAACCCTTTTGACCACACAAATACACACACACACACACACACACACACACACACACACACACAGGGTACAGATTATAAATGGGTCTTCTCAATGATTTAATTAAAAAAAAAACCATCAAGTATACTGAGAATCTTGGCTATTAGTTAGTACTATATGTAGTAGGCATACAACCAATAGTTATCATAGATACGATAAAAACATTACAGTTTGGGCGGAGTGCTCCAAAGTCTCTTCGTCAATGCATATAGTCTACCTTTGAATCTCTTTGTTAACTACCATCTACTATAAAAAGCAGGTTCTCTAATGAGTGTTGAGTGATTTTTCTGCTCATTGGGAGCGAAAATATGTCATTTGTGGGTTGTTATTACTATGTTATTTTAGTAGAATAATATTAGTAACTTTTCCACTAGAACCATTACCTATATAGTCTCATGTTCTTGAGCACTTTATCATTGTCAGGTACTAGTTTCATGTCATAGAATAAGTTTGAATCCAATCAGAAAGCAGGTGATTACTCCTAAAACATTTGTTCCATTATTGCAACATTGCATATAGTAGATATGTAACTGTTGTAGGTTTCTAGATGAGTGAATTGGTACTTTTCTCCTCCACTAGGATATAAAGCACCTTCCAGCACTATAAACTTTAGTCAGTATTGGCTAGTCTTCTTGATGAACACTAGATCCATTTCAGGTAATATGGAGTAACCAACAACTTTGGCAATAGCCTATGACATTTGCAGGGGGTCTATTGGACCACTTTGGACAACAACTGAAGAAAATGGAATCCACTCCTGGAACTGGAAGTTTTACTTGGTGTCATTAGATATCTATTTGGGCCATTGTCTCTCCCATTGATGACTGTAATTGATTTTCTAGCACAAGGGCATCAGGAGCCAATGAATAGCACAAAATCATACCATACAACAAAACTTTCTCAAGAGATTTATTGAGAAGAACAGAATGGTACCTGCCTCTGAAAAGGAAGAGACACAGCAACAGCCTGGGCAAAGGAGCAGGCTTTTATGGGGTCTTTAAAGTATATATATAGTGAGCATATATAGTGAGCTAGCATAAAAGTACAGCACAGGCCAAATATTGCTTCCCCAGAAGCAAGAATCATGGGGGTGTGTATTTCCAATTCTCAGAACTCTGGGTCAAATCAGGGGCAGAGAGTTTTTTATTGTCCCTTTTATTATATTCTTTTCTCTTTTTTGTTTAGCAATCAGGGACAGGATAGTGGGTAATGTTATTGTTAGACTATTTGTTGCTGTTTGGGAGTATTGAGGCAACTTTGGTCTTCACCATCAGTGTGTGACTGGGAGTTGTAGGCCTCTTGTCATTTAGGTATGGCTTGATGATCTTACAATAATAACTGACTAAAGATCTGGGTAGAAATATTTTTAATTTGATGTTAAGAAATATAGGCAAGACGTTTATAAAGCAGGGTATAATTTGTAGAATTAGGAAGGAAATGGGATTAAAACAGCAAGACACAATTCTATATGATCCACTGGCTAGATTCCTTTCGTTTTGGAGATCTGTCTGGAGTTGTTGAATTTTGACTTTTAATGTAACTGACTGGTTGACATAGAAGCAGTATTCCTCCCTGAGAAAGAAGAAAGGCAACCCTTCACTGCTGTTAATAGATCTAATTCTTGCAGATTTTCTCTAATAGTTTTCAAGTAATTGCATGAAAACAATTTTTCTTAAAGCCAAGCCATAATATTCTTTTCCTGCAAAAAGTGGGTTCGGTGTTCTATAATATTGCATATCTATTTTATCTAATGAATCAACGTGTTGATAGATTTGAGAGTATTTGTTTTTAACAGGTACCTATCCTGGTATACCAATAATCAGTATAGACAGCCATTTGTTCTTGTACTATGGAGTTTCCTTTTGATGCAACACTCCATCTAGACTTTTGTGGAGGACAAGGGGCAACATCCTCTTTTCTACAATTACTTTCTGCTGACATTAGGATATCCTTGTCAGTATCTACCAAGTCTGGCATGCTAGTCAAAGGAAGAGAGGAGATTCAAGCAATAGGGTATTCATCTGGTTAACTGACCCAACTGAATAAATAGGGAGCAATCATATTAGCTGGAATAGTTCACACCAACTTTTATCAAGTCCAGTGTTTGCATCCATTTGGAACAGTTATAGTCTGAGTCTTAGAGGATGCTTATCAGCTGAGTGGAAATCTGCTGATACAGATATAGATTAGGGACAGAAGTTAAAGTTTAAGAACTTAAAGGAAATTCATATATTTGGAATTTTGGAGATTGCAACTTTGATAGTTGGGAAAAGGAGAAGTGTCAAGAGCAAGGGAAGGCAGATGATACCTTTAGAAATAGGTAGATGGGGAAACTTATAGTATAATTATTTGGGGGGTCCAATTGACCTGTAAGGAAAAGACTCAACTCTTATAACTCAACTCCATGAAGCTTACATAAAATTTTTGTTTACAAGTTTAGATATCAGTCTTAGGTATATTAGCATTAATGCTATTGGTAATATGTACTGAAAACTACAGTATAGAAAATGCAGTTTTCCCATCTTTGAATCACAGCAATAACTTTATGTTAAAAGCATGAATATTTTCATCTGATATGAAATGTCCTCCAGAAAGGTGGACATATAAAATGGATATAGTTTTTTTAGAGTGATAAGAAATGCTGTTGATTGGAATAACATTTCCCCCATAGACTTGTGTTTAAATGCTTTGCCCATAGAGAGTAGCACTGTCAGGAGGTATAGCCTTGTTGGAGTAGGTGTGGAATAGATGGAGGAGTGTGTGACAGTGGTCTCCTAAGTGACATTTGAGGTCTCCTAAGCTTAAATTATACCCAGTGTGACACTTTCCTCCTGGATGCCTTCAGATCAAGATATAGAACTCTCAATTCCTCCAATACCATATCTTCCTGCAAGCTGCCATACTTCCTATCATAATGATAAATGTCTGAAAGTGTGAGCAAGCCCCAATTAAATATTTGTCTTTCAAGAGTTTCCTTGGTCATGGTGTCACAGCAATGGAAACCCTATGATAGAAGTTGGTACGATGGGCTTGGATATTGCTGTGATGTCCCTGACCATATTTTTGTGTGAAGAAATACAGATTTGTGGGACTTTGGATTAAGAGAGTAATGGAATGCTTTAAGTAGGGCTTAATGAGCCATACTATTAGAAGATGGAAGACAATGGTGCTGAGGGTGATTTGAAGTGTTGAGGCGGGGATCAAGAGGTTTCAAAGGAGAAAAATTTTACTATATTGCCTAAAGATCGTTCATGTGATATTTGGGTGAAAAGTGTGGCAGTTTTTTGCTCTTGTCTGAAGAGCATGCCTGAGGCTAAAGTGAAGAGATTTAGATTAATTGTACTGACTAAAGAAGCCACCAAACGGCCTAGAATACACTGGGTTTTTTTTTTTTGTTTGTTTGTTTGTTTTGTTTTGTTTTGTTTTGCTTTTTTGGTTCACTATTATGAAAAGCATTTTAATCCAACATAGCAAGCTGAGAAAGGAAACCTGCAAAATGTATGACTCAAAGGTTAAAAGGGAATTAGGAAATGAAATGGATTTAAATCCTATATTCAAGGAGATAAATAGATTAAAGATATTTAGTAGAATTAAGGGACTGTTGACAACCTGAGAAGATTGCAATTCAGCCAAGTTTCCATCTTGTGAAAAGGAAGTTCCCCAAGGGACATTGCTACCTATACTAAATTTATATTTGTGGTTGTACAAGGGATTGTTATTAATAGGTTTCCTCCACCAAAGAAATAAGTTAATTTGAGTTGAATTAAAGTTGAAGGGTTTATTTTTTAATGGAATCCAAATAAGTTCTTCAGCCTCAAGAGACAAGACCAGAAAAAGTCATGGGCAGACTATGGTGGGGAAGTATTCATAGATTGTACTTGAAGAAACATAATGTTCTGTCACATATTGGGCTTTTGCAGGGCATGGTATGCTTGGATGGCTGGTGACTTTGTGTGGAGGGGAGAGTTGGGACAGCTGTCAGGAATTCAGGACTGGGCTTTTTGGTGCCTTTTCTATTCCAAGGATTTCTGAGTGGGCAGAGTTGGAGGGACAAGAAAGACTGGAATTTTCTGGACCATGGGGAGGTAGGGACAGGCAAGCCAGGGACTCCAACCAAACATCCTGACCTCATTGGGTATGTGGGTGCTGGTTCATGTCAGGCTACTTCCTGATGAAAAGGGACAGTGTGGGCTGGAAGAGTCAGGAGTTGGAGGGTCCATGCTCAAAGTGAGGTCTGAGTGAAGAAGCATTTGGTTGACCATTACCCAGGAAACCATATGAATTTATTTCTGGAGAAGGTTGAGAAAGCAGGGGGTAAAATGAAAGAAAAAGGTAAATGATAATGAGGGATCCTATTATGAGGAAAGCCACTGAAAAGGGATAGAATGCCACCAATTTGTGGGGAGGCACCTAGGTTTGGCCCTCATGGCCCCTTATTGGCGCTTTCTGGAAAACCAGATAATGGAATGTCCCAGTTGTTGTATGGAGCGATCTTCTTTATTAGGTACCCTTTGAGCATAGAGAGGTAGTATCAGCACCAGTGTTGTGAAAGTTTAGAAGCTGAAGGAGTGGTAAGGATCACAGTGTAATGGTCCTTTCCACTTATGTTCTAGAGACTTGGGAGATAACTATTTGAGTTGTCTACTACTCAGTCCCACAGGGAGAGCTGGGTAGACTCAGGAGCAGTTGTGTTCTCTGGAATGAGGGTAGCCAGATAGTCATCACCTTAAGAGAGACAATGGGATCATTTGAGAGAGAGGTAGGGTAGTTTCCCAACCAGTGAGTGTGTGGGGGTCAAAAACCTGCCACTGAGGAGGAACAACCTCCCATATAGGAGTTTAAAACTGTAGGGGATCATGAGGTGGCTTGAAGGTGGATGAGGTCAATGGGAAAGGAAGGGCACAAGAAAGAGCTTAACGGACTGATGTTTAATGAGTCTGTTGCTTCTCTCAAACTTTCCTGAGAATCATGGGCAGAAGAATATATGTAATTCTCCAGGAGATATATAGAGCTTCAGATGTGAGCTTGATGACTCTGGAGGTGAAGACTAGACTTTGTTTGGGTAGTCTGTTGTGAATCAAACTGAAGAACTATGTGTCTAAGCACCTGAGCCACTACCTCTGCCATTTCCCTGGAAGTGGGGATGCATCTATCCATCCTGTAAAAGTTAGGGTTAGTTGAAAGCTGAGCTTTTTATGAATGGACATGTGGGTGAAATCAATCTTCTAATCCTTGTCCATGTCTTCAGAGCAGGTGCAGAGGCTGATGAATCTGGAGAGCCTGTGGATTTGTCTGAGCACATCTGGGCAGGTAGTGTGGATTTATAAAATGTGGTCTCTGAGTTCAGTGGGATTTAAAGGGGCTCTAGTAATTGTAATGGAACCTTGGGGCCAGTGCGTAGTCTAGTCTGTAGTGGATATCAGAGATGATAGAAGGCACCTGCTTTGGGGGAAGTATAATGCAGATATTTAGGTAAAGTCATCCATCTTTTGCCTGTGTGGCCTCTTTGTCAAGGAATTTGTTTTTTTTCCCTCTTACTGGTACTAAGGTTTATAGGAAGATGTCAGGAAGAGGATATACACTGTGAGTCTTGAGGAGTTAGAAGCTAATCTCTGAGCCACTGAGTCATCTCTGTCATATCCAGAGCCAATGGGTATGTGTAGGTCTTGTACCTCTGGCAATGAACTATGGCCATCTCTGCTGGGAGTTGAAAAGCCTCTAAAGTTTGGATATAAGAGGGTCATTGACAATTGGCTTGCCCTTAGTGGTGAGAAGGCTCCTTTTCTTCCAGAGGGCAGAGTGCATATGGGCTATTAAGAATACATATTCAAAATCAGTATAGATGTTAGCCCATTGGTTCTTGGATATTTGGCGTTCCCCAGCTAAGGCAATTAACTCAGCTTTCTGTGAAAATGTTCCCACTGGAAGACAATTTCCTTCAACTGGTGACCACAGAATAAGCAGTCTGGCAGTTTCCCAATCTGTCTATAAGAGAGCTCCCATCGACAGAGAGTGAGTTGGGGGTCTATGAGGGGCTGACCTAGAAGACTAGGCTGGGGTGAGCACAGGGCCTATACTGCCTCTGGGCAGGAGTGGGAGGGTGTTTGAGAGGAGCATGTGATAAAGAGGAGGACTGAAGGGTTTAGCGAAGGACTGGATGTGAAGGAAATTTGGGGGTGGTGTTCTAAAAACAGAAGACAAAAGACTTGAACTCATGGGAGCCTGAGAAAGGAAAGAGAGATTGAATCAAAAGGTCTAAGAGGCAATAGGTGGAGTATATTATGATAGCCTTCAATGGAGTGATCTTAAAGACTTCTCCAAGCAAGTTCGGTTGCTGCTGCTGATCCTGCTGCTGCTGCTGATCCTGCTGCTGGTGCTGCTGGCTGGGGCTCTCAAATGTGGCCACCATCCACATATAGCGAGATCTAGCTGTTTAGAAAAAAAAAAAAGCTGTGGCCTGTTGGGAAGGCTCAACAAGTTAAGCTAAAACACCTGTGTCTAGTGCTATCCTCTCCTCTATAAAGTGTTGGTAGGAATGGCTAAAGTCCAGGAGAGACAAGGGTTTGCCTGGTAAGAGGGCATCTGACAGTAATGAAAAGTAAGAATGGACCATAGCTGGGTAGGTGAGGGACCCTGTAGTGGTCTCTCTGGCAGTCTGGTATGGTGTATTAGTGATAATAGCGAAATTGGGTATCCAAGGTCTGAAGAACACCACCAAATCCCAAAATGAAAGAATCTGCTGAGATTGGGGTCTTTCGAGGTGAGTTGAGGTGATACTGGGTTGTACTGGACATATATACACAACAGAGGGAGGACATAGCTGAGTGTTAGATGGAGAGATACAGAAACTCAGGGACCCAAAATAGTTTAAGGGTATTTTATTAGGACAGAGACAGGAAAGGGCTATCTGAGTAAAATGTCATGTACAGAATAAACAAGTGTGTTAAGAGTAAGGCCTAAGGAGGAGAGATTCCAAGCCAAAGCATGGCAAACATTACTTTATTAATTGATTGATTAAAATAAGTACTGTCCTGCCCTGCTATACCACTCCTGGCATATACCCAGAGGATTCTCCGGCATGCAATAAGGACACATGCTCCACAATGTTCATAGCAGCCCTATTTGTAGTAGCCAGAATCTGGAAACAACCCAGGTGTCCCTCAACGGAGGAATGGATACAAAAAAAAATGTGGTATATTTACACAGTGGAGTACTATTCAACCATTAGAAACAATGAATTCATGAAATTCGTAGACAAATGGATGGAGCTGGAGAACATCATACTAAGTGAGGTAACCCAGTCTCAAAAGATCAATCATGGTATGCACTCACTGATAAGTGGATATTAGGTTAGAAACTTTGAATACCCAAGACATAATCCGCATATTAAATGATGTCCAAGAAGAAAGGAGGCGTGGCCCCTGGTTCTGGAAAGACTCAATGCAACAGTATAGGGGAATACCAGAACAGGGAAGTGGAAAGGAGTAGATGAGGGAACAGGGGGAGGGAAGAGGGCTTATGGGACTTTCAGGGAGTGGAGAGCCAGAAAAGGTGAAATCATTTGAAATGTAAATGAAGAATATATCAAATTAAAAAATAAGTACTGTCCTGGAAGCCCTGAGGGAGAACTATCCATGTTTGCTGTCTTGAAGACCTTGTGTCAATGTCCTCCCAAGTAAAGGCAAAGAGAAAATCCAAATCAGGACTTAGGGGAGAATAAAGAAGGCATCCTTTAGGTCCAGGACTATAAAGTGGGAAGTAGTAGGAGGAATGTTATAGAGGGGAGTGTAAGGGCTGGTAACTATTTGATGCGTTGGAATTTCTGCCCATCAGTGACAGGGAGAGAGAAAAAGAACCAGGTAAACAGCCATGACCAGAAACAAATATGAGAAAAAAATGGTCCTGCAAGAATGCAGGGTCTTAGATAGAGAGGAGGGACTGTCGTGCACCCTGTTGGCTATTGGAACATGGGAGCTGGGTGTGAAGTTAAAACAGAGAAGGTAGTCCCTGTGTCCATTAGGAATGAAATGGGCTTACCCACACCCTGCAGCATCACCCTAGTGAGGGTGATGAGGGTTGCTTAGTCTAGGAGTTATCAATCCTTTTACAGCCTAAGGAGCTCGACGGCTGGAAGGGTCTGCCTGAACTATATTCATAAGGAGTGATGGTAGAAGAAGCCTGTTATGATATAAGGGTTACACTGTGTTATGTCTTAGGCCTGGTAAAGTAGCAGAACTCTTTAATGTAGGCATATGGGTTGGCAGAGCCTGGGTGTTTTTCAATCTGAGAGAGATCCTGTAGGGAGAAAGGAACCTGAACTTGAACAAGCCCCGCCCACCTTACAGAGGCAACAGAGGAGAGCAGAGGTCTGCTAGAACTGTGTGTGAGAATCCAGGCAGGGCTGACCAATATGTAGACAGAGACAAGAGTGTGGGTTGTGGGGTCCTAAAAAGGAGATGGAGCAAGCTAGGCATAGAGAAGTGAAGATGTGTAGGAGGCAGGTAAACAGGAGGCAGTTGATTATTAGATGGAGCCCGTGGCAGTGAGGAATAAGAAGATTTGTAAGAGAAGAGACCGAAGAGAGGATAGAGGTGGTTAATGAGGAAGAAGCTAGAATAGAACCCCTGACAAAGACAATATAATATGAGCAACAAGGACACAAAGAAGGTGTGTGTTATCAGGGAAAGATGGAAAAGGGAGCAGGGTCACGAAAGGCTCTAAGAAAGCAGGGTCAGGATAGGCCCACTTGGGCCTAAAGAAGCTACAAGACTGAAGCTCCAAGGAGGAAAGGGGGGAAGTAAAACAGAGAGGTACAAAATATGGAAATAAATCCTGCAAGATTTAAACCTGTGCTCCCAGAGTTCAGGAGGCAGAGACAGGACTGTAAGGTCAGCCAGCACTTCTCAAGCCCAATCTCCGAAATCCAAGAGCTTGGATACTACATGCCTCAGCCACAGAGAGCTTTGCTAGCCCTTTGGAGTCTCTGAGATTGAGCCCCAGCCACACAAAAGGAAAAGGAATTTTCCTACTCACTGAGAAGCTATTTTGTTGTTGTTGTTATTCTGAGTAGAAGATGAGAGACCTTAAAACATTTAGACTTAAATGGTATATCTCCACCAAATCCCTTCTGGGGGAATTCTGAAGAAGAGGAGTTAGAAAGATTGGAAGAGCCAATAGGGATGGAAAATGCCAAGGAAACAAGATGTGAAGGCCTATTGCACATGTGAACTCACAGACAGTGGCAGCATGCAGAAGGCCTGCACAGATCTAAGCCAGGTGGGGTCCCAATGCTGAACGAGGAGGGGCTCACAAGCCCCCATCCCTAACCCAGAAGCTATCACTAATTAATAATTGCTGCAAAGGAAACATTAGCTTTTTTTTAAATTTACAATATAAGTTTATTGCGATATATGATGCTTCCTGAATTCAAGCCACATCTCGGGAAAGCAGAGTAATTCAATTCTTTGCAGCTTTGAGCCATGTGCAAGAAATATCTTAGAACTTTTCTGATCAGGAAAGCTCACATGCAAACCTTCATTCCCACCATGTGGTGTCAGGTCAATGGGACATTTCTTTTTTTTTTATTTGATATATTTTTATTTACATTTCAAATGATTTCCCCTTTTCTAGACCCCCACTCCCCGAAAGTCCCATAAGCCCCCTTCCGTCCCCCAGTTTTCCCACCCAACCCTTCCCACTTCCCTGTTCTGGTTTTGCCCTATACTGCTTCACTGAGTCTTTCCAGAACAAGGGGCCAGAACAAGGGGCCACTCCTACATTCTTCTTGTACCTCATTTGATGTGTGGATTATGTTTTTGGTATTCCAGTTTTCTAGGTTAATATCCACTTATTAGTGAGTGCATGCCATGATTCATCTTTTTGAGTCTGGGTTACCTCACTTAGTATGATATTCTCCAGCTCCATCCAATTGCTGCAAAGGAAACATTAGCTTTTATATTATGGTTTCTCCTTGTGAGTTTATGGCTTTCCTATATGTGTAAATGTGTGTGCTAGCATCTGAATGTGCTTCTTATGATTTTTCTCTTTTTGTTTTGTCCTACTTTGGTTTTTGTTTCTTTTTATAGCTGTAAAGTCCCATGGTTGGGGCTGTCTCTACCTCCCAGAATACCAGAGGGATTCTGGTCACTCCATGATTATTTCCTTGAACACAGTAGCATCTACACTGATTGAAGGGGAAAGTTAACAAATTATCAATAGTAGATCTGATTGAGCTGGAACATGAGTCTGTGGCAGGTGGACTGGAGATGAAGGATGGATTCCCAGACTCTAAGAGAGAGCAGTGGTGACAGGAATTTCTGTCTGAGTAACAGAACCTTCATACGGTTTCAAGGCTATTTTAACAGTTGGAAGCCAAGGAATAACATAAAGTCACAATAAACTTCATACAAGAGATTTATTGGGGAAAAGAAAGGAACGCCAGTTGGCTCTGAACAGAAAGACAGACAGCAGTAGTGGGGGCAGATGGGTGGGCTTTCGTAAGGTCTTTGGAGCATGCATAATGAACTAGTGGAAAAGTACTATACAAGGCAAGTATTGCTTGGCAACTATACTGACTCTCAGGTATGGGCATTTCCCAGTTGCAGAGTTCAGGTCAAGCTAGGAGCAGGCTGTTTTTTCATGGCCCTTTTACTGGATAGAGACTCTATTTAAATTCCTTTCACATGTATACATATAATATATAATACATAATACATAATATATAATATATTAGAAAGCTTCTACAGAATTAGTTTTTGAAATAATTTCCAAAGGACTTTTGCTATTAGTAGTGTCTCTCCATATTTCCTCCTTTACCCTGCATTCCCTTCCCTCTACCCATGTGATTTCCTTTTTATCTCCATAACTCTATACTATATTTCCCATTTTTGGAAGACCACCTTTCTAACCCCTGATCCCTTAATAGTCATCTAAACTCTGTCTGCTTCTAATGTTGCTTTCTGTTTTAGATAAGAGATCTTGGAGGAGCTAACAGAAACTGCTGAGTTACTGTATTCTGGGCTTTAAATTGACACAGAGTAAGGTTCTTTACAATACTAATTATTTTCTGGGTCAGGTGTTCTAGGCCACCATTTTTTTTAAATATTTTTGAGATAATAATATAATTATATGTCTTTTTCTCCTAACTCTCCCATAAGTTCTCCATTGCTCTCATTCAAGTTCATGGCCACCTTTTTTATTAATTGTTGTTACATGAGCACACACACACACACACATATAAATATACATATATTTCTAAATGTATAAATATAACCTGTTCAGTGTAAGTTCTTCATTTGTAAATAATAGGTTAACCATTTGGAACTGAACAACAAACTTGTCTGTTCTTCCTTGAGTGAGAAGTCTATTTCTCCCACTCTTAGCATTCCTTCCTTGCCTGTAGGTTATTGTAGAAGGCTGAGGCCTTGTGTGCTTTCCCTCATCCAGTTTAGCATGTTTATGGCTGCCCTTGTTCATCCCATGTTTGGGTAGTCATGTTGGAGAGACTTTATGGATATAGATTCTGACATTCCTAAGAGACACAGTCTGATGGCAAAATTTCTTTTCCTCTGACTCTTACAATCTTTCTTCCCTCTCTTCTGCTATGATTCCTGAGCTTTAGGTTTTGATGTTTTATAAATGTGCCCCTTGGAACTGGGCTTCACAACTTTGCATTTTATTGGTTGTACTTTTATAATAGGCTCCATCTGTTGCAAAGAGAAGTAAAGTTGGGGAACTCAATTTATATCTAAAGCTGAGATACATGAAGTTTCATGACCTCAAACTAAACATTCTGATAAATACTTTCTTCTTTACAACTAATGGTGAACCAATTTTGTGTGACAGTATATGGGTTTCTGTGTTTAAAATTCCTTACACATTTACTTGGGGGGAAACACTGGTGCACATAATGACTTTAATACTCTCCTTAATTTTACAAGAAGCAAGCATATCTTGATTTCCTTCTCTTTACCACTGTCCTGGTTATGGCTACTAATGCTGTGATGAAACTCAAAAGCAGCTTGGTGAGATAAGGTTTATTTTACTCACACTTCCATAAAAGAGTTCATCATCAAAAGCAGTGAAAGCAGGAACTCAAGCAGGACAGGAACACGGAGGCAGGAGACAATGCAAAGGCCATGGAAAAGGGCTGCTGGCTGTCTCATTTCTCATGGTTTCATCGGCATGCTATCTTATAGCACCCAAGACCACCAACCACACTGGGCTAGGGCCTCCAACATTACTCTGTAAGTTAGAAAATGCCCTACAGTTTTGCCAACAGCTGAATGTCATGGAGATATTCTCACATAAGATTCCGTCCTTTGTAACGACTCTAGCTTGGGTTAACTTGACAGGAAACTAGTAATACAGTATAACTCACTGTCTGTTAATTGTTACAAAATAGAAACACACACACACACACACACCTGGAATGCTCTAATTACATAACATAGTGAATCCATTAAAAATATAGTAAAATATAGTAAAGCAATGTCATTTAATATTACAGACTATGTAAATGGGGTGCATAGACAATACTATTATACTATTGACATTCAACTGTTTGTTGTGCATCTTTTTTCTTCCCTGTGTTTTCATGTTCTCCTTCATCAGTCTTCCCTGCTTCACTATAAACTGAATGTGTCAAGGTGGCTGAGCAATATCTGTGACATTCGCTACATATCACGGTGTGCTATGGTTTACAGGGGATACATGGTGCCAGACAGCTCACATTACTAGTACTTTAATGACTTAACTCTGCTATAAATGACACAAAAGTGGGTACTTTATGACTATTTAAAACTTGCTAATTGGCTTTTCTCCTACCTTCAAGCAGGACACAAATGACTTACATTAGTACATTTACCAGAAATATTGATGGGAAAAATGTAAGAAGGTTACAGAAAAACAAAGAACTTTCTGCTACATTTCTCATGTACTCTCTGATAAGATTCTTTAGTTGAGTTGGTAGAAAATAATGGCCTAGTAAGTTAATATATTCTCAGATTTTTACCATGATAAAAATCATATCTGCATAGACAATAATTTTAACAAATTTTAAAATACCAAAGCTATGCATTTTTCATGAGTGAATAAAATATTAAAAACCTTAGTAATCTCTGAAGGATTAGGCACTGCAGAAACTCAAGAGTATAATATTTGAAACTAGAGGTAGAGAGTACAATAAGTTGTATTTTTGTTTGCTTTTTACATAAAGTGATTCCTGATATCAACAACTTTTGACAAGAAAAGTTCTCTTCACTAGAAGCATCATAGCTTTTTAAAGAACAAAGGGATTATTAATTGGATTAGCATTCTTTTATAACCCTAACAGTGGCTGGTGAACAACAAAAAAGACAAGAAATGTAGTCACATGTGGGTGGGATTTTCACTTCATGATACCCCAGAGAAGTGTCAACCAAATCTACCATTTTTGATCAAACTTCTACTTCTTATCATGTAAAAAACAAACAACACCAATAAAAGTGCCAACAGTAAATGTGTGCTTCAGATGGGGAGAGGCAGCAACACAGTGCAACATTCAGAGAACATTTCATAGAAAATTTTACTTGGTTTTTATCAATATAAAGAAATTAAAGAAAGTAAAGAAAGGTATGGAGAAATTTATAATTTAAAAGGAACTTGGGAAACCAAAGAGGCATTTAAATGTAAAACATACATTTTATTTTATTATGTGTAAAATTTGCTTCAAATAGTTTGGAAGACAAAGTATGATGACATAGACAAAATAAGACTGGAAAAGAGTAGAAAATTTCAGAAACTGAATGCCCAAGAATATTGTACTTTTGCCTCCATTCTGGTGGATTATTGACAACTGTAGTGGTTTAACAAAGAACAAAATAATATATAGCACTTTGTCTATGTTCTGAATTACTGTCAATAAGTACATAAAAATAAACATGTTGATGACTTAGAAAATAGTAATAAACAAATTGCACCATATTAAATGAGGTGAAATCACAAATTGACACCTTACTATTGCTTTCTTATTATATCAGGAGAACCACATGAAGTACATATTCAGCTTTAGAATTTAAAAGGCAAATAAGCATACACATCAAACACAAGGAAAACAAGTGTAAGAGCTAATAAAGGTAAAAGTAGAAACACATTATATTACAGATGATAATCTGTTCAAGGAAAGAACTGAATAACTCTGTCTTTCAAAACGATACTAAGAACAAAAATACAATAAATCAGAATTAAGGTGAAATATTAAATTTAGTTGCAATAGATTTAAGAACTAAAGTTAATGAGAAAGCATTTCAAACTACTAGTGCATTAGAATGTATTAGCAAAGCTAAATCTTACTGGCATTTCTGAAACAGCCTATGAGTACATCAAGTATTTTTACTAAGAACGAAAGTCCAAATCAGTTTTAAGATATTTATTAATCACATTAGTTGTCAATAAATACCCTAAAACAATAAATGTTTCCTTTCAGACAGTCATATAAAATATGAAAAGGACAGCTACATATACATGCTTCTGGCTATGCATCAAATCAACAATTCAATTATGCTGTTTCTACATTTCCCAAACTCTGGACCACATTATCATATTGATGCTTGTATTTATTTATTTGTTAGAGGTAATGATTTGATGAGGAAGAGACAGTTCAGGATTTAACCAACTGCTGCCTAAACATGAAAGTCTAAATGTAGAAGCCCACCACTCGTTCAAAACATCAGACATGGCAATAAGCATCTGTACCTTGAGCTCTGACAGTCAAATTCAGGTGGGTGAGATGGCCAACCAGCCAGCCTAGCCAAAATGATGAGCACAAAGTTTAACAAAAGACCTTGTCTCAAAAAAGTGAAAGTGAGGTGGAGGGAAAATGTAAGAACATATCTCCATATTATACTCTGGTCTCCAATATGCTCACACAGTAAAGCACCCCAATATGATACATGCACATGTACACACATACACACACACACACACACACGCACACACATGCACACACATATACATACACTAAATAAAAAGAGAAAATAATGAATTCAATAGCTTTTTTCCATTTTCTGTTTCATTCAGTAATATTGTTCAAAGAAGAATATTCAATTTGATTCTAGCTTAATTATAAATAAACTAAATTGCTTGAATTATTAGATTCATTTGTTTTATTTATTAAAAATATTTGTATTTCCATTGTACATCTATTTTTTTTTAGTTTCACTTATTATTTCTGAAAATCAAAACTAAAAAAAGGAAAACTCTTTTCAGTGTCATCACTACTGCACAAGCACACTTCCCTATTCTGGTGATTCCTTATGACCTTCATAGGCATACAGAATACAATGTTGTTTAGTGACTACCTTACTTCACAGAAGGAAAGCTCTATAAGAAGAGAGCAATGGTTTTGTGTGTGAGTTTGTGTTTTTGTTTGTTGTTTTTAGTTTTTGATCTTTATAAGTAAATTTCTAGATACCTATGGCTGCTCACTTAATACCTGTTGAAGACTTGCAATGGATCAGTAAGGTCATGCACACAATGTATGAATCATTATCAACAACATGGTTTCTTACATGTCAAGATCATGTTTCAGCACTCTAAAAGGAAAATTACATGAATCATCCAAGTAACAGTGCAAAAAAATATGATCATTTAATCACAGCATACAAAGGGAAAACACAGTAAAGACAAGAAATAAATCTACCAGTGTCAGCACTAACATTATATCACTGATGAAATAATTAGAGCTATTACTTTTGCTTTTCCAAGTTTTAGAATTTATATTTGACTACAAATGATAACTAATATAATTCTTTTTTTCATCCAATACACCAAAAATTAAGCTTAAGATATTAGGCAAATAAACAAGACTGGATGAAATGAAACAACTTGGCAAATTAGAAACTACATGTAACAGTGTTTCAAAGATTAAATACCCAAAGCCTGCTGCTTTGGTTATTTCCCAGAAAGTACAGAAAGAGCAAAGCAATCATATTTCCATGAGTGTCATCTATAGCACAGTGTTTGGACATATATTGCAATTCAAGCTACAGAATTAAAAAGTGGAGTAAATTTGGCTTTAAATCTTGCATTGACTTCCTATGTATATAATCTTACAGAGATAATTTAACTGGTTCTAAGTCTTGGTTTCTTTACCCCTTGTTTTTTTTTTTATTTTTATTTTTTTTTTTTACTTTGTTTCATCTTCTTGTTTGTTGTGAGGTTCAAATATAGTAATGATTTGAAAAATGCTTCTGTTACCTAATGTTTAATAAATAAATATATGCCAGACATGGCAATAGACTCTCAGTAGTCCATGATTATCTGTGACTTCTTCATACACGTGCACATCCAATTGGACAAGTGCACAAACACATATGCATTCAGTGACGGCACATGCCCACTCATCCTCACATACACATAAGCACACATACACACACACACACACACACACACACACCTTTCCTTTATACCCTCAATAAATAGATAATGAATTTAAAAAAATGTTTTCCAAATCATTGAGTTTTTGAAGTTTTCAAACAACTTCTTTCATGGCAGTAAAAAATTTGTCCATGCATTAATACTGAGCAAAATAGTTACCTGACCACTGCTAACTAGAATGTATAAGTCTTCCAAGAATGAAGAACCTAATGCTAATAATATACAAAATTATTTGTTCCTACGAAAAATAAGTACAGCATTGATCCAAAATTGAAGTTGGAAAAATAATTCTATAGACATATTTACATTCTAAGGGTTTCCCTTAGTAAGTTATTTAATATATTAAAATGGCCACTTAAGTCATTAATTTCATACCCAATCTTAGGATAGTATTTATATATACCAACCATCTGACATAACAACAAAAATGAGTCTGAGGGCAAAATTTAAGAGACATCAATTTGAACAACCACTTTTTAACATTTTTACCCAAACAAACATCAAGTCATTTCTAGGCATCAGTGAACATTTTCTCCTGAAGCTAACTTCAGCAGGGAAAGTGATTAGGGTCCTATGGTTCTGCTGCTGATGGGGAAAGGTAATCACCTATTGATGAAGGTAAATTAACTCCCTGCAGGGAGAAGCTTGCCCTCTGCTTTCTGTTTCAATGCATTAAGCCCAAATCTGCAAACTCTCCCACTGATAAACAGGCTCTTGTGATTCAAAGAGACACGCAAAACCTCTAGCAAATTTTCAGAGGGAAAAAAATGAAGCTATGGAAAACCAACTCCACTGGATGTCAGTTAACATGACTCAAAAAAATCGAACTGAAAGGGTAAATCAGTTCCCCAGAAAACACCTGGAAGCTTTTTACTTATCTTCCCTCAGGGAAAATACAGATAGATAGATAGATAGATAGATAGATAGATAGATAGATAGATAGATAGATAACCTTACAAATTTGGGAAGACATGGAATTTTGACATCCAGTGATATGCAAAACTCAAAGTTAATCATTCTCATTCAATTAAATAACTTTTCCTTTAAAATGTTACTATAAAAACGTAAAATTTGGTGGAAAAAATTAACAACAGTCTATGGTAGCCTTAATACTCATCCATTTTACCTGCTTATGAGACAAGGAATTTAAAACTTTTGAAACTTTTCATTTAAGATTAGCATCTAATCTTTCTATTCATTTATTCTCCCCATGGTAATAAACCACATTTACTTTAAGCTACAGCTGGATGTGCTGTTTTGCCTGCGAATCACCAGTTCCTGCAGTTCAGCAGTAATATATGAAAAATCCAGTTTTATGTTGTGTTACCCAAAAGTTTGAGCAATTATAGTGCATAATGCAACACTTTAATCTCTAGATTTATTTGTAAACAAAGCCATTATAAAAAATAAGTTATACAAAGGATTTTTAGTGATAAGAGGGACTTTTACATATAGCAACATTGATGAAGAATTTTGCTTCTGCCTTAATAGTTTTGGTTAAGGCAAGAATTTTGTGATTTTTTTTCCAAAATAGAACTCTTTGCCATTCCTTCATACATAATATTTAGATTCTGAATCTACAATTGAGAAGAACACCCTCTTGTTCTGTTCAAAAGCTTAATCCTGTCTCTTAGAGTGAACTGTCTGATGTAAATTGATGTCTCTGGATGTGCCCATTGGAAGCTTCCATTGTTGCATGAGATATACAAGCATTAGAAGTGACAAGAAGATGATCCTTAGTTGGTTTTCTTTGTTACACTTCGGCAACTTCTGGTTCTTCTTTTATTTATGTATTTATTTACTTATTTATTTGTTTGTTTGTTTGTTTGTTTGCTTGTTTTTGAGTGGTAGTTGATGACAGAATCACTGCCAGGGCTACAAATTATCATAATGCGTGCTACCAGACAGGCAGGTGAAAATAGAAAATAAATTACAGAATTTGTTAAATTCTACTCCATTTTTTTTTAGTGTTTATCTACTCTCAACTTACTTTAGAATCATCTTATTGAATTTCAAAATACAAAATTCAGGTTTGATGGCTCTTGGTTGAGCCCAACTTCAATGTCTAATCAATTGGAATGTACACTCAAAGTGGATTAGTTTAAATGACACAGTCATAGAAAATTAAGCTATATATATAGAGAGAAAAGACATGCATGTTTTGTTTATTTATATGGATGCTGCATAAATGTATAAACTTCATAACAGTCAATCAAGGTATTATGTTGAAATTATAAGTCACATAATGCAACCTTTATCATAAGTCTCTTTAATCTGATTCACTAACATTTAAGTAGGCCTTATCTTCATTATTTTAAGTATAAATGATTTATAGGACCAAGAGAGGTAGCTTGATGATGAAGAGCTTGCAATTGTCTTGCAGATGTAAGGAATACATTTTTGGTGCATTTCCAATCTAAAATATGCATAGAGTATATTATACTTACATATAAGCAAGAGGTGTGAGAACCCTCTTTTCCCTAGCTGGCAGTCTATACCTTCTTATGTCCAAACCTTGAGAGTTGGGATGGTATAAAGAGTCTGCTAAATGTGTAAGCCCACATCCAAAAAGGAGGGCAATCTCAGTTCCAAAATTATTCATTATTCCAGGCATTAAAAGGAGGAGGACAGAAATTTGGCTTGATCTAGGGGCTTTAAAAGCATTGCTCTGTACTAGCCAGGGTACTTGTACTTCTCTGATCCTGGCATCTTTAGTTCAGAATAGTATATTTTAAAGCTGCTTCACAGTGCACAAACCCAAATAACAAGGAGGAGGACCCAAATGAGGCTTCTTGAATATTTCTCAGAATGGAAAATAAAACAGATATCATAGATATCAGAAGAAGATGGAGGGTCAAATGCCCTGCAGGCTACTGAGATTCCACCTTATACCAGTCAGAATGGCTAAGATGAAAAACTCAGGGGACAGCAGATGCTGGAGAGGATGTGGGGAAAAAGGAATACTTCTCCATTGTTGGTGGGATTGCAAGCTGGTAAAAGTACTCTGGAAATCAGTTTGTAGATTCCTCAGAAAATTAGACATATTTCTAGCAGAAGGCCAAGCTATAACACTCCTGGGCATATACCCAGAAAATGCTCCTACATGTAATAAGGACACATGATCCACTATGTTCATAGCTACCTTATTTATAATAGCCAGAAGATGCAAAGAACCCAGATGTCCCTCAACAGAGGAATGGATACAAAAACTATAGTATATATACACAATGGAGTAATATTCAGCAATTAAAAACAATGAATTCATGAAATTCTTAGGCAAATGGATGGAACTGGAAAGTGTCATCCTGAGCGAGGCAACCCAGTCACAAAAGAACACACATGGTATGCACTCACTAATAAGCAAATGTTAGCCCAATAGCTCAAAATAAACATGTTACAATTTACCAAGCTCAAGAAGGAGGACATAAGTGAGGGGTCTTCAGTTCCTCTAAGAAAGGGAACAAAATAGCCACAGAAGCAATAAGGGAGACAATGTGTGGAGCAGAGACTGAAGTAAAGGCCACCCAGAGACTGCCCTACCTGGAGATTCATCCCATAAACAGGCAACAAACCCTGACACTACTGTGGACGACAAGAAGTGTATACCAAAAGGAGCATGCCATGGTTGTCTCCGGAGGGGCCCTGCCAGAGTATTACAAATACAGAGGCAGATGCTAACAACCAACTGTTGGACTGGGCATAGGGTCCCAAATGCAGGAGCTGGAGGATGGTCCAGAGGAGCTGAAGGGGTTTACAGCCCCATGGGAAGAACAATGATTTCAGCCACCCAGATGAGCCAAGACTCCCAGGGACTGAACCATCAACCAAGGGGCACACATGGTTCCAGACAAAAATGTGGCAGAGGAATGCCTTGTTTGGCATCGGTGGGAGGAATGGTCCTTGGTCAGGTAAAGGCTCAACAGAGGCCCGAACAAAGGGAAACTGAGGGAGGGAGAGGGAGTGTGTTGGGTGGAGAGGCATATACATGGAGGCAGGGGGAAGAAGGAAGGGAGAGGTTGGGGGTCTTAGGGGAGGGGGTATATCAGGAAAGGTTTTACCACTGTCAATGTGACTGGAGATGATATTCAATTAAAAAAAGAGAAGTGGATGGAGGGAAGGATCTGGGAAGGAAAAGAAAGATTAAGGGAAACAGCTCTAGGTTGGGGATTAGGTGTAGAAAGATCAAGTAAGGAACAGAAATGATGGTAGGGACTCCACAAGAAAAACAGAGTCAACTAACCTGGATCTTTGCGGGCTCCCAGAGACTGACTCACCAACCAGAGTGAGTATGGACTGGACCTAACCCTGCCCTGTGCACATATGAAGCAGATTTACAGCTTGGTCTTCATGTGGGTCCCCCAAAAACTGAGGCTGAGGGCTGATCCTGAATTTGTTTCCTGCATGTAGATCTCCTTTCACTAACTGAGCTCCCTTGAGAAAGTCTGGCCTCAGTAAGAGAGGATATGTCTAGTCCTGTATCATTGATTGTGGTGAGGGGAGAGGGAGGAGTGGGGTATGTAGGTGTGAAGGTGTTGGTATGGGGAGCTGGGAGTGGGGTGTGGGGCTGTGATTGTGGGGGGGGGGTAATGCTCAGAAAGTGGTTCCCCCATCTCACAGGAGAATGGGCAGTGGAGAACTGGGGTGGGGGAGCTGCGAGGAGAGGAGAGCTGATATTGGGATGTAAAGTACATTAATTAAATAAATAATAAAAATAAAATCTGCTTAAGTTTTATAAGTACCAATTTATTATATTTTTTCAAACAGAGAATACCGTAACTTCAGATAAATTTAATTCCTCTGTCCTCCAAAGATACGTGAACTGACCTACACATATGACCTTCTATGCACAGATAATTTAAAAGTAATGAAAATAAAGATTGACAAAAAGAAAGAGGCAGAACAATTGCAATTAACACACCTCTTGAACTATCAATATAAACTAGTAATATTTCCATTTCATAAATCTGTGATAGTAATTGCTAAGCAATGTTCTTTAGCAATCAATGCAAACATGAAGATTATTATATTGCTAAATTGTGTATCTATAGAGTCAAAAGGTTGTCTCTAGAAAACTTTGTAAGCAATATGTTTTAAATAACAAAGCTATATTGAATGCATATACTTAAGAGACAGAATGTGACACAACCACAGGCACCACAATCATAATTTGTATCAAGTGACCCTGTTACAAAGTCCAACACTACAGTAAATCACATAATTAACAGAATGTTCTATGTCAGAAAAGACTGTTTTACTGACATTTGATATGTTGAAGCCATTTGATAAAGCCCAGGAATATTCTGGCTGACCAGAAAACTTCTGTTTCTAGCTTAGAGTCTGAACCATTTCCTCATTTCTTGGCATTCAGGAGCCTCCTGTTCTGCCCAGGCAACCCTTCAGTCCCCCTACATCCGTATAAAGACAAAGTTTACACAATGTTGCATGTCTTTGCCGCCTTGGTTTCTTTCTCCCACTGCCTGTGACAGATAGTTTTTCTAGATTTTCCCAAACCATCTCCTCTGAACAGGGAATACTAAAAACATAATGTCTAAGGTCCTCTGTTGTCTTTCAAATATTTCTTTCAAAAGGCAGAAATTCATAGCAGTATCTTTCCTAATGACTTTCAGGTTGAATGATAGGTAAATAATGGCAACACAGTAGAAGTATCTCTCAATGAATGGACCAGGAATGGTGGTGACTATACACACAGTGATGACACACTGCAAAGGTTACAGAAGTAGCAAATTTAGCAGGAAATGTAGCAGTATAACCAAAAACAGAAACAAATCAAACAACAGTAGAAAAAAGGAAAACAGTCACTAGACCTTAACTAGACCTTGACTTAAAAGCAATTGGAATTTTGAAAAATGTGTAAATTATTTTATTTTATCTTTTCCTCTCTGACAAAACAAAAGTGGAGTGAAGCTGTAGGAAAAGTTTATTAATTTGAAGAAGAGATGCATTTGAAAGGGAGAAATTAGGATACTGCCAATATTTTTGTTTGATTGACAGTTTGGGTGAAGAACTTTGCAATTTTCTAAACAATATTTCACTGATTACTTCCTCCCAAATGTTTTAAAGATTCTTCTTTAAAGAATTACTCTAAATTTGTATTTTAGCATTATAATTTTGAATATGAAAGGGCTAAGGAGCAATGTGGGATAGTAGCAGAGCTTGGAGCTAGAAGGATTATCATCAAAACAAATACAAAGTATACAGAAAAACAAAAGTAATATTTCAGGCAAGTCAGAGCTGGAGATGGGGATGGGATTCAACATGGAAAACCTGGAGTAGAAGCACTAGATGAGAACAGAGCTGCAGAAGCAAAGAGATGCTCATGCACAAGACCCTGGGCTCTGCTTCCCAGACACCCAAACAGCCTAAAATACAAACACAAGCTCACTCATTCATCATGCATTTCTTGAGCCTTTACCAAAGGTAAAACTCAGACAAACACTGATACCACTAATTGATAATCTGAATTTCAACCATCAAGGACACTAGATCCACAGTATGGAAAGTGTAAATATTTTTATTTCCTCAGTTGGAGGAATGAAATGAAAGTTGTATCCATGTAGTGTGAAGAGAGAGCTTGGGCTGAGACCAGAGTGTTTGTTTCTCTGTACTACATATCCCTAGACCTATGCCTGGAAGCTTCTAGCCTTCATGAAATCTAATCTTCTAAAGTAATATAATCTGGCTTCTCTTGACTTCTGATAGAATTGCTCTGATTGGCCTCATACTAAGTTGGGTAATATATTCTAAACATCTGGCTCCTTCTAAATCTTTCACTTGTTTGTTCTGTGTCTAGCTTGTTCTCTCTGCAACCTAACTTTATAAAACTGTTTAAGTAAAATTCACCCAGACACACAAACACACAGACACACCCACCCACACATGCATACACACCTTTCTATGTACTGCTATTAAAGTAGCCTCTTCCTGTGCTGTTCTCATGATAGTTGGGAGGATTCTATCTCTGACTTGTTATGTCAAATCTTTCTCTGGTTTGGCACTTTGTCTGCCCCTCAATTAAACATCACTTTCAGACATGTCTACTTCCTTCTATAAAAAAATCTTACATTCATTGTTAGGGGTTAATGATGTATATGAAGGATGTGTCTGTATTTCAGCCAGATCATACTGCAATCCAGACTGTGCCTGAATCCTAGGCACTTAGAAATCCTAATCACTTAGAAAGTCTTTGGGATATGATTCCTCTGCTAGAGCAGCCATGTTGCTAGATTAAAATTTCTCTATAGGAATTCATGTGACATACCGGCATGGAAAAAACTAAAATAATTAGACAATTAAATAAAGGAATAAATATAAGGAGATAAAGCAATAGTAAAAGAAAGTAAAAGACAATATATGACATGCATTTAGAATGGTCCCAACTTATACATACCAAGAAGAGTACAAGAGGTCTAAGATCAGAGAATAGAGTCAAGGTTTTAAGCAAAAACTAAAATTTCCAGGAATACCTGTATCTACTTTCTGGCTTCACCACTGTTCTTTCACTACTGTTCTGCTCCAGTGAGATCCAAAGGGTGATAGATGTATTCTGCAGCCACTAAATTGGCTAGTTTCTCCATGGAATTATAACTAAAAAGATACCATGTTCATGAAGAAAAAATTGTAAACATATACATTATTTAGAACTTATGGCAAGCTAAATCAAAGTTTAATATGGAAACTAATCCCCTAAGCATTTTAATAAACTAAGAAGTTTATTAAAATCTTGTACTATGTATTTTTCAGACCTTAAGAAAAACATCTTTGTGATCAGGATAATAATTTTGGAAACATTAGAAGTACCTTGTATCAAAATAAATCCTTGCATTGAATAAAAATGGGGGGAATTTCTTTATATTAAGTGAAATTGTTTAAGTGATCATTTTAGGAAATGTAGATATGCATGTTCTTACATATGTATTTTCATACCTTCAGGTATGCATACGGGTATGAATACATGTGCATATATATATGTATTAAATTTAAATGTGTCCTTCTGTGTCACCTCTTGCAACGAGAAGAGAGTTTTGTGATAGAGTAGACACAGTTTTATGGTTTGCTGACTTACTTCACAAACATAAAATTGGAAGAAAAGTGTTGATATTTAATGTTACTGTTACATTTGTTAATCTCTGGTCTGGACCAGAATAGCAAACATTAAGAAAGTTTTTGAGGGAATAGAGAGATGGCTTGTTGGTTAAGAGTACTGATAGGTTTTTCAGAGGACCCAGGTTCAATTCTTAGCAGCCACATACTGCTATCTATAAAGCCAGTTCCAGAGGCCTCAACACCCTCAAACAGACATGGATGCAGGCAAAATACCAAAAAACCATGAAATTCAAAAGGAAAGTAAAAGGAAAGGAAAGAAAAAGAATGAAAGCTTTGGCTATTCTTTCCATTAGTTAAAAGCAGAAAAAAATGAGAGATAATTTTTGTCATCATTTGTAATAAAATCCAAGTTCACAAATCATTTAATATCTGTGAAAAATAGATATGTATTCACAATTCTAGCTATATGTAAAGTAATAATAGAAAACAAGGTTTTATCAGGCATAATTATTTCTATGTATTGTTTTCCAGACTGAAAGAAAAATCTACATTGCCAGAACCAACCTGACACAGTACTAAATGTTAACTCAAGTATACTGTGAAACACTTCTCTAGTAGTTAATTCATACCTGTTGTTCAAATCAGAGATAGATATTAATTAAAATATAACAACTAAAGGATTATCCCTTGGTTTCAACTTCAATCTAATTAATATCTCCCCTTTTAAGGAAAATTTTTTTGTCTTACTTGGTCATTAAAAAAAACTCTATGTCAAGCAATGTTGGGTTTGGTTGGGGATTTTGATTTTAGACCTGTTCATAGTTTCGCTATTGCTCAATAAGAGAGTTTTCTAACCATGATTTTAGAATTTTTCAACTTCCATTTTTAAAAGAATAACTGCAAGTTTTTTAGACTTATGGATAGATTCCAGAGACATGAATGTTGTACTCTAATAGGTACAACATGGTGGACAATTAAAATTGTTCAAATAGAATCTGCCAGAGATGCTGACAAACTATGGCCAAGGGAAGAGGCCCGGGCACAGCGTAATGAGTGCAGGAAACCAAGTATCATTGGCATGCAGGACCTGTTCCTCTAAGGGGAAGAGCATCAGATCAGAGCCACACAGCACTGGAGAATTATTTGCATCCCTGTCTAGCTATTGGCCAACACCATTAAAGGGGAAAAGGAACAGTTGGCATTATAACAGAATTTGGGTTACTAATAAACAACAACAGCAACAATGCAAGCACAGAGTATTTCTAAAAGATATTTTATTGTTTCTTTCTCTACCCAACCACAAGAGAAAAATGGGTAAAATATAAAACAGCGTTAAAATGCTGTTAATTTGTAGATTTTCCCATCTAGAAGGGGGAAAAAGATTAGACCATTTTACTCATGTTTGGTTTTGTTTTTCCTTTTCATTAAATGGATGTAAAATATAATGTTGAACTAGAACCCAGAGACCAAATGATCTACATATATGTCTCCAATTCTTACAGTTTATGATCCTCTGTTACTTTCTGATAAAAATAAACATGGAATTTTCAATATACACAAATGGTGAACAATTTAACTGCCAAATACTACTCACAATATATGGGAATTATGTTTAAATGTTGAAATATTTTACATTATAATACTAACCATAGCTTCTATGAGAAACAGAGACATGCATATTAAAAACATATCTTCAAGTACATCACACATATACACAGGAGGAAGGGGGCAACTCACAAAACTTAAAACTTGAGCTTTCAGTGAATATCTTTTTCTTATTTTTTGTTTTTCAATGATAGAAGTAAATGGAAGTGAAGACAGTGGGTGATTTATTGATTCATCCATGGAAATGTTAAATATATTTCTTTCAAAGCCCTGCATATAAAAGTAAAATCTTAAGGAAAAGGCCTAAATCCTGACCTTTCGATATACTTGTGACTATATGAATATTTCATTCCCTTTTCCTTTTCTTAGTGTTCCAAACTAACATCAAGTCTTTTCTATTGATACCTAAACCAGCTTTCTCATGCAGCATTCTGAAGATCTATCTTTCATTATATATTACCTGATTTTATCTATTCTCTAGGGTTTTCTTTAGTTTATTCTTTAATATGTAACAGTATAATTCACCATGTAGATAATCAATATATTAATGTATTAGTAACATTTTCTTAGTATTACTATTATTCGGTATTTTAAAATATTTGCAATCCTACCAGCAGTGAAGGAGTGTTCCTCTTTCTCCACATCCTTGCCAACACCTGCTGTATCCTGAGTTTTTAATTTTAGCCATTCTTACTGGTGTGAGGTGAAATCTCAGGGTTGTTTTGATTTGCATTTCCCTAATGACTAATGATGTTGAACATTTCTTAAGGTGCTCTCAGCCATTCGAAATACTTCAGGTGAAAATTCTTTGTTTAGCTCTGTACCCCATTTTTAATAGGGTTATTGGGTTCTCTGGGGCCTAACTTCTTGAGTTCTTTGTACATATTGGATATTAGCCCTCTGTCGAATGCAGGGTTGGTGAAGATCTTTTCCCAATTTGTTGGTTGTCATTTTATCTGATTAACAGTGTCCTTTGCCTTACAGAAACTTTGTAATTTTATGATGTCCCATTTGTCAATTCTTGATCTGAGAGCATAAGCTATTGGTATTCTGTTCAAGTAATTTTCCCCTGTGCCCCTGTGTTCAATGCTCTTCCCCAATTTCTTTTCTACTAGTTTCAGTGTGTCTGGTTTTATTTGGAGTTCCTTGATCCATTTGGAGTTGAGCTTAGTACAAGGAGATAAGAATGGATTGATTTGCATTCTTCTGCATGCTGACCTCCAGTTGAACCAGCACTATTTGTTGAAAATGGTGCTATCTTTTTCCATTGGCTGGGATTGCAAGCTGGTACAACCACTCTGGAAATCAATTTGGTGGTTCCTCAGAAAACTGGTCATGACACTTCTGTAGGACCCTGCTATACCACTCCTTGGCATACAATAAGGGCATATGCTCCACTATGTTCATAGCAGCCTTATTTATAATAGACAGAAGCTGGAAAGAACCCAGATGTCCCTCAATGGAGGAATGGATACATAAAATGTGGTATATTTACACAATGGAATACTACTCAGCAATTAAAAACTATGAATTCATTAAATTCTTAGGCAAATATTTGGAACTGGGAAATAGTTAGGTAACCCATTCACATAAGAACACACATGGAATGCAGTCACTAATAAGTGGATATTAGCCCAGAAGCTCTGAATAACCAAGACACAATTCACATATCAAATCATTCCCAAGAAGGAGGAAGGAGAGGTCCCTTGTCCTGGAAAGGCTAGATGCAGCAGTGTAGGGGATTACCAGGACAGAGAATTGGGAGGGGGTTGATTGGAGAAAGGGCAGAGGGAAGAGTGCTTATGGGACTTAGGGAGAGGGGGGTACCAGGAAAGGGGAAATCATTTGGAATGTAAACAAAAGTACAGAAAAAAATCTTGATGGGTAGGCAGAGGAAGGGTTTGTTTCTAGGTAGAAGAGAGAGAGAGAGAGAGAGAGAGAGAGAGAGAGAGAGAGAGAGAGAGAGAGAGAGAGAGAGAGAGAGAGAGAGAGAATTTAAATAGTAATAGTTTAAAGAATAAATAGTACTTAATTACTTAATTAAAAACCAAATTCATACAAAGTTTGCCAAAGTAACAAAAAAGCAAAAAGCGAATCATGGAGGTAGATACAGAAACTTTGGAAAAGATGGAGGAAGGAAAAAAATATTTGCTTGACTCTAATTTATATATGTATGTATTATTTACTGGTTTTAGGTATTTGTATATCCTTTAAAATCATTTCTATTAATTAACCAGCTGTATGAAGGATATGCTTAAGCAATGTAATTTAATTAGCTAACAAGATCAGTGAAGTGGTAAATTAGCCTGCCTTAGATGAAATATTTGACATGTATCCTCAAAAGACTAAAAGTTATTCCTTAAAAGGCACATCAGCATAGCAGAGCCTTGTGGAGTAGAATATGAAAGCTTGAAAGTCCTTGCTATGAATAAAGTCAAGGTTGTCATTCACTGGCTGCACGTAGCTCTCAGGCTTGAAAATATTACCAGACCAAACTGGTGCTATTTCACTCTGCTACAGATTGACATAAACTGTTGTTACTCAAGGTTTCGAGTTACTTCAGAAAAACATCCAGAGGTTTTCTTATTTTTGTTTTTAATTAACATATTTTTTTCTAGAAGGCTAAATGTGCTTAGTAATTTAACTCAAAAAGAAAAGTCCCACTCATACCATTCATGTGAGCCTAAAGATGTCACAGGCCAGATCCAAAGTGAGGGAGACAGGGCCACACACTGGCCAGGAGGAACTGTGAACACTTATAGGGAGGGAAAGAAGTTGTTATAGACTAGAACACAGCTCTTTTATAACCATATTCCTGAACAGAATAAGAAAACTTAATATCTTAGATATGAAGATGTTTTGATAGTCTTTCACATATTTTAATTAAAGTATATAGCATGTCCTCCCTTCCTGTTCCTCCCTCTAATACTCCCCTTTGTGCCTTCCCTCCAATCTTTCTCATTGCCCCATTTCTCAAATTGATGGCCTGTTTTTCTTTATTATCACAACACACACAGACACACACACACACACACTCACACTCACACAATTCTCATCTATCATACATATATATGATATATATGTGATATACATGTATGTGTGTGTGTGTATACTGTTGAGTCTCTTTTGGCTGTTCATGTATGAATGCAATTTCAGTGTAAACTACTTTGTATTTAAAAACCAGTGAGGGGTGTCATTCCTGGAATGGTGAATTCTCCTCTCTCAGAGTCATTAGGTGCATGTATTTCTTTACCTGGGGATAAGACCTTCAGATTTTAACCACTCTACATTAGCCTACCTACTGATATTTTCTTTGTTCAGTTTGTGTTTAAGCAGCCATTTCTATGATATGCCTTCTCAGAGAGACATCGTGGTCCTCTGGAGCTTACAATCATTCCGTTGCTTCTTTTTGGATGTCCCCTGAGCCTTATTAGGCTCAGGATCTTTTTTGAAGTTGTATCTGATGTGGCTGGACTCCCTACTATGCCTTGCTCTCCTCATTATGTTCAATGTGGTTTTCTGTATGCTCTTCACTTGCTCTAAAGAGATCCTTCTTTGGTGAAGTGTGAGACCTACAATTATCTGTGGATATAAGAATAAGTTTTAGAATGTATTTGTAATTACCCAGGCTTTAATAAGTACCAGTAACACGTTTCCTTCCAAGATCCATGATGTTAATAACCCTGGATATTTAGTTAAAGATTTAGTAGCAACCTTTCCTTCCTGCAAGTGAACCTTTGATTAAGTTAGAGCTATTGGCTACTGCTGTGATGTGAGTTCCATTAATTTACATTTGGGGATATCTTGCCATGGTGGTCAGCGTTCCCGTCTTAGAAGGTAAGCACTAATGATTGCTTATTCCTTGGTAGCTTTCATACTACCTTCGGTTACTATGAAAACTAGACCTCAGGCAGAAGACTTTCAGGTTAAATCAAATCCAAACATAGTGTCTTAAGTGGTGTGATGTTTTCAGCAATAGGGACTTACCTTCGACCTCTGAGAAGAAACCAAGGGCAACATATTACAAAATATTATGTTGTAGTCACTTGGACTAACATAGATTTCTCATGCCTGGTTCCAATTACTGGGGTGGTTTAGGTCCTGGAACCTGACTACTGGTAGTGAGGTAGTGAAAAATGCACAGACACCTGTACAGTAAAACTGAGATAAGGTGAAAGTTTTATACTTTCAAAATCTATATCCTCAGCATGTTTTTAGGTACAAATGAAGTTTACTGGTTCAAGTAGGACATCTTTGTAGTCACATGCTATAAACATATAGGAGGAGGATGGTCTGGTTACTAGTCTTTGCACACACTGGTTACTCATTCATAAACACTCATACTGGAGCCCCAAAAGAAAGTATTGCCACCCCTCCCAAGAGTGCTCCATATCTACAATGGCTTTGCCAATATCCAATATCCAATGGGTCAAATGTCTCTAAGTTCTCAAAATGGTAATGCCCATGTCAATAATACTCAGGGATTCATTCATTTAGGGCTCCTCCTACTCTCTGCTGGTACTGAGAATCTTGTTAGCTAGCCTATAGCTCTTGTAGCTTACATGCAAAATGGAATAAATTCATAAAAATATATTATTAGACATATACACAAAATGTTTTAGGTTAATATAAAATATTTTAATTACATAAGATCATATTTTTAATTTCTTAATTTTTAATCCAACAGTTACCAAATTCATGAAATGTAAATAGTGAATCAAAATGGGCATGACTTTGTAGACATTTAAACTTACTGTCCTGAGCAATCTTAAAATTCATTGAAATTCTGTACATGCTCCCTCTGGGTCCAGAACTCTCTCCCCCTTAATCCCTCTACCTCCATCCCACCTTCCTTTTCTGTTTCCCATCCCCTTTGTCTCAGTCAGTTCTCCTCTCTCCTCTCTATTAAAATTTTCCCACAAGTCACTGAAGCTCTAAGACTCTGAGGTCATTTTTAAACACCCTAACAATGCAAGTCATTATTGCCCTTGTTCACTCCCACTATGTTGAAAGTTCAAGTATGCTAGGCAGCAGAGGATCATGTGGGAGTAGAGGGATGACACAGGTCAGCTCTGAAACAATGAAGAGGACATAACAAACACAACAGCCTTCAGAAACAAAACATGATTACAAATTTAAAGGTGATTCAAGGGCTGTAGAAGCACACTGGGGAAGGATCTGAAATTTGGGATATTTAATTGTACTGTATGCTTATAGTTCAGGTAAAGCTTCATTCTTTACATATTACATTTTTGTTTTACACTATGTAAAAGAACTTTTTAAAAATGCCTGAAATATTTAGGGCTCAAGTGTTTTTAATATCTCTCAAGCAGAAAAGTAAAAGAATTAGAATTTATTGATACAATATTTTGAGGGTTGAAAAATGAGCATTATTGAGAAAGAGAAGCAGAGATAAATTATCGTTAATTACTAATGATGCTCTGAAACAGGTTGTGCTATAATTTATAATGTCCTTCATAGGCACATGGGCTAAGTGTCTCGAGCTTAGCTCCCACTATGACATACTGTGTAGGACAGGCCAAAGGCAATTTGTTTGTTGACCCTGGACAGAAACCACTGGCACTGTGACCCACAATAAAACTGGGGGTCTTTTGAGGCAATTATCTCAGTTTTCTTCTCACATTGACAGAAAGCTTATTAACAAAAGCAGACAAGTACATCTAGTAAAGTCCAATATGCATAAATATCAGGATGTAAGGCTTTTTATATATTTCACCTTCAATTTAGCCTTTAATTCATTTGCAAAGCTCAAACCATGATTTCTTCTAAGTTATCAGAACCACATCATTATAAAAGAGATTTGGCTTGTTTACTCAGAAATAAACTCGACATAAAAAAAAATCCAAATGTTTAGGCTAATTCAGTTGAGAAAACATAAAAATGAGCCAAATTTTTAGTACTCTGCCATCATATCTGCAGAAACACACATTTGAATTAATTTTAAGCTCATTTTAAAGGAAAGCATATTTTGTATGAACTTCAAAGGCACTGTGTCTTGCTGAAGTTTTTCTGGTTAAATACTATTATGCAAAGTAAATAAATTTTGTGTTGCTTATTCAAAATTGCTTTTGCTGACTTTTAAAGTTGTTTACATTCAAGGAGATAGACAGATTGCTCACCAGTTAAGAGTAGTGGTGTATTTCATAAGACCTGGGCTCAATTCCCAAAATCCACAGAGTAGCTTACCACCATCTGCAACTTCAGTTCCAGGGGATCCTATACCCTTCTTGTCCTCCAGGGACATTTCACACACATGATGCACAGACATACATGCAGAAAAATACTTATATAAAAAATAAAATATTTTTAACTTTTGCATTGTGTCTGTTCCTATTGATGAAGAGTTAAGGGTAAATATTAGATATTGATAGCTTAATGTTAAAAATTATTACTCAATTTGTATATGGAAGTAGTATTCAATACAATAAACTGTTATTTGTAGTTGTTTTACATACTGCAATAAATTTACATTAATTCTAGACAGCTATATGCTAATTATATAAAGCAAAGAGCTAATAAGAATCAGGTGCTTAATTAAAGTAAGGAAAAGCTGTTATTTTATTTAAATATTTTTAGAGATATAAAAGACTGGGCTTTTCTGTACTAACATGGTTTTTATAAGTAGAATTGCTTGTCATTAGTTTTGCAAGATGTTCAATTATTCCCATTAATATTCATGTGATCATATGCAAAAATCATAACATTCTGAATTCTTTATAAAACTAAAAACACATACTTTTGTGAAATATAAACAAAACAACAAGTCAAATAATGTATAGTACCATAAAATTTGATTCTAAGAGGACATGAGAACATAATAAACATTAGAGAGGTTTAACTGGGTCAAAAGTGAGAACTAATTCAAAATTACAGAAATACATTTTTCAATGGAACAGTACAATTTTTTTAATTTTTTAATTTTTTTATTTCCTATATTCTTTGTTTACATTCTAAATGCTTTCCCCTTTCCAGGTTCCCCCTTTCCCATCGGTCTCATAAGCCCTCTTCCCTCTCCTCATTTCCTAATCACCCTCCTCCCATTTCTCTGTCCTGGTATTCCCCTACAATGCTGGATCAAGTCTTTTCAGAACCAGGGCCCTCTCCTTCCCTCTTCTTCGGTATCATTTGATTTGCTAATTGTGTCTTGAGAATTCAAGCTTCTGGGCTAATTGATATCCAATTATTAGTGATTGCATTCTATGTGTATTCTTTTGTGATTGGGTTACCTCACTTAGGATGATATTTTCCAGTTCCAACCATTTGCCTAAGAATTTCATGAATTCATTGTTTTTAATTGCTGAATAGTATTTAAGGTCTCTGAAGAAGGAAATCGAAGAAGACCTCAGAAAATGGAAAAATCTGCCATGCTCATGGATTGGCAGGATTAATATAGTTAAAATGGCCATCTTGTCAAAAGCAATCTACAGATTTAATGCAATCCCCATCAAAATCCCAACTCAGTTCTTCATAGCATTAGAAAGAGCAATTCTCAAATTCATCTAGAATAACAAAAAAGCCAGGATAGCTAAAACTATTCTCAACAGTGAAAGAACTTCTGGTGCAATCAGTATCCCAGATCTCAAACATTACTACAGAGCAATAGTGTTAAAAAAAACTACATGGTATTCGTACAATGCCAGGCAAGTGGATCAATGGAATAGGATTGAAGACCCAGAAATAAACCCACACACCTATGGTCACTTGATCTTCAACAAAGGAGCAGAAAACACCCAGTGGAAAAAAGTATTTTCAACAAATGGTGCTGGTTCAACTGGAGATCAGCATGCAGAAGAATGTGAATTATTATCTCCTTGTACTAAGCTCAGCTCCAAGTGGATCAAGGACCTCCACATAAAACCTAACACACTGAAACTAATAGAAAAGAAACTGGGGAAGACTCTGGAGGACATGGGCACAGGGGGAAAGTTCTTGAACAGAACACCAATAGCTTATGTTCTAAGATCAAGAATTGACAAATGGGACCTCATAAAATTGCAAAGTTTCTATAAGGCAAAGGACACTGTAAAAAAGACAAAAAGGGCAACACACAAGTTGGGAAAATATCTTTACCAACCCTAAATCCAACAGAGGGCTAATATCCAATATATACAAAGAACTCAATCAGAGCCCAGAGAACCAAAAAACCTTATTAAAAAATGGGGGTACAGAGGAACCGCCAGACTGATTTCCAGAGTGGTTGTACCAATTTGGTGGTTCCTCCAAAAACTGGGCACCTCACTTCCAGAAGATCCTGCTATACCACTCCTGAGCATATACCCAAAAGATTCCCCAGCATGTAATAAGGATACATGTTACACTATGTTCATAGCAGCCCTATTTATAATTACCAGAAGTTGGAAAGAACCCAGATATCCCTCAATAGAAGAGTGGATGCAAAAAATGTGGTATATATACACAATGGAGTACTATTCAGCCATTAGAAACAATGTATTCATGAAATTCTTAGGCAAATGGATGGAGCTGGAGAACATCATACTAAGTGAGGTAACCCAGACTCAAAAGATGAATCATGGTATGCACTCACTAATAAGTGGATATTAACCTAGAAAACTGGAATACCCAAAACATAATCCACACATCAAATGAGGTACAAGAAGAACAGAGGAGTGGCCCCTTGTTCTGGAAAGACTCAGTGAAGCAGTATAGAGCAAAATCAGAACAGGGAAGTGGGAAGCGTTGGGTGGGAAAACAGGGGGAGGGAAGGGGACTGATGGGACTTTCAGGGAGTGGATGTCCAGAAAAGGGGAAATCATTTGAAATGTAAATAAATATATCAATAAATAAAAAAATGGGGGTACAGATCTAAACAAAGAATTTTAAGCTGAAGAACTTCAGATGGCTGAGAAGCACCTTAAGAAATGTTCAACATCATTAATCATTAGGGAAATGAAAATCAAAACAACCCAGAGATTTCACCTCACACCAGTCAGAATGGTTAAGGTTAAAAACTCAGGAGACAGCAGGTGTTGGCGAGGATGTGGAGAAAGAGGAACACTACTCCACTGAGGTGGGATTGCAAGATGGTACAACCACCTGGGAAATCAGTCTGGCGCTTCCTCAGAAAACTGGACATGACACTTCAGGAGGAACCTGCTATAGCTCTCCTGGGCATATATCCAGAGGATTCCCTAGCATGCAATAAAGACACATGCTCCACTATGTTTATAGCAACCTTATTTATAATAGCCAGAAGCTGGAAATAACCCAGATGTCCCTCAATGGAGGATTGGATACAGAAAATGTGGTATATTAGTACAAAAATTTTAAGATGTATTTTTATCGTGTGTGTATGTGTGTGTGTGTGTGTGTGTGTGTGTGTGTGTGTGTGTGCATGTGGTATTTGTGCAAGTCTGTGAAAACATACTATCCATGTCCAAAGAGTCCAAAAAAGATGACCAAATTTCCTGAAGATGGGGTGATACATAACTGAGCTGCCAGATCTGTATGTTGGATACCATTCTAGGGTTCTCTAGAGAAGCAGGAAATATTCTTCGCTGCTGAGGCATCTCTCAGCCCTCTTTTTGTCATGTACAAAACCCATTGTGCTGGTGATGCTAGCAAGACAGCAAAGGGTGTGATATCAGGGAACATAAGTTCAGAAAACTTCAACTATCATTGAGTTCCTTTGACATCCTTAAACATTCATAGTTAACAGCTCAATGAAATGTGTTTGAAATGTAATAAGCTTAACTTATCTCTTGCTCTATGTGATATGTTACTGAAAACAATGATTATTATGCAATGAAATTTGAATTGCTAGTTTTCTGTATTACAAAAATATGGTTCAATATTCAAGCAATACACTTGATTTGTTATGCAAATCCTTGCATTGCCTTTTGATTAAAATTAATTCTGAGTCCACTAACACTGTAATAACATTTAATGTCAATCATTTAAAAATTGTTCTGTGTCATAAGGGAGAAAAGCTATTATCAAGCCTAAGAATTAGTAAAAGTGTCAGGCAAGTAAATAACCTGTCATATTGCTGTTAATACTGATTAATCTCCAAAGCGCCATTCCTTTCAAAAGTAAAAAAGGAATGGAAGACCCACCAAGCCCAACAAACCCCCAGAGAGTTTTAGGAGCTGCTGGCTCTTAGCTGGATCTCACTGACACCATCCTGTGAATTAGCTTAAATCACTATTTGCATTATGAATCTTTATTTCACAGAATTCTACCAGTATAGAATGCCAACTAACCATAGAAATTAGAAAATGGCATAGGTCATCAAGTATAAAATGATAGAAAAAACAGAGAGGTCAAGAAGAGAGTAAGAGAAAGGGAGAAGGGAAGAAGGGGGCATAAGAATGAAAAAAGGAAGAAAGAAGAAAGAAAGGTAAACTGAAAGAAAAATGGAAATACAGAAAATGGAAGAAAGGCAGAGAGAGTAGAGAAAGGAAGGAAGAGGGGATGGAGAAAGAAAATAAATAAAAAGAAAGGAGAAAGGAAGGAAGAGGAGAGGGAGAAAGAAAGTAAATAAATCCTGCAGGATGTGGAATCTGTGTATCCAGAACTCAGGAGGAAGAGGCAGGACTTTGAGGTAAGCTAGCACTATGAAAATCCAGTTTCAGAAATCCAAGAGCTTGGACCCTTGATTCAGCCACAAAGAGATTTTCTATCTTGTACAAAGTTCTGACATTAAGCCCCAGCCACACAAAAAGGAAAAGGAATTTTCCTATTCATTGAGAAGATAGCCTATTATTAGGGATAAAGATGAGAGACTTTGCAACACTTAGACTTAAATGGAATCTCCATCAAATCCCTTCCCGCAGAGCTCATGGAACTCTGCAGATGAGTGGGAAAGATTAGAAGACCAATGGGGATGAAGAACATCAAGGAAATAAGACCTGAAAACCTAACGCACATGTGAACTCACAGTTGGCAGCATGGACAAGGCCTGCACAGATCTAAGCCAGGTGGGATCCCAGGGCTGAGCACGGAAGGGGACACAAGCCCCATCCCCACCCAGAAGCTATCTCCAATTAATAATTGCTGCAAAGGAAACATTAGTTTTCTTCAGTGGAGTCTTAAAAGAGTATAAAAACAGTATTTAATGTCAGGCCACCTGGCCAACAGTGGATAGCCAGCACAAAATAAACTCAGTTGTATTTGTGAAGAATATTTTATTTTTGTGTCTTGCAGATATTTTGGTTATATTTTATGGTACTCATTTTATTTCTATGGATTTTCGATCTGTGTGAATGTGTTTGTCTCAGTGTCTGTATGTGATTCTTGCATATTTTGGCTATTTTTTTCATTATGTCCTATTCTGATTTTTCAGTTTTACTCTATAGTACTTTATTGCTATTATTTTTAAATGTTTAGATATTCTAACTAGAGAAGAAATGAAAGAATATAGATTTGAGTGAGTGGAGAAGTAGGGGAGGGTCAAGAGAAATTGGAGAAGAGGGAACTGTAATAAGAATGAATTTGTGAAAAACATCAATTTTCAATAAAAATAAAGTGATAAGTAGAGAAAAACCTAATAAATAAATAAAATGTAAATAAACTGACAATTTATTTTAAAAAAAGTAAATGATCAGAAGCTTATGCTTTAGAACATTACTTATTCCTCTCCACAAGTAAAATCTCACACAAACTTTCTTTCTGTCTTATGTGGTGGTACCTCCCAGACATTGTTAAATGAAGGGGTAGCACTCTTGACATGTATTTTCAGGATGATGGCAGCAAAATAAAAAATGATATTTGGTCAGAAGATCCATAATCATGAAAAAGTTTCTCCTTAAAGATTGTGAAAGCCAATCATTCATATGTTTTGTGTAAAGTTGGGTGTTGTGATATAAGAATAATATTTTACTCCAAACATTGGAAATGTTTTGAGAAATGCATGACAAAATAATTTGCAGAGGGTAAGAATTGTTCTCACTTTACATGTGAGAAGAGAGAATGTGGGACTATTGGTTTGGTAAATTCTTCAGAAATGAGGAAAACAAAAAAGTATCTTTTGTAATGGCAATCACTCCAGGTATTTTTTTTTCATTCTTTTTTTTTATTCGATATAATTTATTTACATTTCAAATGATTTCCCCTTTTCTAGCCCCCCCCCACTCCCCGAAAGTCCCGTAAGCCCCCTTCTCTTCCCCTGTCCTCCCTCCCACCCCTTCCCAATTCCCCGTTCTGGTTTTGCCAAATACTGTTTCACTGAGTCTTTCCAGAACCAGGGACCACTCCTGCTTACTTCTTGTATCTCATTTGATGTGTGGATTATGTTTTGGGTATTCCAGTTTTCTAGGTTAATAACCACTTATTAGTGAGTGCATACCATGATTCACCTTTTGAGTCTGGGTTACCTCACTTAGTATGATGTTCTCTAGCTCCATCCATTTGCCTAAGAATTTCATGAATTCATTGTTTCTAATGGCTGAATAGTACTCCATTGTGTAGATATACCACATTTTTTGTATCCACTCTTCTGTTGAGGGATACCTGGGTTCTTTCCAGCATCTGGCAATTATAAATAGGGCTGCTATGAACATAGTAGAGCATGTATCCTTATTACATGGTGGGGAATCCTCTGGGTATATGCCCAGGAGTGGTATAGCAGGATCTTCTGGAAGTGAGGTGCCCAGTTTTCGGAGGAACCGCCAGACTGCTTTCCAGAGTGGTTGTACCAATTTGCAACCCCACCAGCAGTGGAGGAGTGTTCCTCTTTCTCCGCACCCTCTCCAACACCTGCTGTCTCCTGAATTTTTAATCTTAGCCATTCTGACTGGTGTAAGATGAAATCTTAGGGTTGTTTTGATTTGCATTTCCCTAATGACTAATGAAGTTGAGCATTTTTAAGATGCTTCTCCGCCATCCGAAGTTCTTCAGGTGAGAATTCTTTGTTTAACTCTGTACCCCATTTTTTAATAGGGTTGTTCGGTTTTCTGGAGTCTAACTTCTTGAGTTCTTTATATATATTGGATATTAGCCCTCTATCTGATGTAGGATTGGTGAAGATCTTTTCCCAATTTGTTGGTTGCCGATCTGTCCTCTTGATGGTGTCCTTTGCCTTACAGAAACTCTGTAACCTTATGAGGTCCCATTTGTCAATTCTTGCTCTTAGAGCATACGCTATTGGTGTTCTGTTCAGAAACTTTCTCCCTGTACCGATGTCCTCAAGGGTCTTCCCCAGTTTCTTTTCTATTAGCTTCAGAGTGTCTGGCTTTATGTGGAGGTCCTTGATCCATTTGGAGTTGAGCTTAGTACAAGGAGACAAGGATGGATCAATTCGCATTCTTCTGCATGCTGACCTCCAGTTGAACCAGCACCATTTGTTGAAAAGGCTATCTTTTTTCCATTGGATGTTTTCAGCCTCTTTGTCGAGGATCAAGTGGCCATAGGTGTGTGGGTTCATTTCTGGATCTTCAATCCTGTTCCATTGATCCTCCTGCCTGTCACTGTACCAATACCATGCAGTTTTTAACACTATTGCTCTGTAGTATTGCTTGAGGTCAGGGATACTGATTCCCCCAGATTTCCTTTTGTTGCTGAGAATAGTTTTAGCTATCCTGGGTTTTTTGTTGTTCCAGATGAATTTGATAATTGCTCTTTCTAACACTGTGAAGAATTGAGTTGGGATTTTGATGGGTATTGCATTGAATCTGTATAGTGCTTTAGGCAAAATGGCCATTTTAACTATATTGATTCTACCGATCCATGAGCATGGGAGGTTTTCCCATTTTTTGAGGTCTTCTTCCATTTCCTTCTTCAGAGTCTTGAAGTTCTTGTCATACAGATCTTTCGCATGTTTGGTAAGAGTCACCCCAAGATACTTTATACTGTTTGTGGCTATTGTGAAGGGGGTCATTTCCCTAATTTCTTTCTCAGCCTGCTTATCCTTTGAGTATAGGAAGGCCTATAGAACATTCTATCCTAAAACAAAAGAATATACCTTTTTTTCAGCACCTCATGGTACCTTCTCCAAAATCGACCATATAATTGGTCACAAGACAGACCTCAACAAATATAAGAAGATAGAACTAATCCCATGCCTCCTATCTGATCACTATGGAATAAAAGTGGTCTTCAATAGCAACAGAAACAACAGAAAACCCACATACACGTGGAAATTGAACAATACTCTACTCAATGATACCTTGGTCAAGTAAGAAATAAAGAAAGAAATTAAAGACTTTTTAGAACACAATGAAAATGAAAACACAACATACCCAAATCTATGGGACACAATGAAAGCAGTGCTAAGAGGAAAACTCATAGCCCTGAGTGCCTCCAAAAAGAAAATGGAGAGAGCATACATTACCAACTTAATGACACACCTGAAAGCCCTAGAACAAAAAGAAGCTATTTCGCCCAGGAGGAGTAGAAGGCAGGAAATCATCAAACTCAGGGCCGAAATCAATCAAGTAGAAACAAAGAGAACCATACAAAAAATCAACAAAACCAGGAGCTGGTTCTTTGAGAAAATCAACAAGATAGATAAACCCTTAGCCAGACTGACCAAAGGGCACAGAGAAAGTATCCAAATTAACAAACTTAGAAATGAAAAGGGAGACATAACAACGGAAACTGAGGAAATCCAAAAAATCATCAGATCCTACTACAAGAGCCTGTACTCAACACAACTGGAGAATCTGGAGGAAATGGACAATTTCCTTGACAGATACCAAATACCAAAATTAAATCAGGACCAACTAGACCATCTGAACAGTCCCATAAAGCCTAAAGAAATAGAAGGAGTCATAGAAAGTCTTCCAACCAAAAAAAGTACAGGACCAGATGGTTTCAGTGCAGAATTCTACCAGACCTTCAAAGAAGAGTTAACACCAATACTCTTCAAACTATTCCACAAAATAGAAACAGAAGGAACACTACCCAATTCCTTCTACGAAGCCACAATTACGCTGATACCAAAGCCACACAAAGATCCAACAAAGAAAGAGAACTTCAGACCAATTTCCCTTATGAACATCGATGCAAAAATACTCAATAAAATTCTTGCCAACCGAATCCAAGAACACATCAAAACGATCATCCACCATGATCAAGTAGGCTTTATCCCGGGAATGCAGGGTTGGTTCAATATACGGAAATCCATCAATACAATCCACTACATAAACAAACTCAAAGAACAAAACCACATGGTCATTTCATTGGATGCTGAGAAAGCATTTGACAAAATTCAGCATCCTTTCATGCTTAAAGTCTTGGAGAGAACAGGAATTCAAGGCCCATACCTAAACATAGTAAAAGCAATATACAGCAAACCGGTAGCCAGCATCAAACTAAACGGAGAGAAACTTGAAGCAATCCCACTGAAATCAGGGACCAGACAAGGCTGCCCCCTTTCTCCTTATCTTTTCAATATTGTACTTGAGGTACTAGCTCGGGCAATTCGACAACATAAGGAGGTCAAAGGGATACAAATTGGAAAGGAGGAAGTCAAACTATCATTATTTGCAGACGACACTCCAGGTATTTTTAAATCTGCCCTATAGACTGGAATTCAATAAACTTTGTTCCATAATTCTTTTTTCAGAACTCGATGATGGGAATTCAGAGTGTTGTCCCAAATAAAAGGTAGCAGTTCCACATTACCATAGAGTGAGGTCCCAAATCTCAGGGGAGCTCCACATTACCCTAGAATGAGGTCCCATATCTAAGAGCACAGATCTACACTCCCCCTGGCTTCCATACCCAGTTCTTTTTTATAAGCAAAGACTCACCATTTTTATGTGCTTACAACTCCTGAGGCATATTGTAACTTTATTTCTACACAGTTGTTTGAAGTGAACATAGAAAGCCATCTTGAGAAAGGTTGGGTTTTCACCAGTAGGAGATTACAGAGGAGCTACTAACTACACAGAGACTAAGAGTAAAGAGGGGATAGGCCACATTCTTAGAGCATTAAATATAATGAAATGTTCAAGAATATTTTAAAAGTTGTGCATGCATAAATTTTTAGAAGCATGGACCCGTCCAGAAAGAGATGAATGCCTTGATTAAAAAACTTCACAGGAATAACTAAGCATTTGAAGGATATCTCTTAATTTACTTCCTCCAACTATTTTCAGCACCTTGAGACATTGAACTGATTTTTTTCAACTTTGACATTGTCAGATAAATAACGTACTTTTTAAAAATTAGGCATACTCTTTATTTACATTTGAAAAGTTGTCCCCTTTTCTGGTTCCCCCCTCCCCGTAAAATCCCATAAGCCATCTTCCTTTTCCCAATCAACCCTGCCTCACTTCCCTGTCCTGGTATCCATCTATATTACTTTAAAAAAATGTATTCAGTGTATATTGATCCATTACTTCCTTTCACCAACTCCCCTAGCTGAGCCCACCTCTTCTCCTGGATTTAATGTCCTGTTTTAATTCTTAGTTTTGAATAAATAATATTTTCAAGAGCTTGATATTCCATCCTAAATGGGTGGATTAGGTAAGCTATTTTTTCACTAATGCCAAAGGTAAATCATATTGTTAGTGCTCAAGAAAGTACCATTAAAATAATTAGCTGGACATGGTAGCTCATGCCTGTAACCCAATACTCATCAAGAGGCAGCTAATGAAGGGTCTCAGATCCAAGTCCAGCCTTGCAACTCATTGTAATGAGTTGCAATCCATCCTGGACTACAAAGTGAGACTTTGTTCCACCCATACCCCAAGAAGTAGGATTACTGTGTTATATATTGTTATTAAAATTGCTAGAAGATTTCCATGCTTAATTTTCATAATTAAATGAATCAAATTTTAAAGTAAGTCATTTATATCCACAAGTATGACTCCTTAGCAGTCTTTCATTAGGACATGTATGTAGTCATAAGGTTTGAATGGTTAAAAATTCATTAGCATATTTATAATCCATCATACTCTTCAATTTATAGCTTTGAAGAAGTTGGACTTCTTCAAAAAAAGAATCAGTTACTTCTTAAATGGCAAAACAAATAAAAGCAAAATCAACTTTTCCATATTTTATAGAAACCAAGGATGAACACTAATTTTCAGTATATTGAACATCCTCCATATTCAATGTCTTTTTATATACCTGCAGCCCTGGTCTCACCCTATACAACAGGCCCCTTATTGTTCTACCTATGAATTAGCTTTCAGATAAGTTCTGCTAAACTCCACATTTTTGGATAGACTGTAGAAGCAACAACCATGAAACATGGCATATGGACACCAAAAAAAAAGTATTAACCTCAATAAACAGAAAATCCTCCAAGGCAAAACAAATCAGTCAAGATTTTTCATAGCAAGTTTCTGTGCTTAGTCAAGATGCCCTGTTCTAGGGCTCTCACTGTCACCTCCATTTTAGTCTCCAGCCTGCCCTGATAGTGCGTTCTTCCTGTCTGCCACTCAGAAGACTGGAATAGGAATCCTACTTAAGAAACGCAGATGCCTGTAGGAGTTAGTTCCTAGTCTTACTGTAACTTGTTATGCCATGCTCAGTTGATATTCCTGGGATGCTTGCTCTTTTCTGAAGGGAAACAGGAGGAGAAGTGAATCTGGGTGGGAGGGGAGGTGGGAGTGGGGTTCTGGGAAGAGTGGAGAAATGGAAAACTGTAGATGGAATGGAATGTATGAGACAAGAATAAATTAAAGAAAAAAAGAAAGAAAAACAGATTCTTTGGAACATGAAGTGACAAAGTAAAGTTTGGACACATCTTAATTAAAATAATTTTTTAAAGATGAGTATACGTTTCTCAATGTCATATTTTTACAAGATTTTAGCTTAATTATCAGTTTTTAAAATCATCCAAAACTCTGTGCATTCAATGATATTTGAATTCTAAAAATGATGTTGCTTTAAGGGAATATACACTTAAACAGATTTGAACTTTTAGTACCTTCAAAATTAGAGAGTTTGAAAATGACAAATTTTGCATTGTATACTTAAGGAAAAACTAAAAGGTCAACAACACATTCTAAGCATTTTCTTTTGAATTTCAGTGTTTAGAGGAAAGACTTTGAAAATTATATCAACAAAACACAAATGTCAGCAGTTTTATACATGGGAGGAATACAGAAACCATTTCATCTTCTTGATGTTCTTAGATCAATGCTCTGAGGAAATTTTATACATAAAGAGAGAAAGGGGGATCATGATTATCTTTGAAATAAGTTAAAATAAAGCTTTTGTGGGTTCTCTCTGTACTTTTGAAGCTATTTAGGGAAGAGCATGTTCATTATCGAATAATTTCTCTCCTCATTAATGTCATCAATTTACTGACATATTCTAAATGTAGACTCAGAAATTATACTCCCTTTTAGAAACTATTTTATTTTCTCCCTATAGCCCATAGATTCAAGTCATTCATGTTTCCCCTCCCCCTTTTGCATATGCCTCTTTCTCTGGTAATCATTGTCCTTAATTCTTGCCTCAATAACTCTCAGACATTCTGCTAAGTTTCATTTTCTTTGTTTTTTTCCTGTCACACTATCCTTCAAATCACTGCCAAAGTACATTTCTTGTATACTGCTTTCATTAAATAAATTCCATCACAAAATACCTGATGTTAAACAAGCACACTATCTCCTTTTTCTGTTTTTCAAACCTGTGTGATCTAATTTCTCTCCTAAGTAAAACACTTCCTTCCTTATTGCACATGCTGACTCAGGAATCACAAAGCCTCTAAAGGCTGGACTTTAGAGGGTAATGACACATGGCTGGGGACTGAGGGGATGCTTGGGAATTTTTGAGTGAGATCAGAAGCTTAGTTTGACAGATCTTTGTGAGATTCCAACCTGGACCAAAAATCTAATGCACATCTTACCTACCAGAACAAACAGGGGTGAATTTTACAAAATGAAACTAGAAAATAAATGGACTTGCTTTTAAATCACTAAAGAATTTAATTATTGTTTAACATTGATTATTTAATGGATAAAAGCTTATGTGTTTTCCTGTCTAATTAGGATGAAAACTAAATAATTATTTGTACTTCAGTTTTACATCCTATTGGTTTTCATCAGGATAAATAATTTATTTTTATCGATGAATGTGTTATTGTCTTTATTCATTATATGTTACCAATATTTTCCTCAGAGTTCCATTCATCAAATTATATTGATTTTGTTATGTATATATTTTCTATTTATCTCTATAATTTCCTTTTTTGATATTAATTAAATATCTTGATATATATTCTATGATTTTATCTTTTATAATTTTCACTGAATCTCACAAATTTTCTCTGAAGTAAAGAGAAGTCTCATGTTAAAATAAAGCTTCGTTTTTCCCATATATAATCTCATGAGGGATCTGCTATATGATCAAATTTTTCTAACATCCCCTCTCTCCCTTTCTTTCTCCCTCTCACTTAATCCCTCCTACTCTCCCTCCCTCCCTTCCTTCTTTCTCTCCCCCTCTCTTTCTTGTTTCCTGGCTATCCTTTTTTGTTCCAGTTATTATTACTACTTTCTTACACACTAATTTCCTTTTCTGATTTTCCAGTCTATTTTGTGGATTTATTTGTTTGTTTGTTTGTTTGTTTGTTATTTTGTTTGTTTTGCCATCAGGTCTCTCTATGAAGCCCAGGCTATCCCAGAACTCTCAATGTAGAACAGCCTGGCATGGTTTACAGAGATCCCTGCCTCTGCCTCTGCCTCTGCCTCTGCCTCTGCCTCTGCCTCTGCCTCTGCCTCTGCCTCTGCCTCTGCCTCTGCCTCTGCCTCTGCCTCTGCCTCTGCCTCTGCCTCTGCCTCTGCTTTTGCTTCTGCCTCTGCCTCTCAAGTGCTGGGATTAAAAGCATGCTCCACTGTGCCTAGATTACCTTTATTCTTTTAAATAAAAAAAAATTATTAGTTTAAAAATATTACTGTGAATTATATTGGAACTGCTTTTAATTTACACGGGGTAAAACGTTTGTGCAAAATAATTTTCTTTTTATTTTTATATTATATTTTCTCCATAATTGAGTGAAGTGACTTCAAAAGACAGTAAGAAAATTTCTTGTACCCATAGTTAAATTGCGAAATGTTGTACAATGAAAATGGTTCTTAGAGTTGTTTTGACTATCAATATTTAAGTGGAGAATAATATTTTAATAATTATTATGAATGTGTCGCAGGGATGTCCTTAGCCTTCTTAGTAGGCACAGTATTATTTCCTAACGTGATAAAGGATCATAACAAAGTATTATCTTTGCCCAATTCTCACGTGATTTTATTTTTGTTACCAAAATGACCATCACCACAAAGTGTAATGATAGTTTAGTATGCTTAGTTTAAACTATGTTGTTCCTTTGAATTTATTCATGCACACTATGAGCCCAGTTAGGCAAAAACTGACATTTTATGTACCTGCATGTCTTCATTTCAATGCTACCATTATTTTTCAGATGAAATAAGTTGAATGTTCATAGCGCAATCTGCCAAAACACCGTTTCCACTCCTCTCCATTCTGATGTGCAGTAATGTCCAGTGCTATGAGTAAGACTGTCCAGCGGTATGTGTAGGAAAATGCAATAGTATGCAAAAGGCTGCGGGTATAGACAGAAGCATGGGAAATTTTACACATTACACATGGAACCATGTGACTATTATGTTCATCTATTTTGGAAATTACTGCTAAACAATGAAGAATAGAAGAATACCAATTCTAAAAATTAAGTCATGTGAAATACAGAAGAAACAAAAATAAAATCTCCTAAAATAATCTTAAGATAGACTATAATTTAATGTGGGAAACTATATTTCTCATGATTAAACTCATCTTTCAAATTTCTACCACATATATATTTTGCTTCTAGATTATTAAGAAATATCTCAGAAGAAAGATAATTCATTAAAATATTAAAGCTATGAATTATCCATTGCTTAACAGGTAGAATGCATGTGGATTTTGCTTTTAAAAATTCTGTTTAAAAGTGTGTAACAAATGGTATTAAGTTTCTCTTCCTATGATATAAACACTTCTGCCACTATAGATATTGGTTAGAAATAATTGCTATAAAGTATTGTGTTTTCTCCACATCCTCACCAACACCTGCTGTCTCCTGAATTTTTTACCTTAGCCATTCTGACTGGCGTGAGGTGAAATCTCAGGGTCGTTTTGATTTGCATTTCCCTAATGATTAATGATGTTGAACATTTCTTAAGGTGTTTCTCAGTCCTCTGAAGTTCTTCATGTGAAAATTCTTTGTTGAGCTCCATACCCCACTTTTTAATGGGGTTATTTGGTTCTCTGGGTTCTACCTTCTTGAGTTCTTTGTATATATTAGATATTAGCCCTCTGTGGAATTTAGAGTTGGTGAAGATCCTTTCACAATCTGTTGGTTGATGTTTTGTCCTTTGGACAGTGTCCTTTGCCTTACAGAAACTTTGGAGTTTTATGAGGTCCCATTTGCCAATTCTTGATCTTAGAGCGTAAGCTATTGGTGTTCTATTCAGGAACTTTTCCCCTGTGCCCATGTCCTCAAGGGTCTTCCCGAGTTACTTTTCTATTAGTTTCAGTGTGTCAGGTTTTATGTGGAGGTTCTTGATCCATTTGGAGTTGAGCTTAGTAAAAGGAGATAAGAATGGATCGATTCCAATTCTTCTGCATGCTGACTTCCAATTGAACCAGCACCATTAGTTGAAAAGACTATCTTTTCTCCACTGGATGCTTTCAGCTCCTTTGTCGAAGATCAAGTGATAATAGGTGTGTTGGTTCATTTGTGGGTCTTCAATCCTATTCCAGTGATCTGCTTGCCTGACATTGTGCCAATACCATGCAGTTTTTATTACTATTGCTCTGTAGTAAAGTTTGAGGTCTGGGATACTGAATCCCCCTGAAGTTCTTTTACTGTTGAGAATAGTTTTAGCTATCCTGGGTTTTTTTGTTATTCCAGATGAATTTGAGAATTGCTCTTTCTAGCTCTATGAAGAATTGGGTTGGGATTTTTATGAGGATAGCATTGAATCTGTAGATTGCCTTTGGTAATTTGGCCATTTTAACTATATTAATCCTGCCAATCAACGAGCATGGAAGAGTTTTCCATTTTCTGAGATCTTTGATTTCCTTCTTCAGAGATCTGAAGATCTTGTCATATAGGTGTTTCACTTGTTTGGTTAGAGTCACCCCAAGATACTTTATGCTGTTTGTGGCTATTGTGAAGGCTGTCATTTCCCCATTTTCTTTCTCAGTCTGCTTATCCTTTGAATATATGATTTGCTTGCATATATTTCATAGCCAGCCACTTTGCTGAAGTTGTTTATCAGCTGTAGGAGTTCTCTAGTAGAGTTTTTAGGGTCACTTAAGTATAGGATCATATCATCTGCAAATAGTGATAGTTTGACTTCATTCTTTCCAATTTGTATCCCTTTGACCTCCTTATGTTGTCTAATTGCTCTAGCTATGATTTCAAGTACTATATTGAAAAGATATGGAGAGAGGGGCAGCCTTGTCTAGTCCCTGATTTTAGTGGGATTGCTTCAAGTTTCTCTCCATTTAGTTTGATGTCCTCCGCTGCTAGTGGGATTGCAAGATGGTACAACCACTTTGGAAATCAGTCTGGCGGTTCCTCGGAAAACTGAACATGACCCTTCCTGAGGACCCTGCTATACCACTCCTGGGCATATACCCAGAGGATTCTTCAGCATGCAATAAGAATGCATGCTCCACTATGTTCATAGCAGCCCTATTTGTAGTAGCCAGAAGCTGGAAAGAACCCTGGTGTCCCTCAACAGAGGAATGGATACAAAAAATGTGGTATATTTACACAATGGGGTACTATTCAGCCATTAGAAACAACGAATTCATGAAATTCTTAGACAAATGAATGGAGCTGGAGAACATCATGCTAATTGAGGTAACCTAGTCTCAAAAGATGAATCATGGTATTGATTGATCAATCAGCACTCACTGATAAGTGGATTTTAGTGTAGAAACTTTGAATACCCAAGACATAATCCACATATTAAATGAGGTCCAAAAAGACTGGAGGAGTGGCCCCTGGTTCTGGAAAGACTCAGTGTAACAGTATAGGGGAATACCAGAACAGGGAAGTTGGAAGGGGTAGATGGAGGAACGGGGAAGGGAAGAAGGCTTATGGGACTTGTGGGTAGTGGAGACCCAGAAAAGGGGAAATCATTTGAAATGTAAATAAAAACTATATCAATAAAGAAAAAAAATTTTTAAAAAGTATTGTGTTTTCTGGACATTGCAAAGGATATTTCTGTTGGACTAATATTCACTGCCTTTGCCCCTTACCATGCACTTGCCTTTAGTATTACTTTCAGGTAGGAGAACTATATCATTCAGAAAAGCAGTTTTCACTAACTACTGCCTCCCCTACTCTGGTTTTATATCCAGGACACACAAAAGAACCAGTTAAAGAGCAGTCCTCAGAAACAGCCCATCAGACAATGCCATGAGATATATATCCTATATCAGTTCTCAGAAAATTTTAAGTAGTTACCTGCTTCATAAAATTGTTTTTCACACAATAATATTACAGTATTAGAAAGTGAAGGAGAGAGCCAGAGGAGAGGGAGAGGGAGAGGGAAAGAGGTAGAGATATCAAATAGGGTCTAAAACCAGTAATTAACAAATTTATCTTTTTGATAATAAGGTCAAAATCTCTTCTAGTTGTTTGGGTAATTCAATCCAGTGTTTGTTCCTTTGTTTTCAGTATAACCACTCTACCATATAACCAAGCACCAGAGCTTAGTTCCCTAACTTTTGCTGAGTAACCACCATCTCTTCCTCCACACACACCAATCTTTCAATCTTTGGTAACTGCTGTTCTATTCTTTGATTCTATGGATTATGCAGGAGTTAAACTGTGTGGTGCTTTCTTTTTTGTTCCTGACTCATTTCTTTTATCAAATGAATTTATCATTATCAAAATGTGCCAGATTTTGTTAGCACATGACAGAGTATAATTTTATTATGTGACTATGTGCTATATTTCATAAGGCATATACAGTACACTTTACTGATACAGTGCCACTTCACTGAGTCCATAATTAAGCTATTGTCAATAGTGCTGCATTGTAATATAATCTTCTGACTTTAATGTTGTTGTTGTTTGATATAGCATCTTACTCTATAGCTCTGGTTGGACTTAAACTCGTGATGCTCCCACAACCTCAGTTTCTCATGTGATAGGATTCCAGGAGTACAGGACCACATTCAGCCACGTTTTAAACATAATATTATATTGACATGCTTTCATTCTTTAGGTTTTTAAAAATTATAACTAATTTAAGTAATTAATGATTTAATTATTATGTGGTATTTGTGGCATGCATTGATAATATTCACCCTTTCTTCTCTCAACTCTTTCTAAATCTGTCATATTATCTGCCACCCACTTTCAGGTTTGTATCCTCTTTTGAAGTAATGATTCACCAAATTTAATTTGCGCTGCTTGTATCTCTATGTATGTAGATGTAGCCGCCCGCAGCCACATGTGAACTGGAGACCTGGAAGAGAATTCTGGGGATAAACGGGAAGGGGACGAAAGAGAATTGAGTCAAGATGACAGTTGCTGATAGAGACTGACTTTACTATATTTTAGCCAAAATATATAGTCTTTAGAAAACAACCCTGACCCCCCCCCCCCCACTTCAAGGAGAAGGTCAAGAACTCCTTGGTTCCACTTCTCAGTGGGTCGTCTAGCAGGTCTCTGCTGGTCTCCAGGTGAGACTGCCCTGAGGCAACCTTGGTTGTCAAGGTGAAAGCAGCTGTATTGTTCCCAGCGGAACAAAGGCCAGAGATAACACCAGGGGAAGGCTAGGCACTGCCAGCCAGGAATGTCATGAATGGGCTGGGAAGTTCAGCTCAATGCTGTGGGGGAAGGGACATGTAGAGCCATCCACTAGAGCACAGTAAGTCACCAGAAGGATCACACCCTTAAAGAAAAAAAAAAAGTCCTGCCCTACAGCCATCAGATGCAAATGACAACTCCGCTGTGTCTTGGGGCTCCAAAGAACCTCCACTCTTCATGTTGGAATGTCAACTGGCTTGATTTTCTATAGGGCTTAAGTAGGAAACCACACATGATGTGAGTTCATAAGTCCATTTCTCTGGGATACCACAAAATGCTGCCTTACACTGGTCCTGCTTGAGTTGTTCTTAGAATCTTTCTGCTCCTGGAAGCCTTCACGGACATGATATAGATTCCCCACTTGTGACTAAGCACTCCATATAAACTTTTTCTTCTTTTTTGACTGGTTTCTTTTTTTTCTTTTCTTTCTTTTTTTCTTATGCTCTGCATTTCAAATGTTATCCCTGTTCTACTCCCCATCAAGGAAACCCCCTATCTGATCCCTACTCCCCCCTGCTTCTATGAGGGTGTTCCTTCCAACAGCTTACCCACTCCAGCCTCCCTGTCATGGCATGCCCCTACACTGGGGGGCATTGAGCCTTCACAGGACCAAGGAATTCTCCTCCCTTTGATGGCAGACAAGGCCATCTACTGCTGCAGATGTGGCTAGGTGAATGGGTCACTCTGTGTATGCTCTTTTGTTGGTTGTTTAGTCCCTGGCAGCTGTGTGGTCTGGTTGGTTGATATTGCTGTTCTTCCAATGAGGTTGCAAAACCCTTCAGCTCCTTCAGTCCTTTCTCTAACTCCTACACTGGGGACCCAGTGCTCAATCCAACGGTTGACTGGGAACATTTGCCTCTGTATTTGTCAGGCTCTAGCAAAGCCTTTCAGAAGACAACCATATCAGGTTCCTGTCAGCATACACTTCTTAACATCAGCAATAGTGTCTGAATTTGATGTCTGTATATGGGATGGATCCCCAGGTATAGCAGTCACTGGATGGCCTTCCCTTCAGTTTCTGCTCCACACTTTGTTACTGTATATCCTCCTGTGAACAGTTTGTTCCCCTTCTAAAAAGAAATGAAGCATCCACCCTTTGGTCTTCCTTCTTGAGTTTCATGTGGTCTGTGAATTTTCTGTATTTGTCATGCACTAGCAGAGCCTCAGTACTCCTGGGAGACCAGTTCTCTCTAGGAAGAATTTAGTTACAGAAAGCTGTGGTAGGGTCAGCTCAAGAGTACAGACAGAAACCAGAAGAATCCTGCTCCCAGCTGATCCTTGGTTCTTGTGTTCTGATGGTTCTCAACAGACCCCTCTTTGACTAGGAATTTGAAGAGAAGTGGTGGTCTTACCTGTGCATGCAGTGGTGTAGGCACTCCAGGGAGACCAGCTCTCTTGTGGAGATATTTGGGTATGTAGCTCTGTAGCCGAGGATCAGCTCTAGGTGCAGATTAAAATCAATTGGAAGACTCCTGTCCCAGGCTACCCCTAGGTTCTCATGTCCTCAGGGTTTTAGGCAGGTTCTTCTGAGAAGCCTGGGTGGTCCTACCTGCACCTTCAGGCCTCTCTGTACTCCTGGGAGGCTAGCTATCTCCCTGTACCACCTGGATATGGAGTTCTGTGGCAGAGAATGATCTCCAGTTGGAGAAATAAACCAGAAGACTCCTGCCTGAGGGTTCCTCTGAACAGCAGAGGGGGTCCTACCTGCACTCCCAGGCCTGTCTGAACTCCTGGGAGGCTAGCTATCTCCCTGAGTATGGAGCCCTATGGCAGAGCAGTACATCTCTTGGGTATATGCCCAGGAGAGATTTAGCTAGGTCCGTGAGGAGCACTATGTCCAATTTATTGAGAAACCACAAGACTGATTTTCAGGGTGGTTGTACTAGCTTGCAATTCCATCAACAATGAGGAGTGTTTTTCTTCTTCCATATTCTCACCAGCATTTGGTGTCACCTGGGTTTTTGATCTTAGCCATTCTGACTTGTGTGAGGTGGAATCTCAGGTATGTTTTGATTCAAATTTCCCTGAATACTAAGGAATTTGAACAGGTTTAGCTGTACTACAGAACAATAGAGATAAAAACTGTAAGGTATTGGTACAGGTAAATTTAATAGATTTGAAGACCAGAAATGAACCCACACACCTATGGTCACTTGATCTTTGGAGTTAAAACCATCCAGTGGAGAAGATACTGCATTTTCAACAAATAGCACTGGTCAACTGGAAGGAGGTCTACATGTAGAAGAATGCAAATTGATCCAGTCCTATCTTCTTGTACAAGGCTCAAGTCCAAATGCATCAAAAATTTCCACATAAAACTAGATATACTGAAACTAATAGACAAGAAATTGGGGAAGAGCCTTGAACACATGGGCACAGGGGAAATTTTCCTGAACAGAACACTAATGGCTTGTGGTCTAAGATCAAAAATAGACAAATGGGACCTCATAAAATTGCAAAGCTTCTGTAAGGCAAAGGATGTTGTCAATAGGACAAAACACAACCAATAGATTGGGTAACGATCTTTATCAATCCTACATCCAATAGAAAGCTAGTATCCAATACATACAAGTCAATACAAAGTCAATACAAAGAAGTCAAGAATTAGACTCCAGAGAACCAAATAACCCTATTGAAAAAAATGGGTACAGAGCTAAACTAGGAATTCTCAACTGACGAATATTGAATGGCTGAGAAGCACCTAAAGAAATGTTCATTATTTTTAGTCATTAGGGAAATGCAAATCATAGCAACCCTTAGAGTCCACCTTTTGACTAGTTTCTATGTTAATCGCCATCTACTGCACAAAGAAACTTTTCTGATTTGGTCTAAGAGAAGTTCTAATGTAAGGATATATAGACACAGATTTAGAGTACAGCTTGGTACTATATTCATTTAGCAAAATAATGATAGTAAGTTTAATTTTGTATCCTCCGTGTTCTTAAACCGTGGGTTCTTTGTCACATGTGCAATACCAAACATGTGCATCCTTTTGTGAAATGGAACTAAAATCCAATCAGAAAGAAGTTGTTAAATTCCTTTTTATATATGTGACTATATTTGAATGAATACTGTCCCTATGAGTATGTCCTACTGTCCTGCCATTATTGAAGATCACAAAGTTCCCAACAGGATAAAAAAGTTAATGACTGCTTTTTTTTTCTCAGCATCCTGCATTTTATTTTATGGTATTTGAAGAAGCCAGCATTGAGGAAGCTTCTTAGCGAATATCAACTTGATTTATCCATGTCAGGTAGCCAAAGTGTGTAGGTAGTGTTTTCACCAGCAGGGGTTTTCATCAGATTATAGTGAATAATGGAAAACAATGACAAAAGCCTGAATTGTTGGGGAATGGCTAAGAAACCCCAAGTAGCTTACATACTGGGCTATTTATTAAGCAAACTATGGCTTCAGAGAGGACCATTATTCCCATATAGAATAACTCTCTCTCTACTCTCTCTCTCTCTCTCTCTCTCTCTCTCTCTCTCTCTCTCTCTCCACACACATACCATATATGGTGTGTGTGTATACATATATTATGTATATACTTTTTTATAAGATTCACTAAATATATGTGTGTATATATTTGTTTACACACATGTATCTATATTCACATATATAAAAAAATCATATAAAATACTACATTTTAATATTGCTTTTCCAAACATCCTTAGTGTTAGTTATTTCTCATCCTATGACTTATTCTTCCATCCTTTTCTTCACTAAAACCTCTCTACATTGTTGTCCTTCATATTGCCTGTGTTTTACAGGTTTTCTATTATTTCCCCCTCTATTAAAATCCTTCTTCCCCATCCTCATCCACAGTCCATAGATGTTGCTCAAAAAACTAGAAATAGATTTATCATATGACATAGCTATGGTACTCCTTGACATATATAATGAAAGGGTTCCATTTTCTAGTACAGAATCTCAAGCTCCCTCATGTTCATTGCTTTTCCATGTACCATATAGTTAGGACATGAAAACAGACTAGGTATCCAACACCTAGTGACTAAATAATAAAAATATGGCAGCTATGTGTTATGTAGTTTTATTCAGCAGTAAACAAAAATGAATTTGTTAAATTTTCTGGTAAATGGGTTGAAGTGGCAAATAATGAAGAAAATTATATCAACCCCAAAAGAAATACAATGCATGTTTTTATTACAAGTAGATGCTAGTTTTGAATCTTCACAATTGTGAGTTGAACTTGAAGTACCTGTAAAATTCAAGAGTCTACTGCCATTTTGAAGGATTGTTTTCCAAATAAATTTCTTATTACCACAGAATGGCTCAGGATATGTGTATAGAAAACTCTAAGACATGTCAATATCCCAGAAAATCTTATATTGTAATATTTAAAACATGATGTGCAATATATTACTTAATACATTTATTTGAAATAGGTGGCCATAAATACCAGTTCTATGAGGTCACATTTTGTTTGTTAGTTTTTACTTCAGTTTTCATAATTACCTATCCCATATTTTCATTATTAGAGTTCATAACTGTTAGGTTCAAATGTTTGTTCCTCTTCACAATTCATTTGAAACCATTATTCTTCAACATGATGATATTAAGAGCCAGTTTTATTGAAGGTAGTTATGTCATAAGGGCCTGGAGAACAGGACTTGTCCATACAACAGAAACTCAGTAACATTTTTATCATTTCTCCCACAGGAGGATACACAGGATGATGCCTTCTTTCATCAAAAAAAAGGGGGGGGGGGCTCACACAACACATCTGTCAGCACTTGGTTTTAGACTTCTTTAATCTCTAAAGCTGTGGAAAATAAATCCTTATTTGTGGGCTGCCTGGTTTATGACATTTGCTTACAGCAAAACAAAAACAACAATGGACATGAATAGCCAGATTATAAGTGATTGTAAACCTTTCTGGGGATTCTAAATGACATTATGGGAGTATACATACATTATCTGTGTATTTCCTTATCTTTCATTAGCTGCATCAGATGTAGCTCAAAATAACCTGTCACTTAATATAGTTTTTCTCTCCCTAAGAGCATAACAGTTTGAAACTTTAACCACAATATTTAACTAATTTAACCCTTCTTTCTAAGTGACTAATAAACCTGGATTGGAAAATACCTCAGAATGACTCTGTTCTCAAAATCAGACTCGTACCATTCTGAAATAATTTTATAATGTTATCTTCAAAAATAAATACACCTCAGAGAAACTAGTCTTCTGAGGTTACTATAAAAGCAAATCTTTAGAGTACATAAATTTGGTAATATTCAACATTTCCAATTCATTTCCTCTCTATATTATTGTAATATTAATAACTCCATTAGATTTCCTCTACTTTATTTAGTCTTTGGTTCTTTTTACCTGTGTGTATTTCCACTCTGGACAGGAGTGTAGATGTTTCTAAAAAAAAGATGAATGGCTATTAATGTCTTCATAAATTTTCTCCATTAGCAAGCTGCAAGATTATTTGAAGAGGATGAGGCTGCTTAAAGTCCTTGCATCAAGCCCCTAAAACCCCCTCACCTACCTGTTAAAGGGCTGGCTTTTCCATCCAACATAGGTCTTGTGTTCAGCCAGCAGGACTAAATAGAAACTTTTTTCCCCAAAATCACCCAAATGGTAAAATTAAGTTCACAGATTTCGAGTTGCAAACACACTCTGAAATATGGCAGAATGATCAGTACAAAACATGTATTTTAATGGCAGGAGCTTAGAAAAAATTGTAAGCAAAAGACAGCATTTAGATGAGTTCCTGGAGGAAAAGATTTAGATTTCTACATCATGATATGTGAATTTCATTGTAAGCTGAATTCTTTCTCTAGAATTTGCTGAGATGTAAACTGTCACACTACAGAGCCATTTTTCAGACTGGTTGGTTTTAATTTCTTGTACATCCTAACAATCTAATTATAACTATAACTACCTATAGGGGGACATTCTAAAATGTAACTCCATACCATCATATAGCCTTAAGAACTCTTAGTTAAATTATGGTGAGATGAGATAGTATCCTTAGATAGTGTGACTGTAGAAACTGCGCAAAGGCAGGGACTAAAGGTCTTCCTAAATTAAGAAGCCATGAATTTTCTCCACACAATTCAAGAGAATCATATGAGAGACTAAACAGAGAACTAGTTGCCTTGACATTCCTGGTTTTACTTACTTTTATTTTAGTATTATTTGCATAATTCTAAACAGTTTGTTCACTTATATTACCAAATCTTATACTCATTAGCTTAAATAATTTTTAGTTAATGTTAGCAAAAATTATAACTTGCCCTGAGTTTACATGTACAGAAGTGAATAGAACAGGTGATATATATGACTGATACTCTATGCTTTCTCTATTCTGTAATCTTTCTGGCAGGATAATAACATGCAAAAGTACTTCCTACATTGAGTCAATTTTCAAGTTAAGAACAGAATTGCCAGCCATTTAAACCATGATTTTGGAGAGTTTCTACTATGTGAAAATTGTGAGCTCTTCTCTCTCTCTCTCTCTCTCTCTCTCTCTCTCTCTCTCTCTCTCTCTCTCTCTCTCTCTCTCTCTCTCTGTGTGTGTGTGTGTGTGTGTGTGTGTGAGTGTGTATGTGTGGTGTGTGTGTGTGTGTGTGTGGTGTGTGTGTGTGTGTATATATATGTGTGGTGTGTGGTGTGTGTGTGTGTGTGTATATATGTGTGGTGTGTGTGTGTGTGTGTGTGTGTGTGTGAGTAATTTAGAAAATACCCATACTCTTGATGGTTTGGCTAAGGATTTAAAGATAATATAATCCAGACTTCTAATTGTTTTTTGAACGGTGTCTTTATTTAGGCCCGCAGAATCACAGAAAACCTAATTACATCCAATTTAACTGGAACTTTGGAACAATCAGGGTGTTTCCAGAAAGGAGTAATGCTAGAAAAAAAAATCTTTAACTTAGAAGTTGATAACTTCATTTCTACTCTTAATTCTGTCATTCTTTGGCAGAACACCTGTTATTTTTACCACTAACTCACAATTTGGTCACCTTTTTTTCATAAACCCAATTAATTTTTTTAAATTAATTTTAAATTACTTTTTAAATTACTAAAGTAACTTTTACCCTCAGAAACTAAAAATCGAACAACAATCATACAAAGAAGCAACAACAAACATATTATGTTTCTGTTACATATAACACAGTTTATTGACCTGATAATGAGATTAAAAAATAATGTAAGAGTTGCTAAATATGATCTGTTTCTGACATTTCAGTTAGTAAAAAGAGGCTTTGTAATAAGCTTGCAAATTTTTATTATCTTTTTTGTAATAAAAGCATTATTAACTATTTCGTAACAAGTTGTATTTCCTCTTAGAAAATGTGTTGTTTAAAACAAAATTAAGTTGCGTGGGATGATTCACTGCTGCACTTCTTCTCACTCAGCCACTTGACTCTCTTACCCATGTTTCTTTCCTCTCCTTTACTAAAAGGCAGATCGCCGCGATGGCCTGATTTTGTTTTCTTTACCTCCTGTGTACATCTGAATTGTCTAGAATGGGGGGAGGGGTTCATCACATTGGCAGACATGTTAGACCTTGCTGAGCAAAATTATCAGTTTTTTAACAGGAGAAAGCTACTTGTATGTTTCCTACACATACATATCTAAAAAAAAAATCTGTCAAAATTATACTCTCATCTGTAAATGTGGTTTTCAATATGATTTTTGATGACAAACTTTGTTGCCAACTTATTTCCAACACAGAAATATTTTTTATTGCAAAGGCAAACATGTATAAATGGCACCATCTTTTGTAATAAATTATTTATTAATATTATTTCAGTTCAATTTACATTCTTCTGTATTAATACATATGTGAATAAACAAATTTTATCAACAACACACACTTTAAAATAATGAACAGAACCCTAACCCTCACCCAAAAACTGAGCTCAGAGAAGAAGATACAGGAAATGCAAGTTGTAGGTCAATCACTTTCCTCCATAGCATTGTATAGATTTTCAACAAAATACTAATATGTCAAATTAGCATTTACTGAGAAAAACAATACTAAGCAAAGCAAATTCAGCAAAGCATCTAAAATGAATTACTTTAACCTACCAGTGCATCACCAGTCTGAAGAGAGAAACATGCCATCAAGTCAACTGCCAAAATATTATATCAACTTATAATATTTTTTAATTTTTTAAATTAAAAAAATCCTCCATATAACTAAGAAAAATGATGAGCTTCTCCAATTTGATTTTTAGATTTGCAGTATGTCTGCTGAACTGTGAACAAGATAAAGATATCCTCTCACAGCACCTACTATATACTCTATAAAAGTCTTAAGTCTTTCAGTAACAAGAACAGTTACATTGGTATAAAAAGAAAACAAGACTTTTTTTCACAAGTACAGATTAAAGACTCATCATCCCCAAAGGGTGTTAAAACTAATAGGGTTAAAACACTACATGATACAGAATAAACATCAGTTGTTTTCCAGTACTTGCATTTTCAATTTATAAACATTAAAAGCATTACTCAAAAATAAAATGGGCAGAGATCAAATAATCGATGCATGGTACTTTTGAATTTTCTTTGTAAGAAAAAAATCAAGAATCTTCATAAATGGAGACATTAGAAGCAATAGTTTCAAAAGGAATATTATTTTTAACTTCATCTATGGATTCATCAAAATCCTACAAAAGTTTTCATTAGATATTATTAAGTAAATACAAATGAAAATGTTGTAGGGGCCAGTTATGATAGAGAAGAAAAAGAGAAATGCTAGAGTTTTAAGACTGTAACACAGGCTAGAGGCTCCAGTGCTAATGTTTATGTCCCTCCCAAATACATATGATGAAATGCTCATGTCTTTTCCTAAAATGTGGTTATATATAGGTAATTAGACAATGAAATAGGTGTCCTTATAAAGAAGACCTTCTATAAGCCTGAGATGGATGAGTGGTTAAAGTGATTACATCAAATCAAGAGAACCTGAATTTGGGTGCCAGGCACCAATATTAAAATCTAGGCCTACTTGCATGTCTATTTGATCTTGGTGTTGGGAAGGTGAAAATGAGAAAATGCATATAGTATCTATTTAAAAGTTGACTTGCTTTCTGGACAGTACTCATGCAGATTAGGAAAGTTTCAGTTGAAAGAGCCCTTCTCAATAAAAAATAAAATAAAATAAAGTAAAATAAAATAAAATAAAATAAAGTAAAATAAAATAAAATAAAATAAAATAAAATAAAATAAAATAAAATAAAATAAAATTCCTGGACACAATTGGATGAAGAGACCCAGTAAAGATATGTTCTTCACATGAATATATAAACATATACACAAAAACATACATACACACACCCATACTCACTTGGCAAAATTCACACACATACATAGAATAACCAAATAAAAGTCAATATTATAAATGATTTTGAAAAAATTGTAAAAGAAAATGTATATGACCTTGTGCTTAACAAATTTTAAATTTAAGTTACATTAAAATACCAATAACCTGATCTGTGGAAACATATTAATTATGTTTCTACTAAATGGAAAGCTCTGCCTTGCCAATAACATTAAGAGAATATAAAGGCTCAATGTCCCAGTGTAGGGGAATGCTAGGGTAGAGAGGCAAGAGTGAGTGGGTAGTGGGTAGCAACCTCATAGAAGCAGAGGAGATTTGGGATGGGATATGGGGTTTGTGGAGGGGAAACTGGGAAGTGGGATGACATTTGGAATACAAATAAATAAAATAACCAATAAAAATTAAAGCCATGTGTATAAGGTGTGAAACCTATGACTTCAACTCAAGAGTTAGTGTCTATGTAGTTAAAGATCACCTTGTAAGGCTTAATCAATATAGTATGTCTCTCAGTTCTTTATGTTTCAAGTAGTTTTAAGTAGAAATCCAATGCACCAAAAATTTCATTTGCTCTTTGGTGATGTATTAATGGATACAAAATCATTCCATATGCCTAAGTTCAGGGTTTCCAAAGGAGATTTAAATATGTGAATTTCTTAGACTGCATTAATTGCAAAATATTAAAGAAATGTTTCATTTAAAATATGTGCATCATGCAGTCTTCATAATTCATCTGGAAACTCCAAAATAATAAATAATTTCTACAATCAAGTGACAAAGTTTAGCAATAACAATGATATTTTGTGTTTCAAATTATACATGCATACGTATTGAAATCCATTTTGTGAGGTGACAATATTAGAAAATAAATATTGAGACTTCTTTCTTGATTTTATTTCTAATTAGATTCCCTTATTCTACTCTCAGTGTGTGAGCCTTTGTTTTGGGCATATTGATAAGAATGCTTTAAAGCCTTTGCTTTCTGACATCATCAAGGTTTGTTCGTTGTGTCTCATTTTCTTCCTAATTATGTATTATATTTTCCCAATTTGTTAATCTAGTAAGTCTTATTTGTTATATGAAATGAGTAACCTCTTGAATATTTTTGTTTATATTCTGCTTTTTCCTACATTTCAGCCTAAGATTGAATCTTGTTGATAATGCATTTACTGGTAAATCCTATACTCTGGCAACACAATGAATAGATTCATGCTTTGCAATTATAGAATGATTTCTAACGGGGAGATGCCATAAACATGCCATGTGATCATGGAAATGTAGGAAGCTCACAAATTCCTGAAGGGATGCCATGCTTTGGCTCTTCAACAGTATGTTGCTCATCATCTTATTTGGCTAAATACCATCCCATCCTTTACTTCAGGCCCCTCCATATTATGTACCTAAAAATGGCACCTAATTTCAACATGTGCAAAGAATACAGGATATTTAGCACATATTGCTCTAGAGTACATTATTTGTACCCTGCAGGGTTTGAATGAATAAAGAAAGCTAGAGGACATGGAATACCCAAAACATAATCCACACATCAAATGAGATACAAGAAGAAAGGAGGAGTGGCCCCTGGTTCTGGAAAGACTCAGTGAAACAGTATTCGGCAAAACCAGAACGGGGAAGTGGGAAGGGGTGGGAGGGAGGACAGGGGAAGAGAAGGGACTATCGGGGAGTGGGGGGGCTAGAAAAGGGGAAATCATTTGAAATGTAAATAAATTATATCGAATAAAAAAAAAGAAAGCTAGAGGAAAAAAAACAGTTCTAAAGATCTTTTATTCTAAGTAGTCTGCAATACTTTCTTTCCATTTATTTGGAAATTGTTTCAAGTACCGATGAAAACATATCTATAACTATAGGAATGCCTTCAATTTTATAGAAATGATGGAGAGGCAATTCCCAACTGAGCTGGATTATTTAAATTAACCCATAATTTAATTCACAATGAGCTCAGGAATTTATTCTATGATTTATTTTGCAGTCAGTGCATCATATATCTAATTACATTTTTCTTATATTAATGCTAAATGACTTCACCCTTCTTGAAAATTCTCTCACGGGTCAGTAATTTCAACTAAGTGCAACAGCAAAGGTGATGGAAACCTTACAATATCTTTTTGATATACGACCAAGTAGAATGTTTATAAAATTGATTGAACTTCTTTTTTTTTCAGATTTTTTAAAATGTTCAACTCAGCCAGAGAAGATGCACCTAACCCTTGACAGACTTGAGGACCAAGACAGTGGTGAGTTCTGGTGGGTTGGCGGGGGTAGGGAGATCTTCTTGGAGACAGAGGGAGAAGTTGTGAGATATGGAAGAATCAGAGGGTAGACTGGGAGGGTAATAAAGTCTGGACTGTAAGGAAAGATTAAAGAATTAATTAATTAATTAATTAATTAAATTGTTATTCTAATTGTTTATATAGTTGAAATAAATACAGTAAATTTAGTGGATTTTCATCCTCTTTTAAGAAAGGATACACCACCCTCCCCATTGGCTGACAAAGTTCTAAAAGAAATATTTAAGGAAAAGGACAACATATTTTCTTTAAAGGACAGTGGTATTTTAGAAAATAACTACATATTTCTTGCTTTATAAATTATATTAAAACTCAGATGGTATGAAGAGGTCTTCCATCTTGGTAAAATGCCCCAGAAAAGTAGAATTACTGGGATAATAAGTTTGAGAACCATTCTAAAGCCACAAGCAATCCACAGAATGTGAAAGGGAGACATGAGGCGCTGCCCTCATTTTTATAGACTAGCACTATTATCAATCCAACAACATGTAACTACCTCTAATTCAAACCATCAGAGAGGAAAGTTTCTAAATACATATTTAAATTTCTCTTATTAAAATGAATCCGCTTTTATCTTTTGGAGGGATTGCTAGAAGTAATATCTACCCAAATATCTATTTCACAAATGTCAAAGGAGTATTTTCCCACTGACTTCAATATGTCACTTCTCCATTTACTATTGAGAAAGAAGAGGAAACAAAAATCAAAGTAGTCTACCAATGACTCAAAGAGAGAGAAACAACCTTTATAAAATGTAACCCCCCTAGAGCTTTTCTATTTCTATTCCTAGTGCTAATGAGAATCATTATTTTGTTATTCTAAATGGTCCCAGGTCCACTTCATTCCAGGTAAAACTATTGGCAAAGTTAACCAACTAAGCCATCAGGTAATGTAGCAGACTTCCAGAAAAGCTATTGTTCCTAGCTCCACCCTTTTCCAGAGAGAAACTTCTAGAAAATCTCTAGTTTTGCTTTATTGTCTCTTAAATCAAAAGGATTTACTTAAAACAAAAACTTGCTTTATTCTCAGCAGCATTTATACCTGAAGCTTTAAAACAGGCACCAAGTGATAAGTGTCCAGTCTGCAGAATACATTCCATGGTTCTTCTCCCAGACTTGACATCCTTGGCTGCTACACAGAAAATATAACTTAGAGGAATATGGAAGACATGCAAAAACTGAGGCACCAGGTCCTCTGCATATATGCTATAGCTATAAGCTTACTTTCTTTTTTATTGGTTATTTATTTACTTTTCAAATGTTTTCCCCTTCCCTCCAGTTTCCCCCACCATACACCCAATATTCCATCTCCTCTTGTCCCCTGCTTCTATGATGGTGCTCACCTACCCATTCCCACCTCACTGCCCTAGCATTCTCCTACACTGGGATATAGAACCTCCAAAGGACCAAGGACCTCCCCTCCCATTGATAACAGACAAGGCAATCCTCTGCTACATATGCAGCTGGAGCCATGGGTCACTCCAAAGGTATTCTTTGTTTGGTGGTTTAGTCCTATAGGTCTGGCTGGGGGCGGGGGGAGTCTGGTTGGTTGATATTCTTGTTCTTCCTATGGGGTTAAAAATTCTTCAGGTCCTTCAGTCCTTTCCCTAACTCCTCCACTGGGAACCCATGCTATCTGATGGTTGGCTGTAAGTATCCACCTCAGGCTCACAGAGGCTGATGTATTTGTTAGACTCTGGTAGAGCCTGTCAGGAAGCAGCTATATCAGGCTCCTGTTAGTAAGCACTTCTTGGCATAAGCAATAGTGTTTGGGTTTGGCTTCTGCAGATGGGATGGATCCCTAGGTGGGGAAGTCTCTGGATGCCCTTTCTTTCAGTCTCTGCTCCACTCTTTGTCCCTAATTTCCTTTAGACATTTTTATGGATCTTATGACTGTGAAAATGAGTGGGTCACTGACTCTTTCCCTGCTGTTGAGACTCTCTCTTTTCCTCCTGTTTGGTTGCCTTTTCCAACTTCTGTATGAAAGTTTTTGCTTCATCTTATTGTACCTAATTTTCTCATGTTGTGACGTTATCCTTTAGAAACCTGTTCTTCTCCAAGATAGAAAGGAAGTGAATCTGGAGGGGATAAAATGGGAGGAATAGAGGGATGAGAAACTATAATCAAAATATACTATATGACTATTGACAAAGTATCAAAGTATCTCTTTTCAATAAATAAATATTATATATATATGTGTGTGTATATGTGTGTGTGTGTGTGTGTGTGTGTGTGTGTGTGTGTGTGTGTGTGTGTAAAGAGAGTCTATTTCTATCCTGAGTACTTAAACTCCATTCTCATGCATTCTGAAATAAAAACAAAAACAAATGTCATTCTTACTCCTCACATTCAGTGTAATGAGTGCAAAATGAACATGATCCAATCACAGTATTGAAGTCCTAGGTATAAATCAGGCTATGTTAGCAAAAATCACATTGATTATATGTTCTAAGTAAGCTTTCTTGTAGACACACCAAGCCTTAATCTCTGTAATATCAACCCCTACTCATGTTATTTTTTTTTGAAAAAAAATCAGAAATTTATATATTTGTCAAAGTGACTCAAAGCATTACATGTGTGTTAGAACTAGGTCACATTTACCCAGGCCCAGTGTTTTCTCCCCTCACCTCACTGCGAGCTGTGAGGAAGCCCAATCATGAATAGGATGGCTGCTCTACGTAATGATAAAGGCTGCTATCTAAGCCATGTTATAAGCATTTGAAATGAAGGCCTAGAGGATATAGTTACAAAGGCGAGACTTAGAATAGAGTTCAAAGTTTCCCTGGGAAACAAGTACTCTGATGTTAGCAAACAGTAGATGCTTACCAAGTTGGAGTGAGAATAGGGGCATCAAGTGTTGCCTGGAAAATGCTTTTCAACCTTAACCTTAACTCCAACAGCTACCCTACAAGAGCTTGGTGAAAATCGATACTATTTTTCAGAATGGCTAGAATATGCTCTCCACTGCAAATAATGCAAGTTACATTGGAGAACATTGGTGTGTCCTCTCCCCAAGTTAAATGTGGCTCGTCTTTTTTGCTCAGTATTGCTCACTTTTTAAAAGATCATGACAAGTTTCTACTTGTTAAATCATGCTTCAAACAAGAGAACAGTTAAGTTTGGAGTGATAGCCTCTCTAGTATAATCCAAACCAATTTAAAAATTAAATCAAAATGAAAATCATCAGATCCTACTACAAAAACCTATACTCAACACGACTGCAGAATCTGGAGGAAATGGACATTTTCTTAGACAGATGCCAATTACCAAAATTAAACCAGGATCAAATAGACCATCTAAACAGACCCATAACCCCTAAAGAAATAGAAGGGGTCATAGATAGGCTTCCAACCAAAAAAAGCACAGGACCAGATGGTTTCACTGCAGAATTCTATAAGACCTCCAAAGAAGACTTAACACCAATATTCTTCAAACTTTTCCACCAAATAGAAACAGAAGGAACACTACCCAACTCCTTCTTCAAAGCCACTATTACGCTGATACCAAAACCACACAAAGATCCAACTAAGAAAGAGAATTTCAGGCCAATTTCCCTTATGAATATCGATGCAAAAATACTAAATAAAATTCTTGCCCACCGAATCCAAGAACACATCAGAACGATCATCCACCATGATCAAGTAGGCTTCATCCCAGGGATGCAGGGATGGTTCAATATACGGAAATCCATCAATGCTATCCACTACATAAACAAACTCAAAGAAAAAAACCACATGATGATTTCATTAGATGCTGAAAAAGCATTTGACAAAATCAGCATCATTTCATGCTAAAAGTCTTGGAAAGGACAGGAATTCAAGGCCTATATCTAAACATAGTAAAAGCAATATACAGCAAACCGGTAGCCAACATCAAACTAAATGGAGAGAAACTTGAAGCAATCCCACTAAAATCAGGGACTAGACAAGGCTGCCCCCTCTCTCCATATCTTTTCAATATAGTTCTTGAAGTCCTAGCTAGAGCAATTAGACAACATAAGGAAGTCAAAGGGATACAATTTGGAAAGGAAGAAGTCAAACTATCACTATTTGCAGATGATATGATAGTATACTTAAGTGACCCTAAAAACTCTACTAGAGAACTCCTATAGCTGATAAACAACTTCAGCAGAGTAGCTGGCTACAAAATCAATGCGAGCAAATCAGTAGCCTTTATATATTCAAAGGATAAGGAGACTGAGAAAGAAAAGTTCTATAGATGAATCAGAAGTGCTCTTTATTAAGTGAATAAGTAAAATTTACCAAAGAAAAAGACTTAGTCAAAAATAATGGTAGGAGAGTGACTTTGTAGATGTTTATTGCCCGCTATAATAAGAAATTATAACTCTCCTTTGAGCCAATTACTTAATTTCTAATTAATAAACTAGATAGTTTAGTCAGTACCACAATATAGAATATATTGTAATGAATATAAAGAAATGGGTAAATAGGTAAATAACTGATAGATAGATGATAGATAGATAGATAGATAGATAGATAGATAGATAGATAGACATATACATAGACAGCTCTTAAATACTTTGCTCACTCTTCCTAATAAATATTAAACAATGTAATCTTGATTCAACTTTTGGAGCAATTAAAGTGACAATACCTTTGGCAAAAATGAGTACCCCAAAACTAGGGATGTTATACCAATAAAACTTATGCTGTTCTACTTTAGAAACTATAGCCTGGAAGAAACCTTAGGCATTCATTCACAGTCAGCTTCAATCGGCATCTGACAGGTCAATCTACCCTAATAATTAAGGAAGCTATAATCAAATTTCAATGTCTCATGGAAACAGATTCAATGTTAAATATTTTTCCTAGGTAATATGCATGCATTGAGTTTTCTATAATTTTAATAAAATGTATTGTTTTGATTGTACATTTAACTCAGCAGGTTCTGATACAGTGGCTAATGAAAAAAACAGCTCATCTATTCAAGAAGTTGATGAACAGCATGCTAGCCACTTTGAAGCATTAATCATAGTAAGATGCAATTGTTGTCAGTCAATAAAAAAAAAATAAAAATATAGGCAAAATGACCTTCTTAAGACTGGGAGGTTGGGGGAGACTATCAGTGAGAATGACAGGTAAAGTGGGTGATGATTAGTTAACCCAATAAATATGGTAGCAAAAAGGTTGATGAAAAATGGAAGCAATTCCAGTAGAGACCCAGAAAGAGGAAAACCCTGAGTCAATCAATATAAAACAGGAAAATCTCATTATATTTTGACCAAGCCAGAATGTAACAAAATGTGTCAAAGAAGCAAGCAGTAAGAGCCAAATAACTAGAATTTGTGTTCCATTCTAAATGGAAATGGCATTATTGGTTCGCTTAGGTGTGGGATCAAAAGTTGGAAAGATAGCAATCCTAAAGCATTAAATGTAACAGATATCTCTATTTTCCACTGAAATTGTAACCACAGCAATATGCATTCATAATTTTATTTAATTTTATTTTTTACTTATTCACTTTATATTATATTCTCCCACATCCTTCCCTCATTCCCCCCTCCTTCTCTCCTCTGAGATGCTCTGGGCACAGGTGGATATCTCCTCACCCTGGCACTTCAAGTCTCTACAAAGCTAGGTACTTCCTCTCCCACTGAGGGCAGACAAAGCAGCTCAGCTAGTAGGAAATATCTCGCAGGCCAAAAACAGTTTTTTGGGTAGACCCCACGCTGGTGGTTCAGGACCCACATGAAGACCAAACTGCACATCTGCTAAATATGTACGGGAGGCCTAGGTCTAGCTGCTGTATGTTCTTTTGTTGGTGGTTCAGACTCTGAGAGCCCCAAAAGTCCAGATTAGTTGACTCTATTGGTCTTCCTGTAGTGTTCTTATCCCCTTATAGATGGCAATTCTTCCTCCTATTATTCAATAAAAGTCCCCAAGCTCCATCCACTTTTTGACTGTGGTTGTCTGTATCTCTCTGAGTCAGGTGTTAGGTGGAGCCTTCCAGAGAACAACTTGCTCCTGTATGCAAGCAAAACAATCATTAGTTTCAGGGATTGGTGCTCGCTCATGGGATGGATCTCATATTGTACAACTTATTGGTTGGCTATTCCCTCAGTCTCTGCTCCATCTAGTGATCCTGTGCCTGCATTTTTTATAGACTGAATACACTTGTGGTTGAAAGTTTCTGCATGGGTTGGTTTCTCTATCACTCCACTGGGGTTCCTGCCTGACTACAGGGGGTTGGCCTTTTCAGGTTCCATATTCCCCCATGTCATAGCTAGGGTCAGTCCCTTATCATGGGTGTCTGTCTCATCCTGGAGAAGTGCTCCATCATCTCATCTTGCTCACTTGCAGATTTCCATGACCATCTAGCCATCGCTCCTGCCCTATCTCATAGCAGAGTCTGAACCCTGCATTCCCTCTCTCCATCTTCCCTCCTTCTCAGTTCCATCCCTCCATCTTCCACTTATGGCTATTTATTTACCAGTATAAGTAAGATTCAGGCATCCTTGCTTGTGCCTTCCTTCTTGTATAGCTTCTTTGGGTTTGTGGAGCATAGTATATTATCTGTATTTTATAGCTAATATCTACTAATAAGTCTTTGTGTGTGTTAGTTATCATGATGACTATGGCCACATAGAATGAGTTTGTCAGTGTTTCTTATGTTTCTATTTTGTGGAATAGTTTGAAGAGCACTAGTGTTAACTCTTCTTTGACAGTCTGGTAGAATTATATCCTAAAACTATTTGGCTTGTTTGGTGTTGGGAGATTTTAATGACCCTTCTATTTCTTTAAGTATTATGGAGATGTTTAAATAGTTTACTTGGTCTTGATTTTAACTTTGTTGAGTGATATCTGTCTAGGAAATCAGCCATCAGCCATTTTGTCAATATTTTCCAGCTTTGTGGAGTGTGGATTTTTGACGTAAGACAATGATTTATTAAATTTTCTCAGTATCAGTTGTTTTTTTTTTTTTTTTTTTATTCGATATAATTTATTTACATTTCAAATGATTTCCCCTTTTCTAGCCCCCCCACTCCCCGAAAGTCCCGCAAGCCCCCTTCTCTTCCCCTGTCCTCCCACCCACCCCTTCCCACTTCCCCGTTCTGGTTTTGCTGAATACTGTTTCACTGAGTCTTTCCAGAACCAGGGGCCACTCCTCCTTTCTTCTTGTACCTCATTTGATGTGTGGATTATGTTTTGGGTATTCCAGTTTTCTAGGTTAATATCCACTTATTAGTGAGTGCATACCATGATTCACCTTTTGAGTCTGGGTTACCTCACTTAGTATGATATTCTCTAGCTCCATCCATTTGCCTAAGAATTTCATGAATTCATTGTTTCTAATGGCTGAATAGTACTCCATTGTGTAGATATACCACATTTTTTGCATCCACTCTTCTGTTGAGGGATACCTGGGTTCTTTCCAGCATCTGGCAATTACAAATAGGGCTGCTATGAACATAGTAGAACATGTATCCTTATTACATGGTGGGGAGTCTTCTGGGTATATGCCCAGGAGTGGTATAGCAGGATCTTCTGGAAGTAAGGTGCCCAGTTTTCGGAGGAACCGCCAGACTGATTTCCAGAGTGGTTGTACCAATTTGCAACCCCACCAGCAGTGGAGGAGTGTTCCTCTTTCTCCACACCCTCTCCAACACCTGCTGTCTCCTGAATTTTTAATCTTAGCCATTCTGACTGGTGTAAGATGAAATCTTAGGGTTGTTTTGATTTGCATTTCCCTAATGACTAATGAAGTTGAGCATTTTTTAAGATGCTTCTCCGCCATCCGAAGTTCTTCAGGTGAGAATTCTTTGTTTAACTCTGTGCCCCATTTTTTAATAGGGTTGTTTGGTTTTCTGGAGTCTAACTTCTTGAGTTCTTTATATATATTGGATATTAGCCCTCTATCTGATGTAGGATTGGTGAAGATCTTTTCCCAATTTGTTGGTTGCCGATTTGTCCTCTTGATGGTGTCCTTTGCCTTACAGAAACTTTGTAATTTTATGAGGTCCCATTTGTCAATTCTTGCTCTTAGAGCATACGCTATTGGTGTTCTGTTCAGAAACTTTCTCCCTGTACCGATGTCCTCAAGGGTCTTCCCCAGTTTTTTTTCTATTAGCTTCAGAGTGTCTGGCTTTATGTGGAGGTCCTTGATCCATTTGGATTTGAGCTTAGTACAAGGAGACAAGGATGGATCAATTCGCATTCTTCTGCATGCTGACCTCCAGTTGAACCAGCACCATTTGTTGAAAAGGCTATCTTTTTTCCATTGGATGTTTTCAGCCTCTTTGTCGAGGATCAAGTGGCCATAGGTGTGTGGGTTCATTTCTGGATCTTCAATCCTGTTCCATTGATCCTCCTGTCTGTCACTGTACCAATACCATGCAGTTTTTAACACTATTGCTCTGTAGTATTGCTTGAGGTCAGGGATACTGATTCCCCCAGATTTCCTTTTGTTGCTGAGAATAGTTTTAGCTATCCTGGGTTTTTTGTTGTTCCAGATGAATTTGATAATTGCTCTTTCTAGCTCTGTGAAGAATTGAGTTGGGATTTTGATGGGTATTGCATTGAATCTGTATAGTGCTTTAGGCAAAATGGCCATTTTAACTATATTGATTCTGCCGATCCATGAGCATGGGAGGTTTTCCCATTTTTTGAGGTCTTCTTCCATTTCCTTCTTCAGAGTCTTGAAGTTCTTGTCATACAGATCTTTCACATGTTTGGTAAGAGTCACCCCAAGATACTTTATACTGTTTGTGGCTATTGTGAAGGGGGTCATTTCCCTAATTTCTTTCTCAGCCTGCTTATCCTTTGAGTATAGGAAGGCCACTGATTTGCTTGAGTTGACTTTATAACCTGCCACTTTGCTGAAGTTGTTTATCAGCTGTAGGAGCTCTCTAGTGGAGTTCTTTGGGTCACTTAGGTAGACGATCATGTCGTCTGCAAATAATGATAGTTTGACTTCTTCCTTTCCAATTTGTATCCCTTTGACCTCCTTATGTTGTCGAATTGCCCGAGCTAGTACCTCAAGTACAATATTGAAAAGATAAGGAGAAAGGGGGCAGCCTTGTCTGGTCCCTGATTTCAGTGGGATTGCTTCAAGTTTCTCTCCATTTAGTTTGATGCTGGCTACCGGTTTGCTGTATATTGCTTTTACTATGTTTAGGTATGGGCCTTGAATTCCTGTTCTCTCCAAGACTTTAAGCATGAAGGGATGCTGAATTTTGTCAAATGCTTTTTCAGCATCCAATGAAATGACCATGTGGTTTTGTTCTTTGAGTTTGTTTATGTAGTGGATTGTATTGATGGATTTCCGTATATTGAACCAACCCTGCATTCCTGGGATAAAGCCTACTTGATCATGGTGGATGATCGTTTTGATGTGTTCTTGGATTCGGTTGGCAAGAATTTTATTGAGGATTTTTGCATCGATGTTCATAAGGGAAATTGGTCTGAAGTTCTCTTTCTTTGTTGGATCTTTGTGTGGCTTTGGTATCAGCGTAATTGTGGCTTCGTAGAAGGAATTGGGTAGTGTTCCTTCTGTTTCTATTTTGTGGAATAGTTTGAAGAGTATTGGTGTTAACTCTTCTTTGAAGGTCTGGTAGAATTCTGCACTGAAGCCATCTGGTCCTGTGCTTTTTTTGGTTGGAAGACTTTCTATGACTCCTTCTATTTCTTTAGGCATTATGGGACTGTTTAGATGGTCTAGTTGGTCCTGATTTAATTTTGGTATTTGGTATCTGTCAAGGAAATTGTCCATTTCCTCCAGATTCTCCAGTTGTGTTGAGTATAGGCTCTTGTAGTAGGATCTGATGATTTTTTGGATTTCCTCAGTTTCCGTTGTTATATCTCCCTTTTCATTTCTAAGTTTGTTAATTTGGATACTTTCTCTGTGCCCTTTGGTCATTCTGGCTAAGGGTTTATCTATCTTGTTGATTTTCTCAAAGAACCAGCTCCTGGTATTGTTGATTTTTTGTATGGTTCTCTTTGTTTCTACTTGATTGATTTCGGCCCTGAGTTTGATGATTTCCTGCCTTCTACTCCTCCTGGGCGAAATAGCTTCTTTTTGTTCCAGGGCTTTCAGGTGTGTCATTAAGCTGGTAATGTATGCTCTCTCCATTTTCTTTTTGGAGGCACTCAGGGCTATGAGTTTTCCTCTTAGCACTGCTTTCATTGTGTCTCATAGATTTGGGTATGTTGTGTTTTCATTTTCATTGTGTTCTAAAAAGTCTTTAATTTCTTTCTTTATTTCTTCCTTGACCGAGGTATCATTGAGTAGAGTATTGTTCAGTTTCCACGTGTATGTGGGCTTTCTGTTGTTTCTGTTGCTATTGAAGACCACTTTTACTCCATAGTGATCAGATAGGAGGCATGGGATTAGTTCGATCTTCTTATATTTGTTGAGGTCTGTCTTGTGACCAATTATATGGTCGATTTTGGAGAAGGTACCATGAGGTGCTGAGAAAAAGGTATATTCTTTTGTTTTAGGATAGAATGTTCTATATATATCTGTTAAATCTAATTGGTCCAAAGCTTCAATTAGTTTCATTGTGTCCCTGTTTAGTTTCTGTTTTCCTGATCGGTCCATTGAGGAAAGTGCAGTGTTGAAGTCACCCACAATTATTGTGTTAGGTGCAATGTGTGCTTTTAGTTTTAATAAAGTTTCTTTTACAAAAGAGGGTGCCCTTACATTTGGGGCATAGATGTTCAGGATTGTCAGTTCTTCTTTTTGTATTTTTCCTTTGACCAGCAAGAAGTGTCCCTCAGGGTCTCTTTTGATGACTTTGGGTTGAAAAAAATATGGAACGCTTCACGAATTTGCGTGTCATCCTTGCGCAGGGGCCATGCTAATCTTCTCTGTATCGTTCCAATTTTAGTATATGTGCTGCCGAAGCGAGCACTCAGTATCAGTTGTTATGTCTAATTTCATTACTGATTTTGTTTATTGGGTTATTGTCTTTCTGTATCTTGGATAGTTGGGTTACTGGTTTGTCTATCTTGTTGATTTTATCAAAGAACTAGCTCTAGGTTTAGTTGATTCTTTATAATTTTTCTAATTGATTGAGTTCACCCATAATTTTGATTATTTCCTTCCTTCTACTCCTCTTTGGTATGGTTACTTCTTTTTTTCTAGAGCTTTCAGGTGTGCTTTTAAATTGCTGACATGAAAACTTTGTAATTGCTTTATTGGGGCATTTATTTCTTTATTGAGTGCTATGAAAATTCTTCTTAGCAGTGCTTTCATTGTGTCCCCTAAATTTGGGTATGTTTTGCCTTCATTTTTATCAAATTCTAGAAAATATTTGATTTCATTCTTTATTTCTTCCTTGACCCAGAAATCCTTGAGTAGAGAGTTATTGAATTTCCATGAATGTGTAGGCTTTCTAATGTTTTTGTTGTTGTTGAAGTACAGCTTTATTCCATTGTGGTCTGATAGGATGCAAGACATTATTTCAAATCTCTTGTATCTGTTGAGGCGTGCTTTGTGACAAACTATGTGGTCAATATTGGAGAAGGATTCATGAGGTCCTGAGAAGAATGTAGTTTCTTTTGTGTTTTGGTGAAGTATTCTATACATATTTTGTGACATGGTGTCCTAGTCTATGTAAGGTGGACAGATTGTACACTCAGAATAACATTCATATCCAGGTTGTACAGTTGCTGCCTGAAATATTTTGGGTTCATTATGCATTTGATTATGAGCTGAGGTGTCATCATGAAACCATCCTGAATGAATGGTCATTCAGAAACCCCTACTATCACCATTGGTTTGACCTCCAACTTTCAATTATAAGCCCACCTTTAAGAAACTTGGACTTACATAATGATTTTTGGGACAATGAAGTTGATTGTGCTTAAATGAGATTTTCAGTTTAACATGAAGCAGGTTTGAGATATGTGAGTATTTTTTCCAGATCAGAACAAACTGAATTGGGGGATATGCTGAGATACCATTCTAAAGTTCTTGACTGAACTGTGGCTACAGAGAGGACATGTGTTTATCTGGAACCAATGGCTAGTATCTTACTTGAGAAACAGGTCGCTGCAAGTTCAGTCAAGAACACCTCGGTAAGAAGCACATCTTTGATTATCTGTGTGAATCCTAACTATCACAAGTGAACAAGAGATGTACTGAATATACAAGTTTAAAAAGGTGATAACTACCAGAAACTGCAAGAGGCAAAGAATGGGTCATGCCATAGCCTCCAAAGTAATCATGGCCATTCTGTTCAGATACATTGGTTTCAGACTTCTGGCTAAAAACTTTTGAAGAATTTGTATTGATATGAGCCATCAGGCTTGTAGCAATTTATTGCAGCAACTATGCATACATAAAACAGATATTGGTACAGGACTAGCATGTTCCTAAAACAGTAATGCAGCATATGGAGGTCCTTTTGGAATTGAGTAATAGGAAGAGAATGGAGTAGCACAGAGGATACTGAGAAATAATCTAATTGTCTAGAAGGAATTTTTGAGAGTAATATACTACATAGTCTGACAATAGGAATCATGAAAATAAATGAGGAAGGCATCTTTAGAAACCAGAATAAAGGTCTTGGCTAGTGTTCCGTGTATAGAGCTAAAATTGATTATGCTTAATAGTTGTGTGGTGTGAGAGTAATTCTTGGTTTTCAACTTTAATACATCTATAATTAACTAAAATCCAAGTAACTGGATATACCTGCAAGGGATATTTTAGTTAAATAATTTTTTATAAGAAGACCCACTTTTAATCCAGGTATTTGAGGTAAGCAGATACAACTTTAATCCAAGTATTTTGAGATTGGAAAGATCCAGCTTTAATCTGGGTCATACCTTTAGCAGACATCCTTTAAAAACAAAACTGGGAGAATGAAGTTTACTTTTACTCCCTGCTTGTCCTTCCTGCTTGCTTCTACACTTGATGGCCAGTTCATTATTTCACTGACATTAGAGTCTATTTCTTCAGAATTCTGACATATACTGAAGGTCAGATGAGACATCCAGCCTCATGGACTGAAGAACTGCTGAATTCTTGGACTTCCATTGTTAAACAGTCATTGTCAGACTAGCTAGACTACAGCCTATAAATCTGTCTAGAAAATCACCTGTACATTCATTCTATAAGCTACTTTACTCTAGCGAATCCTGACTAACACAAGTGGTAATGAAAGATTTTATTTAAAACCACAAATAATTGGGTAGTTTGTATTCAAGCAATTTGCTAGAAGAATAGGTTGGTTTCTTTTCTTCTTCTTCTTTTTTTGTAACTCTTAAATAATACTGTTATATTATATGAGGCCCAAATTCTGAAAGGAATTGTTCTAATAAAACCTCCAACATATGGTGATTGTGGGGAAAAGTAATTGTGGGAAAAAATGCTCAACCTGTTAATGTCATAAAATAAACTAATATGGGGGAAGTCACTATAAAAATACTATGACAAGAAAAAGGCCAATACTGTGGCTGAATGAACTTTGTCTGAAGAGATTTAGGGAGAAAATTTATAGAGCTATGCCATTGTCTCAATGGAAGACAGGAATAGATATGAGAAAAACCTGTGAAAACCTTCCTATTTAATGACACAGATTCCTCAAGTACCAGGAAGCCATGGAAAATTTGAGACTAGAGTTTAACTAGAAATAACTTAAAGCCTACAAAATGTCTAAAGTTCCTAATGTATGGTACAAAGTTCCAAAACATGTGAGAAGGAAATAGAGTTCCCAGGATACTAGAAAAAGCAGATACCAAAACAGCACTATGCAAAGATTTTGCCCAGGAAAGTGAAAATTCATCTACTATATTTTTTTTCCTGAAAACTGATATATGTCAGGGTGACTTAAAAGCTTTATACAAATACCCATCAGGGCAGAGAGGACAGTCAATATAGTTGAGTCCTGCCCTGCAGCTCAGAGGATCCTGTCCAAAAACCTCTGGGGGAAGCCCTCAGGTTTGCCACAGCACATCATACCCAAGTGAAGCAGGGAGGTAGCTAACCTTGCAGAAGTGGGGAGAAGCCTGACAACACTGATAGAACCACCCCCATAGCTCAGAGGATCCCATCCAGAACCTTCTGGCGGAAACCTTCCGGTTTCTGTCTCTGGCTAGGGATCATCCTCTGCTACAGTGCACCATATCCAAGTGGCACAGGAAGGTACCTAACAACACATCAGCACAGAGAGGACAGTCAGCACAGGTGAGGCCTGCCCTGCTGCTCAGAGGAAGTAGTCAGAAACACTGAGGACACAGGAACCTAAGAGCAGCCTCCTGGAGTCTTCTGTTTTCTGCCCTCACCCAGAACTGTTCGGGGCTACAGAGCTACATACCCAAAACAACCACTAGAGAGCAGGTCTCACAGGAGTACCTATATACCTGTGTACACAGAGAGAACTGGTCTTCCAGGAACACATATACAGAGGCTTGCATGACATAAAAACCGACATCTGAGACAGTAACATCAGCTAACACCAGAGATAACCAGATGGCAAAAGGCGAATACAAGAACATTACCAAGAGAAACCAAGGCAACATGGCACAATCTGAACAAAGTTCTCCCATAACAGCAAGTCCTGGATACCTCAACATAAAGAGAAAACCAAGATTTTGATCTAAAATCACAACTCATGATGCTGATAGAAGATTTCAAGGACATAAATAACTCCCTTAAAGAAATACAGGAGAAAATGAGTCAATAGGTAGAAGCCCTTAAAAAGGAAACACAAAAATCTCTTAAAGATATACAGGAAAACATGGGTCAACAGATAGAAGCACTTAAGGAGGAAACATAAAAATCTCTTAAAGAAATACAGGAAAACATGGGTCAAGAGGTAGAACATAAAGGAGGAAACACAAAAATCCCTTAAAGAATTTTAACACACAGGAAAACACAAACAAACAAGTGAAGGACCAGAACAAAACCATCCAGTATCTAAAAATGAAAGTAGAAACAAAAAGAAACCACAAAAGGAGACAACTTTGGAGTCAGAAAACCTTGGAAAGAAATCAGGAGTCATAGATGCAAACATCAACAACAGAATATAAGAAATAGAAGAATCTCAGATGCTGAAGATACTATAGAAAGCGTTGACTCAACAGTCAAAGAAAAAGCAAAATGCTTGCACCCCAAAACATCCAGAAAATTCAGGACACAATGAGAAGACCAAACCTAAGGATTATAGGTATAGAAGAGAGCAAAGATTTATAACTTAAAGGGCCAGTAAATATCTTCAACAAAATTATAGAATAAAACTTCCCTAACCTAAAGAGAGAAATGCTAATGAACATATAAGAAGCCTACAGAACTCCAAACAGACTGGACCAGGACAGAAATTCTTCCATCACAAACTAATCAAAACACCAAATGTACTAAAAAAAGAAAGAATATTAAAAGCAGTAAGGGATAAAGTCCAAGTAACATATAAAAGGGAGATCTATGAGAATTAAACCAGATTTCTCACCAGCGACCATGAAAGCAAGAAGGTCCTGGGCAGATCTCATGCACACCCTAAAAGAACATGAATGCCAGCCCAGACTATTATATCCAGCTAAACTCTCAATTACCATAGATGGAGAAACCAAGATATTCTATGATAAAACAAAATTTACACAAAATCTTTCCACAAATCTAGCCCTACAAAGGATAATAGAGGGAAAATGCCAATATAAGGAGGGCAACTACACCCTAGAAAAAGCAAGATAGTAATCTTCTTTCAACAAACCCAAAAGAAGATAACCACCAAACATAAAAATAACATCAAAAATAACAGGAAGCAACAATCACTATTTCTTAATATATCTTAAAATCAAAGGACTCAATTCCCCAATAAAAAGAAATAAACTAACAGACTGGTTATGTAAACAGGATCCAGAATTTTGCTGCATACAGGAAACACACCTCAGTGTCGAAGACAAACATTACCTCAGAGTAAAAGGCTGAAAAACAATTTTCCAAGCAAAGAGTTCTAGAAAATGAGCTGGAATAGCAATTCTAATATAAGATAAAATTGACTTTCAACTAAAAGTCATCAAACAAAACATAGAAGGACACTTCATACTCATCAAAGGGAAAATATACCAAAAAGAATACTCAATTCTGAACATCTATGCTCCAAATGCAAGGGCACCCTCATTTTTAAAAGAAAATTTACTAAAGCTCAAATCACACACTATACCTCAAACAATAATAGTGGGTGACTACAATACCCCACTCTCTTCAATGGACAGATCAAAGAAGTACAAACAAAACAAAGACATAGTGAAACGAACAGAAATTTGGACCAAATGGATTTAACAGTTACCTGTAGAATATTTCATCCTAAATCAAAATAATATATCTTTTTCTCAGCACCTCATGGTACCTTCTCCAAAACTGATCACATAATTGGTCACAAAACAGACCTCAACAGATATAAGAAGATTGAACTAATCCCATGCCTCCTATCAGATCACTATGAAGTAAGGGTGGTCTTCAATAGCAAAAAAAAAAAAAAAAAAAAGAAAGAAAAAAGAAAAAAAATCAACAGAAAGCCCACAAACACGTGGAAGCTGAATATTGCTCTACTCAATGATACTTCGTCAAGGAAGAAATAAGGAAAGAAATCAAAGACTTTTAGAATTTAATGAAAATTAAGGAACAACATACACAAATTTATGGGACACAATGAAAGCAATGCTAAGAGGAAAACTTATAGCTCTGAGTGCCTCCAAAATAAAACTGGGGAGAACATACACTAGCAGCTTAATGACACACCTGAGAGCTCTAGAACAAAAAGAAGCTAATACACACAAGAGGAGTAGAAGGCAGGAAATCATCAAACTCAAGGCTGAAATCAACCAAGTAGAAACAAAAAGAACTATACAAAGAATCAACAAAACCATGAGCCAGTTCTTTGAGAAAATCAACAAGATAGATAAACCTCTAGCCAATATAACCAAAGGCCATAGAGTTGGTATCCTAATTAACAAAATCAAAAATGAAAAGTGAGTTATAACAACGGACACCAAGCAAATTCAAAAAAATCATCAGTTCCTATCACAAAAGCCTATACACAACAAAACTGGAAAATCTGGATGAAATGTACAATATTCTGGAAAGATACCAAATACCAAAGTTAAATCAGGATCAGATAGACCATCTAAATAGTCCCATAACTCCTAAAGAAATAAAAGCAGTCATTGAAAGTCTCCCAACAAAAAAAAGCACAGGACCAGAAGATTTTAGTGCAGAATTCTATCAGACCTTCAGAGAAGACCTAACACCAATACTCTTCAAACTAGTCCACAAAATAGAAACAGAAGGAATACTACCCAACTCGTTCTATGAAGCCACTGTTTTGCTGATACCAAAAATACACAAAGATTCAAGAAAGAAAGAGAACTTCAGACCAATTACTCTAATGAATATTGATGCAAAAATATTCAATTCTTGTCAACTAAATCCAAGAACACATCAAAACAATCTTTCACCATGATCAAGTAGGCTTCATCACAGGGATGCAGAGATGGTTCAATATATGGAAATCCATCAATGTAATCCACTACATAAACAAACTCAAAGAAAAAACACATGGTTATTTCATCAGATGCTGAAAAAGCATTTGACATAGTTCAGCATCCTTTTATGTTAAAAAAAAAACTTGGAAAGATCAGGAATTCAAGGCTCATATGTAAATATAGTAAAAGAAATATATACCAAACCAGTAGCCCACATCAAACAAAATGGATAGAAACTTGAAGCAATCCCGCTAAAATCAGGGACTAGACAAGGCTGCCTTCTCTCTCCATATTTATTATTTCAATATAGTATTTTAATTTCTAGCTAGAACAATTAGACGACAAAAGGAAGTTAAAGGGATACAAATTGGAAAGTAAGAAATCAAACTATCACTATTTGCAGATGATAATTATAGTATAATTAACACAAACAACTCCACCTGAGAACTCCTACAGCCGATGAACAACTTCTGCAATGTTCCCAGATATAAAATTAACTCAAACAAGTCAGTAGCCTCCCTATACTCAAAGGATAAACAGACTGAGAAAGAAATTAGGGAAATGACACCTTTCGCAATAGTCACAAACAAGATAACAAATCTTGGTGTGACTCTAATGAAACAAGTCAAAGATCTGTATGACAAGAACTTAAAGTCTCAGAAGAAATTGAAGATCTCAGAAGATAAAAAGCTCTCCGACGCTCGTGAATTGGCAGGATTAATATAGTAAAAATGGCTATCTTGCCAAAAGCAATCTACAGATTCAATGCAATCCACATCAAAATACCAACTCAATTCTTCATAGAGCTAGAAAAAGCAGTTCTCAAATTCATCTGGAATAACAACAACAACAAAAAACCAGAATAGCTGTATTAGTTTGGGTTCTCTAGAGTCACAGAAAGTATGGGTAGTCTTTATACAGGTAGGGAATTTGTGGATGACTTATAGTCTATAGTCCAACTCCCCAATAATGGTCAGCAGCAGCGATGGATGGAAGTCCAAGGATTTAGCAGTTGCTCAGTCCCACAAGGCAAGCAGGCAAGGAAGAGTGATTGAATCTTCCTTCTTCCAATGTCCTTATATATATCTTCAGCAGAGGGTGTAACCCAGATTAAAGGCTGTAGGTGTCCAGCAGAGGGTGTGGCCCAGATTAAAGGCATGTGCTTACATGCCTTTAATCCCAGATGATCTTAAACTCAGGAGATCTCCTTGTCTTACTCTTCTGGAATTCATAGCCACTATGCTTCAAGATCTCCATGCCAAGATCCAGGTCAGAAACTTATATCTCTGAGCCTCCAGATTAGGATCATATGTGAGCCTTCCAATTCTAGATTGTAGTTCATTCCAGATATAGTCAAGCTGACAACCAGGAATAGCCACTACAATAGCTAAAACTATTCTCAACAGTAAAAGAACTTCTGGGAGAATCAGTAGCCCAGGCATCAAGCAGTACTACAGAGCAATAGTGTTAAAAATTGCATGGTATTGGTACAGTGGCAGGCAGGTAGATCAATGGATTAGAATTGAAGACCCAGGAATGAACCCACACACCTATGGTCACTTAATATTTGATGAAGTAGCTAAAACCTTCCAGTGGGGAAAAAATAGCCTTTTCAACAAATGGTGCTGATTCAACTGGCGGTTAGTATGCAGATGAATGCAAATCGATCCATTTTTATTTCCTTGTACAAAGCTCAAGTCCAAGTGGATCAAGAACCTCCACATAAAAGTAGACACACTAATAGAAACGAAACTGGGGAAGAGCCTTGAGCACATGGGCACAGGGGGAAATTTCCTGAACAGAACAACAATAGCTTATGCTCTAAGATCAAGAATTGGCAAATGGTACCTCATAAAATTACAAAGTTTCTATAAGGCAAAAGACAATGTCAATAGGACAAAACAGCAACCAACAAATTGGTAAAAGCTCTTTACCAACCCTACATCTTACAGAGGACTAATATCCAATATATACGGGCGGGGGGGGGGGGAGGGAACTCTACAAGTTAGATTCCAGAAAACCAAACAACCCTGTTAAAAAATGGGGTACAGAGCTAAACAAAAACTTTCACCTGAGGAATATCGAATAGCCAAGAAGCACCTAAGAAATTCTTAGTCATCAGAGAAATGCAAATCAAAACATCCCTGAAATTTCACCTCACAGCAGTCAGAATGGCTAGGATCAAAAACTCAGGAGACAGCAGATGCTGGTGAGGATGTGGAGAGAGAATAACACTCCTCCACTGCTGGTGAGATTTCACCCAGAGTAGTGCTGGTTCAACCACTCTGGAAATCAGTTTGGTGGCACCTGAGAAAACTGGGCATAATACCACCAGAGGACCCTGTTATACCACTCCTGGGCATATACTCAGAGGATTCTCCAGAATGTAATAAGGACGCATGTTCCACTATGTTCATAGCAGCCCTGTTTATAATAGCCAGAAACTGGAAAGAACCCAGATGTCCCTCAACAGAGGAAGAGATACAGAAAATGTGGCATATTTACACAATGGAACACTACTCAACTATTAAAAAACAATGAATACATGAAATCTTGGGCAAATTGGTGGAACTGGAAAATATCATCCTGAGTGAGGTAACCTAATCACAAAAGAACACACACGTTATGCACTCTCTAATAATTAGATTTTAGCCCAAAACCTTGGAATACCCAAGACACAATTCACATATTAAATTATGCTCAAAAACAAGGAAGAACAATGAATGAATGCTCTGGTCCTTCTTAGAAGTGGAATAAAATTCCCACAGAAGGAGATACAAAGACAAAATGTGGAGCAGAGTTTGAGGGAAGGACCATTGAGAGACTACCCACACCTAGTGATCCATCCCATATACAGTAACAAAATGCAGACTATTGATACCCACAAGTACTTGCTGACCAGAGCTGGATATAGCTGTCACCTGCGAGGTCTGCTAATACATGACAAATACATAGGTAGACACTCTCAGCCAGCCATTGAACTGAGCACAGGGTCCCCAATGGGGGAGCTAGAGAAAGGATCCAAGGAGCTGAAGAAGTTTGCAATGCCATAGGAAGAACATCCATATGAGCCACCCAATACTCCCAGAGCTCCCAGGGACAAAGCCATCAATCAGTGTCCACATGGAGTTACCCATGGCTCTAGACACATAGGCAACAAATGATGGCCTTGTTGGACATCAAAGGGGGGAGATTCCTTTGGTCCTGGAAAGGCTCAATGCTGCAGTGTGGGGGAATGCTGGGACAGGGAAGCCGGAGAGGAGAGGGTTGATTGTGGAACAGGGGGAGGGGAGATGGGTTATGAGACTTTCGGGAGGTGAGGAACCAGGACAGGGGACAACATTTGAAATGTAAATCAAAAATATATTTAATTTAAAAAAGTAAAAAAAAAAGCTTTATACAAATAAACCAGCAAGGCTCAAGACAAAGAAATAAATATTTAATACACATGGTGGTTCAAACAGAAATAGTTTTTATAACGTTAAAATAATTTAATAGTGAAATTGATTTCTATTAAAGTGTAGTAGAATAATGTTGAAAAATAAAAATACTGGCCAGTTTTGCTGATTTTTTTGTGTGTGTTTTACACTTGGCATGAAATCAGATAGGACTCCATGTTCTACAGAGGAAGGTCAAAAGATAATTTTTGAAAATGAAGAAGCTGACACCTAAAGATAAAACTGCAAAAGCAGATAAGGGTGCCAGCATCAGAATGTTAAGAGGCTTCTCTTAAGAGAGAACTAAATACTACAAGATGGCTGAGAAGCATGGATGCACTGCCTCTGTGAAGAGTGAAATTGAAACTGAGAGCAAAAATTTACCTCCATTTTCTCCTCAACTTTCCATTTGATGTCATGTGAGTTTTGCATAAGAACAGAATCTTTCCAACTATATGCATTTATGACTTTCATAGAAAATAAGAATTAGGACTTTCCTGGTTGCTCTATGGAAAATAGTCTGAAAGTAGTGAGAAGCCAATAATCACTTATACCCAGGATGTGACAATATAAGACTATGTATATTGATGATGGCAAAAAGAAAGTAGGATACAGACTGCTCTTGGGAAAAATGTCATATTTGACAAGGGACTTCTTGAATATGGGTCTTAGTAACAGGAGAATTATGTGGCGTCTACATGACTTGAGGAAAGTCAATTTTATTTTCGAAGTATACTGAAAAATCTCTGAAAATTTGGGGAAGGTATTTTACATAGACATTTGTATATAAGTATATGTGCACTACATTCATAAGAGAATTCTGAGCTAGAGTAAACCTCAAGGATCTTAGGCACATGAGCAATAATTAAACATGTACAGATAGTTGATATTAGTTTTGTGTCATGGTAGAGAGAAACTTTAGAAAAGAGGAACATCTGAAAGTAAAACACAAGACACCAGCAGGGTGAAACACAAGACCTAATAGTGCAGGTGCAGACAACGGGAGCAAACAGGAGTAGCGCATCATAGAAACCAACTTAAGCTTGTTCTCAAAATATGGAAGGCTCAATGATATCAAGGCCCTGTTAAATGTTGATTTGATATTCATATTGTCTACTATATTAAACCACAATTCATTGAATAGTTGATAAGAAATATTTTAGTGGAATGGTAGAAGAAAATGAACTGAACAAAGGAATATGTTTAAAGGATTTGTCTCTAAATGGTGTGTATGTGTATTACGCAGGTGTGATGGGATTGTGCATGGAACCAGTTATCTGAAAACAGAAATGCCAGAGTTCTGTTCAGATTCATAGGAGAGGTGGAGAAGTAGGAAGTTCTCAATGGTATTGAAAATGAGTGAGAGTAAATTGGACTTGAGAGGAAAGAATTTTCCACCCTTTGTAACACAAAGTAAGAATTGAAGAACTGATATAGATGTAGACATGCTTATGCATTTTCATGATGATAGAAGAATTCTTTTAAACAATGGATAAGAAACAACTAACAAGCTGGGCGGTGGTGGCACACACCTTTAATCCCAGCACTTGGAAGGCAGAGGCAGGCAGATTTCTGAGTTCGAGGTGAGCCTGGTCTACAGAGTGAGTTCCAGGACAGCCAGGGCTACACAGAGAAACCCTGTCTCAGAAAGAAAGAAAGAAAGAAAGAAAGAAAGAAAGAAAGAAAGAAAGAAAGAAAGAAAGAAAGAAAGAAAGAAAGAAAGAAAGAAAGAAAGAAAGAAAGAAAGAAAGAAAGAAAGAAAGAAAGAAAGAAAGAAAGAAAGAAAGACAACTAAAACTGTGAGAATAGAGTATACATGGATACACAGAAAAAGCTTAAAAACGTGTAAACTGTGGTTTCTGGTACATAGGCACACCATAATACTTATGGTCCTAAATACTTAAGGATAATAGGCAAAGGACTGATGAATAACGACAACGGAAAAACAGCTTAGATAAACTTTGCAGGTTTTTCCTTTAACGTGTGACTTTCTTTCCTTAAGGTAGAAAAACAAGGCAAATTGCAGGATATCCTCCTCCATATCTTGATAGACTTCTTCTAGGCATCCTTGATTTAACTAGATTCATGTGTTTGACTCAAGTCAGCCATCCACTTTCCTCCTTCCAACTGTTTTCTTTTTTTCTATTGTATAGAGCTAAAGTGGGAGTCAGGCTGGAAACAGTGACTGATTCAAAATAGGTATGGTGAATTGGTGCAATGACATAACAGCAGATAAGCAGGTGAGAGTATTCAGGCACAATATGACATACAGAACCAGATAAGTCTTGATTTCAGAAAGGCTAAGCAGTTTCATAAAAGATTTCGAATTCTGATACACTTCTATGAACTTGTTAATATTTTAATGTAACTTACTTAAGGGCTGGGAGATGGTTTAGTATAAAAGTAGGTACCATGCAAGCATGAGGACCTGTGTTCAAATCTTCAGAACTCACACAACTCAGTATTACATGTATATAATACCAGTGTTCCTATAGTAAAATGGTAGATAGATATGAGCATCCAGAAGTTCACAAACCACCAACATCAACATATGGATGGCTAGCAATGTAAGGACTGTGTCTCAAGTTTGAAGGTGAGTTCATACCCAAGCATGTCTTCTGATCTCCACAGGAGTGTCATTGAACATGTGTGCTGACACTCACATGTATAAATGTACATGCGCATACACATATATGGACACACACAGGTACACAAGTGCGCACGCACACACGGATAAACACACACACACACACACACACACACACACACGATAATTCATGCTGTTTTATATGCCATGTGACAAAACATCCCAGAAAAAAAAAGCAGATGATATTTACCTTGGATATATTTATTTCAATGCATGCCATGCTGATGCTTATATCAACGGTAATAATTGACATAAAATTATATGAACACATGCCCCAACAAAGAGAAATCGGGGGGGGGGAGGTGGGAGTGGGTCAAGTGGAGGGGAATATTCTTGGAGGCAGGGGGTGGGAGGAGGGGTTAGGGGTCTTTGGGGAGTGGGAAAATTGGGAAAAGTTTTACCTTTGGCAATGTAAATGAAGATGATATTCAATAAATAATTTAAAAAAGAGGAACATCAAAAAATAATATATAAAATCTAAATAAAGGTAGTTTCTCACACTAAATAAAATGAGGATCACTCATTTCTAATAGATTAAATCACTGGGAGATTTGTGAAAAAATATATAATTTTTATAAGACTTTTTTATGTCATCATTTCAAGAAACATACAGACAATCTTGTTCAGTCTTCTCCACTGGTGACAGCTGTGCATTAAAACATTTCTTAGATATGTGCTCTATTTATCTAAAAGACAGGGCTTCACTTGTCATTTGACATTTAAAATAACTGAGAGTCAGCCAGGAGTTTTAATTAGAATTGTCACCTGAACCCTTGTTACCCTCTGCTCAGCTGTGAACAGTAATTTCTCTGTGTACCTAAATGATAAATTGAAAAGAAAATTGCCAAGCAATCCAAAAAACAGATGTGTGTTGCATGTCTCATTCAAGGCATAATTACTGGGATTACATGTACTGAGAGTTGTAAGAGGTTGATAATGGACATATAAATATTAATGAAAATGAGAAAACACTATTCTTCATAAAATAATACTATAAATAGTATAAGACTCCAGGGGAAAATGAAACACTGGGGTCTTTTAAAAGGTTTTATTTATTTTTTTTTTTGATGCCTGAAAATTAAATGGAGGCCCAAGAGACTACATTATAAGAACTCTGCTGAAATATAGCAGCCTTTTGGCAATACATTATTGCATCTATCATGAATTATCTAAAATACTCACCAAAAGACTTCTTAATTGTTACTTATTTTCAAAAATGAACAATATTGGCAAATTAATATTTAGTTTAATTAAACAGGAATTTTTATTAAATATTATTTCTTGTTTCAATTACAAAAATTATTCCATTCAACAAAAAATGAAGCACCCTCTATAATATCTCTATAGATATTAGTGTTTTGATCTACAATAACTTATATGATTTTATAGCTATCTTTTTGTTGCTATGACAAATTATCCAAGGAAAATAACTTGAAATATGAAAGGTTTATTTATAACTACAGTTTAAGGGTTCATTCAACGATGACTTGGTTCATTTGCTTCTGGGCTCAAGATGAGACAGAGTATCATTGGAGGGAGCATGTGGACCAGCAGAACTGTTCACCTACCCAAGGACAGGAGGAAACTATAGAGTTAGAGGGAGCATGCAAAGAGAAATAGAGAGGGACAAATACAAAGACAGAGACAGAGATCTGCTCTTAGGCAGGGACAGAGATAAAAACATACCCTTCAAATATACATGTCTAAAAACTGAGTCTAGATAGGTCATGAGCTTAGGGGAAATTCTATCCTGCTAAATGAATATAGCAATAAAATGACCGCTAATGACAGTCTGCTATACTCATAGATCAGGTTTTGCTCAACCACCAATAGAGAAGCTTCTTCCAGTAGATTGAGATTAGCATAAGACTTACAACTGGACAATGTAATGAGAGTAGGAGACTTTGAAGCACTCAGTCCTAAATGGTATGACTTCATCAAAAACCTCCCGTCAGAGTACAGGGTTTTGTGTGGAAGAAGAGGCAGAAAGATTGTAAGAACTAGAGGTATAAGATGAATCCAGGCAAAAGGTGTCTTCTATATACAATGGCTGTATACACATAACTCAGTCTGTGACAACACATACTAGATCTGCACAAGTCAAGCCCCACATATATAAAAGAGGAAGCTGAAGAAAGTCCAAGCCTGTCCAAAAAGCTATTTCAAAGTTCTGTTGGGGAAAGCAAAAATTTATTTTCTTAAGTGAAGTGCCACTGAGAATATAATTCATACTCCAGGGCAGATCCATGCTTAGGAGTAGTCGAAAAACACAGAATGGACTTCTTATTTTCAGCAAGGGGCTACTTTTTGTTTTGTTTTAATATTATTCCTTATTTGTATTTTTGTTTTCTTTTGTTTTTGTTATTTTATAGAGAGAGAGAGAAAAAATCTGGTTGAGTGAATAAGAGAAGAGAAGAGTCTAAAGTGAAGTAGGGGAAGAAAAAATAGGAAAAAAAGATAGTCAATTTTTTTCTCCTAGGAGTTAAATATATATATATATATATATATAGGATTTCTATTTTCTTTTTTTATTCGATATTTAAATAACTATATATTTTACAAAAATAAAAAATAAAAAAAAATGCCCAGGTGTCAAAGGTATTTTATTGTCTAGGTGCCTGGATGCTTAGCTGGATAATAGCTATCTTGTATTAACCTTAATGATATAAAGACTGTAGAGAAATATGATTTATGTGAATGTAGTAATTAAATTATTAATTACATCTAACATTTTAAAAATAAAATTCTTGTTCTCTGAGTGCTATCTAAAATTGTCATTACTATATACATCAATCACTAGCTAAGTTTCTTTACATCTATCATTTTGTCATCATGACAGCATTATGAAATGTTTGGGTAAGATGATAAAACTCAGGCAACTTAAAAGAGAGAGTTATATGCCATGCACAACAGATTACTCAACAAGCCTAAACAGAACCTGCAAGTTTGACAATGTCTCTGCTCTGAGAAGTAAAGTTTCTCAAGTTGAACTCCATGAATGTCACAAAAGCACTTTAATAAATAAATATACATCAGTCACTAGCTAAGTGACTAACTTAGTTTGTGACTTGCCTGAGTTTTATCATCTACCAGAAACTTCATAATGCTGTCATGATGACAAAATGATAGATGGAAAGAAACTTAGCTAGTGACTGATGTATATAGTAATGACAATTTTAGATAGCACTCAGAGAACAAGAATTTTATTTTTTATTTAATAAAAAATAAATAAGATACATTATTCATAATATCATTATTCGTGTTTGGTATAACTGATAACAAGAAGCTTGTATATATTGTTTTAATTATTTAAATTGGTTTGCAATTTAAGAACTTTTGTATTTCATTTACTGAAACCCATGAGAGAGTTTGAACACCTCTTGAAGTACAAGGATGGAAATTAGGAAATATGGCTCTATGTTTTTAATAATAAAATTGCAATTATAGTAGATGAACTACTGATGATCACTTGGTTGTATAAAATAAATGCATATGATGTAAGAAATGCATATTAAATACTCTATTGTAAAAGACTTTCAGCTATCTCTTCTCAAACCTTGAAATTTATCATTCCCTAGATATACAGAGATGAATAACCCGCAAGTCAAAGACAATTTGCACAGACAGGAGAGGTGAAAATGAGTAACTTACCACTTCTAGTATGAAAATTACACAAAATTGTTATAGGAGAATATTCTTGTTACACAATTGACTTGAAGGAAACCTAGAAAATAAGGACCTTTTAATCTTTTCCTCGAGTCCCTAGTATGAAATCTATAAAGATATTATAAATTTATATTTAAAGATATAAAGATTTGAGAGTATAAATTGGTTGGCACATAATGTTATTCAAAAGCAATTTTGGCTTTCAAAATAGCATTTTTCTCATATTACACCAAAGACATGATACAATTCAAAGATAGTTTTTAGAAAGCATTGACAAAATGATTTTTTAAAAGTCAACAAGTAACAGAATCAAATGAAGTTCCAAAAAAGAATAATGTGAACAATTTAGTTTTATAAAATATTTTAGCACATTATAAAGATCTATCAGATAGGTAGTATAATGCTGTCCTCAAGAAACTAATAATTGTAATGGATTGAAAAGACTAGATTAGGTAGAGGCTTGCATGTGTATAAGAAGTGATTTTATAATAATTACAAAAATCACAACTCAGATGAGAAATATTGGGTAAATTGATTTGGAACAACTATGTTACAGGTTTGCAAAAATCAATTGATATTTTATTTCATACATCAAATTCAATTGAAGATGAATTACTTATCTGCTGTTTGAAAGATTATCCTGTTACAGCTTTGAAAAATGAACAGGATGAAGTCAGGGAGAAAAACCACTATTTGGGAGACTAATAAGCAGGCCTTGAGAAACAGTGAATGAGACATAAGGGACAAGAAGATGAACTCTAGGGATGTGGAACCACAGTGAAGACAAATCTGGAAGAAGTGTGTTTCAGGCTTCAGGTGATGGAGTGAAAGGGGGGTCTTGATCTCTGACATAGATTAAGCAAGGGGAAGAAGGCTGGCACGAGGCATACACAGGATGCTGGGACTGAATTTAGATTAGTAATCCAAAATCCAGAGAAGGTATATAGAGTAAAAATTAAGCATGTATAAAATTCTATTTCTAATGAATTTAAAGTTATAGGAGTCAAAAGTAATTGCATAGGAGAGGTTGTAAGTGACAAAGAAGCCAAGCTCAGGGTCTCAGAGAGTCAACAAGATTATGAAGTACTGTGTACTAGGAAACAAAAGTTGAAAAGTATGATTGGTGTTTATTATCAATTTGACAGAATCTAGAATAACCTAAGGGATGGGTCTCCTATGCCTATGGGGATAATCAAGATTGCATTAATTGGCCAAACATGTACGATCCTGCCTGTGGGCATGGAATGTGGTGTGTATAAAATGGAGAGAGCAAGCTGGACACTGGTGTTCATTCATTGCGTTCTGCTTTGTTGTTGTGAATGTAATATAACTAGATGCTTCAAGCTCTTGACACAATAGTTTCCTCATCACCACAGACTGTTATATTGAACTATAACAAATTCTTTGTCTTTTAGGGTTTTTTTTGGCAAAATGTTATTATACCAGATAAAGAAAAGCTGGATATGTAATCAAAATACAATGCTGAAATCATAAAATGAACCTGGTCAATCATGGAAGACATTAAGTAAATTTTCATATTTGATTTGGGTGATTGAAAGATATTAGACAGTCCAGAATGGAGAACCTCCAAAAAGAATAGAAAAGTCATGCTACACTTCAACCAAACATGTGAGAGGAGAAGAAATTAGAGAAAATGAAAAGGAGAAATTCAATTAAATCACACTCTACTAAGGAAAACAATAAAAATGAACTTTGAAAAAATTTATTTTAATCTCTAGGTGTTAGTTAGTATGTGGATATACAAAGAAATGTCATTGTAAGTAGAAAGAAATAATTAGTTTTTAGAAGCTTAGTAATTTATTTCACTATTATATATTTACAACATACTTGTTCAAATGTGCAAGCCAAATGTTAACTGTAGCTAACTTACAGTCAGTTTAAGATTTTACCATGTATTATTATATGTAATATTCTATTTTGAAATGTAAATACATTCACATTTCCTTACATTATCCTTGAGAACTCTTTTTTATAGAAATGATCATTAAGTAGTCTGATTCTATTACCTTGGTAGATGAAAACAAGCATTATTCTAGCTACTTTTATAAAACTGAACCATCTCAGATTCAAAGAGTCATCGTATACAGCAGAAATATGTACAAGGATATTACCGCTGATGGACTAAATTTTTTCAGTAGATAATGAACAGGCCAGAGAAGAATCGAGAACTGACAGAGATATATGTGTGCAAACACATATACACAATCTTTTCTCATCATAAACAACAAAATTATAAAGTTAAGAAGAAAAATACACATTATATTTTAATATGCATTTGCTAAAGATATCATTAATAATCATATACAAAATTATATGTAGAAGGAAGTTTATTATAGGTACAAACACTCTATTGTTAGGCCAGGGACCTAGACTTGGCAGGAGGTAATTGATCTAACTTAGTCTGGGAGGATTCATTTGTTTGGTTTGGTTTTGGTTTTGGTTTTGTAGAAAACATCATGGGTACCAAATTTGAAAACAAAAGATGCTTTGGTTGCAGTGTCTCTGTCTCTCTAGCCTACACTTAACAGGCCAGGACCTTCTTCCCCAGCAGTGCGATTCTCTCCTTCCCTTATGTCCCTTGCCTGGTAATTTCAAAATCCATTCTCCATCTCCCTGCCCAACCATTAGCTACAAGCAACTTTATTCAACAATTAGAGCCAACTGGGAACAGAGACCTTCAGCATCTTACAGGTATGTGATTTGAGAAACTGAATTAACACAAATAGCATTAAGACCAATCCACAGCATCACTCATCTTTAGTTTTGTTCTTCTGTATTGAGACTCCATTCTTGTTTTCTTAATTTCTATGGAAGAGGTAAACATATGTCTACTCACTACATATAGGCGGCAAGTGACTGACAAAAGTAATGGTTCCATCAAATCCCTGTTGGTAAACTCTGGGTTTATTAAGTTTAGCTATGGGAATATCAGTGAGGGGTTACTCACAGAGGCATGGATGACACTATGAAAAGCTCCCTCCAGCCTGCTGACAATTCACAAAAGCAGAAATACTGGAGGTCTCTACACAACTTGCAGCAAATTGACAGGGCATAACATCTCCTCTCCCCAGTAACTTAAATAAGTTACCACTTAAATAAACTTGAGAAGGGACATTGTAAATTTTGTAAGTTTTAGTCTTTCTGGGACTTTTGAGGTTTATTTCCTGAGTCCCATGAGCCTTCCTCTCTCCTCTAAGAAAGAAAGTTGCATATCAGAGTAAATTCCAAGCATTTGTGTGTGTATATATATCTATGCCCATATTCAATTGTTGCTCTATCTATCATACCAAGGTCATACTTGACATCTCAAGCCTATCAAACTCAAACTCAATAGTAAAGAACTAGGTTTTTTTTTCTCTATGACCAGGAACAAGAACAAGACATTTGTTTTCAAAATACTATAGAAGTCCTGACTGGAGAAAATAGGTGAGAAACCATTGGGGAAAGATATATGCATGAAAAGTATAGAAGTGATGCTTCTGTTCATGGGGAAGGCTATATTACACATAGAAATGTTAGAACTCCATGAAATAAAACAATTAACACAAGTCAAATTAGTAAACCTGTAGAATATAAAATTTACCATGCAAGATATACTTGTACTTTTATGTAATCACAATAAACTGTCCAGAGGAAAAAATACTTGAGACAATTGCAGTTATACTAGCATCAGAATTGAATGTATGTTGACTACATAAAACATGTCAGAACCACTTCTATATGTCAAAAAAATCTAGAATCTTCCTATGTAAACTCAAATGTTTCCTTGAGTAGCTGGCTACATGGATTTACAGAATCATTTTAAGTTTTTGTACAAAGGTGAATGGTCAGGTTATGCTCTGGGGGTTGCTTTAGTATCATAGCATGCATCAAACTCCACTGATATTGCCTAACAAAATAGGATATACTAATAAAATATATCCTTTCAGTCATAAAATGTATTGTCCCTGACAATTGGGACAAAAGTATTTAGAAAAATTTGTCTTTCCACATTTGGATGTGATGGAATCATTGATAGTCCAGTCTCTGATGCTAAATGACACCTACATATGACTTTCTGTTAACTGATGAAATATTCACATGTTCTTCTTATGTGAAACATGTGTTATAATTTGAATTCACTACCCAGGCCAAGCAGTGGCAGAGCATGCCTTTAATCTCAGCACTTGGGAGGCAGAGGCAGATGGATTTCTGAGTTTGAGGTCAGCCTGGTTTATAGAGTGAGTTCCAGGACAGTCAGGGCTACACAGAGAAACCATGTCTCAAAAACACAAAAAATAAACAAACAAAAATTCACTACTCAACATCATAAACTAATGAACATTATAATGATGGCTGCTTTCTGGTTCTAAACTTGCATACGCCCAGCAGATGGCAGATGTACAATACTCCCTCAATTACCAAGTGCCAACACACACACACACACACACACACACACACACACACATGCTAACACACTAAGTGTCAGTAAATACCCACTCTTATTCCACTTAGAATAAGAAGAAAGCCTCTTAGGAGAATTAGTTCAACTGACTAAATTTGTGGTACTTCATGGGCTATGTCAGCTCGATGAATATAAGTACTAAAATTAATCACAAATAGCTTGTCGATTTTTGTTATTATCAACATTAATGTTCTTATGATTATCAACATTAATATGATTATTATCAACATTAATATGAGTCTTAACCCTTAGTATCCCCTCAATAGCAGAATAATAGATAGCCTGATAGCCTAATATTTTGGTGTTATCTAATAAAATTTTATTTATCAAGATAGAAGCATGGCATAAAAGGTATATTAAAATAGGTATGATAAATGAATCTATAAGAAATGCTTGCACAGATCATTATGCTAAGTTGGCTATTCTGTCTGAAGCCTGTAAAAGACTTTCTATGAAACAAAATGGAGAAATACATAAAGAAGATTAAATTTCTCTTCCTGGATATACAAAATGTAGCCAATACTCCTGAAAAAAATACTGAGAAAGTTTTGAGTTAATTCTTATCAAGGTAAACTCTTATGAAGATTTGCTAAAACACTGTATAGGAGAACTCGCAAGAACTAGGTGGAAGAATCCAAGCTGTTAATTTAATACTGATGGAATACTGAATATTTGAGGCTATTTTTGGTTCATATATTATTGAGAGTTAAAATAATAGTAGGGATTTTGAAAAAGTTAGATACAGACACAAGCTATGCTAGAATGGACCAATTTGGACACTATCAAATATATTTTCTTCTAATTGCTGCTTTTCCTAGTAGATTGTAATTTTTATTGTTGATAGCATCCATGATATGGGAGTCTATGACATTCAAGTGCAAAATGCTATCACCTTATTTCTTATCATGTCCTGTCATTTTTCCTTCATATGTGACCAAAATTAAGGCTAGAATTTTTATCACATATATATTATCCATGTCAGTAGAAGATACCTCTGTGACCAGATGTGACTCAAACAGTTTCAACCTAAATTTTCCTATTCCTCTAGAGAATACAGTACAACCACAAAATGTGAGGCCAACATTGCACAGAACAAGCATTACCTAATAAGGTGCACTGAATAGTTGGTCAGATAAACTTTTTTTCTTTCCTCACCTCAGTCCCTTTCTGGTGATTAAGATTTCCTTTCCAGAATGAACTATTCCAAAATTATTAAAACATATACATTACTTATGGTATCTGAAGACCTATCACATGTAAGGTGGTTACCAGCTGTTAACAGCCCAGTAATATATCATTTTATTTGAATGTTTTATCCCATTGTTGCTTAGCTTCTTCTTTTCTCATTTTTGAGACCCTGTATGAAAGATTTATTTTAATTTCTATTGTAGGAAATCTAGGCCAAGACAATTGATGCCAGAAGGCATACTAAAAATAAGCAATCAAGCTAGGATTTCCAAACTGCATTGTCTACCTGTCAGAAAGGCACAGGAGCCCTGTTGTTGGTGATAAAGGACCTAGTACTTATCTAACAACATTCTCTGAAATTTAATAGAATTACAAATTTAAAACATTTCACTATGATTAATTATGCTCATATGGAGGGAGAAAATTATAAGGAATTCTGTGTTTAGTAAGTGCTCCGACTTCATGGGAAGTATTGCGAATCTTCAATGATGGACCCAATACATACAATTCTACAAGTCAATGAATTTCAATAATAGCATTAAAGAATAGTCTCAAAGCACACTATATAAAAACATAGGATAAAAAGAATGTTCTGCATAGAAGCATGACAGTAAAATTAAAATCTGAAATAAATAAATAAAAAGGTAGACAGACAGACAGACAGACAGATAAATGTTCTTGCAGTGAAATGTTGGAGCCATTAGGTCTATAGAAAAGAAAACCTGAGCATTTTACCATCACTATCTCCTCCTGAATCATTTAATTGGCAATATTATTTCTACATTGTAAGAAGATTCATTTTTACATGTTCATACATGTCACAAAGACTTTATTTGTACTTTTCATTATAATTTTTCTCTATCATCCTGTTCCTTGTATATCTCCCTTTTCTTCCTCACTTAGACCCCATCAATTTTCCTGAAAAATAATATAATTTAAGTATTATTTATGGCTAAAAACTTCATTAAATATATTTCCTCTATAAAATTGATAAGTCCTTAAGCTCAGTCCATAACTTAATTATCATAATATTCCAATAAACTTGAATATGTAGATATTTGGATAGCAATTTTGATTATTTGAGGAATATACCCATAAACGGCAAAACAGAATAAAGTTTAAGTGACCTGTTTTCAAGACTTCTTGGTATGATAGCAATGGAAGTTACAAAGTATTTTGACCTCAACATAATCTATTCCTTTTTTCATGATTTTTTTGACCAATCAATGACTGCTTACAAAACCAGAAAAAAAAAAAAGATTTCTGCAACATGCTTGCTGTCTTATTCAGATTGGTCTCTAGACCTAAAGACAAAATTGAACTTCTCAAGAACAGGTAAACAAACAGGGACACAAAAGTCAAGGACACAACATTTAGATATTAGGTAGGCAGAAACATGCCTTTGGGAAAACAACTCCAACCACACAAATGCAGGACAAAAAACTCTAGGACTGGAGGCAAAGGGTAGAGTTTATAAATATTAATTACAATTTTCTATGACAGCACAATAAATGATGTCCAAATATGACTTGAAAATATCAGGATTATTATGTTGCACTATTTTTTATGCTAAAATTTAGGGAGGCTTTACCTGGGCAGCTTGTGAGCTTCATCACTACATCAATTGAGAAACCCAGGTGGGAAGAGCTCACACCCTGTTCTTCTAACTTATTACTGTATCTTGCGGGGAGAAAATTGCTTTTAGCTGTCATCTGGGAGCTCAGCAGGGCTTTTCTTCAGGTGTCTCATTTTTCTCTACACTGTTGTCTTCATTTGGCTTGTTTGGTTTTCTTATAACTATGAGCTGTGTTACAAGACTAAATATTCCAAGTGATTACAGTAGTTCTGCATGTCCTTATTTGGCCTAAATTCAAGTTTGTTAGAGCAGTTCTCAGCTTGATGGTCATGACACTCCTGGGGTTGTATATAAGATATTCTGCATAACAAATATTTATATTGCGATTGATAATAATAGGATTACAGCTATGAAGTAGCAATTATATAATTCTATGCTTGGAAGCACTACAACATGCAGAATTGTATTAAATGGTCATAGCATTAAGAAGGTTGAGAACCACTGCTTTAGAGGGATTTCTTCATTGTATTAGTCAAGAAAATCACTGTGAGGAATCCACATTCTACAAGAGGGAAACTAGACCTCACTCCTCAAATATTGGAAAAACAAATATGTGAGGATCAACAATCTTAGTCTCAAGGTTAGAAATAACAAAGGAGACGGGGTTTTCAGATGCCCCACCACTCTATGCCACTTGGCAGTTGTCCAGGGAGGTTGACTGTAAAGTGAAAGTATCTTGGAAAATGTATACTACAGTATGCAACCAATCAGAAAAGCATAAGGTGAACTTTCATAAGGTGTCTCTTCATACTAGGCTTGAGCTTATTACTCCTTATGGTCTTGAAACCCACAAACAACGTTCTAATTCCTAAATTTAACTTTCCTGGACCACAGGAAGTTATAATGTGTTGAACTTTGTATAGAGCTACTGCGATATGATACACATTCCATAAAATCTCGACTTTTAATTTATGCACTTTATGGAATGTTGTACTGCTTCCATCACACAGTTACTCCACCATTCTAACTCCAACCATTTTAGAACACTTTAATTATCCATGATTCAAATTTTGATCTCTGCAGTGCAAAAGACAAGATGCAGCATTTAGAGATGAATTATTAACCTCCCAACCTGTGGTAATCTGTTTTGAGGTGTAGTAGTTGCATGTGGTTTCTCTTGAGGTGTCTTCCAAATATCCAGCTGTGATTTCTTGTAAAAACAAATGATAAGTCAGCACTGCAACATTTTGTACTAAGTTTTCCCCACTGCTGACCTCACTTACCTTGTTCCAGTTCCTTGTCTTCAGAGGCACAAAATCTAACACTGTGTTAGCATTTAAGCTTTGCCCCAGGCTGACTTGTCAGATATGGATAATGCATAGGGCATTCAGAAAAGGTTCGCATTGTTACCTTCACGATATCTCCCCCAAAACCTACATCTAAGGCTTGTTGCTCATTACCTTTCAAATACTTTAGGCAATTTTTCAACAGGACCATACTTCTTTTGTTATGCTATTCCTCCAGTCTAAAATATACACGAGACTTTCATAATTGTATGCCAAGTAAAGTTTTCTTTTTAGAATGGGAAACACCTACTGAGTCATTTAATTCTTTTAACTCTTCCACTCAATTTTGATAGTGCAGAACAATTATAGTCAGCCTTAAACAGCTGTTAGGTATTATCACCTGCCCCCTTCACCTCTCCAATATTAAGATTGACATAAAAACAAATTCTGTTTATTTGTCTGCCTTGAATCACTTAAAATCCATATGGCATTGTCTTGCACACAGTAGGATATCAATAAATGCTGAATTGAATATCCTGTTGCATGACAGAAAAATAAAAATAGTACTTCAGATGAATTCATGACTATCAATTACAAATTGCTTATGGTGGCTATAGTCATCTATTTTGCCCTATGGGTTTCAAGTTATTAAGCCTTTAAATCTTCAAAGCATATTTTCAAGAAGATGAACATTATTTTATTTCTTTTCTCAGCATGTGGAAAAATCTCATATTGAAATAGTGAAAGCAAAGGGGTTGCCACACCCAGCTCTGCCCTAGATAAGATTGTTAAAGTTTCTGTTCCCCAGAAAGCTGTCTGAAGTGTGGCTCCACAAAATGTCAAGAACATAAACACTGTGTAAACTCCACAGAATTTGACTGCCTAAAAAATACCATGTTTTTTCTATTAATTTTATTTTTCTCACTGTAAGGAAAGATCATATTGAATATGGAAAACAAAGAGCTTGTTACAGCTCTGCCCTAGATAAGATCATTACAGCTTCTGTTCCCATGAAAGCTGTCTTAGTGTAGCCCCACAAAACATTAAGAATATGAACACAGAAATTTCTGTTGCCTGAAAAATATTCGTTTACCGAGTATTACAATTATTTGCTTGTTTGTTTTGTTTTTCAAAAAACTCAGTATGGTTATGAGCTATTATGTGGTGTTGAAAGCTAAGCTACCCCCACAAAACCTTTTGAAGAATCCTTCGCCTTTGATGTTCCCTGATTTCTAATATTAGATAGAAACTTTGTAGCAAAGAACTATGAATTATTAAATTGTGCTGTGCTAATTACATTTTATTTGGGGGAGAATACAGTGCTTAATGGGATTTACTAACATGTTTCATTCTCATTTCCAGGACAGTGGAGAGAGCTCAATTCATTACATTATGCTGATAATTAAGTGGTGGTTCATTTAGATGATAGCAAACAGCTGCTGGTGACAATGCCATCAGTCCCTGACTCATGTACACCACAACTTCTAATTACCTGCTATTTAGAAAGCTCCTGGTGATCACGAAATAAATAGCTCAGCAGTCAGAACCCAGTCAGCAGAGTCCTGACTGTGGGATCAGCTAACTGAAGGTTCAGAGCCCAACTGCACTTCAGGTTGCTATTTCAAATGCTGGCCAAGCATCTTGTAAAAATCATTCACCTATTTCGATTTACAATCATTTGAAGATGCCCAAGGGAGAAACCCAAATGTCTCCTTTTAGGGAAAATGAAAAAGGCCCAGAAATATACAACTGCTAGAGAGTTATTCACATCTCTCAAAGAGATGGAAACATGAGAGAGTTCAGTCTTTTTTTATTATAGTTTTTATTTTCTATATTCTATGTTTACATTCCAAATGATTTTCCCCTTCCCAGTTCCTTCTCCCCATAAATTCCCTAAGCCCTCTTCCCTCCGCCCATTCTCCTCCTATCAACCCCTCCTACTTCTTTGGGTGAGAGTTTAGTCTTAGTAAGAGTCTTCCTTTCGGTGATTCTTACAGTATAGATGACTGGGTTGAATCACAGACATATTTTTCCTGAGTCACCTTGGTTGACTTTCAGATTGGATTCAATTTTCAGATGTATAATTTGTGGCAGGACACTGACGTTGACTAAACAGTTGTCATAAAACCTGCTAATTGCTGCTAATTGTGGTCAGCCCTTGGCTATCGTCTTTACCCTGTGGAAGCCTAGGTATCATTCTTCATTCACTCTTTCTGAAATGCCAATCTGAGAGTTGTCAATGTCAGTTCCATGAGAGCAGAAGTCTTTTGTTTACATCTATTTTCCCCAAGATAAATGACAAATAAACTGCATAATATCTGGGACATAATGGAAGCTCAGTAAATGTTTGCAGAATGAAGACAGGAAGAATGCAAGAATAAAAAGGGCAGAATGGAAAAATTCTTGATATATTCATCATTTCTTCATAGAGCTGTAATTTTAGTTAATACTAAGATATTGGGGAATATTAATGTGATCTTATTTGAAATTTAAGTTAAAAATAAAATTAACATCATGATGACAAAATATTTTGAGGCATCTTTAACAATACTGAACACTTCCTATGATCCTTATTTTTATGTTTTCTGCCTATTGTGTATAAAGATTCACATGGACATTAATGTCTTACTTTATCAGTCTGAGGACAAGAACAAAGAACAATAGCTTAAACCTCACTTTGGGAAAAGCAAAGATTTTAGGCTGTAGTCCAGCTTAAAAATCAAAACAAAAAACAAAAATCTTTGGTCATTCAGGCTTTTGCCACCAGTGGTAAGTGGTGAGGAAAGTGCCACACTGAGAGATTTACTTCTCCCCAATATGTTCACCTAACAGATGATTCTGAAATATCACCTTAAGATAAAAGAAAGAAAACTAGACAAGCCATTTGCTGATTCATTTCCCTACAGCTATTTAGCAGAACAGTTTTCAAAATGATGTCACACCTGCTGTGTGAACGTGTTATTCTCCAGGCACACAAATTAATTTCTTATTAACATCCTGCTCACAAGAATCTTAAGGTGTATCTTTATAGAAAAGAATCAGAAATGAATATTTGGCCGAGCCCAGAAGGTGAGAAAAGTAAAATCCTTTTAAATAAGGATTAAGATGACATTTCTGTATATACATAACATAAAATTATTGACATTGTTGCAATAAACAAATATTGAAACATATGGCTTTTAAGCATGGATTTTAAGATTGCTTTTTTCAGACATCAACAACTCACAGTTCAAAGGTGGTGACAGGCCGAATATGAACCCAGCATAAGGCATTTATCTTATCCAGATACAGGGTATGGAATGTCTGATATTATGATTATATAACTTTTCTGATTTTGTGGACCATTTCCCCTGACTCCATGAGTTTTTCCTCAGGAAGAAGAACATACATATCTCACAAATTTGTGAGGACTAAACACATATATAGTACTTAGCACAGTTTCTGCCAAACAGCAATAATTTATAACTACTAGATAATCTATGATTATACTAGGTTAGTGAATCAGAAAATGTCACTCTGCTATCAAAAAAAAAAAAAAAAAAAAAAAACCAAAATCCAAGTTGGGCTACATGCTTCTTTTATATTCTGTAGGCTCATTGCAATATCTGCAGTAAAAACATACTTCCAAATACTAACAGGTTGTTACAAGTTTTATTGTGCAGCAACCTTTTGGAAGTCAATGAGCATCAGATAAAATTTGATCCAAAAAAATTAAGGCTAATTTTATTATACTCTGAAACAATAAATCATTTTTCTAATTTATTTTAACAAATAAAATCCTGAATGTTATTAAAATATACACTTAATTGTTCTTTTATTGTTGGTTCCTAGGGAACTCTAGTCACATAATTATTACCAAACTCACAATTAGATTTGTGCATTTGGATCAAAAGATTAAATTGTATTCTGTAATTAACAACACTAATTTGTGCCAAGTGTCACTTTTGGTCACACCCCCAAAATATAAAATCATAAAGGATCACCTGAGACTGTATGAGAAGCTGGAGCTCCTGAGCACACAAAATATACTAAGATATTACAACTAATGTCAGTAGCAAATCATTTATATCATTAATGCATTAACTTACTGATTCATTAAGCACTGACTTTTTATATCTTATAAAAGGCCTTTATTTACAGATGATGCTATAAACTCAAATGAGAAATAACATAGTCACTCGAGAGCATAATGACAAAGTTTATACAAATAGCAGAAACTAGAGAATAAAAGAGAACTTATCAAAATGTAGCAAACTTTGTGAAAATATGCTAAAAATATATTCCCAGTGTGTTTATGTGTGGAGTGCTCATGTATTTAGTGGTGAGTTTCTCTTTTGTGCATGATCATAAATAGCACAAAATTCCTCCTATATTTCTTTCCACCTTAATTTTTAAAACAAAACTTGAAGATCACTAATTAAGCTATGTTGGCTTGCCATTGCATTCCTGAGGTCCACTCCAGGGTTCCAAAGGCACTCCACTGGGTCTTCCACGTGGGCATTTGTTCATGTTGGCTCAACAAGCCCTGATTGATTGAACTATCTCCTCAACCTGTAAACATGGTTTACAAGTTTTAAGGGACTAAGTTTTCCCATAAGTTACAAACACCACAAACTCATATAGCTCTATGTTATACATATTTACTTAGTGAAAATTACTGAAACACTGAATTCCTCTTCTCAAGGCAAATCCAGAAGAAATAATTTGCAACATTGGCATTAGGTTTTTTAAAATTTTTATGCAATCTTCTTACTACCAATATTATGTTCCCATGTACTTTCAATATTTTTATATCAATATCCCAATGACCTTTGCTTTCATTAATTGAACTAATCATTTCTATATGAAAATATTGTTCTTATAATGTGTGATATTATGATTGACTATTAATTATTTAAAAGCTGTCATAAAGTATAAAATATTATAGGTGTGTTTTATGATATCCACTACCATTGCTCTAACACAATGAAAATTCTGTATGAAAAAGTCATAAAATATTCCAACCAAAAACTTTACAATGGCAAAAGATACATCACTGCTAATGGGGACTCTGCTTTTTGATGTTAAATTATATTTTGCTAAAAAGATAATCATATCTAGCCTTGGTGTATCCATAAAAGGACATCTTTATTTAAACAATGTGAGAATGTTATCATTAGCAATTTTTGGTAGGATCAAAATAAATATGTTGTAGTGGAGCATTATGCTACACACATGAAATCCCAGTCAGTGTAAAGAATGTCTGGGCATGATGACAAAATTGATCAGGGCCATCCACAACCACATAGAAAGTTCAGTGTTAGCCTGAGCTACAGGAGATGCATCTATCTTCAAAAAGAAGAGTACGGATACTCTGGTAATTCTTAGAAGGGGGAAAAAAAGACCCACAGGAGGAGATACAGAGACAAAGTGTGGATAAGAGGCTGAAGGAAAGACCATCCAGAGACTGCCCCACCTGGGGATTTATCCCATATACAGTTACCAAACCCAGACACTATTGTGGGTGCCAACAAATGCTTGCTGACAGGAGCTTGATATAGCTGTCTCCTAAGAGGCTCTGCCAGTGCCTGACAAATACAGAGGGATACACTCTCAGCCAACCATTGAGCTGAGCACAAGGTCTCCAATGGAGGAGCTAGAGAAAGAATCCAAGGAGCTTAAGGGGTTTGCAGCCCCATAGAAGGAACAACAATATGAACCAACCAGTATCCCCAGAGCTCCCAGGAAATAAACCACCAACCAAGGAGTCTACATGGAGGAACCCATGGTTCTAGCTTCATGTGCAGCAGAGGATGGCCTTGTTGAACCTCAAAGGGAGGAGAGGCCCTTGATCCTGAGAAGGCTCAATGACTCAGTATAGGGGAATACTAGGGAAGGGAAGCAGAAGTGGATGCGTTGGTGAGCAGGGGGACAGGATGGGTTAGGGGACTTTCTGAGGTGGAATCAAGAAAGGATATCATTAGCAATGTAAACAAAAAAAAATATCTAATAAATAAAAGACACCCTGCTCTAACACTCCTGGACATATACCCAGAGGATTACCTGCTATAACACTCCTGGACATATACCTAGAGGATTCGCTGGCATGCAATAAGGACACATGCTACACTATATTCATAGCAGCCTTATTTATAATAGCCAGAAGCTGGAAAGAACCGAGATGCCCCTCAATGGAGAAATGGATAAAGAAAATGTGGTATATTTACACAATAAATAGTATAGGGAAGTGCAAATCAAAATAACCCTGAGATTTCACCTTACACCAGTCAGAATGGCTAAGATTAAAAATTCAGGAGATAGCAGGTGTTGGCGAGGATGTGGAGAAAGAGGAACACTCTTCCACTGCTGGTGGGATTGCAAATTGTTGCAACCACTCTGGAAATAAGTCTGGCAGTTCCTCAGAAAACTGGGCATGTCACTTCTGGAGGATCCTGCTATACCACTCCTGGGAATATGCCCAGAGGATTCCCCAGCATGTAATAAGGATACATGCTCCACTATGTTCATAGCAGCCCTATTTATATCAGCAATTGAAAACAATGATTTCATGAAATTTTTAGGCAAATGGTTGGTACTGGAAAATATCATCCTAAGTGAGGTAATCCAATCACAAAAGAATACACATGGAATGCAATCACTGATACATGGATATTAATTAGCCCAGAAGCTCTGAATACTCAAGACACAATTAGCATATCAGATGATTCCCAAGAAGAAGGACGGAGAGGGCCCTGGTTCTGAAATAGCTTGATCCAGCATTGTAGGGGAGTACCATGACAGAGAAAGGGAAGGGGGGTCATTGGGGAATGGGTGGAGAGAAGAGGGCTTATGGGACATATGGGGAGGGGGGAAGTGGGAAAGGGGAAAAAATTTGGAATGTAAACAAAGAATATAGAAAATTTTAAAAAGTGAAATTTATGGGTAGAGAGATGAGAAAAATGGCAGAATGGAGTGGGTTCACAGGAGAGAGAAGTGGGAGCAGAGATGCAGTGACACACGGGAGGCGGCCACATCAGTCAGAGGAGCATGTCTCTGCTGAATGGGGCACAGGCCACCACCAGGCTACCTTGCCCCATCTTGGCCCACTAGGCTGATGTTGCTGCCACTCAACCCTAGGGTATGGCCTGCTTCATGGAGCCGCTGCTCACCCTGCTGTGGTGCTGCTCTGGATGCAAACACGACAGGCATGCCAGGATACCAGCAGGGTGGCTTCCAGTATCCTGTAGTTTGCACTGGTCCTGCCATCTGATATACTTCCCACACCCTGGATCACCCTGACTCTGAGCAACAAGAAGATATCTAAGACAGACAGTGGTTCATTTTCTGAATTAACCCTTTTCTAAAGACTTCCATGGTCCATGCTACTGACAGATACAACATTAATGTCCATGGTCCATGCTGCTGCAGGAGGCCATATTTATGTCTGTGGTTCGTGCTGCCATCAGAGGTCATGTTAATGTCAGTGACTCATGCTGCCGCATCGACCAGGTTGATGTTTGTGATCCAAGATGCTGCCAGAAACCATGTTGATGTTCACAATCCTTGCTGCTGCCAGAAGCCCTGTGGATGTTCATGATACCTGCTGCCACTGTCAGTGATGTCGACAGACTCATAACTGAGAATGAGAAACCTAGAGGACTTTTATGGCACCCCCACCCTCCCAAAAGGAAATGGTCCAGGCAGAAAGCTATTGAAGTGAGTCCTTAAATATTGTGCTAAAGATACTGATGTTCAGCTTTTCACAACTGATGGCTTCTGGTGGGAGGGCACAGAAGGACTCAGTTTTCTTTAAGGCGCTGGCCACTGGGAGTTTGACCATGCTTCAATGACTATATTGGAAATGCAAATTAGACTTGGTGTTTTTTTTCTTTTTCTTTCTTTTTTTTTAGGGGGAGGCACAAGGTTGGGGGGGGTGGACCTTGGAGGAATGGGGAGTGAGTATGATTGGGGTGCATTGTATAAAATCCCCAAATAATTAATAAAAATATTATGTTAGTAAAAAAAAAGAATTTCATTGGTGGAAATTTAGTGTTCATTCCATGTATTTTACTTAAAACAATCAGTCAACAGAAGAGTTTTTTATATAGTTCCCTTCTTAAAGTATGAAGAACAACATAAAGATAAGTCTGACAGTGACTTTGAAATCTAAATGTGTTTGAGTAAACTAACATTCCTCACTGATGTCATAATTGATATCTCACTATTCATATTGAAATGTAATAGATGATTAAAAATTTGAACTACAGGAAATTACAGAAACTGGCAGAATAATTTATATTTTACAGCCAGAATATTTAACACAGGTGAGGAATGGATACATGAAGATTATGTGGAGCCAACTAACAAGCGTTGCTGATACCTGGATGAGAAGCATGAGCTTCCTCATTCATAGTGATAGTCTTAATTTTTTAGGATTTGGCTCTTCAGACACTGTCATTATCCTGACGTATGGCAAAATAATAGGCCAAGAGAGGGCTTGCTGAAGGAGACTTTGTATCATAATTCAAGGCTTCATACAAACAAAATTATTTTTAAGATAATTCTTTAAAAAGTCTAATTCCTCTAAATACGGTCTCTATAGGTTCTCTGTCCCCTCTGTTGGGCATTCCAGTTAATGTCATCCCTGTTGGATCCTGGGAGCCTCTTGATTTCCTGGCATCTGGGACTTTCTAGTGGCTACCCCCAGGTTACACATCCCCTATTGCAACACACCTCTGTTCAGTTTCCTGAACCACTATACTTCTCCCCATCTCCTCCCACACCTAATCCTGTCTCCCTTTCTCTGTCCCACTCCTCTCTCCAGCATAGGTCCTTCCCTCTCTTTCTCTACATCCCATTATTATCTTGTTCACCCTTATATGTAGGACTGAACCATCCACACTTTGGTCTTCCTTCTTCTTGAGCATCACATAGTCTGTGAGTTGTATCTTGGGTATTCTGAGATTAATTCCTAATATCCACTTATCAGTGAGTACATACCATGTGTGTTCTTTTGTTACTGGGCTATTTCACTCAGGATGTTGTTTTGGTTTGCATTTCCCTGATGACTAAGGATATTGAACATTTCTTTAGGTGCTTCTCAGCCATTCTGTAATCCTCAGTTGAGAATTCTTTGTTTAGCTCTGTACCCCATTTTAAATAATGTTATTTGGTTCTCTTGAGTATAACTTCTTGAGTTCTTTGTATAAATTGAATTTTAACCCTCTATCAGATGTAGGATTGGTAAAAATCTTTTCCCAATATGGTGGTTGCCCTTTTGTCCTATTGACAGTGTCCTTTATCTTACAGAAGACTTTCAATTTTATGAGCTCCCATTTGTCTATAGTTGAGCTTAGAACCTGAGTCATTGGTGTTTTGTTCAGGAAATTTTGCCCTGTGCAAATGTGCCTGAGGCTCTTCTTGTTTTTCACTTTAGATTCAGTGTATATGGTTTTACGTGGCAGTCCTTGATCCATATCCAGAGGTTATGCATGGCCCCCCGGTTGAAGGATGGGACTACTCACCCATCTCAAAAATATCAATCCAGAATTTTTCTGTCTAAAGAAAATGCAGGGACAAAGAGTAGAGCAGTGACTGAAGGAAAGGCCATACAGAGATGGCCCCACATAGGGATCCATCCCATCTGCAGCCACCAAACCCAGACACTACTGTTGATGCCAAGAAGTGCTTGCTGATAGGAGCCCAATATAAGTGTGTCCTAAGAGACTCGGCCAAATACAAAGGCAGATGCTCACAGCCAACCATTGGACTGAGCACAGGGACCTCTATAGAGGAGTTAGGGTAAGGAGTGAAGAAGCTGAAGACGTTGGCAATCCCATAGGAAGAATAACAATATCAACCAACCAGACTCCCCATTGCCCCCAGGGATGAAACTACAAAGCAAAGAGTGGTTGTGGCAGGGATCCATGGCTCTGGCTGCATATGTAGCAGAGGATGGACTTATCTGGCACCAATGGGAGAGAAGACCTTTGGTTGTGTGAAATCTCATTGTGCCAGCATAGGGAGATGCTAGGGAGGAGAAGAGGGAGTGGTAAAGTAGGTGGGGGCTGCCCTCATTGAAGCAGGGAGGGGTTGGATGGGATAGGAAATTTGCAGAAGGGAAACCTGGAAGGGGGATAAAACTTGAAATGTACATAAATAAGACAACTAATAAATTATTAGATATTTTCTTTATTTATATTTCAATTGTTATCCCCTTTCCTGGTTTCCCTTCTGAAAACACCCTATTCCATCCCTGCTCCCTGCTTACCAATCTACCCAGGATACAATGAGAAGACCAAACCTAAGCATTATAGGTATAGAAGAGAGCAAAGATTTCCAGCTTAAAGGTCCAGTAAATAACTTCAACAAAATTAGAGAAGAAAACTTCACTACGCTAAAGAAAGAGATGACCATGAACATACAAGAAGCCTACAGAATGTCAAAGAGATTGGATCAGAAAATAATTTTTAAAACGGGTCAATTCCATACCTCAGGCAAGGATAAACCTTGTAACATGTTCATTTCTTAGTTCATTCTGCCAGCTTATTCATATTGTCTTTTAGTATATTTTAATTTAACTACAAAAAGTGATTTGTGTGTGTGTGAGTGTGTGTGTGTGTGTGTGTGTGTGTGTGTGTGTGTGTGTGTGTGTGTGGTATGTTCCCTGAGTATTTGGGAAAACAAGAAGACCTACTTGTATTTTAAGTTTGGTTCATCCTTTTTTTTTTACATATGTCTATTTCTATGATATGAGTTAGTAAATATATTAAATTTTTTTATATATGTAGAAGAATTTTTGTTATATGTACAATGATTGTTCACTGCTAATTACAGAAAGGCTACACTGCTCTGCACTGTATCTAAACAATTTAAAATATCATGACCCATACATTGCACAGCAATGATGGTTAGAGAAATTCAAGTCCTGATAATGGAGCACCCTGGTAATTTTTAAACAATTTCTTAATTTTAAGAGGCATTTTACTATAACTTTCAAATAATATATGATACATTTCTATTAATGTCTCTCAAACAGTGAGCTCTCTCTAAGTAAATATTATGAAATTTTAAGAGAATTTTTCAATGTATAGCTTTAATGTTATGTTTCCCTGGCAATATAAGTAATAATCAACATTTATTTTAATTTTCATTGACTGCTTTAATTATGATAAATTATAACAAAAATTGAAATTACAATATCTGAACAATGCATCATAGAAAAGTGAGATTTTTGATATATGAAATTAGTTTTAAAACTATACTGAGATTCTGCTTAGATGAAATCTCAGAATCTTTTGCCGTTAGTTTTATCCAGAAGTGATGGCATAAGTCACATTTCAATCTTGTATTTTCAGAAATGACTTACATTCACTGGGTTTCAGTATCTTCACATCCAGTGAATCAGTGGAATTACATTTTGTTTTATTACAGTCAGCTAAATGGCCCTAAAGCTGAACTGCATCCACAGATAACATAATCGTTTTTGTATCATCTATATGTGTGCAATAGTTCAAGTAAACCAGCAAAAGCTAATAATTCTGATATACATTTTTCTTTCTCATCCTTAGATGTACGTGCTGTTTTTACTCCCGATTATTCTTGCTTATCCCTAGTCTCACTAACTGAAACCCTTTTTTTCAGCAAGCAGGGCCTTAACTTTGATATTTATTTTAATAGACTTAAATTGTGATTCCTTACTTGAGCATGAGTGGAGACTTTGTTAGTGGATCATGCACAACACCCTGAAGAAAACGACACCCCTCTCCCAGGACCAAACTCCCTCAGTAAGGAATGAGGGAACTTTGTGAACTCCTTTCTCAGGCATGGTGAGATGGTTACAGGTCCAGTCATGTTCAGCTGACAATTGCTATAGTAAGTGCATGAGCCTCAGCGTGAGAAAGTAGGAGATGAGTGGAGATAATGGAGGGAATTTAAAACCCAGCATATATAGTATAAATCTGTTGAGGGATATTTCTGAATAGAGAACTTGTTTGTTTCAATTTATTTTCTTTGAGGCAGGATTTCAGATAACTCATGTGGACCCCAAAGTTGAGGGTGACTTTGAAGTCCTGACCCTCTTGCTTACTCCTTTCAATGGAAATATTGTAGGCACTTGTCTTCACTTGGTGCTGAGGCCAAAACAGTGACAAAAATCACAGCTATATACTTATATATTCTTCAGTTTTCAGAAGAAGTACATGAAAAGGTTCTGCTAGCTCAGGAGAGTTTTCGGCGGGGAAAATGAATACAGACTGTTAAGTTAGGGGCAGAACTCTACAAAAAGCATATAGAGTGTTCATTACAATCTTGCTAACCTCAGGGGGCTTACCGGAGACTGCTCCAAAGGAGATTGCTTAATATGTTTAGTTACATGGATAAAATTTAGGGGGGTCTGAGCCTCATAAAATTATGTGACATATTTTCTTCCTTTTTGCGGGTGTTCATGATCCTAGAGAGAAAGCTATTTTCTTCAGATTATCAAACCAGTCAATAATCCAAAGCCATCCTTTGGATATCACAGAAGAAAGAGAGTGAAGAGGTGGATAAATGTCTACTCTAAGTGTCTCGATCCAAAGGCTGGGGAAACACATTTGTGAAATTTTGTCCATTCATTGTGCTGGCCTAATGCAATCTTGGAAATAGCAACATTTGATGGGGAAAAAAATTCTCAGACAATATGCCTCACTCTACAAACATAAAAATTACCAGAAGAATTATTATGTAAAACTATTTGTCCTTGCATATGAAAAAGAGAAGAAATTTACAGTAAAGCTTAACATGATGTGGTTGTATAAACACAAAGTTTTATTAAACTGTCATTGTTTTTCATCAAAGGTTTACAGCTAGGTAAAATGGGCCAGCTCTATCTTTCATTGCTGAATTTTATTAATAAAATTTTGTTGGGATGTAGCCATGATCATTCATGCATTGTCTACAACTGATGCTGTGGACTTGAATAGTTGTTATGGACCATCTGTCCTACAAAATATTTATTATCTGGCCTTTTACAGAAAATTTCTGCCAGCTAGTTACATGTAAAAGTAACTCACTCTTAGCCGTGGGTACTGTAAGTGCAAGAAATAAATGGAGCCTTGAGGAAAGTTTGTTAACTAACAGAGACAATAATTATTTCAGCAAAGGACTGGTACAGGTCGTCACAGGATATGGACAAATACTTCAGAATCTAATGTAGTCAGATAAAGCTCTATTCAGCTCTATTTATAACTCCTTATTCTCATACAGCAGAATAGGGAACTCTATGTTTTGTGCCAGTTAGATAGTTATGTTACCTCTATATTTATTTCATATTCTTGGGTTACATTTTCCACTTACAGAGTAAAAGTCACCTTTAACATTGAATATTAATATTGTTCAGAGCAAATTATTAACAGTTGTGCTCTTTGCAAAAGAGAAATCAAAATACTAAAATGAGAGACACAAAATAGCATGAAAGATGAATTCTACAACTTGCTTTTTTTCATACACACACACACAGACACACACATACACACACACACACACACAAGACACAGACACAGACACAGACACACACACACACACACACACACACACACACACACACACACACACACATATATATATATATATATATATATATATATATATATATATATATGTATGTATATAATGTGCCTTGCTTAAATCCCAAAGAAAAACATCCAGAAACAATTTTAAAGAACTAGTCAAATTTTTAAAGTTATACTAAAAAGATCTTTTGTATTACTGTCTTCCCAAATAGCAATGGGGATTTTTTTTAAACCTAAAACAAGCAAATTTATTAGTGTTAGTGAACAGAAATACCAGAAGATTAAAACAACTGTCTTATTTGCTCAGTTCACCAGCAATTTCCCTAAACTGCCCATTTGTTTGAATAACTTTACTGGTTCATAATAGCAAATATATGTTCTCTAATGGAGACACTGTCACTCTTTATTTATTTCCTGCAAAACCAAAGGCTCATTGTAAATGGATGAATACTGATGCTGTTTCTATAAAATCACTCAGTTTGTTTAATTAAATTTATTTGCCTGAAGCACATTATATGTTCTAAAATATTAGTAGTCACAGAATTTCATTTTAGAATGTTACCTTAATTTATCTTCTCTCATTAAAAGTCTTATGAATAAGCCAGAGGTTCCTTTCATATGATAAGCTCAAACTAATTTCAAGGCATGCTCTAAAGAGACAGTCTTTAAACTCAATTGCCATGTCCTTCAAAAGAATTTATTTCAGCAAGTACCTTGTTTTGAAATGTTAAAACTAAAGCTTAAATATATGATCAAATTTTTCCTTTAATCTTGATTCTAATTACTATGAAATCAGAGAAAAATCCTAACAGTAAACATGTAGTAATGTATATCTTGGATATAAGCCCTCTGTCGGATGTAGTTTTGGTAAAGATCTTTTCCCAATTTGTTGGTGGCTGTTTTGTCCTTTTGACAATGTCCTTTGACTTACAGAAACTTTACAGTTTTTTGAGGTCCCATTTGTTAATTCTTGATCTTAGAGCATAAGCTATTGGTGTTCTGTTGAGGAAATTTTCCCCTGTGCCCATGTCTATTAGTTTCAGAGTGTCTGGTCTTATGTTGAGGTTCTTGAATGACTTGGACTTGAGCTTAGTACAAGGAAATATGGATGGATCAATTTGCATTCTTTTGCATGAGGTAGACTCTAGAGAGCCAAATATCCCCCTTAAAAATGGGGTACAGAGCTAAACAAAGAACTTTCACCTGAGGAATGTCGAATGGCTAAGAAGCACCTAAAGAAATGTTCAACATCGTTAGTAATCAGGGAAATGCAAATCAAAACAACCCTGAGATTTCACCACACACCAGTCAGAATGGCTAAAATCAAAAAGTCAGGAGAAAAAAATGCTGGTGAGGATGTGGAGAAAGAGGAACACTCCTCCACTGCTGGTGTGGTTGCAAGCTGGTACCACCACTCTGGAAGTCTGTCTGGCGTTTCCTCAGAAAACTGGGAATGATACTTCCAGTGGACCCTGCTATACCACTCTTGAGGATATACCCACAGGATTCCCCAGCATGTAATAAGGATACATGCTCCATTATGTTCATAGCAGCCCTATTTATAATAGCCAGAAGCTGGAAAGAATCCCAATGTCCCTCAACGGTGGAATGGATACAGAAAATGTGGTATATATACACAATGAAGTACTATTCAACCATTAGAAACAATGAATTCTTGAAAGTTTTAGACAAATGGATGGAACTGGAGAACATCATCCTAAGTGAGGTAACCAAGTCTCAAAAGAACACTTATGGTATGCACTCACTAATAAATGGATATTAACCTAGAAGCTTGGAATACCCAAGACACAATGAACATATCAAATGGTTCCCAAGAAGAAGAAAGGAGTGGCCCCTGGTCCTGAAAAAGCTCAGTGCGGCAGTATAGGGGAATACCAGAACAGGGAAGTGGGAAGGGTTGGATTGGGGAACAGGGGCAGGGAAGAGGGCTTATGGAACTTTCAGGGAGGGGGGATCCAGGAAAGGGAAAATCACTTGCAATGTAAATAAGGAATATATTGAATAAAAAATGAAAAAAAAATAAATTTTAAAAAATGTAGTAATGTAGACAGATGATCTCCAGCTTTTATTTAACTATAGCATCTTCATGAATTCCTACTAATGGCCGCTGCTGTACCTTTAAAAAAAAACATAGAACAGCTGTCACAGTATAAAATCCAACTCTGGAAAGCCAGACTGTCTCTGCTTCCTCTTACCTTGAAGCCATGGAAAGATCAGTTTGTCCCTTTAAGTCATTCACAAATATGTTAATAAATTTAAATTGATAAAATCATTCACTTAAATTTACATAAATTTCATAATTCTCAAGTTCTTCATGATTTTTATTGACTTAATTTCAAAATGTATATTTTGTATTGAATGATTTTTTACATACTATTATGTCCAAAAGTATATTATATGATTATTTGTCATGATGAATATGAAATATTTGAGCATGACTTGATTTATATTATCTTATTTTACTTTAAACAAAATTATTAAAATTCTATTTTTCTTTTCAAGTTTCAACTCAAAGAAATACAAATATAATTTACAGTAAAATTTTATGTTCAAATATACTGAGCAAATATTTTCCTCATTGATGAATGAAATATTTTTAAACAAATTAAAAAAATAAATGCACAAATATGAAAAGTTTTGTAAATCCTAAAAAGCACAGAATAAGAAAAATTTTATTTGGCCATACTGTGCAACTACAATGCACCAAAAATATAATTAAAATATGTAAAAAAGATTAAAATGCCCAGTATGTAGTGTAAACCTTTGATCCAGGTCTGGGGAGTCTGAGACTAAAAGCTTTCTAGTTCAAGGCCAGCCAGGATTACATAGGGAGACCTAGTAAGGAAGGAATGAACAGAGGAAGGAATCTTAATGCCAAGCAGAGGAAAGAAGGAGTATCTAGGCTAGGGGAGTGAACGCAATACTTTTCTGAGGAACCCAAACCCCAACTGGAGAGCAAGGATAATAGAAAAGAAAGGAGGAGGAAGAGGGGAGAGAAGAAGGAGAAGGAGAAGAAGAGGAAGGAGAAGGGGAAAGAAAGGGGAAGGGGAAGAGGAGAAAGAAACAAGCAGCTCAAGTTAGCCAATAAGCACTATTCTAGAAAAATTAAAATTAAATAGAAAGTTTCAGATTGTCCGAGGCCTGAAGCTTCAGTGTATGGTTTCATAGGCTGATGATGAGAGATGCGTTTATACTAACATCTCTACCCAAGCCTGATGCTAACTAGAGTTTACTCACAGTCACAACTACCTTTGTTTTACAAGAATTCATTTATCACTTTATCTGATACAGATATTCATTCTTTTTATTGTTAAAATGTCTAAAGTGAGCCTTATTCTAGGTCATAAATTAAATCTGAAAGAAATGTAAAGATTGTTGATCATAGAGGGTAACTTTACTTTCTTTAAAAGTACAATAATTACTAATACCAGGTTACCTTTAAAAGTACAGTAATTAGTGATACAATAATGGTTTGGGGAAGAGGGAGGTCTTACATAATTCCAAATACTTCTCAGAAATTTCTCCATCAAAGAAAAATGAAGAAAGAATTTTGAAATTTTTTTTAGTATTTTGAAATACTAAAAGATATCAAAATTTTGAAAATGCAATCTTACACATTCTAAAAGGAAAATTCACAACATCAAATGTATATATAGGAAATGTAGGGCTGGTGTTTGGACAATGGACTTAGACATCAGCATCCCTGGCTCTGAGGCCTTTGATTCAATCTCAGTAGCAGTCTTTGGTCTCCTCTTTCTCTAGGTAACTGATAGAATATTTTGGAACTTCAGGTCTCTAAGTATTCCAAGATCACTGGAGTCAATTCATATAATAAAGTTGCTCATAAAATTCATGATGTTTTGAGTTCTTTCCCTCAGGATAGCCCTAAGAGATAAACATATTAACAATTAGAAGACATTTATTATTAAGATAAGAGATAAAAATACAGTTTTGTACAGAGATAAGACCAATTGTGTAAAGAATCAAATACTGATAATGTGAGAAGGAAAACAAAGTAAAAAGTTTTCATAGCCTGTGAGAGATATGGAATCCAAAGTGCACTCAGAAAAGGTACTTTTGAGAATCCAGTGATGGACTCAAGTGTAAGAAGGGAGGACATGTCACACCAGGCTTCTCTGACCCTGTGAAATTCTACTTAAACATCATCTCCTTTTCTGCTTCCACTTCCTCCTCTTTTCTTATTCCTGCTCCTATCCTTATTCTTATTTATCCAGTAAAATAAAAGTAAGAGATCATATTTTTCAGAAGGGAAATGGATGGAAGTGTTGCTCATAGGTTTGAAAAGTGAGGACAATGCCTGGAAATTTCTAGGCAAGATCAAAGACAAAAGTATCTGCACTAAATTAGTGACTCAAATCAGAGCAAGGATTATGAGCTCAAAGTCATTTCACTCAATATGATCATCTTTGGGTTTGTGTGGTGGCTAAGATGCAGGATTGAAGATAAGAATTAAATTGACATTATGACATAAAGTTCTTTATCCCCTAACTCTTATGATGAAGAGGTTAGAAAATGGAGCGCATAAAAACAAAATAAACAATGATGGAGATACCAGGAACTAACTCCAGGCTTCCAAAATGAAATAAGACTTGCAAAGAAATACCAATTTAGTTTAAAATAAATGAGACTATATATAACTGATTATTTGAACATAAATGCAATTTATTATTATAAACAATGGAAAGGAAAACATGTTGGAGTCCTTTGACTCCAACTTTGAGTGGTTCCTCAATTAAAATGTCAGGCTAAATTTACATAGTTCATTTCAAAACTGCCATCATGGATTTCAAATAAGTGATTATTCACTGGGGAAAATTCTCTAACATGCTCTTTTTGGTTAGTCAAGCAATCTGGGCACTGCTGAGGAAGAATTTTGCAGAAGTGAACTATCATTCCAAGTTGCTAGGAAACAGGAACTGAATGATAGACTCTTTAAAGCAGGCAGTTTCTGGTAACAAAAGAAAAACTAAGAAAGATTCAAAATGGGAGAGCACTCAATCTGACTTTGATGGTTTGAATACAGGTGAAGCCAGAGAAAGGAATGCAAGTAGCTCATGGAGAAGAGCCCTAATAACTACAGGTAACTCCAGTGACCGTCATTTGCTTATGTTAGGTGTATACAGTAGGCTTATTGTGCACAAAGAGAAAGTTTGCAGTAGAAAATCACTTCACCTTCATCATTCTCTCAGTGAAATGAGCAGAATTAAAAAAATTCATCTTATTATAGCAAATAGAATATTAGAATTTAGTATTAATTTCTATGATAACCCTCATATTTCAGCCTGACCTTCACCCAGTTTACCTTAACTTCTAGTTAATAAAATATGGGTAGCTATTTGGCAGCAGTGGGATGGGCAGGTGAATTGCATGTACCCTATATAGACAGTCAATGAGCAGTGATATTAATAATTACTAATGGCATTGACAATATCCTTGAATAATATATTTTCCACTTCTACTGAAAACCACTTTCAATCTTCGGTTAAGTCATGTGGAAGATCTAGTGTTCTGCATTTATTTCAGCTTTCTGTACCTATTGAAGAGTTTTGAAAGATGAGTTTTCTCAATAGGCCTTTTAGCACCATCATAGCATCAATCACTCTGTTTCCGGTTCATTTGTTCAATTTCTTCTAAACTCTTTGTTAATCTTCATTAGTGCATTGGTACGCTGACATTCATAACTAATTTACTTTAGATTTTAAATGTGTCCAAGATATCCAACAGAGGACACTGGTATCACTTTCTCTGTCATTAGTCTCACCGCATCTGAAGTTTTAATAGAATGTCTGTTTTTGAGTGTCTTACAATCCTTTCCATTGAATAACTTACCTGGGCAGCTGAATGAGATAGACTGTGAGTTGTGGTGAACCTTTTCTCCTCACCCCAGATTTACTGAGCTACAGTGTGATGATTTGATATACCCAGATATTATTCAATGATGTCCCAATCAGGTTAATTAACATATCCATCATTTCACATAGCTACACATGTGTTGTGCTTGTGCGCCTGGGGAGAACATTTGATATCCACCTTTCACCAGTAAGAAGGAGACAATCCATTGTTATAAGATGGATTATTTGAGCTGTTCATTACACTCTAACTTAATTCATTTTAACTCATACTCCATGCCCCATTTTCCAAACACAGGTCATCAATATTCCTTTGTCACTTTCAGGACAAGTTTTTAAAGTATTTCTGTAAGTGATATCTTATAATACTTGATATTTTGTGCCTGGTATATTTTTGATAGTAAAATGTTTCTGAGTTCCACGCATGTTTTACAAACAGAAAGATTACCTTTGTTATATGATTGTAACATGCTCTTATATTTCCTATTCATTTGTTTCTATAGCAACATATTTGGACACTAGATTTTTTTCATACTTTAAGTATTGTGAATAACATGGAAATGAAATGGAAAATGCAAATATTTATTTAAGATAGTGACTTTTATTTCTTTTGGACACCTTTTTATAACTAGGATTGCTGGGTCATACAGTGGCTCTATTTTTTTAGATTTTTGAGGCACTGGCCTAGGATTTTCACAATGCCTGTATTTCCCTACCATCACCAGTATACTGCATTTTGGATTTTTTTCTACATCTTCATAAACACTTATATTTTGACTTTCCACTAATAGGCATCTTTACTCAGATGAAATGCTATGTTAGAGTTGTTTTTAAATGTTTCCCTGGGGGCTCCTGAAATGGAATAAGGTTCATCTCAAAGGCCCATTGGCCATTTGAGTATTTCCATTAACAGATGACTACTTATGACTAATTTTACTTGAGTTGTTTTCTAACACTGTGTTTTATTAATGCCTTACATATTTTGGATATGAAGTCTCTATTGGTTACATGATTTTTAAATATTTTATCTATTCTGTAAATTTCCTTCTTACTTTTGTAATAGTTCATGATTCTGAGCAGAAAGATTTTAGCTTCAGGTAGTTTTACTTCTTTATTTTTCTTTCATTACCTATACTTTGATGTCACATCCAAGATGATATTGCCAAGTATATTTATGTCTGTCTTTCCGTATAGCAATTACATAAATACAGGTCTGTTAGAAAAGTCATGTATTTAGCTAGAGTTGATTTCCATGTGTGGTATAAGAGTTGAATTTTATTCCTTAGTTTGGGGTCATCAAGTACTTCCATACCATTGGAGAGACTATCCTTTGCCAATATGTATTTCAAAATACTAAAAAAAATCAACTTATATGCTTAAATACAGATTTATTCTAAATTGTTCTTTTTCATTGTTCTAATGTTTTTTTTACCTTAATCACACAACTTTGAACAGAAAGTATAGTGTTAGAAACTTTGTTCTTGTTCAAAATGACTTTAGTTATTAGAGATCTTTGTTTCCATATGAATTTTGCAATATTTTTCAACTTCATTTTTAGAAATTCCATTAATATTTGATTAGACTGTCTACTTTGAATCACTTTGATATTTTAACAGTATTAATTCTTTCAATTTGAACACAAGATTCCTTTATATTTATTTGTGCTTCCATTGTCTTTGATTAGTGGTTTATTGCTTTCAATAAACCACTAATGAAGAGAATGTTTATGTCCATGGTTAAATTTATTCCTAGATAATTTATTCATTTGTTGATACTATAAATGGAATTATTTTCTAGAAGTCTAGGAAGTCCCTTGTTATTATATAGAAGCCCAGTATAATGCTGCATGCTGTTTAGTATATTACATTATTCTTTGTGTATTTATTCTAACAGTTTGGGTGGATTATCTAAGGTTCATGAGATGTGTGAGCAGAAATAATTCCACTGTTTTCATGTATATTCCTTTAAACTTTTTCTCTTGCTTGAATTCTCAGGCAAATCTTCTGGTATACGTTTGAAAAAAATATAGTGATTAAAAAAATGCTCATTGTACTATTCCTGATCTTGGAAAAAATAAGCTATTTATCCTTAAATAAGGTGCTAAGTGTCAGTCTGGTACACATATTGATCCCAGGACTCAAGAGGCAGAGACAGGTTTATCTCTGTGAGTTCAAGGCCAGCTTGGTCTACAAAGCTAGTTCCCTAACAGCCAGGGATACACAGAGAAACCAAAATAAATAAACAAAAAAGATATTGTATTGATTTATCACATGTAGATTTAAGTTCAAGTTGAAGCACATTTCTTTGGTCCCTAATTTGTTGGGCTTTTAAATGATAAAGGTTGTTTAAATTTTTTCAAATAGTTTTACTCCCTTTCAAAATATGATCATATTTTTGTCCTTTGATTTTTGTAATATTTTTAAAAATTAGTAATAGTGCAATTTTTCTAATTTTAAAATTTTATTTTAAGAGGATTTAAATATGCCATCATTACATTATATAGTGATTATTTTGCTTTATTTCTCCCTCTTTTTGTTTTTATAACCATGTATTAAATTAACAGAATAGTGGATTGCATTATATTCTCATACATATATAACACAACATTCATGCATGCATGTGTGTGTGTGTGTGTGTGTGTGTGTGTGTGTGTGTGTGTGTAACTGTCACTTTTATTTCCGCAGATAGTGGAGTGAAATAAGAGCCATAACCAAATTGTGTAAATGCACAGCTTGGGATAAGCCCTGAAAATTTTTTTCTCTGTTCTAATTATCCCTATCCCTGGAAGCTTCTAGCATCTATGTAATCTAATCTTCCAAGCTGAGAGATTCAGTGCAGCTTCTATTGGTGTCTGACTCAATTATTCTGCCTTGCTTCATATTAACTTTGGCAATATGCTCTAATCTGCTTCCTCATTCTCAATTTCCAGCTCTGTCTTTCTTCATGTCTAGCTTGTTCTATCTAGAAACTGAATCTGTAAAATTGTCCCAGTAAAAGTTGCATACACACATAGCATATTCCACCACTACATATGTTTTCTTTCTCTCACTATTCTTAAGTATCATCTCTTTACTGTGCTATTATCATGTGAGTTGATCATTTCCTATATCTGACTCATTCTATCAAATCTTTCTATGATTTGTCGCTTTGTCTGTCCCTCAATGAGGTATCACTTTCAAGCATGGCTGCTTCTTTCCACAAAAAAAAATTGTTAGGGCTTGAAGATGTGTACTAAGGGCATGTCTGAATTCCATCCAGATCATACTATACTCCAGGGTCTGTCTGTATTCTGGCAGGATCTTGAAAGTCTTTGGATTTGATCCGTTAGCAGAGCAGCCATGTTGCTGAACTAAAGTCTGTCTAACTGTATATAATGTGTTAGGATCATAGTCACTCAATTACCATCATCTATTTTTCTCCCCATTCTTCAATTATTCACCTTTTTCATCCTACCTCTTCTAACTTCTGATCTTTTTTGTGGGATCTATTGAATTTAATTAAGAATGATGAGTTATTTTCTATGTATATCACCATGGATAACTTACCAATGGATACACCCACTGAAGAAAAATGTCCCTCCTTTAATAACCATTAGTTACCCTCAAAAGCTGAGGGAAGAATGGGGTCTTGCAAACATGTCCCCTATGTAGTACATGATCATGAATTTTTATGGATCATACTTGAATTTCAGGGGTAAATATTATATTTTAAAAATTCATTGAATTTTGTTCTCTAGTATTTTGTTGAAGATTGTGTGCAACTGTTGTTTATAGATGATGTTGACCCATTATTTTGGTTTTTTTTAAATTATCCTTTCCTTGCTTTGTTAGAATAACTCTAACCTAGAAAAATGAGTATTTTTAAAATATTTGGGATTTTTGTTTGTTTATTTTCTGTAATATGAGATTTTAGAGGTATCACATTCTTTAATATTTGGAAGTATTTGAAAAGTATTGGCACTAATTATTTTAAATATTAATTAGAGTGTACCAATGAGACCATTTTTCTTGTTAAGAACCTTCATTCCTAGGTATTCTGCACTTTTTGGCTAATATACACTTATCATAGAATACATAACATTCGTACATATTTCCTGCCCTCTGCTCCTCTTGGGTGTACTTGCTTCTTTCTGTTGTAGTGCTTTCAGGTGTGCTGATAAGTTGCTAGTATAGGACCCCTCCAGTTACTTTATGCAGGCGCTTAGTGCTATGAATTTTCTCCTTACATTGCTTTCATTGTGTCCCATATGCTTAGGTATGCAGGTATGCTATGATGTCATTTTCATTGAATTCTATAAAGTCCTTGACTTCTCTTTTTTATTTCTTCCCTGAACAAGTTATCATTGAGCCAAGAATTGTTCAGTTTCCATAAGTGTGTATGCTGTCTGAGGTTTTAGTTGTTACTGAGTTCCAGCTTTAGTCTGTGGTAATCTAATAGAATGCATGGGATTATTTCAATCTTCTTATATATGTTGAGTCTTGTTTTGGGTCTGTTTATATCATCAATTTTGGAAAATGTTCCATGAGGTGCTGAGAATAAGGTATATTCTCTTGTTTGGGGGTGAAATGTGTCAGAAGCCATTCTCACATAGATCTAAAAACCTCCTCCTTTCAACCATCTTACATGCTCAAGCCTGCTTTAAAAAAAATATTAGCTCCAAGGTTAGCCAAGCAGCAAGTTGGTCAGAACAAATAGGGCTCACCTGCAGTTAGGTTACCTTAGCAACTTCTTTCCACTTCACCTCCTCTTGATCATTTTAGTTAGCCAACTTGCTGCAGCCACAGCCAGCTTCCTCATGAGATTCTGAGAGACAACGCTAAGTGACTACTCCCTAGAGACAATGTTTGCTCCCTCCTATCCTTCTAAGAGACTGTTCCCTGGAGATAATCCCTGGAAACAATGTTTTAGCCCCCTGTATCACTCCCTAAACCCTGCTTTCCTTTATATTGCAGTGTGAGAAAATAAAAATTTGCAGCTTCATCAGAACTGCTGTCTTCCTGTCCTTCTCTTCTAGAGGCTCCAGGGAACCCTGGTGACTGTCCTGCAGGTTGAGACAGAAATGTTCTTTAGATATATGTTAAATCCATTTGTTTCATAACGTCTGTTAGTTTCATGGTGTTTCTGTTTAGTTTCTATGACCTGACCATTGGTGAGAGTGGAGTGTTCAAGTCTCCTACTATTAATGTGTGAGGTTCAATGTGCCTTTTGAGCTTTAGTAACACTGATGTTATAAATGTAGGTGCCTTTGTATGTGGGGCATATATGTTTAGAATTGAGACTTCTTTGTGGATTTTTCCTTTGATGAATATGAAATGTCCTTTTCTATTTAATTTGATAACTTTTGGTTGAAAGTATATTTTATTGAATATTAGAATGGCTACTCCAGATTGTTTCTTGATCAACAACATTTGCTTGGAAAATTTTTCTCAAGCACGTTACCATGAGGTTGTGCCTGTCCTTGTATCTTTTAATTGGGGAATTGAGTACATTGATGTTCAGAGACACAAAAGCCAATGATTGTTAGTTCTTGTTATTTTTGTTGTTATTCTTTACTTATGGGTTTGTTGTGATATGTTTAATTTCTTGTGTTTTCTTGAGTGTAGTTACCCTCTTTTTGTTGGAGTTTTCCTTCCAGTATCCACTGTAAGACTAGTTTAGTAGAAAGATATGGTTTAAATATGGTTTTGTCATTCATTATCTTGGGTTCTCCATATATGGTGATTGAGAGTTTTGCCAGGTATAGTATATTGGGCTGGCATTTGTGTTCTCTTAGGCTCTGGATGACACCTGTCCAGGATGTCCATGGCTTTAGAGTCTCTATTGAAAAGTCTGGTGTCATTATGATAGGTCTGCCTTTATATGTTACTTGACCTTTCTCCCTTATAGTTTTTAATATTCTTTCTTTATTCTGTGCATTTAGGCCTTTGATTATTATGTGATGAGAAAATTTTCTTTTCTGGTCCAATCTATTTGGTATTCTGAACACTTCTTGTATATTTATGGCCATTTATTTCTTTTGGTTAGGAAACTTTCTTCTATGATTTTGTTAAAGATGTTTTCTGTACCTTTGAGCTGGGAATCTTTACCTTCTTCTCTTCCTATTATAATTAGGTTTGATATTTTCATTGTGTCTGGAATTTCCTGAGTATTTTGAATTAGGAACTTTATACACTTTGCATTTTCTTTGACCAATGTGCCAATATCTTCTATGGATTCTTCTATACCTGAGATTTTCTTTTCTATCTTTTGTCTTCTATTGGTGATGCTTGCATCTGTGTGGGGCAGTGGACCATGCCAGGAAACTTGGTAAGGTAGAGCGGGTCTGAGACCTGAGACCCTGGTACCTAGGCACCCATGTGAGAGACTCCTGGCTTGGAATACATGACCTCTCCATGTTGGTCATGTTGTCCAAAAATGGATTCTTCATGCTAATGAAGTACCTAGAAGACCTGAGGGTTTAGCCAATAAGTTTCTTCCCCAGACATTCCTCCCTGGAAAAAAAAAGGATTTTACCTTCTGCTTGACTCTGAGAAGTTGGTATACATCCATTTTCCACAATGAACAGTCAATAAATGGTATGGATAAACATGGACTGTATCTTCCATCAAAACTGCCATGGGGAGCATGGAGAAAGCCTTTGTCTACAAGTAGCTTAAATCTCCTGTAGATGTCCTCTCTGCCCTTCCAGACAATCACAGCTACCTCTTTCAGATAACTGCCACTACCTCTTCCAGACAACTGCCTCTACCTTTGCTGATGAGCTAAGCTGGATTTCTCCATTTCCCAGGCCCCGGATATGTCATGGTTCTCATCAGTTGGGTTCCCTATGGTCCCAGCCTTATTGTGGACCCATGGATCCCTAATCCTTTGTTGCCAACTCCTCTGGGCAGCACCCATCACTCAGGAGTCAGGGAACCCCAACTTCACCCTCCTCCATGCTAGCCTATATTCTCGCAGCCCCTTAAGCAGTGTCTCAGTGCTTTCCTGAAGCCCAGCACCCAATTGTGGCAGTGCTGGGGAAATGTAGTCAAGTACATCCTGCACAGTTTCTCCACATTGCATTCTCAACGTTTCACCTCCTATTATGTCCCATAACCCAGTAGCAAGGCAGAAATCAGACTCACAAATCTATAGCTCCTGATCATTTTGCAAAGGTATTCATCTCCAGGGTAGGACCCATTTGTGATTTTTTTATTGTTTCTATTTCCAATTTTAGGTCTTGAACTATTTTGTTCAATTCCTTCGCCTACTCAATTGTATTTTCATGTATTTCTTTGTGAAATTTATTTGTTTACTCTTTAAATAATTTTTACCTGTTTGCCTCTATTTCCCTGTATTTCTTTTTATTTTATTTTATTTTATTTTATTTTATTTTATTTTATTTTCTAAATTCTTTTTTTTTAATTTTTTTTATTCGATATAATTTATTTACATTTCAAATGATTTCCCCTTTTTTAGCCCCCCCACTCCCCGAAAGTCCCGTAAGCCCCCTTCTCTTCCCCTGTCCTCCCACCCACCCCTTCCCACTTCCCCGGTCTGGTGTTGCCGAATACTGTTTCACTGAGTCTTTCCAGAACCAGGGGCCACTCCTCCTTTCTTCTTGTACCTCATTTGATGTGTGGATTATGTTTTGGGTATTCCAGTTCTCTAGGTTAATAACCACTTATTAGTGGGTGCATACCATGATTCACCTTTTGAGTCTGGGTTACCTCACTTAGTATGATGTTCTCTAGCTCCATCCATTTGCCTAAGAATTTCATGAATTCATTGTTTCTAATGGCTGAATAGTACTCCATTGTGTAGATATACCACATTTTTTGCATCCACTCTTCTGTTGAGGGATACCTGGGTTCTTTCCAGCATCTGGCAATTATAAATAGGGCTGCTATGAACATAGTAGAGCATGTATCCTTATTACATGGTGGGGAATCCTCTGGGTATATGCCCAGGAGTGGTATAGCAGGATCTTCTGGAAGTGAGGTGCCCAGTTTTTGGAGGAACCGCCAGACTGATTTCCAGAGTGGTTGTACCAATTTGCAACCCCACCAGCAGTGGAGGAGTGTTCCTCTTTCTCCACACCCTCTCCAACACCTGCTGTCTCCTGAATTTTTAATCTTAGCCATTCTGACTGGTGTAAGATGAAATCTTAGGGTTGTTTTGATTTGCATTTCCCTAATGAGTAATGAAGTTGAGCATTTTTTAAGATGCTTCTCCGCCATTCGAAGTTCTTCAGGTGAGAATTCTTTGTTTAACTCTGTACCCCATTTTTTAATAGGGTTGTTCAGTTTTCTGGAGTCTAACTTCTTGAGTTCTTTATATATATTGGATATTAGCCTTCTATCTGATGTAGGATTGGTGAAGATCTTTTCCCAATTTGTTGGTTGCCGATCTGTCCTCTTGATGGTGTCCTTTGCCTTACAGAAACTTTGTAATTTTATGAGGTCCCATTTGTCAATTCTTGCTCTTAGAGCATACGCTACTGGTGTACTGTTCAGAAACTTTCTCCCTGTACCGATGTCCTCAAGGGTCTTCCCCAGTTTCTTTTCTATTAGCTTCAGAGTGTCTGGCTTTATGTGGAGGTCCTTGATCCATTTGGATTTGAGCTTAGTACAAGGAGACAAGGATGGATCAATTCGCATTCTTCTGCATGCTGACCTCCAGTTGAACCAGCACCATTTGTTGAAAAGGCTATCTTTTTTCCATTGGATGTTTTCAGCCTCTTTGTCGAGGATCAAGTGGCCATAGGTGTGTGGGTTCATTTCTGGATCTTCAATCCTGTTCCATTGATCCTCCTGCCTGTCACTGTACCAATACCAGGCAGTTTTTAACACTATTGCTCTGTAGTATTGCTTGAGGTCAGGGATACTGATTGCCCCAGATTTTCTTTTGTTGCTGAGAATAGTTTTAGCTATCCTGTGTTTTTTTGTTGTTCCAGATGAATTTGATAATTGCTCTTTCTAACTCTGTGAAGAATTGAGTTGGGATTTTGATGGGTATTGCATTGAATCTGTATATTGCTTTTGGCAAAATGGCCATTTTAGCTATATTGATTCTACCAATGCATGAGCATGGGAGGTTTTCCCATTTTTTGAGGTCTTCTTCCCATTACCAGCTTAATGACACACCTGAAAGCCCTAGAACAAAAAGAAGCTATTTCACCCAGGACGAGTAGAAGGCAGGAAATCATCAAACTCAGGGCCGAAATCAATCAAGTAGAAACAAAGAGAACCATACAAAAAATTAACAAAACCAGGGGCTGGTTCTTCGAGAAAATCAACAAGATAGATAAACCCTTAGCCAGACTGACCAAAGGGCACAGAGAAAGTATCCAAATTAACAAACTTAGAAATGAAAAGGGAGATATAACAACGGAAACTGAGGAAATCCAAAAAATCATCAGATCCTACTACAAGAGCCTGTACTCAACCCAACTGGAGAATCTGGAGGAAATGGACAATTTCCTTGACAGATACCAAATACCAAAATTAAATCAGGACCAACTAGACCATCTAAATAGTCCCATAATGCCTAAAGAAATAGAAGGAGTCATAGAAAGTCTTCCAACCAAAAAAAGCACAGGACCAGATGGTTTCAGTGCAGAATTCTACCAGACCTTCAAAGAAGAGTTAACACCAATACTCTTCAAACTATTCCACAAAATAGAAACAGAAGGAACTCTACCCAATTCCTTCTATGAAGCCACAATTATGCTGATACCAAAGCCACACAAAGATCCAACAAAGAAAGAGAACTTCAGACCAATTTCCCTTATGAACATCGATGCAAAAATACTCAATAAAATTCTTGCCAACCGAATCCAAGAACACATCAAAACGATCATCCACCATGATCAAGTAGACTTTATCCCGGGAATGCAGGGTTGGTTCAATATACAGAAATCCATCAATACAATCTACTACATAAACAAACTCAAAGAACAAAACCACATGGTCATTTCATTGGATGCTGAAAAAGCATTTGACAAAATTCAGCATCCTTTCATGCTTAAAGTCTTGGAGAGAACAGGAATTCAAGGCCCATACCTAAACACAGTAAAAGCAATATACAGCAAACCGGTAGCCAGCATCAAACTAAATGGGGAGAAACTTGAAGCAATCCCACTGAAATCAGGGACCAGACAAGGCTGCCCCCTTTCTCCTTATCTTTTCAATATTGTACTTGAGGTACTAGCTCGGGCAATTCGACAACATAAGGAGGTCAAAGGGATGCAAATTGGAAAGGAAGAAGTGAAACTATCATTATTTGCAGACAACATGATAGTCTACGTAAGTGACCCAAAAAACTCCACTAGAGAGCTCCTACAGCTGATAAACAACTTCAGCAAAGTGGCATGTTATAAAATCAACTCAAACATATCAGTGGCCTTCCTATACTCAAAGGATAAGCAGGCTGAGAAAGAAATTAGGGAAATGACCCCCTTCACAATAGCCACAAACAGTATAAAGTATCTTGGGGTGACTCTTAACAAACATGTGAAAGATCTGTATGACAAGAACTTCAAGACTCTGAAGAAGGAAATGGAAGAAGATCCCTGTATTTCTTTAAGGGAGTTATTTATATACTCCTAAAAGGCATCTATCATCTTCATGAAATGGGATTTTAGGTCAGAATTTGGCTTTCCAGGTGTGTTAGAATATCAAGGACTTGCTGTGGTAGGATAAGTGGGTTCTTCTAATGGTTCTGTTACTTATATTCTTGCCTTTGCCTATAGCCATCTGCTTATATCTGGGTGTTAACTCACCTGGAATCTCTGACTGAAGATGGCATACTTGGTAGCAAGTAGAGCTCTATGTCCTGGGTTAAAGCATGCCTCCTGGTAGGCAGGCAATGATGTCTCTGGTCATGGGCAGGTAAGCTCCTGTATCTCTGGTTAGAGCAGGCCTCCTGTGTCCCTAATTAGGGCAAACATACTGTGTTCCTGGTTAGGATGAAACTCCTGGGAGAAACACAGGCTTTGGGTTGCAGAGGCAGGAACTGCCCTCATAGCAGATGCAGTAGCAAACCAGAAGGTCTGTGCCCTGGTTAAGGCAGACCTCCTCTGTCTTTGGTTAAGACAAACCTCCTGTTTTCCTAGTTATTGCAGACATTCTGGGAAACAGAAAGACTGTGACCTTGGTTACTGAAAACCTCTTGGAGACAAGCAGGCTTGTGGGGGGGGGGGTGGAAGGCTATTGGCCTGCCGTCCTGGCCTAAGTGGAGTAGAGACTGAAAGGAAGATGGAGCTTGGGCAGGAGGCGGTAGGTCCTGCATAAGATGGGCTCTGTGAAGTTTTTGTGGAATTGTTTATCAAGTTTTTGATACTAGTATTGCTACCATATAACAAAATAACATTAATTTATTTAGTACAAGAATACAATTGCTAAGATTTAGTTTGTAGCACACTTATTAAAATAGCTGAAATAAGCATATCTGTATATATGCAATTGTTAAAAATTTAAATGCTATATATTCTTTTATATTCATATGAACATTATATATTTAAATATAATATATTATATTCAAATGTTATATATTCTTTATATTTCTGTGTGTTTGATATTTTTATTGCAGAAATTTTAGATAGTATAATTTTAAATCTTCAAAGGTCTATGTATCTTTACATCTATGTAATGAAATTAGAGGTCATCATTCATGTATATCATTCTAGCAAGAAAATGGTGAGAAATTGGAAAATCTCAAACTTGTTGGAGATATCAAAGAGTTGAGTGTGTACAGAAATAGTCAGATTTGTAGGTACTGTTCACTGACACAGATGATACAGTGCACCCTTTCCGCAAGCAACTGGAATCTTTGATGGGAAAAAAAACCCAGAAATGATAATTTTGGCAACCGTCTTAGATATGAACACAAGATATCACAGGAGGAACTGATTTCAGGAATTCTACCCTTTTGAGGGTTGAAGTAGGTGAGGAACATATTTTTGTAAAGTTTACTTCTAGAAATCCCCAGTTTCTCAAAATGAAGATAGAAGAATTCTATCAGAATGTTGGTGAGAATAAGTGGAGGATAACCACTGCAGAATAATGCAAACTGTCTTGAGCAATGGTATCCACATTAAAGCATGGAATCAGCCACAATCATAACCCAGAAGAAGAAAACTCAGCCCACTATATGTCCTTCCATTTCTCTTGGCAATATAAGGGAAGGAATCATCAAGACGGGAATGCAATGCATTTGATTTGTAATCCTACAGGAAGGGAAAATAATAGGAAGTAAATGGGGGTAAAAACACAAAATAATTGCTTCTGCATGTGGGCATACAAAATATTTGCAGTTACCCAGAAATGATAGAGTTCCTTCCTCTGCCTATTGCAACTACAACATCAAGACTCCAATATGGGGCATGGTTCAAAGAGCTTTAAAGTTAACTCTCCATTCATGAAGGGGTTCTTACAGAAAACTTAGATAGGATAACAGAGGAGAAAAAGTCATTAGAGAAATTAAAAGGTATAGTCTCCAACTGGCTTTTTGGTATAGCCATAGATTAATGCATTTCTCACTTCTCATCAGTGAAACATTTTATTACAGTAGATAGAAATTAACACAAAACCCCCAAGTTGTCAAGGCATAAAATCCATCCTCAAATGGAACATGTTTATTCCAGTCATTCTCCCAAAGCTCAGGAAACCTTGAGGAAGGAGCAATAGACAGACTGCAAGAGCCAGAGAGAGTGGATAATGACAAGAAAAAAACTGTATTACAGACCCATATAGCACCTTACAAGATCGGAACAATATCAAGCCAGACCAAATCTCAGCATGAAGAGGGAAGGTGGGCCTGAAGTTCCATATGTAGTTGGAAGAGTTTGGCAATTGTTAGATGCTTGGAGAATGAAAGTATGTTTTCTTTAAAGATAGAACCTCTGGTTCTATGAGGCAGGCCCCACATCCAAGAGTACTTGGGCAACACAAATTGGACTTAATAGTTTAAGAAAAAGAGAGAACACAAAATTGGATGGATAGGGAAAGGGATGAATATGGGAGAATCATAGAAGGTAGTTAAATAGGATCAAATGCATTGAAAGAAATTCTCAGAAAACAATAAAACCAAATGCTAACAAAGACAACATAAAGTCAGGAATGGGATATTTGGAATGGGGCACTGAAAGTGAGAAAGGATCATAGTTCAATGTATACATGTCTGAAAGTTTCAAAGAATAAATTTCAAAAGAAAAAAAAAAACTGAAGGCATCTAGGATTATAGAAAACATGAACAAAGCCCTGTCTCTTCCAAACACAGACTAATATGAATCCTTACTCTAAAGATTCCTGAACCTTAGTTTCTGTTACTTATGTGATACCTATGCTTCCATAAAGAATATGGAGCATATAAAAATGAAGAAAAACTTAATCTGAAGAGATAAAGCACTCACCAGAACCAGACTAAGTATGGCAACAGTTGTGCAGTTATCAGTTGGAGAATTATAAAGTAACTATCAATAACATGACTAAGGCCATGCTATGAAAAAGAGAAGCATATAAGAACAGCTAAGTAATTTAATCCTAAAACTGAAAAAAAAGAATCAAGATGAATGTTGAGATTAATTAATTATAAATGAATGATGGAAGTGTATTTTTCATGCTTTATTGGAAGAATCAAACAAAGAAAGAATAACCTCATTTTTGCCCATTTATATATCAGCTGTGGCTGAAAATCAAATTCTTTGGTCTTCTATATTTCCACTCCTCACTTGCTACTATTACAGAATTTTAAAAATGTGAGTGTTCTGTTTGCACATATATTTGCTTGCTATCAGAGAACAGCTGATCCCTTTATAGATGGTCCAGTGCTACCACACGGTTGCTGGAAGTTGAACTCAGTACTGGTAGAAGAGCAGCTAGTGCGCGTGACACTAGGCAATCAAGAATCAAGATGAATGTTCAGATTAATTAATTAAAAATGAATGATGGAAGTGTATTTTTCATGCTTTATTGGAAGAATCAAACAAAGAAAGAAAAACCTCATTATTGCCCATTTATATATCAGCTGTGGCTGAAAATCAAATTCTTTGGTCTTCTACATTTCCACTCCTCACTCGCTACTATTACAGAATTTTAAAAATGTGAGTGTTCTGTTTGCACATATATTTGCTTGCTATCAGAGAACAGCTGATCCCTTTATAGATGGTCCAGTGCTACCACACGGTTGCTGGAAGTTGAACTCAGTACTGGTAAAAGAGCAGCTAGTGCGCGTGACACTAGGCAATCTCACTAGCCTCAATTAGAGTACTCTAAGTTATTCAAGGCACCAGTCTTTTCCAGTAGACTAGTCATATGCACTTACTTTATTGCTAACAACATTTATGAGTCAATATGATATAATGAATAATTGTCTGTACATTTCATGTTTTATATGAATTTTTCTAAACATCATAACAGTCTATGTAACAAAGTCCAAATATATGAAGTATGTTGCTCAGCTTCTAAATAAAATCATTCAATGTTAATAATAATGTTAAATTTCCTTCTAAGCATATGAAGATTTGTAATAACATAGGAGATGTGTTATATGTAATCACAAAATGCAAAGAGTTCATAAAGTGCTTTTAACCACTGGACCATCTTTCTAGGCTCAAATATTTGAATATAGTTTATAAAAACATTTATATATTCCAGTTTGATAAGATTGGAAGCATGCCTCGCTCAGGATGACTTTTTCCAGTTCCACTCACTTGCCTGAGAATTTCATGAATTCATTGTTTTTAATAGCTGAGTAGTACTCCATTGTGCAAATATACTACATTTTCTGTATCCATTCCTCCGTTGAGGGATATCTGGGTTCTTTCAAGCTTCTGGCTATTATAATAGGGCTGCTATGAACATAGTGGAGCATGTGTACTTATTACATGCTGGGGAATCCTCTGGGTATATGACCAAGAGTGGTATAGCGGATAATATCTGGTAGTATCATGCCCAGTTTTCTGAGGAACTGCCAGACTGATTTCCAGAGTGGTTGTACCAGATTGCAATCCCACCAGCAGTGGAAGAGTGTTCCTCTTTGTCCACAGCCTCCCCAGCACCTGTTTTCTCCTAAATTTTTGACCTTAGCCATTCTGACTGGTGTGAGGTGAAATCGCAGGCTTGTTTTTATTTGCATTTCCCTGATGACTAAGGTTGCTGAACATTTCTTTCAGTGCTTCTCTACCATTCAATATTCCTCAGGTGAGAATTCTTTGTTTAGCTCTGTACACCATTTTTAATAGGGTTATTTGAGTTCTTTGGATATCTTGGATATTAGCCCTCTGTCAGATGTAGGGTTGGTAAAGATCTTTTCCCAATTTGTTAGTTGCCCTTTTGTCCTTTTGACAATGTCTTTTGTCTTGCAGAAACTTTGTAATTGTATGCACTAAAATATCTGAGAAGCGGATATTAGCCCAGAAGCTCGGAATACCCAAGAGATAATTCACATATCAAATGATGCCCAAGAAGAAGGAAGGAGAGGTCCCTGGTCCTGGAAAGGCTCGATGCAGCAATGTAGGGGAATATCAGGACAGGGAAGCAGGAAGGGGTTGATTGGGGAACAGAGGGAGAGAAGAGGGCTTATGGGACTTTCAGGGAGGGGGGAATCCAGGAAAGGGAAAATCATTTGAAATGTAAATAAAGAATATATCAAATAAAAAAAGATTGAAAGTATGCAAACTTGAGCATTTCAGGTCAGTACTCTAGAGAGTATCTGGGGACCTCATAAAATTACAAAGTTTCTGTAAGGCAAAGGACACCATCAAGAGGACAAATCGGCAACCAACAAATTGGGAAAAGATCTTCACCAACCCTACATCAGATAGAGGGCCAATATCCAATATATATAAAGAACTCAAGAAGTTAGACTCCAGAAAACCAAACAACCCTATTAAAAATGGGGTACAGAGTTAAACAAAGAATTCTCACCTGAAGAACTTCGAATGGCGGAGAAGCATCTTAAAAAATGCTCAACTTCATTAGTCATTAGGGAAATGCAAATCAAAACAACCCTAAGATTTCATCTTACACCAGTCAGAATGGCTAAGATTAAAAATTCAGGGGACAGCAGGTGTTGGAGAGGGTGTGGAGAAAGAGAAACACTCCTCCACTGCTGGTGGGGTTGCAAATTGGTACAACCACTCTGGAAATCAGTCTGGCAGTTCCTCTGAAAACTGGGCACCTCACATCCAGAAGATCCTGCTATACCACTCCTGGGCATATACCCAGAAGATTCCCCAGCATGTAATAAGAACACATGCTCCATTATGTTCATAGCAGCCCTATTTATAATTGCCAGAAGCTGGAAATAACCCAGGTATCCCTCAACAGAAGAGTGGATGCAAAAAATGTGGTATATCTACACAATGGAGTACTATTCAGCCATTAGAAACAATGAATTCCTGAAATTCTTAGGCAAATGGACGGAGCTGGAGAACATCACACTAAGTGAAGTAACCCAGACTCAAAAGATGAATCATGGTATGAACTCACTAGTAAGTTGATATTAACCTAGAAAACTCGAATACCCAAAACATAATCCCCCCCCCCCTTCAAACGAAGTACAAGAAGAACAGAGGAGTGGCCCCTGGTTCTGGAAAGACTCAGTGAAGCAGTATAGGGCAAAACCAGAACGGGGAAGTGGGAAGGGATTGGTGGGAGGACAGGGGGAGAGAAGGGGGCTTATGGGACTTTCGGGGAGTGGGGGTCTAGAAAAGGGAAAATCATTTGAAATGTAAATAAAAAATATATCGAATAAAAAAAACACAACTCTATCATGTGTAATGTGAGAGATTTATAGAAAAAAAATAAAAAAGAAAAAGCATATAGTTTTGCCACTAGATATAACAAGTAATCTTGTCTGGGCATAGCTACAGATTCTGAGAGATTTCAAAATTCATCACTGAAATGACTGGTAAATGTGTTTTCCCTAAAGCTTTCTATTTTGCACCAGAGAAGATGATCCCTTCTTTATGAGTGAAAGTAACAACACATCCTTCAAAGACATGAAAAGCCAATGAGACATGGCACCACTAAAAAAATAATTTCCCTATAAGCAGCTCAAAGGGAATGAAAATCAAACTGCCTGACAAAGAATTCAAAGGAACTGTTTAAAAGAAGCTCAGAGAATTATAAAAGAACAAGGCATTTATGTGTGCCCTTAAAAATGGCTCAAACAAGTACATAAAACAAAACATTAAAAATGAGAGCGATTCACCAATAATGCAGAAGACTTTAAAGAGCCCATAAATTTCACAGTGGAAGAATAAAATGCACAATAAAGAAAAAATGTCACCAGGCATTGGTGGCACATGCCTTTGATCCCAGTACTTGGGAGGCAGAGGCAGGCAGATTTCTGAGTTCGAGGCTAGCCTGGTCTACAGAGTGAGTTCTAGGACAGCCAGGGCTATACAGAGAAACCCTGTCTCAAACAAACCAAAAGAAAGAAAGAAAGAAAGAAAGAAAGAAAGAAAGAAAGAAAGAAAGAAAGAAAGAAAGAAAGAAAGAAAGAAAGAAAGAAAGAAAGAAAGAAAGGAAGAAAGAAAGAAAGAAAGAAAGAAAGAAAGAAAGAAAGAAAGAAAGAAAGAAAAAATTGTCAGATTACCAAGTTTCTATAGTAGATCTGGTTACAGAAAGTATAAATACAAATGAATAAATCTATAAGTCAAAGTGATTTTTCTGATTTTTTTAATCAGTGAAAAAATGAAAAGATCATTAGAAATAAGCTGATGTTTTGTAAATAGAGATAACTAAAATGCACATTCTAGAAGCCTCGTAAAATGAGGAGAAAGGAGCGGAAATGTTAAAAGAAAATTCTAAAAATGTGAAAAACCAGGCAGAGGAAAATAGATACAGGTTTATGAAAATCCAAAGTTCCTAAGAGAATCTATCTATTAAAATATTCACTAGTATGTATTATAAAAGGTTGTCAAAACTCAAATAATACATTCTGAAAGCTTCAAGAGACCTGTCATATAAAATAAACCATCATAATAGCATCATTGGATTTCTCAGTACAAAATTTGCTTCAAAAAGAATAAGCTAATATATTATGAGGAAAAGGAGGAATAAGAAGGAATGGGAAGGAAAAGAGATTTAAAAAAGGGGGGGTAAACAGAAGTAAGAGAAAATGGGCAAGATGAGGGGAGCAAAGAGGAAGAAAGAAAGAAGAGGAGGAAGAAGAAGAGCAAGGAGGAGGGGGAAGACCAGGAGGAAGATGGTTGGGGAGGGGAGAGGAAGAGGACTAGGAGCAACAAAAATGGAGGAAGGGATGGATGGGGGCGAGGAGAAAGAAAAACAGCTGTCAACCAAAGTTACTTAAAACGATCTGGTAAAGCTACTATTATTATTCATAAATGAAGCCCATAAACATTAGACATGCCTTTAAATAATGCTACATGGAGTTACATAAACTGAGAAGAAACAACATTAATTAGTAAGAGTAAAAAAAAATCATGGAAGATTAGAATTGATTGTTCAAAAAGAAATAGGGTTCAAAGGCCACAGGAACAAAATAACTATAAAACAATTAGAAAAGAATGTACAAAATGTCAGTGACAATGCTTTATATATCAACAATTCTCTAAATTTGAATTAAATTCCTTAGTCAGAAGGCACAGAATAGATTAACAGACTTTAAAATAAAAGAAATATCCATATTTATGCTGCTTGTAAGAAATACACTTTAAATTTAAGAAAATGTATAGTGTGTAAATGAAAGCCTGCAAAAAAGGTATTTCATATCAAGTAGAGAGGCACATAAGCCCTTTAAAAAACATTAAGTACAAAAGCATTCTGGTTGTCAAATAGTGCCACAGAATGATGATCAAATGATGGCTACATTTGATCTTATCTAAAAGACCAAGTCCAAGTGGATCAAGGATAGCAGCATAAAACCAGATACACTGAATCTAACAGAAGAGAAAGTGGGAAGGTGCCTCTAAATTGGACTGAAGTCAAGGACCCCTATGCTTGAATTAAGGGAAGGGTTGAAGAAACTGAAGGGGGAAGAGACCCCATAAGAAGATCAGCAATCTCAACTCTCCCAGACACCAGAGAACTCCCAGAGACTGAGCTACCAAGCAGGCAGCATACACAGGATGGTCAGATGCCCCTGGCACATCTACAGCAGAGGACTGCCTGGGCTGGTCTCAGTGGGAGATGAGCATACTCCTTTGTGAGGCCTCAGGGAAGAGGGATGCCAGATGCAGGGGAGGATCTTTTCATAGGAAGGGACAAGAGGTATGGGATGAGGAACTGTGGGAGGGGTGAGTGTTAATGGAGGCAATGGCTAGAATATAAGTAAATAAAATAAGTCTTCAAAAAAGAACATAAAAAAATTAGAGGACATTGAACCTAATCATAAAAAAGTCGTATTAAAAAGGTTTGTTAACTATAGCTAAGTGATTTATCAGCAAATTGTTCTTCCTACATGATGGATGCTTTTCACATCCATCAGAGTTAAATGCTTAGCAGACCATTCAAAGCTAGTGTACCTCAGCTATTGAAATTTCTTTCAATACCTTGTATTGGTCTTTAAACACTTGGAATAGGTGTATATAAATTTTACATGTTAAGATCAACTAGAATCAGAATAATAATATATGATACAATATGTAATAGAGTAATAAATCGATGTTGAGAAGAGAGTGGAAAATTATTTCACTGTTGTTTGTTTGAATTTTGTGTGACAGAGTCTTACTAAGTAGCCTTGGATGTCCTAGAAATTACTCGCAGCTATGCTGGCCTTGAACTCATAGAGATCTGCCTGTCTCTGCCTCCTGAGTGATGGGATTAAAGGTTTGCTCCACCATGCCCTGTCAATAATAAAGGATGAAAGAATATTTAAAAGATAATGGATTTTGGAATAGGAGAGTTAATAATCAGATATATTTAAAAAGTTCCTTTCATTCACAGAAAATTATTTATATGTGAATTGAAAGAAATTGTCCACAAGTTCAGTGGGACAAATTTTGGTCTGAAATTTTTCATATAAAGATTATATTTTCTGATTCAGTGTTTCTTATTTATAGGAGTATTGGAAAAGCAGAAATGGTTAAAGGATGCCTTTAACATTTACCTACGAACCTCAAGGAAGGACGTGGCATAAAGAGAGTGAACTAATAATGAAGCCCTTCTCAGAAATAATCAAGAAATTTGAATTTCATCCAAATTTAGAATTATATGTTTTTTATTGTCCCATAAAGTCCTCTTTCCAGAAAAAAAGAATTAAAAATCACAGGCAAGACCATGTGTTTGATTATCATACTTTTTAAATGAATTTTAATCTAGAAGAGAATTTCTTTTCCTCATCACAGTTACTGTTGAAGAAAGAATATATAATATCACATATTTTTAATTTCACCACTAATGTTCATGTAGAGAAATTTTACTGTTCTCTTGTTATCTATATATTATGAACACTGGAAATTAGATGTAAAGGGATGCATCATATCATAAAGTACTTAAAGCCAGTAGGCTTCTTGTTTGTGATTCTGGAATTGCCAAGGTCAGGGTGAGACTATGTGACTGTTCGATGGGCTTTTCCATTTTTTCTTAGAAGTCAACAAAGCAATCTTCTCTATCACCAACTTTCATCAGTGCCCTTGAAAAAAGAACTGCGAGTTCTTCTTTCTCTTAATCAGTCCAGAGTTGTTAGATTATGTAGTAGAGTATTAACTAAATTCTATTTTACCTCATCAAGGAAATTGTTTCATTCACAAACACATAACCTAGAGGTCTCCTCGACAGGTATTCTGATTTTCATTTTTTTTCAAAAAATAGTCATAATTCTAAAAATGATTGGATTTAGATAGGATTTGATAGAAACACATATTCAAGGAAAATATGTTTCTCCCAACAAAAGATAGTAAAAAGTTTATAACAATAGGTATAAGCATGACAATTCAAGAAGTCTGTACATGGTAACTGGATAGATGTTGCACATTATGCAAGCAAGCATCTTTATAATTGAAGCTGACATCAAATTCTAGGAACCAAACTCTGTTTTCTCTATGAGATCAGCTGTTGTTATCACTACTATTTGTGGATTTCTATTCCACCTTAGATCATTTAGTTCACAACTAAAAGACATAAAGCCTTCATATTTATAATAAGCCTTAAAAGTACTAGATCTGGGAGGATATCAACATGCATGCTCTTATGCCTTCATCCCTGTCAATACCCCAGAGAAAAAATTTACCACATTGCACCAGGCTCGCTTTTATTAGGCCAGCCCTCATGGCTATGTGCATCTGATCCACATACCCAATGTCAACTTTTTCCTTCTAGGTTCATTTCCTTTCTTCTCTTCCCCCATGGTCACTGCCTCATATGCCAAGCCCGGGGAGCCAAAGCCCTGTTTATCTCTCTGAGATCATAGGTGTGGGGCAAGATTCATATAAGAAACGCTGGTATGTGTGGAATCTGCTCATCTTGGACCAACCAGATCTTGCAATACGATAGAATTTAGCATTTGAATATAAGCAGCATTTGACTAAACTACTCCAATCAGAAAACACGCTTAATCGTTTAGCCATCTCTCCCACCCAACTCTCTTTATTTTCTAATGATCTAAAAATAAATGACTACATGCAGAACAAAATGAGTATAATTATAGGAGTAATAGATGTTGTATATCTAACACCAAACAAGTTCACATTTTCCATATCTTAGATGAGAAAGAGAGAAACTGGTCAGGCTTGGCACGTAAAGCAACTTATCTGAGTATGTCCTTGCTGGAGGCCAGGAGCACCAGAAGACAGCTCTGGTTCCAGGTTTCTTCCTATTTCCTCTCCTACATGGGCACTTCTGCCTACCAGCTGTAAGAGAGGATGCTTCTGAGACTGACAGGAGGCATTTTGACATCTTGTAGGTAAGCCAAGTGGTCTGACCACCTCCTCATGCACAACCCCATCTTCAGCCATGAGTTTTGTTTGTTTTGTTGTTTTTGTACTTATTTTTATTAGATGTTTTATTTATTTACATTTCAAATATCCTCTTTCCAGTTTTCCCCTCTGGAAACACCCTATCCCATCCCCATTTCTCCTGCTTCTATAAGGGTGCTCCCCCAACCACTCAGCCACTCCTACCTCCCTGCCCTGGCATTCCCCAACACTGGGCATCTAGCCTTCACAGAATCAAGGGCTTCTTCTCACATTGATACCCAACAAGGCAATCCTCTTCTATACATACAGCTGAAGCCATGGGTCCCTCCATGTGTACTAAACTCCATGTTGGTGGTTTAGTACCTGAGAGCTCTGCAGGGTCTACTTGGTTGATAATTTTGTTCTTCCTATGGGGTTGCAAACCCCTTCAGCTGCTTCAGTCCTTTCTCTAACTCTTCCATTGGAGACCCAGTGCTCATCACAATGGTTTAATTTGAGCATCTGCCTCTGTATTTGTCAGGCTCTGGCAGAGTCTCTCGGGAGACAGTTATATCAGGCTCCTGCCACCAAAAATTTCTTAGCATCCACAATATTATCTGGGTTTGGTGTCTATGTATGGGATGTATCCCCCAGTGGAGCAGTCTTTGGATGCCCTTTCCTTTAGTCTCTGTTCCACACTTTGTCCCTCTATTTCCTCCTGTGAGAATTTTGTTCTCCACTTCTAAGAAGGACTGAAGCATCCATACTTTGGCCTTCCTTATTCTTGAGCCTTATGTGGTCTGTGTATTGTATCTTGTTTATCCTGAGCTTCTGGACTAATATCCACTTATCAGTGAGTGCATACCATGTGCGTTCCCTTGTGATTGTATTTCCTCATTCAGGATGACACTTTCTAGCTCCATTCATTTGCCTAAGAATTTCATGAATTCATTGTTTTTAATAGCTGACATATAACTTTTTAAAAATAACTCCATGTGTAAATTACCACATTTTCTATATCCATTCCTCTGTTGGAATTTTGGATTCTTTCCAGCTTCTGGCTATTATAAATATGGTGGCTATGAACATAATGGTGCATGTATCCTTTTTGCATGTAGGAGAATCTTCGGGATATATGCCCAGAAGAGAAATAGCTCAGTCTTCAGATAGCACCATGTCCATTTTTCTCAGGAATGGCCAGACGGATTTCCAGAGTAGATGTAATTAGCTTGCAATCCCACCAGCAGTGGAGGGGTGTTCCTCTATCTGTACTTTCTCAGCAGCATCTTCTGTCATCTGAATTTTTGATCTTAGCCATTTTGACTGGTGTGAGGTAGAATCTCATGGTTGTTTTGATTTGCATTTCCCTGATGTCTAAGGATGTTGAACATTTCTTTAGGTGCTTCCTGGCCATTTGGTATTTCTCAGTTGAGAATTCTTTGTTTAGCTCTGTACCCTACTTTTAATAGGATTATTTGATTCTCTGGAATCTAACTTCTTGAGTTCTTTGCATATATTGGATATTAGCCCTCTCTCAGATATAAGATTGGTAATGATCTTTTTTTAATCTGTTGGTGGCCATTTTGTCATATTGACAGTGTTCTTTGCCTACAGAAGCTTTGCAATTTTAAGAGGTCTCATTTGTCAATTCTTGATCTTAAAGCATAAGACATTGGTGTTATTTTCAGGAAATTTTCCCCTGTGTCCATGTGTTCCAGGCTCTTCCCCACTTTTTCTTCTATTAGTTTCAGTGTATCTCCTTTTAAGTTGAGATCCTTAATCCACTTGGACTTGAGTTTTGCACAGGAGATAAGAATGGGTTTCAACACCATTTGTTGAAAATGCTGTCTTTTTTCCACTGGATGGTTTTAGCACCTTTGTAAAAGATCAATTGACCATAGGTGTATTGGTTCATTTCTGGGTCCTCAATTCTGTTCCATTGATCTACCTGCCTGTCTCTGTACCAATACCTTGCAGTTTTTATCACTATTGTTCTGTTATACAGCTTGAGGTCAGAGATGGTGAAGTTTTCACTCTCTTGGGTTTTTTGTTTGTTTGTTTGTTTGTTTTTGTTTGTTTTTGTTTTGTTTTTGTTTTATGTTATTCCATATGAATTTGCAAATTGCTCTTTCTAACTCTATGAAGAATTGAGTGAGAATTTTGATGGGGCTTTCAGTGAATTTGTAGATTGCTTTGAGCAAGATGGCCATACTATATTAATGCCAATTGATGAGCATGGGAGATCTTTTCATTTTATAAGATCTTCTTTGATTACACTCTTCAGGGACTTGAAGCTCTTGTCATACAGATCTGTCACTTGCTTGGTTGGGTTTTCTAATTGTCACTTGGGGAAGGAAGCTCCTAAACCTCCAAAGCAATTTGGAGCCATACCTCAACCTAGGTTGATGGTTCTATTTCAAACACTAATCTACAGGCCCTTAAGGAAGCCATTTCTGGATTACAGGCAATGTATGTATCAAAAGGCAGAGGGTGTGAAGGTTGCTCAGTGGCTTTGCAGCTTTTCCTGACTACTAGAATTTAGTCCCAAGGAATTATTTGGAAGACTAGATCCAGTTCCCACAGTATCTTCTCCAATATATAAAAATGCACCACAGCATGGGCCAACACTATTTCAATGGTCCCAAAGAAACACATACACTGACATACAGACATACAAAGTAAATAAATTAATATTTTTTAAATGGAGACAAAAATGTACAAGTAATTTTCTAAAGTAAAAGTGCTAAAAAAGAAAAAGGAGCTCAAAGGCAGATAGGCTAAATATATTTACACCAAGGGGTGTATTAAGGACATCTGCATCAAAAATTATGAAGTAGAGACTGAAAGCAATGTCAATAGCTTAGATGGAAACCTGGTTGTACAGACTGAGGCTATCAGTTATGTATTTATCTGCACTAAGAGCATAAAGTAAATAAATCAAATCTTTTTCTGTAATGAGATAGCAAATGCCAGCAAAAAAAAAGTGATTTTAAGTTTTAAGTTGTTAATTCTCCTTTTAAGTCTTCAAATCTAATCAAGTTTGTGAGCTATCCAAGTAGTGCATTCAAGGAAGGAAACGGTTTTTACCCTGTGCCTGAGAAGCAGAAAATTATTTGACATGATATTTCTTGTTTGCATGACTGTTCTCACCTTACCCATGTGCATCCTTTTTTTGCTCTAAGTGAGCGTGGTGGCTTAAATAGTGAGTCTGACAGAGAAGGAACTACTTAGCCAGACTACTGCATTTGGACTTCCATAAGGAAGCATCCCATGCCAAAAAAAATTAAGTACTGCTTGGGGAAAGCAATCTGATATTAAGTGACATGGCACAATATTAACCTTTTATTTCATTTTTTATTTTTATTATTTGATATGCTGACCAGTTCCCCCTCTGGCCTATCCTCCCAGTACCTCGTCACAATCTCTCCTGTGCTTGACCCTAGTCCCCCATAGTCCTCCATTTCACTTCAGAAAAGGGACAGCCTCCCATGGCTATCAACCAAGCATGGCACATCAAGTTGTAGGAAGACTGGGTACTGTCCCTCACCTTAAGACTGGATGTGGCAACTCATTATGAGGAAAAGGGTCTTAAAAGCAGGCAAAATATACAAACACTGCCTATCTCCCATGGTTGAGAGCTCCACATAAAAGACCAAGCTACTGGTCATCACCTGGGTCTGTAACTATGGGAGCTGGAAGGCTATCCCAAACCCTGTTGTCAGTCTGTGAAATGTGTTCTTTTATCTTGGCTGCCTTGTCTGACCTCAGGAGGAGAGCATGCGCAAAGCCCTGCAGAGACTTCATGTGCCATGGTAGGGGATAACCATGGGTGGGGTTACACAGCTGCACAGAGGAGAAGGGGGAAGCAAGGAGTATCTTGGGATGGGGTAACAGATCAGGAGGGGGACAGAGAACAGAATGTAAAGTGAACAGGAAGTTCAAGCATACTGAAAGGAGCCTGTTATGGTTATCTCCAGAGGGGCCCTGCCAGAGCCTTACACATACAGAGGCAGTTGCTAGCAGCCAACCATTAGACTGAGCATGGGGTCCCCAATGGAGGAGTTGGAGGGCAGAGTGGAGGAGCTGAAGGGGTTTACTGCCCCATGGGAAGAACAATGATGTTGGTCACCCAGACATTCCAGGACTCCCAAGGACTAAACCATCAACCAGGGGGTACACATGGTTCCAGCCAAAAGTATGGCAGAGGAATGCCTTGTCAGGCATCAGTAGGAGAGGTCCTTGTTCCTGTAAAGGCTCAATAGATACCACAGCAAAGGGAATTCTGGGATGGGGGGAAGTGGGAGTGGGTCGGATAGGGGGGCATATTCTTGGAGGCAGGGGGTGGGAGGAAGGGTTGGGGATCTTTGGGGAGGAGGGAAACCAAGAAAGATTTTATCATTTGAAATGTAAATTAAGATTAAAAAAAGAAAAAATAAAAACAAAAAATAAAAAAGGTGCAGTTACACAACTGTAAAATGTGTGCAGAGAGGAGACACTAGGTTAGTTGAATCTGTGGTTTTCTTTTGGTGTCCTTGACCTCTTTGGCTTCCACAGTCCTGCCTTCCATCTTCTTCCTCAGGATTCCCCAAGTTCTGCCTGATGTTTGTCTGTGAATTTCTGCGTCTGTTTCCATCAATTTCTGGGTAAAACCTCTTTGATGACACTTGTACTAGGCACAAATCTATAACAGGTTATCATTAGGAATCATTTCAGAGACTTATTTTCATTTTATCTTATTTGGGTCTATCCTAGCTTGGAGGCCATTGAGCCTCTAGGTCCTGGCCTTCCAGGCTGTGTCATCTGTCAGTGAACCTTCCCACTCAGTCCTCAGGAGAAGCCAACCCTCATCATTACTTAATGATTACCTTCTTTCTTTGAGTTTTGCAAAACCATCCATTGTTTAAGCCATGCAATATGTAGTATTTTGTTCTAATAACCTCAGAAAACTAATACAATGATCTCTTTCCTAAGAGAACTATAAAGTACTTTTATGCTTCACTTCTGCTGACTATTGTACAATTTCATTACATTTTAAATTTATTTGGGAGAATATCATATATAGTTATACTTTCTCCCCCAATATACCATAATCCTATTTAAATTTCATATGTATACACACACATACACACACATATATATATATGTATGGAATCTTCTACAATAGCACTTTTCCATATAACTTTCCAGAAGTTCTTTATTGTTGCAAAATTATTTTTTATTAAAACTTAATGTCAGTAGATACAACTTGTGATTGTTAGATCTTTGTATGAATTAACATTTGATATAACAGGTCATTGATCTAAAAGTTAAATCTGTCCTATTTAGATTAATAAGTACTTGAGTAACTAAGCTTATACACATATATATCCACATATTAATAAACTTACATACATACATATACACACATGTAGGTACACATAAACACTTAGACATATACATATATATGTGGTGAATAAGAATTTCCATGTCTAAATAATACAACTGACTTTTCTACTATACCAAATATTTTTAAATATGAAAACTTTTACTTGGAAATTCATATATATATATATATATATATATATATATATATGAATGTGTTTAACATTTCTGAATATATGTGTATGATTACATACTTATGTATGATTTATACTTATACATATTAATCCTGAAAAGAAAGTCAGGCATAATTCATGTAATCTGAGCACTTATAGCATTGAGGAAGAAGATTGCTACAAGTTTGAGATCAGCCTAGAATATATTCTAAATTCACAACCAACCTAAGCAAAAATAAACAAAAGAAAGCAAAGCAAAACAAAGAAAGAAAATTTTATTTAATGTATAAAACCATAGTGTCAAAGCAAGCACTATTTTAAAATTATGTAATCTAATTTATAATCCATTTTATGCATTTTAAAAACATACCAATTCTTTTACTCCATTTCTAAAGAAAAGGAAGTCCAACCTGCTAGTCTTAGGCTCTGGCCTTAATCATCCACTGTGATGAAGACTAGAACAACACATCTGCCAAATTTGTTTGCTTAATTTCATTTGACAAATGATGATCACACATCTTTATAGAGTACATATTTGTTGGTAGTTATAAACATTATGTTCTTTTATATATAATAAAAAACCTTATAAATAAATAAATAAATGAACATTCAATGCCTTAATATTGTTTGTTTTCTAAATAAAATAATTTTATTCCCTAATGTTGGTGACAGAGACCAAGAATATTGCAGGAGCCTAGATTCTGACATCCTCAAATAACAAAAGTCAATCTGAATTCATGCACTTTTGCATTTAAATGAAACATGTTTGGTTATTTTCAATTTTAACAGAAACTAAGAGGAAGCAGGGCAATTTTGTCTTGCTTTCAAGACATGTCAAGCTCTCAGCATTGTTGCAATGTTATTGTACTATATCCAACAATGGTGTATACCTCTCTTGATGGTGTTAATTGATTATCTCTGGGTCTTGTTTTAGACCTTTGTGAACTGCCTAGAGTATCTAGCTGTCCAAATATTCATTATCAGATAATATTGAAATATACATTCCAAATAAGAATGGGAAGCTGAGACAGAATCTGATTTCAGCTTTAACCAGTCTTCATGCATTTCTCCAGAGCAGCGGAAGTACCATGCAAGGAAAACTGGCTGAGCACAGGTCTTCTGGTTGAACCTCCTTCTCAATGGCTCTTGACCAAGAGCAGGAGCCTCCTGCTTCTCCATGGACTGTGACTTCTTGCTCAGTGAACTCAGTGTCTCATCTACAGCAAGGTTTCTCAAATTTCAACTTCTCAATATAAAGTAGCAGAAGTATCCTATTTTGGCACATCATTTGTCTTCTATGCAGATGAAGTCTCCTTGCCTTACCATAGTTTCTTCCTTTCAAAGCTCCTCTTCAGTTACAAACATAACTAATTCTTTGACTTTGTTTAATTTGTTGTTCATTACTTTTAAACCATTTCTTTTTTCTTTCTGTTTCCTTTACTATATGTATTTTTTATATACACTAAAAACAGCACCAGGCAAATTCTGAAAACCAAGTATACATGAATAAGTTAGATGGATGATCAACCACAGAAAATTAGAGACCTCAAAGTCATCTCTAGACACCCCAATGCCAAGTACTGAACACAAAGGAGACTTATTTGTCCTACATGGACAAAGGGAAGAAATAAGTGACTAAGACAGAAGATGCAGGAAGAGGGATAAGGGGGAAGGTAACAATGGAGACTGGTAAGGGATGTTTGTTTCAGGGGACAAAAGACTGCCTCTGAATAGAAAGAAAACAATAGTGGCCCATAGGCAAATGGCAGTTTATAAAGGTAAAGATGAGAAATCCTGCATTGGGATAAGTTGGTTAGTTTTGATTGGTAATGTTAATTAAGAGGGCAAAAGAGGGGGCTTTTGGTTGATGGACTTCAGTATTTTGATAGTTGGACCTTTATAGTAAGCATCAAGAAGAGAAAGTAGCCAAATCAAGAACGGACCTTGAAGACTGGGAAGATTCCAAGCTTCAGTGTAGGGGAATACCAGGGCAGGGAAGCAGGAGTACTTTGATTGGGGAACAAGGGGAAGAGAGATGGGTTATGGGATTTTTGGGGAGAAAACAGGAAAGGGGACAACATTTGAAATGTAAATAAAGAATATATCTAATAAAAAATTAAAAAATTAAACCTCAAACCTGCTTTAAAAAAAAAGAATGTAATCTAATTCTTTTTAGCAACTCAGAGAAAATGGGGTAGAGGAGTGGGAGAAGGGCAAGGTCTGCTAAAGCACTGTAGCTATGCTCTGGTTAGAGCCCCTGCAGAGAGGAATTCTATTTGCCACATCCTATATCCAAAACACACAGGATCTCCAATGGGGAGTATTAGAAAAACCTGCCTAGCTCCCAGCCCTGTAGTGAAGTACAGTGTGGAACCTTGTTAACAGAGAATGTCTAAACAACCTTCCCACCACATGCAGGCTTCCTGCTACATAGAAGTCAACAGTGGTGGCTGATTTGCCTTTTAATGGTGTCCTTTGCCTTACAGAAACTTTGTAATTTTATGAGGTCCCATTTGTCAATTCTTGATCTTAGAGCATAAGCTATTGGTGTTCTGTTCAGGAACTTTCCCCCTGTACTGATGTCCTCAGGGGTCTTCCCCAGTTTTTTTTCTATGAGCTTCAGAGTGTCTGGCTTTATGTGGATGTCCTTGGTCCATTTGGATTTGAGCTTAGTACAAGGAGACAAGGATGGATCACTTCCCATTCTTCTGCATGCTGACCTCCAGTTGAACCAGCACCATTAGTTGAAAAGGCTATCTTTTTTCCATTGGAGGTTTTCAGCCCCTTTGTCGAGGATCAAGTGGCCATAGGTGTGTGGGTTCATTTCTGGATCTTCAATCCTGTTCCATTGATCTGCCTGCCTGTCACTGTACCAATACAATGCAGTTTTTAACACTATTGCACTCTAGTATTGCTTGAGGTCAGGGATACTGATACCCCCAGAATTTCTTTTATTGTTGAGAATAGTTGGGCAAATCGGCAACCAACAAACTGGGAAAAGATCTTCACCAACCCTACATCAGATAGAGGGCTAATATCCAATATATATAAAGAACTCAAGAAGTTAGACTCCAGAAAACCAAATAACCCTATTAAAAAATAGAGTACAGAGTTAAACAATGAATTTTTCACCTAAAGACCTTCAGATGGTGGAGAAGCATCTTAAAAAATGCTCAACTTCATTAGTCATTATCAATCTAATCAAGAAAATCAATATAATGTAACACTAGGATTAAACTTGATTTCTGGAGATCAAACTCTTGTAATTGTGGGAGATGTGAAAGGATACTTTCTTCCTCATCCCTGCACAACCTTTTAAAGGAAGTACTAGACAGTAAAGTACACGAAAAAGGGAGAGAAAATTAAGAGAAATTTTAGATGCTCAAAAATAAAAATACAACTAAGTTCACTGATAATGAGATTAATAGGAAATAAATTTTTAAAAATGTTAATTAGTAGGGGATGAAATAGTTAATGGTATTTTTTCCAAAATTAATTTCTAGAGACTAATAAAAGTATAAGGTGAAACATAAGCCAGGTGTTTTCTAAACCATTAAAAGTGTGCTACTTAGATGTAATCCTAACAAAGGATGTGATAGAGCACAGAAGGAGGGCCAAATGTGAATAACAGAATGAAAATGTCAACACCATCAAGTCATTATAAAGTTACAGCTACACATTTGAAAGGTTAACATTAAATAGAATAAAATTATCAAATTGGGACTGAGTGTAAATACCAGGAGCGCTCACCCACTACTGGCAGGGAGTGTGTTAAAAAAATAAAAATGAAATAAAAACCTTTGGCAGTGTGTTGCAAATTAAACAAATATTGGCCGTGTGACCATGGAAGTTCATTCCTAGGAGAGATAAAAATACCTGCCCAAGTAAAAAATGTGTACTTTAATATTCATATTAGCTTTATTTATAGCATGATAAAACTCAAAACATGTCAAAGTCTAAGGATTGTTGAGTTGGTAAACAGATTGTAAGGATGTAACCATGTAACAATGAATGAGGAAAAAAATTAAAAGTAGCCAGCTATTGACAAGCACTAAGTTTCAAAGAGTATGCTGAGTGAAAAAAAATAAAAATGAAAGTAAAATATATACCATTTATTTTTTCATAGAAAATTCAACAAAAAGGGAGTAGTTGGCAGACACTTGTGTATGAGAAAGAAGAACTCAAATTGTAATATAGGATAGTCCAAATACTCCTTGTATCACAGAATGTAATGTTGCTCTGTTTCAATTAACCTCATAAAACTGACTTTTAAATTTGGGGAAGAATAATGTATTGTCCTTATTTCTGAATGAGTGCAGTCATCATGGCCAAGAGCACTTGTGGCTATCATGAACATACTACTGTCTGTAGCAATTTGCTACTATGGCACTCAGAAATTTGTTCTATCTCTAGTTGTCATCAGTACTTTTATATCTGTAGGATCTCATATTGCAGCATCCTTTACCCGGAGTTATGCTTCTTTCATTGTTGCTTGGCAGCCATTGGCTAAAACACTACAAACTCAACAAAGGCATACAAGCAGGGGTAAGGCTGTGTGGGACCTGGGAAGTAGAGGAATGGAAGTAGGGCAGTGTATTTCCCTTCTACAATCTCCTGCATCTGAATATCTCTGCAATTGAAAGTTCCTTCAGTGTTATATTACCAAATTATATCTAATATATTCATATTCCTCTATTACAGTGGTTCCAATCCTTCCAATTGCTGCAACTTTTAGTCCAGTTCCTCATGTTGTGATAATCCCCAACCATAAAATTAATTTTTGTTGCTACTTCATAACTGTACCATTGCCATTGTTATGAATATAATTAAATATCTATGTTTTCTGATGGCCTTAGGTGACCTCTCTGAAAGTGTTGTTTGACCCCAAAGAAGAACCACTGCTTTATTGGGTTGCTACATTATGTAAAAGTGTTCCTCCATGCTAAGAAACTTTTTTTTATTCGATATATTCTTTATTTACATTTCAAGTGATTTTTCCCTTTCCTGGCTCTCCCCTCCCCAAAAGTCCCATAAGCCTTTTTCCCTCCCCCTGTTCCCCAATCCACCCCTTCCCACTTCCCTGTCCCGGTATTCCCAGACACTGCTGCACTGAGCCTTTCCAGGACCAGGAACCACTCCTTCCTTCTTTTTGGGCATCATTTGATATGTGAATTGTGTCTTGGGTATTCCAAGCTTCTAGGCTAATATCCATTTATCAGAGACTGGCTTACCTCACTTAGGATGATGTTCTCCAGTTCCATCCATTTGTCCAAAATTTCATGAATTCATTGTTCTAATGGCTGAATAGTACTCCAGTGTGTATATATACCACATTTTCTGTATCCATTCCTCCGTTGAAGGACATCTGGGTTCTTTCAAGCTTCTGGCTGTTGTAAATAGGGCTGCTATGAACATAGTGAAACATATATCCTTATTACATGCTGGGGAATCCTCTAGGTATATGCCCAAAAGTGGTATAGCAGGGTCCTCTGGAAGTATTATTCCCAGTTTTCTGAGGAACTGCCAGACTGACGTCCAGAGTGGTTGTACCAGCTTACACCCCCACCAGCAGTGGAGGAGTATTCCTCTTTCTCCACATCCTCACCAGCACCTGTTTTCTCCTGACTTTTTGATCTTAGCCATTCTGACTGGTGTGAGGTAAAATCTCAGGGTTGTTTTGATTTGCATTTCCCTGATGACTAAGGATGTTGAACATTTCTTTAGGTGATTCTCAGCCATTCTATATTCCTCAGGTGAAAATTTCTTTATTTAGCTCTGTACCCCATTTTTTGAGGGGGATATTTGGCTCTCTGGAGTCTACCTTCCTTAGTTCTTTGTATATCTTGGATATAAGCCCTCTGTCAGATGTAGTGTTGGGAAAGCTCTTTTCCCAATTTGTTGGTTGCCATTTTGTCCTTTTTGACAATGTCCTTTGCCTTACAGAAACTGAGGTCCCATTTGTTAATTCTTGATCTTAGAGCATAAGCTATGGGTGTTCTGTTAAGGAAGCTAAGAAACTTTTATCTAGCAATTATTTTTATGCCATTACACACAAATAACTATAGGCAACTGAATAAAGCTGAGATCTGGAGTCCTTTCCCCCCAAGTGCACAGTTGGTCAGTCAAATGATCAGTCCTTAAATTGTAAGTAACATATATAGATTTAGCAAGTTATATTTAGGAATACACACACACACACACACACCTGCATGCACACACATGCACACAATAATTAATGAAACTGTGGCTACAAATTCAAACAGGATGGGAGACTGTTATATAGGAAGGTTTAGAACAAGAAAAGGGAAGGAAAAATGTAACTGAAATACAATTTCAAAAATAAATAATAATGATGAACATTTGTATTTGAAAAAATTTTTAAATATTTTATATCACCCATTCTGTACTTTTAAGCATAAATAGTATTTATTTCTGCATACATGTATAAATCATGACTGAAAACTACTTATGGAGGTCACCCATATATACTTTCTAACAGTATCATCCTATTTAACTGTTTGGTAGCTAGTCTTTAAATTTTATTAAGTTTCATTAAATTAGAAAGATGTGTTGTTGCTAATAAGAACAGATTCACTTTTAATATAGAATAAAACAACTTCACTTGAGTTCACTCTGAGTTTAAGGAAATCGTTCAAGTGCAAATGCAAAACTCTAACAATTGCTGCTTGCTCACATTAACAGCCTGTCACTTAATCTACCAGAGAACGCAAGAGCGCTTCACTGGCTCATACTTATAATTCTCCCTCAGTGAATCTGTTTCTTCTCAGAGTCTCCACAATTGAGGTTCAGATTTTATAAGCCACAATTCCTTGTATATGTTTTGGCATCATTTTTAGGTCAACTGTTCAAAATTTAGAGTCGAAGAAAATGACAACATTGTTGATACTTTCATTATTTATAAAGAAAGCAAAGGCAATGAGCTTGATTTTATTTGTTTCTCTATTTCAAAGTGTTTTTGAGTAGTTCATACAAAATCACAGACACCAATAAACCCTACCCATACATGAAATAGGCTCATGATAGGCATAAATTAAACTTACATAGACCATTCCAATTTACTAAGCATAATCTTTCAAGTTCACAGAGAAATCTGTACAAATGAGATAATTTCCCAAAAATATTCTCAGGGGAAAAAAAAGAAAGGAATAATCATATGGAGAAAATCATTTCTGTTGAATAACTTGCTATTTTGACTAGCCATTTCAGGCTGTCTAATTAACAATACCGAGACAAAGATAGAAGTGTCTCTATGAAAGACAATTTTCTGACTTATTAATAATATTCATTTTTAAAATAACCTTTCACACTTTTCCTCATCACAGAGGAATCTCAGCTTCTGTCACCAATACTCACCAGTGAAGGGTAATTAACACATATCCCTGCAGCTTGGTCCCTGTTTCACGCGGATAATCTTTTAAGGTATCTGAAGACAAATGACATGCCCTTTGAAGATAGGCTATGGTAGTGAGGACTGTCTCTATAAAAACATGGGACATTGTCATAGTTCGAATACTATAAACTGAGGAGCTGTTCTCAACTATCTCTGCAGTGGTTAATGCCTATCAGGGATTTAGGTATTTGTTCTGTTCTGTATTGTTTGACTTGTAGGTTTAATCGAAGTACATAACAAAGATGCTTCCAAGTGGTTGGGATAAATTGTAATAACATCTTCAACTTGAAAGTTACAGGACTAAGCTCTAGAAATAATATTCTTCAGATATGTTTTTACACATAGCCATAAGATTCAGCTATTGTGTATTTATCCATTCACCAATTTATTTTCCTACATATTTAGTTATTTACTAATATATGGAAGAGTCTACCTCAAAGTATAGTAATAACTAACTGTATGTATTACAGTGCTTTATGAGTCAGGTCCTCAGGCAAGGTCTCTGCTGTGTACTTCTCCTTCTCTACAAGGCTTTGACTAGTGTCACTGCTTTTGACTGATCTGGTTTGGGATCTGAACAGTAGATATAAAATGGAACCCCAGCATTCTTTAGTATTCTCAGGAGCGCTCAACAGTCCTTCCTAGCATGATAACCAGACCTATTCCATGATACTCAGAGCTTCTGATTGAAGGTAGCTTATTTTCATTAATGAGAGGCTCAGACAAGAATATGTGCATAAATGTGTTTTGTTAGTCAAATCAATCTTACATTAGCCAAGACTCTTAGTGAGAAAATCAGCCTGACCATTCTTTTGCTAGAATGAGTGCCAAGGAATTATTGTCACTTTTAATATTTAAGAGAGAACCCATTCTTGGTTCAAAAATTATGCAAATTTCTCCCACATGAAACTCCTTAAGTTCTCCCCTCTTCCCCCAACATTTTATTCCATTTAACAGTGATTTGATGCTTCAGCTTTAATTATCTAAAATAGATATGGATAATATTCCTTGAGTACAATTTCCAGTTTTTTTAATACAAATATATATAGATTTGAAAAATAGGTTAAATGTTGTCCCATATATGACATACAATGTGAAAGTAGACAATTGCAAGATACAAGTATCATTCCTTACAAAATGAGAAGAGACAATAAACAGACTATAGTCTGCATAAATTCTGAAATCTAGCCTACAGAAATCTTACTCTACTACTGATCAAGTGCAGTATTTATACACAACAATCCCCCCTCCCCACCCGAAGAAACTTCCAACTGGGAATTTCTTCCTAAGAGTACATCTGCTCAACCGTATGCCCTGGTAACATACCATGTTTTACTGCCCTGTCTTTTCTCTTTGACTTGATATAATTTCATCATTTCTGCCTCATTTGCAGGCTGCAAAAGAGTTCTCTCTGTACCTGATCTCGAGGTAGAGCTGGGAGCACTCTGGAAGAGAAGTTTGGTAACAGAATGACATGGCAAATTTTCTCCATCACTTCATTCTCAGGCCAGCAGATCTAAGGTGGGGGGATGACCCCACTTCTCAATCAATAGGACACTCAAAAAATCACTGTGGTTATTTTAAGAAGAGGAAGAGGAGGAGGAAGAGGAAAAGGAAGAGAGGAGAGGAGAGGGAAGAGAAGAGAAGAGGAGAAGAGAGGAGAAGAGGGAGAGGAGAAGAGGAGAGGAGGGAGAGGGGGAATTGGTGGGGAGGGGAAGAAGGAATGGGAGGGGAGAGGATGAGGAGAGGGAATGGGAGGAGAGGGAAGAAGAGGAGAGAGGAGAAGAGAAAAGGTTTTTTATTGATATTTTGGGAATTTCACATCCTGAATGCTGAGCACCTTCACTTCTCAGTCCTCTCAGGTCAGCCACTAATCCTTGAGGCTTCCTCTCTTCAAAAATTAAGGGAGAGGAGGAGGAGGAGGAGGAGCAGGAGCAGGAGGAGGAGGAGCAGGAGCAGGAGGAGGAGGAGGAGGAAAAGGAAGAGAGGAGAGGAGAGGAGAGGAGGGGAGAGAAGAGGAGAGGAGAGGGGAGGAGAGGAAAGGAGAAGGGAGGAGAAGAGGGGGAGGAGAAGGGGAGGAGAGGGAGAGGGGTAAATGGAGGGGAGGAGGAGGAGGAATGGGAGGGGAGAGGATGAGGAGAGGGAATGGGAGGGGAGGGAAGAAGAGAAGAGAGGAGAAGAGAAAAGAAAAAAGAAAAGAAAAAAGAAAAGAAAAGAAATCAATATGTGTTGCCCATATACTCTCTGGAGGGTGTGCTTTACAAATACTGAGCAAGATAAATGAACACCAAGGGAAGTGAGCAGATTCAGAGGTGTGTCCTCAGAGACCCAAGTTTTTTTTATTTTTTAAATGTTTATTTGCGATATACAGTCCACTTCTACCTAGAACTACCTTTTAAAAGCTATATTTCAGATAACTACTCAATTTCACATTCTTGCAGAAGCAAATAACTTGAATATATGTGATGCTAGGATTAGGACATGCAAAGATGACTGTATAATTCCCACATCATGAACCCCAAAAGAACACCAAAATGATGCTTCCAATGTAATCACACAACAGTCATTTTTTTCTTTTTTTTTATTCGATATATTTTTTATTTACATTTCAAATGATTTCCCCTTTTCTAGCCCCCCACTCCCCGAAAGTCCCATAAGCCCCCTTTTCTCCCCCTGTCCTCCCACCCACCCCTTCCCACTTCCCCGTTCTGGTTTTGTCCTATACTTCTTCACTGAGTCTTTCTAGAACAAGAAAGGCCACTCCTCCTTTCTTCTTGTACCTCATGTAATGTATGGATCATGTTTGGGGTATTCCAGTTTTCTAGGTTAATATCCACTTATTAGTGAGTGCATACCATGAGTCACCTTTTGAGTCTGGGTTACCTCACTTAGTATGATGTTTTCTAGCTCCATCCATTTGCCTAAGAATTTCATGAATTCTTTGTTTCTAATGCCTGAATAGTAGATTGTGTAGATATACCACATTTTTTGCATCCACTCTTCTGTTGAGGGATACCTGGGTTCTTTCCAGCATCTGGCAATTATAAATAGGGCTGCTATGAACATAGTAGAGCATGTATCCTTATTACATGCTGGGGAATCCTCTGGGTATATGCCCAGGAGTGGTATAGCAAGATCTTCTGGAAGTGAGGTGCCCAGTTTTCGGAGGAACCGCCAGACTGATTTCCAGAGTGGTTGTACCAATTTGCAACCCCACCAGCAGTGGAGGAGTGTTCCTCTTTCTCCACATCCTCTCCAACACCTGCTGTCTCCTGAATTTTTAATCTTAGCCATTCTGACTGGTGTAAGGTGAAATCTCAGGGTTGTTTTGATTTGCATTTCCCTAATGACTAATGAAGTTGAACATTTTTTAAGATGCTTCTCCACCATCCGAAGTTCTTCAGGTGAGAATTCCCTGTTTAACTCTGTACCCCATTTTTTAATAGGGTTGTTTGGTTTTCTGGAGTCTAACTTCTTCAGTTCTTTATATATATTGGATATTAGCCCTCTATCTGATGTAGGACTGGTGAAGATCTTAATTCATGCTCGAGCTTGGGCTATACCACCATCTGATGCAGTAGGAGGGTGAAGCCCTGAGCCCTCAGCAAGACAAGGTTTTATAGGTGAGGACCTGGGCGAGGGGAGGGGCTTTTGCCAGGAAAGCAACTAATTGAATGACCATTGTAAGCTGTCAGGTAGCTCTGAAGCAAAACTGTGAACAATCACAAATCGTCTGAAAGTACATTTGAAACAGCTGGACTAATCTTGATTGACTGTTGCTAGGAAGTAGCTACAGAGTAACTCTGGGGTATGGGGTCCTTCCTGGTACTTGGGTGTGCCTTGGGTTCAGCTACAGGTCAGGTTCTTTTCCTTTGAAGATGGAGTCTGGTCTCTCACTTCTCTGTCTCTGGTTCTTTCTAGAGGGTCCCCCAACTTCCATACTGCTTATCTCCATTCATTCTCTTGGCCCTCTGGGCTCCTCTCCTATCTCTTGCCCATACCTGATCATGTTTACCTTTTCCCCTTCCCCTCCTTGCTCACACCCAGAACCCTCCCTCCCTCTAGCTCCCCTGATTATTTGACTGAGACAAAAGCAGATACTTACATACAACTGAAGTTGATGACCCTTAAGTTTGAATTAGAGAAAGTATTGAAAAAGCTGAAGGGGAGAGACCCTCTTAGGAATACCATCAGTCTCGACTTAACCAGACCCCAGGGAGCTCCCATACTGAGCCACCAACCAGGAGCATAAACAGGCTGGTCCAAGGTCTGCAAGGTCTGGCCTCAATGGCAAAAGGTGTGGTTAATCCTCAAGATACATGAGGCTCCAGGCAAGGGAGAGGATGGTTGGGGAATGAACCCTCTTGGAGGCAAGGAAGAGGAGGAATGTGATGGAGAACTGTGGAAGGGGGACCAAGAGAGGGGATCAATGACTGGAATGTAAATTAAAAAATTAAAAACAAAAAGGTGGAGGCTAATCCAGAAATGGAGTAGGTTTGACCTCCCATCGAGATGACATCTGTGCAGTCATTTGGTGACTTTTAACATTCAATTGAATAAACATAAATGTATATTTATAAAATATGCATACATGTAATATACTCAAAAATATATGTAATATAATCAAATCCCTTATCTGACTTTCGGGAAATCAGGTAAAATGGAAGATTCCATTTGATTTTATTTCCAGTCTATCAAATTTAATAATGTGTGGTACATAAACGCGATTTTATCCTTTACTACTCATTATCTGCTCATGTATTTTAGTTTCAAATCTTAGTATAATATTGATATAATCTAGTTATTATTGATAGGCATCCATATAGTCTACAATTTATGTTCCTTGGATTTTGGACTTTAAACTTTTCAATTTACTTACTTTAAATATTGTCCTTTTGAAAACATGTTATTTGTCGCCATCAGATTTTCTTTTGTATATCTTCATTTTCCAAGAGAAAGATTATCTCCACAGACACTTTTTTCAATGGACAATCTGATAATTTTGTGAAGCAGGCATTCAGTGTGTTTAATTAGATTTTCAAGCTTTCTGGAATTTGTTTATCAGTGCATGGAGCATTTTTCCCAAACTGTTTCTTATCTGAGTAGCCACAACATCACTCTGTAGAGATTCATTGTTATGTGCATGCATGAGTATCAATGTGAGTATATGTACATATATGAAGAGTTGACCACAGAGACTATAAGAGAAAGTCAGAATCCACAGAAACTGGAGTTACAAGCAGTTGATTTTAGTACAAACATTTTTGTGCATATGATTGGCTGTACTTTCTTTTCAGAATATGTTTAGGAATGGAATACCTGATTATAAGAGTTACATATATTCTGCTATAGTATTTACCATTAAGGAGTTTTCAAAAGAGATAATATGATTCAGATTTCATTGGTGAGTTATAGGGTCACTAATTTTCCCTAATCTCACCAATAATTCACTTCATTCTAGCTATTGTGGTTACTGAATAGACATATTTATATGATAATTTAACTTTTTGTAAAAAAAAAAAAGGACTGATGCTATCAGATAATATGTAGTGTTCATTGGTTGTCTGGTTGCACAGTTTTCTGAAAACAGCTATCTTTTGTCTGATTTTTTTATGTTTGTGATCTCTTTAATATGGGTGGGTAAAATTATATATTCTAAGTGTATCGATAATTTGAGTGGTTTGAGTTTTGTACTATTATGTATCTGTATCCATTTATGTTCTCACTCCATTGAGCATAACATGCTAAGATAGCATCTGCTGGTCCCATCTGCCCAGTAGACAAGGTTGCACCTGTCTACTGCCCAGCCAGTTGACTTCACCAATGACATATTTCTCTATATCTTTTCTGAACAAAAGGTGTGCTTATTTATCTTCCTCGAGGGGAAAATGGCCAGTAAAGAAAACTGAATTGCTGGCAGAATGCTGTAAATGTTTCCATTTTTCTGAGTATGGAGGGAAACCTGTCTGCTGCCAAAGATGTCTGTTCCAACTATGGGAAAGTCAAGGGAATGACCTCAATTGAGTGTCCTGAATGCCCTACAGGAACTTCCTTTCTGTGTTTATATTTTCACCTATGTCTGGATTATACATTGTCAAACAGTCTCCACAGCTAAAATGAGTCATATCTAAATCCCACTACAGACACGGAAAATCCACTCCTGCATGTCTTCAAATACTAATTATGGCATTTGTTTGATTTCCAAACTGGCAAAACATGACATTTTTCTTGCTAGCAACTCCTTCAGCCACTTGGAATGTATACAGTATCATTCTTTCCAAGGCGCCTGATGTTTCTAAAGATGGGAAAAATGATTTTACTTGTTTTCCTGGAAATAAGGCCAAAGCGTGAGAATTCTTAGGCTCCCCTCATTATATTGCCGCCATGTAGCATAAGAAAATCCCCAACAAAATATTCTGAATGAGACTGGCTTCCACATGGGGGACCATCCCCTGCATCATATTCAATGTAACTAAAATTTGGGTGTTTTGAAAGCAAAGCAGATTTTAAGAGAGTTCATCCACTCTGTTACAATCCTCTCATAGGTTGGTTTAACTTTTTAAGTCTTTGAATAGTTCATATCCTTTTGTTCTTGTGTCATAATTCTTTTTTTTCTGCATGTATTCATGTGTATTGTCTCTAGAGCATATTCATTTCTTTCTGTTCTATTAGGTATAACCTTGCTGCAGAGCCAAAGCTGACCTTGGATTCTTGATTTCCTTGCCTCCTGATGATAAGTATGTGTCACCATGCTCAAAGTGAAGCTCACTCGAGTGAGATTCATCCAAGTGTAAGAAAGAACTGATCACAGTATTGTTTCTTCTTCTCCTATGGAGAAGGCAAATGCCCGGGAGAGGCCTCTAGTCCCCTGCCAAGGGATAAAAGTCTGGTTATCCATGTATTAGAAGCTAAATGGAGCAAAGGAAAAAAACACCAGCATTTGCATATAAATTGTTATTTCTGCTTCTCCATATAACAATATGCATTAGCTCACAAGAGGAAAAAGTTTATATGTATACAGCCTATCCACTCCAGACACCAATGTCTCCATTGCACAAATGCTTACCTGGGAATTCTTTTTCAACACCATCAGATCTTCTTTAATGACAAATTGCTTCATTCCTATGTTATACACCACTAGTTTCTTTTTCTTTTTTGGAAATATGAGTTTAAATTTGGTTCTTTCACACTGTTTTCTATTTGAAGGTTAGTGTTGTCTAAGTGGGCAGCCTAGGACCATCTGCTTTCTAGCTTCCAAAATGGCACTATAATTGGTTGCTCTGTCATTATGAATCTAAGTCCTAAAAAAACTTGCTTATGATCATAGCAGTGTTTGAAAGAGCAAATGGTAGATATATATTTATTAAATATCAATAGCAAAATCTATTCTCTTATAGAATTCTACATGGGAAAATGTAGTTTATTGTAGAAAGTATTAAAAAAGTAATTCTCACCCAGAAAGGTAAGATCCTGTTATCTCCAATGCTATAATATAAAATACCAACTAAGATGTATTGCAAAAGTAATTATTGGATAATTTCCTTTTACTTGCCCCAAAAAGCAAGTACCAGGGACCACGATAAACGTCTAAACATTATCTGCTATATTTCCCATGCAACTATTGTGATTCTGCAGATAAGAATAACATCAAAATAAGAAGAAATTGAAGAAGTTATGGAACAACAAAAATGTACTATCCTTCTAAAAATAAAAGTAAGAGGCTAAGGTTGTCATAATAACAAAGTATTGAACAAAAATATAGTCAGTACCTGAATATGACAGGAAATGTAGAGGGGGATATATATCACATTAAATGACATATCCTCAGGAAAATGTTGTATGAGGGAAACAATATCACTGTTCTCCTTGACCACTTCAGTACAGGTACATTGTACAAAACAGTGGTCACACAGGGATAACCCAGTCCTGAAGTATACCTTCTGTAGTGTTTTAAACTTTGGCTTCATAGTTTACTAAATTTCTTTACATTTTAAATAATCAAAATATAAATACCAACATGAAGTTAAGGACAAATATTTTGGACCACAGTGCTCTTTCTCCCATTTTTTTAATAGATAGGTAGCACATAAATAATCAGCAGGGAGGAGACCCTATAGAACTTCAACTGCAAACTTTGTATATCAGGAAAGTAAAAATGTGAAAAATGTAAAACATTATTTGGTTGAATATTTGGGGAAATGTGATCATGTGTAATTAATGATGTTAAAAAAATAATTGTTATTTTATACATGATTAGGCTGTGTGGTTACATTTAAGAATATTTTATATGAAACACTTATATAAAATATCCATAAATTAAATTATGCAATTACTTAAATTGGTTTCAACACAATTCAAAATGAAATAAATGTCCAAACAGAGCAGCAGATGAGACAAAGGAGCAGATGTAACAAAATTGTGATTTGTTTATTGTTGAAACTGGTGATGAATCTATAGCACATATCTTTTACTCTCAAATATGCTGGGAATCCAGCACTCACGTTATTACTAGAGTGTCCTATCCAAGTCCCAGATATTCAGGACTGTATCATGTAACTAGTGCTAAGAAAATAAGAACATAGTCAACATTTTCAAAAAAGTTCTGTGTAGACATTGTGTAAAGTGAAAGAGGACTCCCTTTTATTACTTGGAAAACTTTACAAAATAATTATTTCAGATTTTATGAAAGCATGGATTGATAATTTAGCAGGCTCAGAAATTTGGAACTTGCACATGAGCAGACACTGAAGCTGCAGATGCAACTGGTACAAAACTACACATCCCCAGTTTTCTGAGGAACTGCCAGACTGATTTCCAGAGTGCTTGTACCAGCTTGCAACCCCTCTAGCATTGGAGGAGTGTTCCTCTTTCTCCATATCCTCCCCAGCACCTATTTTCTCTTGAGTTTTTGATCTTAGCTATTCTGACTGGTGTGAGGTGAAATCTCAGGCTTGTTTTGATTTGAATTTCCCTGATGACTAAGGATGTTGAACATTTCTTTAGGTGAGTCTCAGCCATTTGATATTCCTCAGGTGAAAATTCTTTGTTGAGCTCTGTACCCCAATTTTAATAGGGTTATTTGGCTCTCTAGAATCTACTTTCTTGAGTTCTTTGTAAATCTTGAATATTAGTCATCTGTCGGATGTACAGGAGGACCCCATTATACCACTCCTGGACATATACCCAGAGGATTTCCCAGCATGTAATAAGGACACATGCTCCACTATGTTCATAACAGCCCTATTTATAATAGCCAGAAGCTGGAAAGAACCCAGGTGTCCCTCAATGGAGGAATGGATACAGAAAATGTGGTATGTTTACACTGTAGAAAATTACTCAGCTATTAAAAACAGTGAATTCATAAAATTCATAGGCAAATGGGTGGATTTGGAAAATATCATCCTAAGTGAGGTAACCCAGTCACAAAAGAACATACATGGTATGTACTGACTGATAAGTGGATATTAGCCCAGAAGTTCTGAATACCCAAGACAAAATTCACATATCAAATGATGCCCAAGAATAAGGAATGAGAAGCACCTGATCCTGGAAAGGCTCAATGCAGCATTGTAAGGGATTACTAGGACAGGGAAGCAGGACTGGTTTGATTGGGGAACAGGAGGAGGGAAATGGGCTTATGGGACTTTTGGGGAGGAGGGATCCAGGAAAGTGGAAATCATTTTAAATGTAAATGAATGTATCTAATAAAAAAAAAAACTACACATCCAGTCAAGGCACCCTTCCCATGTTCCACTTAAGGTTAAGTAGAGCATAGTTTGTCTACTGCATGTTCAAAATGAAGCTTTATGATGAGCAGACATTCAGTCATCATAAAGGTCATTTGGAGAACCCTTAGAGTGTGTCATAATATCTTAATAATTATGATCAGATAAAGCAGGTGAGATTCATAAGACAATATAAAACACAAAGGCTGTGGCAGATAAAATGTTTCTGACCAGTCTCTCAAAATTGCCGTGTGAACTTTAACAAGTTTAAAAGATTAAACATTTTAGTTTAATCACTAAACACAGAATTATACTTTTACCTTTATTTAACTTCTTTATGATATTTGTCCTGGGATAAAAGGCAGAGTACAGATTACTAAAGACTGTGTTTAACATAGTAAAATATTTTACAACACAAAATTTGTTGTAAGTATATTATTATCTTTAGCTCACATTTTAAAAAGTGTGTGTGTGTGCGTGTGTGTATGTGTGCATCTGTGTGTATGTATATGTGTGTGTGTGTGTGTGTGTGTGTGTGAGTCCACTCATTTGCTTATCTTTTCACACATGGAGCCCTGAAGTCAACTTCAGGTTCCACTTTCTATTGCTCACCACCTGAGGGGTATATAGTCATGGTCTCTAACTGGTCCAATGCTTTACTCTGGGCCGCTTCAATCTGCCTGCTCAGGTCTCCCATCTCTAGGGTTACAGGTGCATGTTACCATACCTGGCATTTATGTGGGTACTGGAGAGCCAAACTCAAGTAAGTTCTTATGCTTACACAGCAAGTGCTTGACCTCCTGAAAGTCTTAGACCTAAAAATATAGGTTTAATGGGTGCTTCATTTCCTTAAGTTTATGCACAGCTGTGCCATAGACTTTAAAGCTAATTTGAGCCATCTGAATATGATTTTCATTGTCACCCCATCTTCTAGTCTATTTTGCTTTTGTGTAGTTTTTATATGTACAGAAGGAAGGGAGAGGGAAGGAGAGAGAGGGGCAAGGGAGAGAAAGAGAAACTGCCAGTCACACATTCTGTTGAGGATGATGGTTAAATTATTGCCTAAAATAGAATGCCAATTATAACCGGAGATTTCAGGAAATGAGGATGAGTTTGTTTCCTGGGGCTGCTGTAGCAAATTGCTACTGACTTAAGAAACTCAAACCATCAGAAATGCTTTCAGAGTTCTGGCAATATTTGTTCTATTCCTCTCTGCAACAAGCTCTCTGGCCTTCGTCTCTGCCTCTGTGGTTTTGTCCTATATAACACTCTCCTTTGTTTAAGGAGGAGCATATATAACCTCAAATCCCCTCAAACTATCCACTAGTGATCCTTTTATTTTTAAGTCATGTTACCAGTGTTTGCAGTAGAGCAGTTCCTCTGTCAGTCACATACACACACACACACACACACACACACACACACACATATATATATATATATATATATATATATATATATATATATATATATATATATATTAGTGAAAAACATGGTAGAAGAGTGAGTTTCAGGTCAGCTAGGCAATATAGTAAGACTGTCAAAAAGTCACAAAAAAATACAAAAGGAAAATAAATGGAGTGTGGGCAGGAGTAGGGTAAGGCAAAATGAGAGATGTAAGAGAAGAGAACCCTCTACTGTCCCTCCTGGATAAGAGTATCCCTGTTGGCTTTATTAGGAAGGTGGATTGGATCTGTGAACCATACTTAGCCAACATTTTCCAGCAAAACATAGGTCCTCCCTGCTGAGCACTCTTTAAAATCTAGATAGGCCAGAAGCCCCTACAAATAATCAAATGCTAATTCCACTTTGCTCACAGCTTCATTTGGAGTTTATTTGCTTTGCTCTCTCTTTTTGCTTCATGCAATAAGTAGAAATCAAACTACATTTCTTACATTACTGGGCTCAATATGTGAGCTCACTGCTTGCAAGGCCTGCTCTCCTGTCAACAAGAGGAAACAGTTCTGCCAGGGTTTCTGCCACCATGTGGTAAAGAACAGGTTTCAATATCAGTTTTCAATATCACATTTCTCATTTCCTTTTAAGACCTCAGAAAAGCATTATAATGTCCTCAAGGAAATATAGGATGTTTTCTACAGCACCTCAGAGTACCTCCAGCTCCTAGCCATGGCTTCATTTGAAGACTTTTCTACAGTCTCAGCATTTCTACAACAGCATCCCACTTACCAGCATAAAAGTCCATATTGTTCTCCTAGGATTGTGGTAACAACTCCTACAAACCCAGTGGGTTAAAGCCACAAGAAATTGTTCCCTCAAGCTAGAGGCAAGGAATCTGAAATAAAGGTGATAGTACTACTACATTCCCCACAATGAAATAAGTTCTCTTTTTCCCTCCCAGCCTCTGTTGGCAATATTCTGCATGCTTTAGCTAGTAGAGCCATCTGTTGCATTCCTTGGGTTCCACATCTGTACATGCAGATAACCTTATAGTACCTTTCCATACCTTTCCTGAACATATACCCATTTCTTGTTTACCATTCCTAAAACAATAGGACATAACAACCCTTTACATATATGTTTATTATGTTTATTTGTTTGTGTATGTTATACTGTCCAATGCAAAGCAATATACATATATATAATATTGCCCATATATATGTACGTTTTATATATATATATATATATCATATATGAGATTGTTTAAAGTATACAACAGAATTTGCATAAATCAGCAAAGGAATATTATGTATTTTCCATAAGGAACTTGTATTCTGACAGGTTTTGCTAGCTGCATGGCAGGAAGAACTGAAAGCAGTCCTTTGCAAATGTCGAGGGGAGACTGAGTACATCATGACCTCTGCCTCTGACACTGCATTATATATTTTGTATTCTTTATCAAACCTATAAAGCAAAACCCTGGCCCAGGCCTCCAAAGGTAGGTTATGAGGCTTGGGGACTACCCAAGCCATTCTACATGATCTCATCTCACAATTAAGTTAATTGTTTGGGAAAAGCCTTTTTTCTCTCAAATAAGGTCAAATTCAGAGTTACCAACAGGTATAACTTATACATATATTGTTGGAAGCCTCCAGTCAGTTTAATATAATGTTCTATATAGGTATATGTAAAAGGGCTCTATGCATGTTGGGGATGAATAAATGTGGGTAAATTGAACTGATTATAATTCTACAAGATTGAAATGAACTGGATATGAGGGAAGTTCATTGATGATGTTAAAGTTCAGCCTATATATGAACTTAGTATATTTTTTAGCCATATATTCAAAACTGATGTAAACACTATATTTAATCAGATTAATATTTACAGAAGCAGGAAAATCTTCCACCAACTTTGATAGAGTGTGATTGTCAAGCTGAAGGCACATGTGAAACCAAGATCCTCTCAGGAATTTACAACTGCACCTTATTCCTGTTCTTGAAAAATAGTAAATATGTTTTCTTTTTTTTTTTTCTTTTTTTGTTTTTTTTAAATCAACAGGCGATCCTTTATTTGGGCTTTGACAGAAAATTTAGTAGTGTAATCACAGAAGCAATTTGTGGGTTTTTTTTCCATTTTTTTTATTCGATATATTTTTTATTTACATTTCAAATGATTTCCCCTTTCCTAGCCCCCCCCCCCCACACTCGTAAATATGTTTTCTATAGGTAATAACACCACATTTTTTGATTGGGAAATACATGTCAAAATGAAATTAATTTCTTTGCTCTGGGACAAAAATCAGAAGTAAATATAGTCTAAAAGTAAAAGAAATAGCTTCATAGGTTAAAAAAGAGAATACTAAAAATGAAAAGATGACCAATTATCTTGTCTCTTTGTGCTTGAGAGTTAATACACAAGAGATATTAACTCGTGAATTAAATTCATTCTAATAGAAGTTTTCACATTGCCCTAATTTTACCACACTAAATATTTAAGGACATGTATTGAGCCCTAGCCTATGTTTCTGCAGAGAGGATTAAGCCCAAATTCAGACTTGTAGGGATTATGCTTCGTATGCTCATGTCAAGGTACTAATGCTCTCAGAAAAGGTTACTAACATTTTAAAACCTACCAGCACCCAGGTATCCACCTCATTCTTATAGAAGTAGAGCTCCTTTGTGAAATTATTTGAAAGAAATAATCACTGTTGAATATGGGGAATTCTTACCCTCAATAATACAAATGATGGAGAGTACTTTATTTTCCTAGGTTCTGGTTTGAATTTTTTCTTTGTGGAAAATTGCCTTTATTGAGAAAACAAAATTTACCCATTGATATCTGAACTCCAAAGGTTGACAGCATTTGTACTGATAGATTGTGAGAAAGAACAGAAGCACTGCTTATGAACACATAAGGTAAGTACAGAGCTCTTCCTGGGAAGGAGTAGAAAAAGATAGTGGAAGAATAGCACAAGACCCAGGATCTAAGAATTTATCCAAGAAAGCAAATGACAATTCACAGAGTGTGTGTGTGGGGGGGGGGGGGTATATTTGAAAAGCATGTTCAGGAACTTTCCCCCTGTACAGATGTCCTCAAGGGTCTTCCCCAGTTTCTTTTCTATTAGCTTCAGAGTCTCTGGCTTTATGTGGAGGTCCTTGATCCATTTGGAGTTGAGCTTAGTACAAGGAGACAAGGATGGATCAATTCCCATTCTTCTGCATGCTGACCTCCAGTTGAACCAGCACCATTTGTTGAAAAGGTTATCTATTTTCCATTGGATGTTTTCAGCCTCTTTGTCGAGGACCAAGTGGCCATAGGTGTGTGGGTTCATTTCTGCATCTTCAGTCTTGTTCCATTGATCTGCCTGCCTGTCACTGTACCAATACCATGCAGTTTTTAACACTATTGCTCTGTAGTATTGCTTGAGGTCAGGGATACTGATTCCCCCAGAATTTCTTTTGTTGTTGAGAATAGTTTTAGCTATCCTGGGGTTTTTGTTATTGCAGATGAATTTGAGAATTGCTCTTTCTAACTCTATGAAGAACTGAGTTAGGATTTTGAAGGGTATTGCATTGAATCTGTATATTGCTTTTGGCAAAATGGCCATTTTAACTATATTAACCCTGCCAATCCATGAGCATGGGAAGATTTTCCATTTTTTGAGGTCTTCTTCCATTTCCTTCTTCAGAGTCTTGATGTTCTTGTCATACAGATCTTTTGCATGTTTGGTAAGAGTCACCCCAAGGTACTTTATACAGTTTGTAGCTATTGTGAAGGGTGTCATTTCACTAATTTCTTTCTCAGATTCCTTATCCTTTGAGTATAGGAAGGCTACTGATTTGCTTGAGTTGATTTTATAACCTGCCACTTTGCTGAAGTTGTTTATCAGCTGTAGGAGTTTTCTAGTGGAGTTTTTTGGGTCACTTAGGTAGACTATCATGTCATCTGCAAATAATGATAGTTTGAATTCTTCCTTTACAATTTGTATCCCTTTGACATCCTTATGTTGTCTAATTGCCCGAGCTAGTACCTAAAGTGCAATATTGAAAAGATAAGGAGAAAGGGGGCAGCCCTGTCTAGTCCCTGATTTTAGTTGGATTGCTTCAAGTTTCTGTCCATTTAGTTTGATGCTGGCTACTGGTTTGCTTTTACTATGTTTAGGTATGGGCCTTGAATTCCTGTTCTTACCAAGACTTTAAGCATGAAAGGATGCTAAATTTTGTCAAATGCTTTTTCAGCATCCAATGAAATGACCATGTGGTCTTTTTCTTTGAGTTTGTTTATGTAGTGGATTGCATTGATAGATTTCCTTATATTGAACCAGCCCTGCATTCCCGGGATAAAGCCTACTTGATCATGGTGGATAATCGTTTTTTATGTGTTCTTGTATTTGGTTGGCAAGAATTTTATTGAGTATTTTTGTATCGATGTTCATAAGGGAAATTGGTCTGAAGTTCTCTTTCTTTGTTGCATCTTTGTGTGGTTTTGGTATCAGTGTAATTGTGGTTTCATAGAAGGAACTGGGTAGTGTTCCTTCTGTTTCTATTTTGTGGAATAGTTTGAAGAGTATTGGTGTTAGGTCTTCTTTGAAGGTTTGATAGAATTCTGTGCTGAAACCATCTGGTCCTGTGCTTTTTTTGGTTGGAAGACTTTCTATGACCCTAAGAATAGACAAATGGGACCTCATAAAATTACAAAGTTTCTGTAAGGCAAAGGACACCATCAAAATGACAAATCAGCAACCAACAAATTGGGAAGAGATCTTCACCAACCCTACATCAGATAGAGGGCTGATATCCAATATATACAAAAACTCAAGAAGTTAGACCCCAGAAAACCAAATAACCCTATTAAAAATGGGGTACAGAGTTAAACAAAGAATTTTCACCTGAAGAAGTTCGGATGGTGGGGGAAGCATCTTAAAAAATGCTCAACTTCTTTAGTCTTTAGGGAAATGCAAATCAAAGCAACCCTGAGATTTCACCTTATACCTGTCAGAATGGCTAAGTTTAAAAATTCAGGAGACAGCAGGTGTTGGCAAGGATGTGAAGAAAGAGGAACACTGCTCCACTGCTGGTGGGGTTGCAAATTGGTACAACCACTCTGGAAATCAATCTGGCTGTTTCTCAGAAAACCGGGCACCTCACTTCCAGAAGATCCTGCTATACCACTCCTGGGCATATACCCAAAGGATTCCCCAGCATGTAATAAGGATACATGCCCCACTATGTTCATAATAGTCCTATTTATAATAGCCAGAACCTGGAAAGAACACAGGTATCCCTCAACAGAAGAATGGATGCAAAAAATGTGGTATACATACACAATGGAGTACTATTCAGCCATTAGAAACAATGAATTCATGAAATTCTTAGACAAATGGATGGAGCTGGAGAACATCATACTAAGTGAGGTAACCCAGTCTCAAAAGATCAATCATGTTATGTACTCACTAATAAGTGGATATTAAGCTAGAAAACTGGAATACCCAAAACATAATCCACACATCAAATGAGGTACAAGAAGAATGGAGGAGTGGCCCCTTGTTCTGGAAAGACTCAGTATAGCAGTATAGGGCAAAACCAGAACAGGGAAGTGGGAAGGTGTGGGCGGGAGAATAGGGGGAGGGAAGGGGGCTTATTGGACTTTTGTTGAGTGGGAAGCCAGAAAAGGGGAAGTCATTGAAATGTAAATAAAAAATATATCAAATAAAAAAATAAAAACATGTATCTAATAAAAGTCTAGGATCTATATTATACAAATGGCAGTTGCAACTTAACATCAAAAAGACAATCCACAGATACAGATGTGGATGCTCAGAGCCAACCATTGGTTTGAGCACTGAGATCCCAGTGGAGGAGTTAGGGAAAGGACTGAAGGAGCTGAGAGGTTTGCAATCTCATAGAAAGAACAATGATATCAACCAACCAGACCTCCAAGAGCTTCCTGGGACTAAACCACCAACCAAAGAGTACACATGGAGGGACCCATGGCTCCAGGTACAGCGACAGCAGAGGATGGACTTATTTGACATCAATGGGATGAGATGTTCTTGGTCCTATGAAGGCTCAAAGCCACAGTGCAGGGGAATTCCAGGACAGTGAGGTGGGAGTGGGTAGGAGGGGGAGCACCCTCATAAAAACAGAGGCAGGGTAAGGGGATAGGGGTTTGTGGAGGGGAAACCAGGAAAGGGGATAACGTTTGAAATCTACATAAATAAAATATCCAATTAATGAATAAAGGGAGAAAAAGACAATCCAATTTAAGAAGAGATTATTCTCAAGTAATAATTTCTCCAAGTACAATAGGCAAATGTAAAAAAAAGCTCAAAATCACTAATTTTTGTAAATGAAATTAAAACTAAATTTTGGTATCATTTCAAATCCACTTGTTTGCTTTAGTTATAAACAAGAAATTAAAACTAACAAGGTGGTGGCAAGAATATGGAGAAACTGAAGCTCGTGTGAATGGCTGACATAAATGTAAAATGATGCTATTGCTAACGAAAACTGACATTTCCTACCTCCTTGATAAGCTAAATATAGATTTTCTATAAGATCTAGAGAAATGACACCAATTTTTTATAGCCAAATGATTTTAAGTCAGTTATTGAAACAAATATTGAATACAATGTTGGGAATACTACAATCTATAAGAACCCAAAAATGGAAAAACTTAATACCCACAAATTGATGAGTGAAAAATTAAAGTATGATGAATATAAACTGTGGGATACACAGCTATAACTAACCTTAAAGACAATACTGATATAAGCTGGGTGTGAATGCTACATATTGCATGATTGTATTCAGAAATATTAGCAGCAAGTAATGCCATATAATCAGAAGTTAAGGAGAAGTAATTAGAGAGTGACTGCCTAATTTATGGGTTTCTTTCAGTAGCCATATGAAAATATTAGTGAATTAAATAATATTGATCACTCTATAACACTGTTACAAATTAATTAGTAGTAATAATTAAGTTTTGTATATATCCATTTTAATAGCACAAAATAAATATAAAAAAGAAAATATTTAAGAAGAAATACAAGAGGAAAAGAAACCTAGGGTCTTTCTGTGTGATGTGTGTAATATTTTCATTTTATGATCACCATAAAAATACTGTGGACTATTCTAAAGACAATAGAAAATCAAATGTTTACAATTTTACTGGATTTATTTGGAAAATCAGCACCAAGACTGAATCAAAGTTATGCCAGTATGATCACCTGTGCAATGGGAGGCATATTAAATATACATGCTTAACTTTAAACTGCTGAGCACTATGTATCAAGGTGATAGGCCTCAGAGCTCTAAGGTATAGAGTAAAATCATTATTAGAATTTAACCAGTCAGTCATTTGCAAATTTATGCTACATTCTCTATTTTCTGATCCCAACAGACACACCCATCTAAACCTCTAGTACTTTGTCTGCTCATTGCCAGATAGTTCCAGAAAGAATTACACTCATCATCAGAGCACGCTCACCAACCCTGAACAGTGAGATCTTTGCCATATTAGTGAACCAACATGTTCTCTATATCAGACTGTCCTCCCCTGTTTATATCACAATCAGATTTTTCCAGGATATTCCTGTCAGCATCTGGATACCAATATATAATAACCTCCTTCTAGTGTAGAAAGCATAGGCTCAGCCCAAAATTTCCTAATTCTTTGTCATGATAGATTCTTTTTAATCTGTCTAGTTTTTCCGTGACTAGTTTCTTCTGTTTTCCAGAACATGGTTGTATCATCCTGGTTCAGAAACTGTGACTATTTGTAACTTTACTCAATATTATAGATAGTATTACAATAAAAGAAATCTTAATGTCTAACATTCAACTTGGGCTATGCACCAGGAAGAAAACTATACATTTTAAGAGTCTGAGTCACTTGTCCCAATGAACAAGCAACTTAGATTTGTAGAGCCAATTTCACTTCCAAGAATCATGAAGCTAGTTAAATGCTAAACTAGAACTTGAACTTGTGAAGGTGTAGTCCCAAAGACATGGACTTTTGAATCACTACCACACACTGTGAGCTCCCTGCCCCATTGCTGCACTGTGGACAGAGGGTGAGTGGAAGCAAGGCTGCTGGAGAATGACAGTGGACAGGAAGGTGTGGTGTGCATCTCAAATAGACCATGTATTCCAGGTCACCACTAACCAGAGGTAGATAATCTGTTTTTCATCTTTTCTCAACCTTCACAAAGTCCAAAAGAATTTCATTGGGACACATGGCATGTTGTGTAGTAATTCAATGACACAGAATCACAGACTTTGTGAAAAGTTACTTTGGCTGTAGGGAACACGAGATGTCCTGAGTGTATAAAATCCTAAGTGAATGATGTTGATGCAAACTGGCTCTATCAAGTACACTATCCTCAGAACCATGGAGAGATAGCAATGCCTTCTCTTCTGGCCTATGTATTGATGTTAATAGTGAGTGCAGAAAATGCCCATCACAGTTTTCCTCCTTATAAATATTTATGTCCTCTGCTCCCCTGTGATGACAAACCCTACTGAAATTAGAAAACCTTGTCTCCTTGATGCAGCTGTGTATCATAATTCTATATCTCATTGTTTTTCTCTATGTTAAAAGCTAGCCTCCACGTTTAGATAAGTGCAATAAACCCCTCTGTGTTCAATTCTATATAATAAGCACCCTGAAATTTAGACATACTGAGGCTTCTCCCACCACAAGGCCAGACAATTCCAGTTTTCTGTTCCTGTACCTGCCTTTTCTTTGTTCCCTCCCTAACCCAGTCAGCTCCTTCAGTCCTTGGAGCAATGTCCAATGAGACTTTAACTACTTGTTTTGTGATGCAGATAGAACTCTAAGAAGCTTACAAAGTTTTGCTTGACTTCTCTTACAAGCTGTTTGTCTTGGGCTTTGAGTAAGTGCTTAGAATATGTGGAATCAGGGCCTCTCAGGGTTTTTCTCTGAAAAATACAATTTAGATGAAGCATCAAAATGTGCTGATAATCCCAATTGCTTAAACCATGTTTTGAAACAAGAGAAGTATTTCTCAAATGATATCTCTAAAAGTCTCAAATTACACTTTATTTCTGTTCTAATACATATTACTCAGTTTAACATCGTGTAAATGGTTATGGCTTTTGGCAAAATGTTTAAATTAGGTCGTTACATCCTGCTATACCCAGGTTGTCTACCAAGTTCCTGGGATAATGATAACTCAAATAAAGATACTCATAGGTCCCAAATACAATAAAATTTCCTCAAGAACTACTTGGATATAGAAGGATTTTCCTATAAATGACTATATAAAGTAATTTCATAGCCAGTATGTCATTCAGGTTCCATAGATACAGAGGAAAGTGTTAGATGAATTGTGGTCACATTTGATTAGATTTAGACCCAAGGGAATAATTCCATACATCAAGGTAACTGGAGAATGAGCTCACCTCCAATATTTGTCTCTGATGAATTTCACTATCTACCAAACATGAACAGTTAATTTTTAAGGAGTATACAGGCATAAGAGTGTGAGAGGTGAACCTATTTAATCTCACTCTCTTCTGTAAAACATATTTCAGACCTAATCACTAGATACCAGAAAATAGCCTCTGCTATTAAAGTAAGTCAGTAATTTATTGGACTCTGACAATTTAAAATTGCCTAGCTTGCAAATCTAAGAGAAAATTTAAAATTAGTAACACAGGGTGATATATTCTTGTCATAAAAAATACATACTGTAACTCTAACTTACAGGTGTATTATTTATCATGATCTTCACTTTATTTTTTTATTTATTTCTCTCTTGTTTGTATTTTCAAAAAACTACTAATGTTTTGATTTTTTATAAACTCAAAACTTTCCAAGAAAATGCAGTCATGGTCTTGGTATGTTCTAGCTATTATTTTAGTGGGAACAGTAATAAATGAACTCAAAGGAGAATGGAAGAAGAAATAAATTCTGGTTTATGGTAACCATTTTGTTAAATGATTGGTTTACTTTATCTCATTATAACACTTAACAGAATGTGTTCAAGGTAACTCTAAAAGGATTTCAAAGCAGAACTTCACTGGTCTAATCTGAGGTCCTGATGGTAAAGAGCAAAGTCAGTGCCTGAAGAAAGTGGACTAACCAGAGGACTGGCAGCTACTGTACTTTGCAGATATAAGCTCATAACACATATTGTAAAGCTTAAGAAAAAAAAAGGGATGGGAATGATTTGAAGAATTTCTTTAAAAGGAAGTAATAAAGAGCTAAAGAACACATTTTAGTGAGTAGATAAATACTATTTACCAACTCATTGCAATCCAGTGAAATAGAATTTTAACACACAAACACACACACACACACACACACACACACATTTGGAGGTATCAAGCTGAAGCTGCCTTGGCTGTTTTAATCCCTTCAGGCCAACTTTCATAATGCTGAGGGACAACATACATGCTATCATATAAGAAGAGGACACATGAGCATACATCTAGATATGAATGTGGTCAGTTAAAGATCAATTGGCTTGTCAAGACATACCTGGTGCAGTAGTGGCAGAGATGTCATGGGAATAGAAAACTACTTTCTGATTGGATTTAATTAGCTCCAAAATAAACCCCACACATAGCATCACTAATGGGGCCAAAAATGTGTCTACAGAGGTCCTGTGCCCTAGAGGAAAATCTATGGCTATTATTTTGTTAAACCAACATAGAATTAAACCTACTTCTAATGAGCTCTCATTATACCCATAGATTAAAAGATCTCTCAGCCATAATCAGTGAAGCTCTTATTTAGTAGATTGTAACTAACATAGAGATTTATGGCCTGTCAGGATACAGATAATAAAAAAACAGCAGAAACTGAAAATTACAAAGTTTCTGTAAGGCAAAGGACACCATCAAGAGGACAAATCGGCAACCAACAAATTGGGAAAAGATCTTCACCAATCCTACATCAGATAGAGGGCTAATATCCAATATATATAAAGAACTCAAGAAGTTAGACTCCAGAAAACCAAACAACCCTATTAAAAAATGGGGTACAGAGTTAAATAAAGAATTCTCACCTGAAGAACTTCGGATGGCGGAGAAGCATCTTAAAAAATGCTCAACTTCATTACTCATTAGGGAAATGCAAATCAAAACAACCCTAAGATTTCATCTTACACCAGTCAGAATGGCTAAGATTAAAAATTCAGGAGACAGCAGGTGTTGGAGAGGGTGTGGAGAAAGAGGAACACTCCTCCACTGCTGGTGGGGTTGCAAATTGGTACAACCACTCTGGAAATCAGTCTGGCGGTTCCTCCGAAAACTGGGCACCTCACTTCCAGAAGATCCTGCTATACCACTCCTGGGCATATACCCAGAAGACTCCCCACCGTGTAATAAGGATACATGTTCTACTATGTTCATAGCAGCCCTATTTATAATTGCCAGATGCTGGAAAGAACCCAGGTATCCCTCAACAGAAGAGTGGATGCAAAAAATGTGGTATATCTACACAATGGAGTACTATTCAGCCATTAGAAACAATGAATTCATGAAATTCTTAGGCAAATGGATGGAGCTAGAGAATATCATACTAAGTGAGGTAACCCAGACTCAAAAGGTGAATCATGGTATGCACTCACTAATAAGTGGATATTAACCTAGACAACTGGAATACCCAAAACATAATCCACACATCAAATGAGGTACAAGAAGAAAGGAGGAGTGGCCCCTGGTTCTGGAAAGACTCAGTGAAACAGTATTCAGCAAAACCAGAACGGGGAAGTGGGAAGGGGTGGGTGGGAGGACAGGGGAAGAGAAGGGGGCTTACGGGACTTTCGGGGAGTGGGGGGGGCTAGAAAAGGGAAATCATTTGAAATGTAAATAAATTATATCAAATAAAAAAAAATCAGCAGAATGTCCACAGCTAGATGGGACTTGTATCACTCTCTCTCTTCCCAAGACATGAGTATAATTGTAGGAAATTTGAAAGATAGACTGTCAGAACAAGAGGTTTGGGGTAACTATATGGAAACACTGTTTTCTAGAAACAAATGATAGATGGACACATAGACTCATAGCATTCCTGACAGCACACAACCTCAAATAAGCTATGACATAACAGATGAACACCAATTCCAAGCACAGTGGTTTAAAGGCCTCTGGCCTGCTCCTCCATTAAACTTCCAATAAGCCTATTCTTAAACTTTTCAAGCACAGTTTTATGTAAATAACTATTTGATCTCACAATAGTCCCGCAGAAGGGAGAATAATTATTATAATGATTATTTTATCATACTGGAAAAAAAACTTCAGCTGAATTATTTGCATGACTACCATGGTATGAATTGTAGGAGGTAGACCTTGAACATGAGTCTCTGACTCACACATTAAAATGTCTTCAGGGACACTTAAGAAGAGTAAAAGAAAGTCTTTGTAGTAAAACAGATAAAAAGGAATTAGATAACCATTTGTGTAGAGAAAAATATATGCCAAATAATTTTCAGTTTTCACTTTTTCAGTTTAATATTTGCTATACTTTAGTCTTTTTTCCTTTAGCTATACAAATGCCTCCAAGACTCTCTTCTGAGGAGAATTGTTTATTTGAAGATTTTGATTAACTTCTTTCTAAAAATTCTGTCTTTGGGCTTTCCTAACTTTTAAGGTAGAAAAATACTAAACATTTTTCAAGTTAACTTTTACAGCTTAAGTCTGTGTTTGGTGCCAAAATTCAGTAATATTGCTGTTTCCTAAGGAAATTTTCTAAGGCATTGTCTATGACAGTAAATATCAAAAGACAATTCCGTCAATGGAACCAAACAATGGATTTTAAACAAATAGGTTTAAAATTTTCTATCTTTATTAAATTATCATACAGATACTTAAGTTATAAGTTATATAAAAACATCACTAATATACTCACTTAATAAAGATTGTTAAGAGATTGAAATATCAAAGAATCTTTATGAAACATAATTGTGTATTAATTTATGTTACTGGCTTGCCTACAGCATAGAGTTAATCCCTACAACTACAACTACTATTGTATACAATGCATTTGATATTATACATTATTTTAAAATACTGTGATCTATCATTTAATGAAACTGAGCATATGACAAATATTCAGTCAAACTATAAATCCAGAAGTTGGAACATGGAGACGAGACAGTAGATTCTAAAAACAAGCTGACTAGCTAGCATAGTCTAACAATGAGCTCTGTATTCAGCTGATAGATTGCCTCAGTGAACTAGATATAATCTAAGAGCTTACATACATACATGCATACATACTAGAACCTCAGACACACAAAAAACCAGAAACAATGACAGTATCATAATGATTCACTTATACATACATGCATATATTTATCAAACATATTTAAATACATGTATTCTTTATGGAGAAACACATAGCATTGTATTCTCACCAACTGAAAAGTTCATAGGATCTAAGGAGCACAAACACCATTCTCACAAAAGTTGCCTCTTAAGTTTACATTAATATTTTACCAAGCACTTGTCATTTTTCACTATATTACCATCAAAGATATAAACATAAAAGAACTTTCTTCAATGAAATACTCACATAATATGAGAGTCAATTTTTTCCCTTATTGCTTTTTCTCAACTTTATATTCTATTTGTGGTTAGATATGCAAATTTCCTTGAAATTAGAAATATAGCCAAAGGGTTTTTCAACATCCTAGAAATTACATTTTAGGAGGAAATTAATATAAATATCATTTTCTTTTTAACCTTTTGCATTGTGGGTATTTTAAAGCACAAGCTGAAGTAGAGTGGATCATAGGACAGATACTATTTTCATCCAAACCTTGAACAAATAGCCACTACTGTTTTATTTCTTCACCTGTGATCATTTTGAAATGAATTTTAGTTCTCTTTGGGACTCTTCTGTAAATACTTTACTAATATAACCTGAAAAGATTACTCTTTCCAAAACTGTAACCATACTATTGTAACCTTTAAAATTAATAACTTCTATATTACCACTGTTCAGATATTGTGCAATGGCCTGCATATTTCCCATACATTTTTCTGACTGCATGCTTGTTTCTCTACCGCTGTACTTATGATAAACTCACAAAACAAAAATTAGACTCTAAATTTCTATTGTGTCAAAACACATGGGACCCTGAGACCCTAACAAATGGTTCTTAATCTCTCTGTACAATGACTACTTGGGTACTTTCATTGTATATTTTCCATGCTGCTATACACATTAACCATGAAGTCTGTCTAAAATTGCTGGTTATAATTACTTTATTTCTGCCCATTAACTAGCTGTGTATGTTCCTCTACAGTAAAATACATTTATCTGCTACTTGTTTAATTTGTGGTATAAATATTCCAAGAAAGAAGGTAAATTATCACACTTTCCATTCTGTTACCTAGTATTTGGAAATAGATGTTTGCATAGAATTTACCAAATGTGATTAAGAAAAAGTTTAATTTTAAAAGTAATAGTATTATATATAATTTAGTGAGTCATATATTCCCTATTGTTCTTTGTAATTAGAAAAGGGAAGAATCTTACATTTTGTATCTAAGATTTTTACACCTAAAAAATCTTCAGAAACATCAGTTTCTTATAAAGTATCTGCAAGCCCTGGATGAGAAACTGTCTTCCAGGGAAAAGTAGCTGCTCCACAAGTATGAAGATCTGAGTTCAGATATCCAGCCTGCATTTTAAAAGCTTGGTCTACCATCTTAGCACTAGTGAGGAGACAAGAGATGCTTTGGTGCTTGCTGGCCAGACAATCTAAATGGAGGGATGAGGCCAGGTTCAGTGAGAGACCTGTCTCTAAAACACAGCTGGGGAGCAATCAAGGAAGACACTCTACATCAATCTCTAGAAGTCATATAAATGCACACATATGTGCACAGCTCCTGAACATATGTACATCAACATATACATATATCACTTACACCTGCATGTTCACCTGCACTTGCTAATAAACAGACACACATGCACCCATGCACACATGCACAGAGAGAGAGAGAGAGGGAGAGAGAGAGAGAGAGAGAGAGAGAGAGAGAGAGAGAGAGAGAGAGAGAGAGAGAGAGAGAGGAGAGAGAGAGTTTCAGCCACTCTCAATGCACTTGCTTTCATAGAAGTAGAATCAGTCTTTTAGCCAAAGACAACTGGAAATTTTAAGTGGAGCTTCATATATTTGCTCACTGACCAGTGGACTAAATGACATTTCCAGATCTACATGTTTAAGACTTTGTTATAGATATCATGAAGTCAGAAGCCATATATATTTCTGGAGAAGTGAAGATTTCTTATATTTTATAAATATCTTTTTGCCAAATAGGTCTAATAATAATATAGCAACACCTTCTATTTTAGTAACTAATTATAATAACATTAGTTTTATCTTCTATCTTTTCAGTCAGTGCTTGAATCTGATATAATATCATATAAATAAAATATGGCTTTCATTCTTCTTAATGTCTTTTATTATTTGTTCATCTGATAATGCCTTCATAATGCAACAAGAAATTAAAATTATCTTATTTGTATTTTGCTACAATAGTGTGACTTTGCCCTCTTTTGTTCAAAGTTGTTCTTTTGCTGATCTGAATAAATTTTGCATTCTCTTTCTAGGTATAATCACTCTGTATAAATCTTCTAGCTTTCATATTTAAACATAAAGTTGAAAAATATCTCTGCCCTTCTCCTGAACAATGAAAATCAAGTTATTTTTGATTATGTAATTTCCCCAAGAATTACAGGACTTCACTAATATATTGTTGATCTAAAATTACATAAATTAGATGGTTTCTAGTTTACTTCTTTGTTGTTGTGATAAACAACATGGCCAAAAGCAACCTGGGGTAGGAGAGGGCTTATTACATCTTACAGATCACAGTCTACTATGCAGGCAAACCAAAGTCAAGGTACTTTGACTTTGAGAAATTGAAGCAGAAGCCTGGAGAAAATGAGGAACACGGCTTACTCACTTGCTCTCCATGGCTTACTCAGGCTGCTTTCTTATTATACAAACAATGACTACCTACCTAGGAATAGCACCACCATCAGTGGGCTGGGTCCTCTCCAATCATTAATCAAGAAAACAACTTACAGAATTGTCTACAGGCCAATCTGATGGAGGTAACTCCTTAGCTGGAGTTCTCTCCTCTCAAATAAATCAATTTTGTGTCAAGCTGACAAAAACTAACCAATAACCAGGATAAGGTGTTAATATGTTAATATGTGTATGTTAATATTCATAATGTTAACCTGAGTTTATATATCATGTTCTTTGTCATTCAAGACAAATTTTCAAATTTTTTATCCTCAAATATATCATTTAGAAATATATCTACAATATGTGACTAGATGCCCTCCAACCAACCACCATCCACTAAATTTTTAAGGTTAGAGCAGAAATTTCTTCTCTGAGTCCTTGCTAATGATCAGGACCTTGAGAGGTGTAAACTGCTGAAGGGAGGATAAGAAATGAAGAAGAAAGCCACTTCTGTCTAGCACCTGACAGACCTCCACCAGGACCATCCCAAACACTAGCACTTTTTCTACTACCAGATGTTTTTATTTCCCTCAAAGTAAAAGTTCAAACCAGAAAGCCTCACCATATAATTCCATGCTAATCAAGACTTTCTAAGGGATAAAGTATTTTTTCATAGCCTTAAACAGCAACATAACTTCTCTTCCAGCAAAGCAGTATGTATAAAAAAGAATTATTAATATTAACAGGAATATACCATACATATATGTGTATATATATGTGTGTGTGTGTGTGTGTGCGTGTGTGTGTGTGTACTGATATCTACCTTTATTTATTTTTAAAGATAGAAAATTTTGCTTACTTATCTATAGACATTAATATAAATAGATAAGTTACTTTATCTATCTAGATATAGATATATACATGCCTACATACAATACAGTCTAAAGGTAGTTTAATATTTCCTAATTGCAGGCTTGTTTTTAATCTTTTTGCTTAGGAAAATTCCCTACTTCATTCCATCAAAGTTTTCTTCTTGTCTTTGCTAAGTATGAATTGTAAGATCTAATTGGTGCCATTGATGTTACTCGTTTATCTTGTTTCTGTAGGTGCTCATGCTTTCAGTATTGGTTTGGCTTTGACACAAATCCTCAAGACGTAGCCCAGATTTACCTCAAACTCATGATCCTCCTTCAACCTCTCAAGTGCTACAAGTACAAGCTTATGCCTGCTGAACTTTTTTTTTTTTGAAGTACTATACACTGCACTGTCTTTACATTATGCTTTAGTTCTCCTTGGGCTTCCATTGCCATAGAATAAATATTAAGTCTATGTTTGTTTAGAAGTACCCCAGCTTTCCATGCAAATTAATTAAAATATTATTCATTTATACCACAGTATGAACTCTGCCATCACTAAGTATCATTTCCTTAAAAAATAAATTATATGAATATGTGCAAGACACACACCCACGTGCACATTCTGTAAAACCATTATTATACTGTGTTGTATTGGCCACAGACCTGACCCTTCACATAGCAAGGGTGAAAAATGATTCCCAATTTCAGGATGATGTATTTGTCCTGAGGCATTTGACCTCCTGATTAGAAAATTGTCTATATAAAACTAAGTATTAAACCATACTTTCATTGATACCAAAATTATGACCAATTAAATTAAAAATACAGAAATAATTACTGATATGAATATCTGATCAATGGAATACCATTAATGATGTGTGTTTTATTCAAATGTGGAGTATTTAAGTCAACCTAATTCACAGTGATTTTAATGTACTATAAAGGTACTATAAATACAATTCCTCATCTCTTTTAAATTAATTTTAAATGTTGGTAGTACAGTAAGGGAGGTCTGACAGCAATAATTGTATGAACACATGAATTCGTTTTCCAATGCCGTTGGGATGTAAATATAATTTTAAACTACTAATAATTGCAGAAAACCATTTTCTTTCGTGGAATTTTTAGTCTTCATTATAAATTTCTTTTGATATTACATAATCCAGTAAAATGTAGGAACTTATCAATAGTATTTAATTGTTGTTCACTCACAAAAATTACCCTACATAAATTATTTCTCATTCATCATAAAGGTAGTATTTAACAATTCATCAAACTAAAACTCTTGTAGCATCTAAATTAAGGGCCCAACCAAAGAATGCAAGAGGCAGTAAGACAGGCTAAGTTAATAATAAACAATGTTGGGTTTGTGGTAGTATATTATTTATTAGCTTTTGCTGGGTTGAATTCCCTTTGAGTTTATAATTTATAATAAACATCTAAAATGAGTTTATCATTTATAATAAATGAAAGAGAGAACGAGCAAAGATTTAAATTGAGAGTTACAAGGATCTGTGTCTCTATTATATTTAAACATGACTCTGACTTCAGCAGGATCAATACTACCTAATCATCAATGAAAAACCTTAATGAAGAATTGTTATCATTGGTAAGAATTTAGTATAAAATTGACCAGTCATTTCACTTGCATGCAGTGCTTATTGACTGACACTCATCTTTGAATTGCTTCTACCACGCCACCAAATTTCTTTCTCTGACTCAGTCTCTGAGCTTGTCACAGAGAGGCTGACAGCTGCATCAGTAGTTTCTTAGGTCACAAAAAACAGAAAATGTTATTTGATATCTAATGCAATTGTCTTGGAAACAGCATCTAATTATGAAGTGGAAAAGAGGGAATTTCAAGAAAAGGAGGTATTTTCAGTGAAGAATGGAGGAACGGGAAGAGAAAGAATAAAGGAATATGAGTCATGACCTGCACAAAAGTGTGGGAAGCTAGAAGTTGGTCCCACTGAGGAACCACCAGGAGACCTAGATCCTGCTCAAATATAGGCCCCTATCTTAATTCCCTCTGTGTTCTCCAACATACCACTCCTACATCTCTTTTAAGTTTGTGGGTCTCATTTTTCACTAATTGCTATTGTGTATATATACATACATACATGTATATACATATAGACACATATAGATACATAGATATGCATATGTGAATATATATGCATGTGTGTGTGGTGTGTGTGTGTGTGTGTGTGTGTGTGTGTGTGTGTGTGTGTGTTTCTAAACCTCTTCAGTCTGTATAATGTTATATGCATATGCTTTTGGGGCCAATCACTTAACACTGAACAACCAATTGGTATGCTTTTTTGGGGGAGGGCCATCTATTTGATTCCCAGGTTTCCTCATTTACTTGTATTTCTCTCTGTACTATTGCAGTCCCATGGGCTTTCCTTATACACTTTGGCATGTTCTCTGGTGTTATCCTTATTCAGCTTACATTTGGGTAAATTTATTAGACTTTAAGGGTGTAGTTTTGGAAGCTACTAGGAGAAATCTCACAGCAATAATCCCAGATCCTCTGGCTCTTACTGTCCTTCTATGCATCTCTTCCATAATGTTTTCTGAGCCTTAGGTGCTGAGCTCTTTCATAAATGTATCCACTGGGCATAGGATCTACAACTCTGTTTGCATTGTGGTTTTCTGTAATGGCCTCTGTCTGTTCCTGAGAGAATTTTCCTTGATAAGGGTTTAAGACTCAATATGTCTGTGAGTATAAAAACATACATAAGTAGATTCCTCTTATGGATTGTGCTGGTTTAGTGATCTAGTGATTTATTTTAAGTCACATTTTCTTTAAGGAAAGTCTGTGTGTTTATTTGATAACTTATAAAATAAATTTATTTTGCTTATATTTGTGTGTGTGTGTGTGTGTGTGTGTGTGTGTGTGTGTGTGTTGTGTGCATGCACACACACATCTAATGTGGTGTTCCTTGTGGAGGCCAGAAAAAAGGGCTAGGTCCCTTGGAGCTGGAGTTTCAGGTGTTTGTGAGCCACACGATGTGTGCTTTGGAAAGTGAACTCAAGTACAATGCAAGAATTTCTTACCCATTGAACAGTCTGTTAAGCACCACTTGCCATCTTTTGAGTAGAGAATCATCAACATCTCTATCAGCACTTTAACATAAATTTCACATTTTGCTATTGTAAATTTCTCAATATCTTTCTTTAATACCTATGGTGCTCTAGTTCTTTTTGTAACAATATACATTCTATTATTTTGTAATTTTGTGTTTTTGATATTGTACTTGGTGTTATTAAAATGTATTTCTTGTAGCAATATAGTTCTTTTTAAAATCTTAAATGCAATTTCAGTTCATTTTCTTGTAACATAATGATTGACAACTCCGACTTCTTTACGACTGTTTTAATTATTCTTACCACATTTTAAGTTTTCATTTTTCTTTTCTAAATTGCTTTTATTTGGTGAGCTGCAATTAATTAATTAATTAGTTGGTTCTGCCTTACTTTTGATGCCAAAATGATTTTTCTTTTTGCTCTCCTGCTGGCATAGTCAAGCACATAATTTCTCAATGCACATTTTGAACTGATAGATTAAAGCTGTATTTACTGGTACATTTCTTCTCCAACAGCCCCGATCTTCAAAAGTCCTGACTCAAATAATCTCAAACTTGTGACATACATTCACATCTCTCCTCCCTTGTTTATTCTGTTTTCTTCAACAGTCAGAGCTGTGTTCCTATTTCACCTTCAACCTCTCCTTTTACAGATCCTGTGCTTTCTGCTACACTGTTAAATGTTTAGTTATGAATTCTACAAGTCTTTCTTCATTATGCTTCTTCTCCAAGATTCTGAAGTAAGTGCTATGTTTCTGATAGCAAGTAATATGTTTTATTGTTCTTTATCAATTATTATATAGTACAGAAAATTATGTGTAATATATGTGGCTGCATGAGCTTATGTGTGTACACACAAATATGAATGAATTAGACTTCAATAGTTTACTAGCTAATGTTGAAATAGGTTATGAGATAAGCAAACTACTATCAAAAATTATGAATATGCAAATTTCTGGATAAATTCTGAAAAACTGCACTTAAATTAAAGAAGATAAGTCTGCTCTAGTAGGTCTCACAAGTTATATGGAATGCAGGAAAGAATAATAAGTACACATGGACCTATCAACACAAGTAAAATTTAATTCTCATATACCACTTCCTCCATGGTAGACACTTTTTAATAAACAAGCAAAATACTGTTTATGTGTCATTTCTAAAAGTCATTCATTCTTGAGCTAAATTAGCAAAAAAATTGATAACTCATCATTTTTAACAGGAAAATCATCATATTTTGATGGTTCATTTTATGATCATGTAGGAATAACATTTTTATGTTATGCTGATATCATATTATTCTCTTCTAAGAGCACAAAGTAATAATGATAAAACACATAAAAGTTTTCATTTCCATAGAGGATGTTTAAATACCATAAGATTAAAAATAGAGGTTGGGAAAATGGATCAGCAGGTACAGTGCTTGTCAAGCAAACGGAAGGACCAGAAGCCAATCACCAACACCCATATAACCTGGGCACAGTAGGGCCTTCCTGCACTTTCAATATTATAGCGACAGGGAAAAGTGGGACTCTAGGATTTGTTGGCTAACCAGAATAGGTGAAGCTCAAGGTTCACTTAGAGACCCTGTCTCAAACAGAGGGTGAAGAGCAATACACAAACATGAGCATACATACAAGCACACGCATGAGCCTGTGCATGTATATGAGTACATACACACACACATACACACACACACACACACACACACACACAGGAACACCACCTCACACAATTAAAACTACTTAAAGAATCATTCCTCTTAATTACATACATGTTTTCTGACCAGCTCATACTCATGTATCAGTGGTAAGGCATGAATGTTCTATGCTGATCACAGGCATGACTCTCAACATGAGTAAGATTAAACAAGGAAATTTCTTATTGCATGCGCTGGGAATATCATGCAAACACACATGATATTAGCACTTCAAAAACAGTGAACAAGGAGGTGGAGTTGGGGCTTCTCAGTAAAGAAAGAATGACAGTCCACTGGCTCCTGTAGGAAGACACTTTTTAATAAACAAAGCAAAATACTGTTTATGTGTCAACAGGGGGAGGGAAGGGGGCTGATGGGACTTTTGGGGAGTGGAGGTTTAGAAAAGGGAAAATCATTTGAAATGTAAATAAAAAATATATCGAATAAATAAAATAAAACTCAAAGAAAAAAATAAAAGTCATTTATTCACTTTTGTGAATTTGATTTGAATAATTTGTCAATCATTGACACATTTGGTGACAATGATGAATATATCTACAGTATGGCAAAATCAGGCTGGGGACTATGTGAAGTGCAACTAGCCTGGATGCCACAGAGAGAAAGCAAACAGGAACATTTCCTGATGCAGATTGACAGAAGCTTGGCGTGAGAGAAAACATGCAGAAAACATGCTAATATGGATCTGCACACAGTCTTCAACACTATGATTATTTTGAAACATATTTAACAATATATAAATTTGTAAGGAGGTAACTATCTGTACATCGTGATATATAATAACTTACATAATGGAATTTATATTAAAAGACTACAGAAAATAGCAAACATTGAGCTCAACTATGGAATCCACTTCACCAACTTTTGCTTTATTTTTCCACAAAGGTACTCTTTAAAAAAGACTTGATGCCTTCTTGAAGTTTGACTAAGAATTGTATAGAAGAAGTAAAATTAAGTAAAACAGATCAATATGATGAAATCTGATTTATAGGGGTCACACCCATCATTGAGGCATAAAGTGTAAATGATCAATGTTGGAAAAGCAAGAATGTTTAATGTCAAATACCTTGTAGGCATTATTATTTCATTTTTATTACTTTTATTAACATTCAGATTTAAGCTGTTCTATATTTCTTTTGATGAATTCAAACGATTGTCTAAATAAACAAATGTATTTTATATAGCAATATATTGTTGGTAATATATTAGATATGTGTTTTATTTGTTTCTTAATCATCTTACACAGCTTTAAATTTTATCATATTCACTATGTAACCATAAAGTTATTTCCATTGCTAACTTGTAACAATAATGGATAGCATCCTTCAGGGGATACAATTCTAAGAAATTATTCCCTTCATGTTGCTCAGCCACCCAAGGAACAAATTCGTTTTCACGACAGATAAATTCTATCCTGATAATTTTTAAATGGTCTTGTGGCATTCCAAATCAGTAACAGAAAAAGAAAATCCAAGAAAACATTTCTTTTATTAGGTTGATGTGTGGGTTTCCACATTTATGCACCAATATTATCTGTTTAACAGTTATAAAACAACCTTACAAATATATCTTGACTATATAGTTTTCTGTTTCATTAAGCAATCAGGACAAAGAAAAATTCTATCTGTTAAAATTGTGGTTAATTGCATGACAAATAATTAAATCAAAGTTAAAAGACAAAATTTCATAAGTCAAAATATTCTACTCTGAATTCTAAATCAGCCACATAGAATAACTTGACATTAAATTTTAACATATGTTTTGAGTAACAATTTATTGATTATGAACATTTTGCTTATATTTTATTTTCAGTTGAACAATATATACCAATTTAACTATGGTCTTCAAAATTATACAAGAAAGCATATATGTCACAGACTGTCAAATTCAAAATGTTGATTATTTTCTTCGCAAAAGTAAACATTGAAGTAATTTTAAATCTACTTAAAGTGTGCCATTTAGAAGGATAGTTAGCCTTTTCTACCTTATTCTACTTTACATGTACATGCATAAATATCAGCATAAAATTAGCATGCCCTGCCTACATCCCTCCTGTTCCAGTCAGCATTGTCCTGGTAGACAGTGGTCCATATTGCTAGTTCTAGTACAGCAGAAAGGAGAACAAATAGAGCAGATAAGGTTTTCAAAGTATCGTAGGGTGTTATTTTTCTCTCTACATTTGCTTTCATTATGTAGAAGAGTGCATGCCTGTACTTCTGTCCTGGGGCATAGGTATAGGATTACAAGAACCCACAAGGTGTCAGATTGTCTGGCAGTGGAGTTACAGGTGGTCATGAGTACTGGGTATCACAAACCCTTGATTTTTGAAAGAATATTGAATATTTTTAATCCACTGAGCCTTCTCACCAATTCTGTGTCTGTTTCATTGTGCTGTATTTAAATGCATAGTAGCTCTGTAATGAATCTGTTGAGAGGACTCCCTTTTATTTATTTTGTCTAAGTCAGAACTCTCCCAGGACTGAGTCCATACTAAAAGAATGAGAAGTAACAAGTTAAGAAGCAACCAAAAAGTGGTTGGAAAGAAAGGCTTTGCACTGAAAGCAGTGGGGATCCAAGGTCTTTGAAAAGTTCCTGCATGTTCCTGTGAGGCCATGTATATATCCTGATGAGGGTAGAAAAACACTCTTAAAAGGCCCTAAGCTTTAATCTCCACATGGACTGCAGGGTCTGTACAACAGAAATAAAGGCAACATAACTATAAATTGCTAGTTGAGAAGTGGAAGCATGCTGCTAAGACTGAGATACTTAGACTTGTTAGTTGTTTTCAGAATGAATAGGTAATTTCTGATGAGTTGTGTAATTGACCACCATGAAACAGAGACTTCAACACATATATGACAAACAGTAGAGACTGTCAAAACCAGCTCAGAGACAGGAAGCCAGGGGTGGCTACAACAGGAGCCTTCCTATTTCTGTCTGCAACTGGAGCCTATCCTCTGTCACAGAACTCCACACCCAGGTGGCACAGGGAGATAGCTAGACTCCCAGGAGTGCAGACAGGCACTCGAAAACTCAAGCGACAGCAGGTGCTGGCAAGGATGTGGAGAAAGAGGGACACTCCTCTGCTGATGGTGGGATTGCAAACTCTCACAACCACTCTGGAAATCAGTTTGGTGTTTCCTTAGAAAATCGGACATATTACTACCTGAGGACCCTGCAGTACCATTCCTGGGCATATAACCAGAAGATTCTCCAACATGTAATAAGGATACATCTTCTACTATGTTTATAGCAGCCTTATTTATAATAGCAAGAAGCTAAAAAGAACCCATATGTCCCTCAATAGAGAAATAGACACAGAAAAAGTGGTACATTTACACAATGGAGTACTAAGCTACTAAAAACAATGAATTCATAAAATTCTTAGGCAAGTGGATGGATCTAGAAAATGTCCTCCTGAGTGAGGTAATCCAATCCCAAAAGAAAACACATGGTATGCACTAACTAATAAGTAAATATAAGCCCAAAAATTTGGAATACACAAATACAATTCATAGACCACATGAAGCTCAGGAAGAAGAAAGACCAAAGTGTGGATACTTCAGTCCTTTTCAGAAGGGGGATCAAAATACCCATGGGAGGAGATACAGAGTGTGGAGCAGAGACTGAAGAAAGGCCATCCTGAGACTGCTCCACCTGCGGATCGATCCCATATACAGTTACCAAACCCAGACACTATTGTGGAAGCCTATAAGTGATTGCTGACAGAAGCCTGATATAGCTGTCTCCTGAGAGGTTCTGCCAGTGTCTGACAAATACAGGGATGGATACTCCCAGCCAACGATTGTACTGAGGACAGGGTTCCCCATGGAGGAGTTAGAGAAAGGCCCTAAGGAGCTGAAGGGGTTTACAACCACGTAGGAAGAACAACAATATGAAATAACTAGTCCTCCCAGATCACCCAGGGACTAAACCACCAACCAAAGAATACACATGGAGGGACCATGTCTCCAGCTGCATATGTATCATATGATGGCCTTGTCGGACATCAATGACAGGAGGAGCCCTTGGTCCTGTGAAGGCTCAATGCCCCAGTGGAGGGAAATGCCAAGACAGGGAAGCTGAAGTATGTGGGTTGGTGAGGAGGGGGAAAGGAGTTGGGATAGGGGGTGTGCCCAGGAGAAAAGAGAAAAGGTAAGTAAATATGTAAGTAATTAAGTAAGTAAATAAACTTATTTGAAATGTAAGTAAAGCATATAGTGAAAAAAAGAGAAATTTTATTCAGCTCTGTCATCTCAGATCAATCTCATTTCAGTGATGGTTATATGTCATATATCAGTATGTTTGCCTTGGACCTTACTTTAACCTTAAATACTCAAGCTTTTACCCCTTGTGCTTTAGATGCTTGAAGGATGTGTTCTGGAAAAGCAAGTTGTTAATTGTAGTCATAGCTTAAAAATATTTTTAATCTATAGTCTCAGTACATGACTGATATTTGGCAATGCTCACAGTAGTAATTTTGACTTAAATTTAGAGGTATTAAATTTAGAGGTATTTATCCTAAAGCAGTACATTAATTTTATAAATATTTTTAATCACATAAAATACTGACAAGCATGCAAATGCTTTCTCAGCAAGGGTTGTCCTCTCTCTGGTAATGAGTCATCCTTACATTATGCTATTTAGAGTAACTTGTAAAGTCATCTCTGCTCTAGTTTTCAAATTCTTAGATTGCTATTAGTTGGCATGTTTCCAGACCCGCAGGCATAAAACCACAGTCCCAAAGATGTATCTCTTTATTGTGAAGAAATGCAGAAGATAAAATGTGTATCATAGTTTTACACATTTGCACAGCACCAGAGACAAGAGCTAAGGAGCTTACCTGAAACACTGAAGTAGCCACAGTGTGGCTAACTGGTCACAGGCATCAGTTAGCATTTGGGTTAGCTGTCAGATGAGCTGCAGTTTGTCCCAATCCCTGTATTTCTCCCTTTATGAATAAGAATAATGTACTTAATCTAGAGGTGCTCAGTTCTGGCGTCTGTAAAGTAGCATTGCTATGGGTACCTAACCAGAATGTCGTTTATCTAAATGACTACATATGTCTTTAAATGGGTGCTCATTTTAAGTACTTTCTCATTGCTAGAGACTACAATCTACTTAAACTCATGTCTCATGATTGAACCCATGCCAATCAACTCTCACAAGGAAGATCTCTTCAGACCATGCAGAACTGTAAACCATCAGCTATTTTCAGAATACTCAATTGTTCTTGGGGAATACCTAGAGCATGATCAGAATTACTCTGATTAGTATGTGTCAGCTTCACTTTTACTTCACTATCTTTGATTATTCATACTTCATACTTGAGGAGAGATGCATGAGACCAAGGAAAGCAGAGCTTGAGAGAACAAACCTGCAGGAAGGGTATTATATATCTCCTAAGAGAAATACAGAAAGATTTTATGGACTGACAAAAGACTAACTTGGTGTTATAGTAATCCCTATTTCCTTGTTGGAATATACTAAATTATATCATGCTTAGTCTGAAGTAATTTTTCTTTTATTCATGACATATTCCACTTCTAAATTGCTTCACAACTCCTTTAGTAGGGGACATACTCAAGCAAAGTTCAACCTGGCATATAGTTGCTTTTCTAAAACGGCTGGATATTAGTATAACATTTAATTTTAATCTTTATAATTTGTTTTTATGTTTTTTTTTTTTTTTTAGTGTTTGGATGTGCACATGCCATGAGATGTATGTGGAAACCAGAGGACAACTTGCAGGAATTAATTTTCTCCTCTATCCAACTGGACTCTGAGAATTGAACTCAGCTCTTAAAGACTGGTGGCAAGTGACTTTACTCATTGAGCCATTTCATTGTTCGCTACACGATTTTTATTAAAAAAAAGGCAAATCAAGTTCTTTCTAGATTAAAGAAAAGTATAAGATATAATAGACTATATTATTCTTTCTTCTTAAATATGAACCTAAATAAAATAAAAATTGTTTATTTTCTCTCTCCTAAAGACATTCAGACTCATGAAACATTTTGTCTCTCAAAAAATATTCTGAATGCTATTAAATATGAGGTTATTTCATTTTGGTTTCACCAAATTACGAAAAATTCCTATCAACTACCTATTATTTAATCTATGTGTTCTCATACTGTCTTATTGTTTTACATTTTCCTAGTAATGTGTGCTTCCCAAAAAAATGTGAATAATCATGATTAAATTGTTCCTTTTAAAACGTATAGCTTCCCTGTCACTTATATTAATGCCCAGGAACACTTAACATTTTGTCTTAGAGTAGGGAAACCACAAATAATTTTGAACAGTAAGTAAACTTCTACTTCCAGAATATTTACTTAATTGTGTAGTGTATTTTCATCAGAATATAACTCCTTCATTTAAATTGTGTCAGGATACAGCTTTGCATTATTGCTTAATGGAGAGAATAAATACAGATTAGTCAATATATTTTAAAATAATAAATTAAAACAAATCCCTGGAATGGAGCTCGGTGTGTAGTTTAGTTGGTGGCGTTCTTTGCTAGTATGCATGGAACTGTTTCCAATCTCTAGTACTACCTCAATGGGGAGTGGTGATGCACACTTACCATCCCCAAACTCTGGGCTACTGGATCAAAAACAAATACAAAACAAAAATGGCTTTCAAATCCTTGAAAGACTTGCTAAGTGAAACATGTTAATTCTCATACAGAATTAGCTGACTGTCTCATCACTTCATCACTCCAGTCTTAATTATTGACTACAAAACACCTGGCCCACAGAAAATGTGTGTAAGCAATGAACTTAGCATGGCATAATCTGAAATACATTACTCTTTTCATCTTGAAATATACTACACTTTGTACCTCACAGAGCCACAAGCTAAAACTATTTTCAATTCTCCTTAACACTATAAAAGAATATTAAAAAGAATTTCAAATATGAATGATTAGAAAAATAAGAAAGGTAAAATAAGACATTTTCTTAGGTAACATTATCTTTATGACAAAGAAATTTAGTGTCGAATGTTACTCTGACTCCTTTTGGTCTTATCTTTACAATCTTCCAGCTTTATAGCAACTGCTTGTTTATATAAAACAATATTGTCCCTAAAAAAGGTTAATGGAATGCTGTCTATTCTCTGTCTACACGTCTATGAAGAGACAGAATATATACGTTAGTGTTAATGAGTTTCTCAATATACCAGAGACCTTATCTTCCAGATTTTCTGTTGATTTTTTAATATTTTCTTCCCTAATAATTCATCTGCAGAGTCTTGTACTTTTAGTTTCTTATGCATAACTATTTGGTCATTTGTCACTGCCATATCTTTCTCTTTTTTGTCTTTGTTTTTCCCCTCTTTTTCTATTTTTCACATGCTATCCTCTCTCCTAGATAAGCACCAAATTCTGTTATTCTTTAGTAGTTGGCCAGAGACAACTATAGGAATTTCATCAGAAATCTTTGCTATTCAATTTGCTTGGATTGTAAATTTTTGTATATATTATCACTTGATAGATTTTTTGATGAGTATTGGAAGTACAGAATTAGCCCACATTTAACATGCATATCTTAAAACATGTTTTCAAACAAGTTTACAACTCTATTTTTCATAGATAAAAACATAGATGTTTTATAATTTACTAAAATGCTATCTATAGTTTCAAAGAAAATCTGTCTGGCCTTTTATGCTATTGGTTTTGTTTAGGGTTTTAGAGACAGAATCTATAAGTATAGTTGAGATTGTTCTCCAACTCAAGACTATTAAACTTCTGCCTCCAAGTGCTGGGATTGTAAGTATGTGCATCATACCAACCCTTTGCCTCTTTTTTGACCACATCTAAGTACCCAAAATATTCCCCAAACTTTTCTAGCAATATTATGGAAAAAGTGTAAGAGCCAGAGGGAATGGGAAACACCAGGAGAACAATGTTTTCAAAATCAACGTGATCAGAACTCACACGAACTGGCAAAGACTAAAGCAGCATCCACAGGGCCTGCATAGATCTGCAAAAGGTCCTTTATTTAGATATTATGGTCAGCAGTTTAGTGTTTTTATGGGATTCCTAAGTGCGTGAACAAGTGAGTCTAACTCTGGTGCTTTTTCTTGGAATATTTTTCTTCTGTCTGTTTGACTTTTTAAATACTGCTTTGTTAGTTCTTGTTTTATCTTATTTTCTTGTCTTATTTAACTAAGAAAAATCATATATCATCTATTTTTAAATTAATGCTTAGTATTATAATTTATAATGCTTTAACTGTGCAGGTAGTCTCACCAAGGCCTTATTTGTATTTGCCAGGGTACCCAGCATGCTTCCACATAACTATGTTTAACCATTTGATGCATTGGTGCAGTACCCACTTTGGAAAAGTGTCTGGAACTATTATAGCTGAATTTGTTGTTCCTTTAAATTTTGCTCATGAAACATTGAACCATAACCTAAAATACACCTGGAAGACCAAATAAATTCAGAGATTCACAGTGTTGTTTTAGCTATAGAGTATCCCCTTAAAAGATCATGAGTTGAAGCCTTAGTTCCTAATGCAATGTTTAGAAGAAGGGCTTTGAAAATGATGGGGACTACACATCAGTTAATTATCCACAAGTGGACTCAAACATTCTACATGGAGATGATGGAAACTATAGAAGTTGAGGTCTGATTAGATGAGGTGAGTTTTGGAGAGGACATCTTTAAAAGTTATACCTTTCTCCTACCTTGCCCCTACATTCATTTCTACTTATCTTTCTGCTTTCCCACTGCCATGAGGTGAGCTCTGTCATGTGGCATATCTGTCACTGTCATGATGTTCCCTATACCTCACCATAGGACCATTGCAATGAAGACAGCTCACCACATACTGAAAATTGACCCTGTGCGCCAAAATAAATCTATCCTCTTTTAAGTTGATCTTATCAGCTAGTTTGTCATAGCAACGAAAGTGCCTAACATACATGGGGATTCATTTTAAAGCAATCTCCCCAAGATATCATTGTCTTTGATTACCCTTCAGAAAAAAGAATCTAGTGCTTCATCATGTGTGAAATTGAATATGTGAAAGTATGCTTTTTAAAAAGCCATGGACATTTATCACAGGGCAGAACCAAGCTGTTAAACTGAGAGCATGGTGATATTGGTTAACAGACTTACTTTTGATAGCTGAGATGTGGCTCTGTAATGGATAGGATTCAAGGAAACCCCAAGCAAGTGGTGTTCACTAATGAATGGATGAAGAACATGAAAAGTTCATGTTTCTCGAGGTTCCTGTCCTAAATAAAGACATTTTCCTTGAAGAAATGACTCTTCTGTAGTGTATAAGAAACACCATCTTTATTGAATTTAATGTCTTACTGGGACACTTTTCAAAATGTCACTTTCAATTCAAAAGGAAAAATTGAGTCTGAGCAACAAGTAATAAACTGATCTTATTTCTTTATTTAGAACTCAATGGGGAAAGATAGGCTTTTTGTTGGTCTAAACTGTCGGTTGGCACTAAATTCAATAGGGAATTGCCTTCTCCTTCCTTTCTCAGTTGAAGGAGACTCATTAAAGGGCACTCCAACTTTATCAATAATTCAGTGTTTTTCTAGTCTAAGAGTAGCACATAGATGGTCACCTCAGTTTTATGCATATGTCTGCCTCCTCCTCAGAGTTTGGGGTGAATCTCTTTCACGCCTGAATGTATTCCCATAATTCTTCGCTCTCTCTACAGGTTGTCCCATTTTCTAATCTTGCCTCAGCTTATTGTCCAATCAGCCTTTTATGGACAGGTAATGCTTCCATTCGGTATAAGTGACTATCTCTACACAAACATTTACCTTTACTGCACTCTTCTGCTAGTATACACCAGACCCAATCCACATAGCAGAGGACTGTGGGTACCAAGTGATGCCATCATTTAGAGCCATGGGGGAGGCTGGTTCCTTCCTGCAGTTAGCAAGCCACTTATTTCTTTACTTAAAGCACTTCCTCCCTAGTCTTTACATTTTCTATCTCAATTAAAATGTGTTTCTCAACTGAAATATCCAATAATGTTGTGATCTAGAACATCACATTTTGTTATGTTCTATTGTGATTATCTTGCTGTGATTTCTTTCTTTTTTCCAGTAGATAGTAAGATGGTAAATATCAATCATATCCCATACAGTCTCAAATGCATTAGATCATTATATATTTTTTGAATTTGCCTTTGTTTGTTTCCTTTAGCTGTGAAAAAGCACCATGACCAAAAGCAACCTGGAAAGGAATGGGTTTATTTGGGTCCATCTTCATAATATCTTGGCACTTTATATTTTCATGTCAATTACATTTTCTTTTTTTTATTTGATATATTTTTATTTACATTTCAAATGATTTCCCCTTTTCTAGACCCCCCCACTCCCCGAAAGTTCCATAAGCCCCCTTCCCTCACCCTGTTCTCCCACCCACCCCTTCCCACTTCCCCGTTCTGGTTTTGTCTTATACTGCTTCACTGAGTCTTTCCAGAACAAGGGGCCACTCCTCCGTTCTTCTTGTACCTCATTTGATGTGTGGATTATGTTTTGGGTATTCCAGTTTTCTAGGTTAATATCCACTTATTAGTGAGTGCATACCATGATTGATCTTTTGAGACTGGGTTACCTCACTTAGTATGATGTTCTCCAATTCCATCCATTTGCCTAAGAATTTCATGAATTCATTGTTTCTAATGGCTGAATAGTACTCCATTGTGTATATATACCACATCTTTTGCATCCACTCTTCTGTTGATAGATACCTGGGTTCTTTCCAGCTTCTGGCTATTATAAATAGGGCTGCTATGAACATAGTGGAGCATGTATCCTTATTACATGCTGGGGAATCCTCTGGGTATATGCCCAGGAGTGGTATAGCAGGATCTTCCAGAAATGAGGTGCACAGTTTTCTGAGGAACCGCCAGACTTATTTCCAGAGTGGTTGTACCAATTTGCAACCCCACCAGCAGTGGAGGAGTGTTCCTCTTTCTCCACATCCTCACCAACACCTGCTGTCTCTTGAATTTTTAATCTTAGCCATTCTGACTGGTGTAAGGTGAAATCTCAGGGTTGTTTTGATTTGCATTTCCCTAATGACTAATGAAGTTGAGCATTTTTTAAGATGCTTCTCAGCCATCCGAAATTCTTCAGGTGAAAATTCTTTGTTTAACTCTGTACCCCATTTTTATCAGGGTTATTTGGTTTTCTGGAGTCTAACTTCTTGAGTTCCTTATATATATATTGGATATTAGCCCTCTATCTGATGTAGGGTTGGTGAAGATCTTTTCCCAATTTGTTGGTTGCCGATTTGTCCTTTTGGTAGTGTCCTTTGCCTTACAGAAACGTTGTAATTTTATGAGGTCCCATTTGTCAATTCTTGATCTTAGAGAATACTCTATTGGTGATCTGTTCAGAAACTTTCCCCCTGTACTGATGTCCTCAAGGGTCTTCCCCAGTTTCTTTTCTATTAGCTTCAGAGTGTCTGGCTTTATGTGGAGGTCCTTGATCCATTTGGAGTTGAGCTTAATACAAGGAGACAAGGATGGTTCAATTCGCATTCTTCTGCATGCTGCCCTCCAGTTGAACAAGCACCATTTGTTGAAAAGGCTATCATTTTCAATCACCTATCCACTATAGAAAAACAAAAAACAAAAAACAAAAACAAAGTTGAAACTGGAAAAACAATTGGTTTTATATTCTCTTCTGTGATTCCTGAATTCCATCCTTCCTCATCACCTAATACTAACCGCTTCTTGATCTCCTTTCTAAACATTATACTGCATCTATACTTACAAATGCTTGTATATATTCATCGATATATTAGAGCTAGGTCTACATATGAGTGGAAACACATAGATTTATTTTGTTAACGAGTTTGAATTACATAGCATTTAATTTTATACATTTTAAGACCATATTTTCTTGAAAATTTCATGATTTATTTTTCCTTATATCTAAATAACATTCTGTTTCATAAACCTGACATATTTTATTAACCATTCGTCTTTTTCTGGTACTGAGTTTAGTTCTATTTCATTACTATTAACATAGATGTACAAATACCTCTCTGGGTTAGTTACTGGGTTCTCTGGACATATGACTTCGAGAGAAATAGCAGCTTTATATGGTATTTCTAGTTTTAATTGTCTGAGGAACCTCCAAAATTACTTCCATAAAGGGTAAATATATTTGCACCTCTATTAGCAGTGAATAAGAGTTGCTCTTTCCCTACATCCTCTCTAACATTTATCAGAATTCTTGATGGCAGGTATTCAGGCCAAAGTGAGGCTAGTCCTTTTAGCTTAAAATGTAAATGTTGTTATAAATAAGCATGCACATGTTATTTTAATTAAATGCAAACTCACACTGGTAATGTATCATAAAGTTTAACCACCATCTAGAAATACCTTGCCTTTAAATATGCACACTTGATGGAGACTTAACAAGTGTGTCGGTAACCTTTGGCATAAATTGTCACTTCTGTGTGCTTCTCTGCCACTAATAGATTTATTCCGCAGGTTACTGATGAGTTGAGTCTTTGGCTGAATTTGTTCCTCTTTTTCTTAGAAGTACCCTGACCTTCACATACTCAAAGCTAAACAGTTTATTTAACCATGGCTTAACTCATATAATATCAATAGCTTTCTAAAACCTTTCCAGCTGAACTAGCCATTGAGATGTGTTTTCAGCTTTAAATATAGTCCTAGCTTCATTCACAGGTGAACTGAGTAACCAATGGTTCTAGTAAAGCCCATTTGCATGAGGGCTTTTTCTGATTCCAAATCAAGCTGGCAAGGAAGGTGCTCTCATTTAGATAACATAATCATCTTTTTCTTAGTTTCCTGATAATCTTACTCCTGCAATCAGATCTTATATATGCCTGAGAACTGAGGCGTTAGATAGATATCCTTCACTGTCATAGTTCTGTAATAGACACTAATTGTTTTTTCAAAAAGACAGAATTCCTCCATGAAACATATATAAATACCATGAAAAATATGCAGTGCAAGAGAAGCTCCTGTTGTATGTTAAACCATTGCTTTAAAAGTTTGTTCTTAGTAGTCAGAGCAGAGTCGACATCCAATTGATGTGAGACCATTGTTCAAGTTTCCCATAGAAATGACAACTGCAGTGAACTTTCCATGTTCTGTCACAAATGTGAGCGATGGACCAACAAGTGCTTCTGCACCAGTAATGCAGAGCACCACTAGCTCCTTCTTTGGGCATTCACAGACTGAAAAGACAGTTTCATTTCAAAACTTTCAAATAACCTTTGAAAAGAAGAGGCTTTAAGCTTTTCATTTAAGACAATTTTCAAAGGAAGGATTGGTGTGATTGCAACACAATCATAGTCTACAATCAATTTGTATAGATTGTGCTTTCAATAAAAAAGAAAGTAAACCTCAATGTTTGTTTCAAATATTGCCTTATCCCAATAGTAATCAAAATGTTAGACATAATTTCTGTAAATTACAGTGTTTCCTCAGAGAAATACTCTGCAAAATAATGGACTACAGAACTTACAACATCCTTTTAAGAAGAAAATAATCCCAGCACTTATTATCGTCATAATTATCAATAATCAGTAGCCTTATTATTTGTAACAACTATAATCACTGCTACTTCTTTTCATCCTTCAAAAAACACCATTTGAAATAAGTCACACATTAGCTAGGGTTAGACATCAGAATCTATATAACCCTGTTAATGTGGGAGAAGCAAGAGAGGGAATAGAAAAGATATAACTACAGGAAGGTGTGAAAGAGGTAAGACAGGGGCTGCTGAACACTTTGGACTAAGGTGAAGACTCATAAGGGTATTAAGTACAAAGAAGATCATTTTCAGTTTAGGGTCATAAAGTTCAAGGAAAATAGAACTTAACACCTTTCTTTCTCCATCCATTCATCATCTCTTCCAAAATAAAGTCAGGACAATAGCACTTGTCAGGCTCATCAGCAATGACAATAGGACAAGAAAAGCAGTTTAATGAAGAATTAGGAGACAATGCTACTACAGTTTTATGAAACCTGCAAGTCCCTAAAACAGGTCAGCAATATCCTATATGAACATAAGAAGGTAGTGCTCTTTCCAAATGCTAGGCCAGAAATTTAATAATTATTTATATTAAGTGCTTATTTTAATAAATCATGAGATTTCAGACAACCATGGAAATGGGGTGCATTCATGCCTGTGTGTGCACATGCATGCAAGTGTGTGTGTGTGTGTGTGTGTGTGTGTTTGTATGTGTAAGAAAGAGAGAAAGAGAGAGAGAGAGAGAGAGAAAGAGAGAGATGGACAGACAGACAGAGGCAGAGAGAGAGAGGGAGGGAGAGAGAGAGGGAGGGAGAGGGAGAGAAAGGGATGAGAGGGAGAAGTAAGAGTCAACCTAAGGAAGTCTGACATATGAGACCAGAGTTAAGGTGTGCTACAGGAAAGTGAACTGAAAAAAAAAAACAATTTTAATGACAGGGCCCACAATCAATTCATACCTCGTTCAGAGTACTGCTGTAGCATGGAAAAGATAGGAGGATTAGGGAGAATCCACAATGTAACGTACAGACATTCCATTATATTCACAAGCAACCTCTCCCTTTATAGGTTTCTAACATTATCCCGTTTCCTTGAACTTTCCAAAAACAATGTCAATTCCCAAAGGTTTAACCTCTATGTATTGTAACTTCTTCAGCAAATACTGATTGAACACCTGATTGTGTATTCTGTAATACTCACTAAGAATGGAAAGATAATTACATTAACACAGACTTGTGATGGCAGGGAGCAGTAACACCAATATGCTACATTGAAGAAGAAGCAAAAATTTTTTATTATTCTTTTTTTCCAATTTAAAATAGATTTTTGTATAATATATTCTAATTATAGTTTTCCCTTGCCCACCTCCTCTTATATACCACACATTCCCCAACTCACCCAAGTTCTCTCTCTCTCTCTCTCTCTCTCTCTCTCTCTCTCTCTCTCTCTCTCTTCTTAGAATAAAACAGGTATAATAATAATTAATAATAATAATAATGGTAGCAAAAGCAACCAAACCAGAATAAAACAAAATAAGCAAACAGGATAATCCAAAAGCAGCTTTTCTATTATCCTTTTCCATACCACCGCTCCTGACTCCACTGATTTACACACAACAGGACAAAGATTCCATCTTTTAGCACACTTATCTCTTATTAACACTTTCTCTTCTCACAAATTTCATGACATAAAACTGACTGCCATACTAAACAATAGTACTTCAATCAACCTTGCAGGAAATGTTGTCAGTCCCAGAGTTTATCCCAAGAGGGACTGTTGGTGAATATTTGGTCTTCTGAAAGTACAACTCTAATTGTTCATAGTATTAATAGAAAATATGTAAGTTATTTCTTAATATCCCTTATTTATAATTGCCAGAAGCTGGAAAGAACCCAGATGTACTTCAACAGAGGAATGGAAACGGAAAATGTGGTACATTTACACAATGGAATACTACTCAGCTGTTAAAAACAATGACTTCAAGAAATTTTCAGTCAAATGGATGGAACTCAAAAATATCATTCTGAGTGAGACAACCCATTCACAAAAGAACACACATTATATGTACTCACTAATAAGCAGATATTAGGAAAAAGCTCAGAATACCCACAATACAATCACAGACCATATGAAACTCAAGAAGGAAGGCCAAATTGTGGATGCATCAGTCTTACTTAGAAGGGGGAACAAAATAATCACTGAGGTGGAGGGTAAGAAAGACTTGGGAGGAAGATAAGAGGGGGAGGGAACAAAGGAGGCAGGATCAACACACGCATCTCCAAAATTTTAACGCAGAATTGTTCCTGTCTAAAGGAAATACAAGGGAAAATTGTGGAGCAGAGACTGAAGGAAGGGCCATATTGAGAATGTTCCACCTGGGGAACCATCCCATGTGTAGCCACCAAACTCAGACAGTATTTCTGATGCCAAGAAGTGCTTTCTGACAGGAGCCTGATATGGATGTCTCCTGAGAGGCTCTACCAGAGCCTTACCAATATGTATGTTCATGCTTGCAGCCAACCATCAGACTGAGAACAGGGACACCAATGGAGGACTTAGGGGAAGGACTGAATGAGCAGAATAGGTTTTCATTCCCATAGGAAGAAGAACAAAAACAACCAACCAGACAACATGGAGATCCCAGGGAATAAACCATCAACCAGAGTATACATGGAGGGATCCATGGCTCTAGCTGCATATGTAGCAAAGGATGGCCTTATCTGACATCAGTGGGAGGGGAGGTCCTTGGTCCTGTGAAGCCTTGATGCCCCAGCATATAAGAATGCTACGGGGTGAGGCTGGAGTGGGTCGGTGGGTAAGCACCCTTGTAGAAACAGGAGGAGAGGGGAGGGAATAGGGGTTTGTGGAGGGGAAACAGAGAAGGGGATAACATTTGAAATGTAAATAAATAAAGTAAAAATAAAAAATAAAAGAAAAAACTATGAGAAAGACAACATACTTTACATCCCTTAAAATAACATGGATATTTAAGCCTGAAATAACCAAGCAACAGAAGAACTGGTTTGGTTTTGTGAATATTTAATTCATATTTAAAAGAATAGCAGAGTGTGCTCTGGTGAATCCAGCGGGCCTCAGCAGGAGCCTTCAGGTGTCTGCTTTGGGATCTGAACAGCCTGGGCCACAGCACTCAGTCTCTAGGAAGTGCAGGAGACCTGGTGTGCAACCAGAGGCAGTCTGGGAGCACACAGCTTCCTCCGGTGGCACAGAGCTTAGGTTCCAGTCCTGAGGCCTCTGGCAGGAGCCCTCAGATCTCTCCACATCCGGATCCAGATCAGCCTGAGTAGCAGCAACGCCACATTTCTAGGTCCTGCAAGAGGCAAGAGGGGCTTCCAGAAAGCTGGCTGGGAGAAGTCAGTGTGCTCTGGTGAATCCAGCGGGCCCCAGCAGGAGCCTTCAGGTGTCTGCTTTGGGATCTGAATAGCCTGGGCCACAGCACTCTGTCTCCAGGAAGTGCAGGAGACCTGGTGTGCACCCAGAGACAGTCTGGGAGCACAGAGCTTGCTCCTGTGGCACGGAGCTTAGGTTCCAGTCCTGAGGCCTCTGGCGGGAGCCCTCAGATCTCTCCGCTTCCGGATCCAGATCAGCCTGGGCAGCAATGCCACATCACCAAGTCCTGCAAGAGGCAAGAGGGGCTTCTGGGAGGCCGGCTGGGAGGAGTCAGTGGGCTCTGGTGAATGCAGCAGGCCCCAGCTGGAGCCTTCAGGTGTCTGCTTCTGGATCTGAACAGCCTGGGCCACAGCACCCTGTCTCCAGGCAGTACAGGAGGTAAGCTGTGCACCAGAGGCCACCTGGGAAGAGGCAACTTGCACTGGTGAGTCCAGCATTGACAAGACCAACTAATACCAGTGAGAACTAGATGTAAAAAGGCAAACGCAGGAATGTCACTAGCAGAAATCAAGGCAATATGGTAACATCTGAAACCAATTCTCCTTTAACAGCATGTCCTGGATACCCCATCACACCAGTAAAACAAGATTTGGATTTAAAATCACTGGTCATACTGCTGGTACAGGAACACATGAAGGACATACTTAAAGTGATTCAGGAAAAAACAGATCAAAAGTTAGAAGCCCTTATAAGGGAAACACAAAAATCATTGAAAGAAATTCAGGAGAATACAAAAGCCAATAAGGAGGAAACCCAAAAACATTTAAAGAAATACAGGAGAACTTTGGTCAACAGGCAGAGGTCATGAAAGAGGAAACACAAAAATCTCTTAAAGAATTACAGAAAAACACAAACAAGCAAGTGAAGGAGCTAAGCAAAACCATCTAGGATCTAAAATCAGAAGTAGAAACAACTAAGAAAACTCAAAGGGAGACAACTTGGGAAATAGAAAGCCTTGGGAAGGAATCAGGGGACATAGATGCAAATATCAACAACAGAATACAAGAGATAGAAGAAAGATTCTCAGATGCTGAAGATACCATAGAAACCATGGACTCAACAGTTAAAGAAAATGCAAAATGCAAAACGCTTGTAACCCAAAATATCCAGGAAATCCAGGACACAATGAGAAGACCAAACCTAAGGATTATAGGCATTGATGAGAGTGAAGATTTACAACTTAAAGGGCCAGCAAATATATTCAATAAAATTGTGGAAGAAAACTTCCCTAACCTAAAGAGAGAGATGCCCATGAATATACAAGAAGCCTACAGAACTCCAAACAGACTGGACGAGAACAGAAATACTTCCCGTCATATAATAATCAAAACACCAAATGTACTAAACAAAGAAAGAATATTAAAGGCAGTAAGAAAAAAAGGCCAAGTAACATATAAAGGAAGACCTATCAGAATCACAGCAGACTTTTCACCTGAGATTATGAAGGCTAGAAGATCCTGGGCAGATCTCATGCAGACTCTAAGAGAACACAAATGCCAGCCAAAACTACTATATCCAGCAAAACTCTCAATCACCATAGATGGAGAAACTAAGATATCCCATGACAAAACCAAGTTTACCCAATGTCTATCCACAAACCCAGCCCTACAAAGGATAATAGGAGGAAAACACCAATATAAGGAGAGAAACTTCACCCTGGAAAAAGCAAGATAGTAACCTTTCATCAAACCCAAAAGAAGTTAACCAATCAAATTTAAAAAATAACGTCAAAAATAACAGGAAGTAACAATTAGTATTCCTTAATATCTCTTAACATCAGTGGACTCAATGCCCCAATAAAAAGACACAGACTAACTGAATGGATATGTAAACAGGACCCTACATTTTGCTGCTTACAGGAAACACACCTCAGGGTCAAAGACAAACACTACCTTAGAGTAAAAGGCTGGAAGACAATTTTACAAGCAAATGGTCTCAGGAAACAAGCTGGAGTAGCCAGTTTAATATAAGATAAAATTGACTTTCAACCCAAAGTCATCAAAAGAGACTCTGAGGAACACTTCTTGCTGGTCAAAGGAAAAATAGAACAAGACGAACCCTCAATCCTGAACATCTGTGCTCCAAATGCAAGGGCACCCTCATTCATAAAAGAAACTATTAAAGCTCAAAGTATACATTGCACCTAACACAGTAATTGTGGGTGACTTCAACAGTGCACTTTCCTCAATGGACCGATCAGGAAAACAGAAACTAAACAGGGACATAATGAAACTAATTGAAGCTTTGGACCAATTAGATTTAACAGATATATAGAGAACATTCTATCCTAAAGCAAAAGAATGTACTTTTTTCTCAGCACCTCATGATACCTTCTCCAAAATCAACCATAAAATTGGTCACAAGACAGACCTCAACAAATATAAGAAGATTGAACTAATCCCATGCCTCCTATCAGATCACTATGGAGTAAAAGTGGTCTTCAATACCAAGAAAACCAACAGAAACCCACATACACGTGGAAACTGAACAATATTCTACTCAATGATACCTTGGTCAAGGAAGAAATAAAGAAAGAAATTAAAGACTTTTTAGAACATAATGAAAATGAAGACACAACATACCCAAACCTATGGGACACAATGAAAGCAGTGCTAAGAGGAAAACTCATAGCCCTGAGTGCCTCCAAAAAGAAAATGGAGAGAGCATACACTACCAGCTTAATGACACACCTGAAAGCCCTGGAACAAAAAGAAGCTATTTCACCCAGGAGGAGTAGAAGGCAGGAAATCATCAAACTCAGGGCCGAAATCAATCAAGTAGAAACAAAGAGAACCATACAAAGAATCAAGAAAACCAGGAGCTGGTTCTTTGAGAAAATCAACAAGATAGATAAACCCTTAGGAGACTAACGAAAGGACACAGAGACAACAAACTTAGAAAAGAAAAGGGAGATATAACAACAGAAACTGAGGAAATTCAAAAAATCATTAGATCCTACTACAAAAAGCCTATACTCAACACAACTGGAGAATCTGGAGGAAATGGACAGTTTCCTAGACAGATATCTGACACCAAAACTAAATCAGGATCAAATAGATCAACTAAACAGTCCCATAACACCTGAAGAAATACAAAGGGTCATAGAAAGTCTCCCAACCAAAAAAAGCACGGGACCAGATGGCTTCAGTGCAGATTTCTATCAAACCTTCATAGAAGACCTAACACCAATACTATTCAAACTATTCCACAAAACAGAAACAGAAGGAACTCTACCCAACTCATTCTATGAAACCACAATTACGCTGATACCAAAACCACACAAAGATCCAACAAAGAAAGAGAACTTCAGGCCAATTTCTCTTATGAATATTGATGCAAAAATACTTAATAAAATTCTTGCCAACCGAATCCAAGAACACATCAAAAGGATCATCCACCATGATCAAGTAGGCTTTATCCCAGTGATACAGGGATGGTTCAATATAAGGAAATCCATCAATGCTATCCACTACATAAACAAACTCAAAGAAAAAAAAACCATATGATCATCTCATTAGACGCAGAAAAAGCATTTGACAAAATCCAGTGTCCTTTCATGCTAAAAGTATTGGAAAGAACAGGAATTCAAGGCCCATACCTAAACATCATCAAAGCAATATACAGCAAACCAGTAGCCAACATCAAACTAAATGGAGAGAAACTTGAAGCAATCCCACTAAAATCAGGGACTAGACAGGGCTGTCCTCTCTCTCCATATCTTTTCAATATAGTACTTGAAGTTCTAGCTAGAGCAATTAGAAAACATAAGGAGGTCAAGGGGATACAAATTGGAAAGGAAGAAGTCAAATTATCACTATTTGCAGATCACATGATAGTCTACTTAAGTGACCCGAAAACCTTCACCAGAGAACTCCTACAGCTGATAAACAACTTCAGCAAAGTGGCTGGTTATAAAAATCAACTCAAGCAAATCAATTGCCTTCCTATACTCAAAGGATAAGCAGGCTGAGAAAGAAGTTAGGGAAATGACACCCTTCAAAATAGCCACAAACAATATAAAGTATCTTGGTGTGAATTTAACCAAATAAGTGAAAGATCTATATGACAAGAACTTCAGGTCTCTGAAGAAGGAAATCGAAGACCTCAGAAAATGGAAAAATCTGCCATGCTTGTGGATTGGCAGGATTAATATAGATAAATGGCCATCTTGCCAAAAGCGATCTACAGATTCAATGCAATCCCCATCAAAATCCCAACTCAGTTCTTCACAGAGTTAGAAAAAGCAATTCTCAAATTCATCTGGAATGACAAGAAACCCAGGATAGCTAAAACTATTCTCAACAACAAAAGAAATTCTGGGGGAATCAGTATCCCTGACTTCAAGCAATACTACAGAGCAATAGTGTTAAAAACTGCATGGTATTGGCACAGTGACAGACAAGTGGACCAATTGAATAGAACTGAAGATCTAGAAATGAATCCACACACCTATGGTCACTTGATCTTCAACAAAGGAGCCAAAAACATCCAGTGTAAAAAAGATAGCTTTTTCATCAAATGGTGCTGGATCAATTGGAGGTCAGCATGCAGAAGAATGCAAATTGATCCATTCTTATCTCCATGTACTAAACTTCACTCCAAGTGGATCAAGGACCTCCATGTAAAACCAGACACACTGAAACTAATAGAAAAGAAACTGGGGAAGACCCTTGAGGACATGGGCACAGGGGAAAAGTTCCTGAACAGAACACCTTATCTGATCAGCTTATGCTTTAAGATCAAACATTGACAAATGGGACCTAATAAAATTACTAAGTTTCTGTAAGGCAAAGGACACTGTTAAAAGGACAAAATGGCAACCATCAAATTGGGAAAGGATATTCACCAACCCCACATCTGATAGAGGGCTAATATCCAATATATACAAAGAACTCAAGAAGTTAGACCCCAGGGAACCAAATAACACTATTAAAAAATGGGGTACAGATCTAAACAAAGAAGTATTACCTGAAGAAATTCGGATGGCCGAGAGGTACCTTAAGAAGTGCTCAACATCATTAGTCATTAGGGAAATGAAGACAATACAACCCTGAGATTTCACCTTACACCAGTCAGAATGGCTAAGGTCAAAAACTCAGGAGACAGCAGGTGTTGCTGAGGATGTAGAGAAAGAGGAACACTCCTCCACTGCTGGTGGGGCTGTAAGATGGTACAACCTCTGTGGAAATCATTCTGGAGCTTCCTCAGGAAACTGGGCATGAGACTTCCAGAGGACCCTGCTATACCTCTCCTGGGCATATACCCAAAGGATTCCCCAGTATGCAATAAAGACTCATGCTCCATTATGTTCATAGCAGCCTTATTTATAATAGCCAGAAGCTGGAAAGAACCCAGATGCCCCTCAAAGGAGGAATGGATACAGAAAATGTGGTATATTTACACAATGGAATACTACTCAGCAATTAGAAACAATGAATTCACAAAATTTTTAGGCAAATGGTTTGATCTGGAAAATATCATCCTGAGTGAGGTAATCCAATCACAAAAGAATACACATGGAATGCAATCTCTGATAAGTGAATATTAATTAGCCCAGAAGCCCTGAATACCTAAGGCACAAATTGCATAACAAATGACTCCCATGAAGAAGTATGGAGAGTGTCCTGATCCTGGAAAGGATTGATCTAGCATTGGAAGGGAATATAAGGACAGAGAAAAAGGAGGGAGGTGATTGGAGAAGGGATGGAGAGAAGAAGGTTTATGGGACATATTGGGAGGGGGGATCTGGGAAAGGGGAAATCATTTGGAATGTAAACAAAGAATATAGAAAACAAAAATATTACAAAAAACACAATAGCAGATTCCAGTAACTGGTGTCTGCTTAATTCCCTGCAACTGGCCACAGACATGTGTGATTTGAAGATGCCAGGTGTTAAGTCAATGGTACATGTGTATGCAGAGAGAAAAAGATAGATCAGGTAAACAAGAAACAAGGTGAAAGAAATAACTCACTGAAGTGCTTTTGTTATCTCTGTAATCAATAGTAATAAAGATATTAGCCAAGGAAAATTAAAGACACATAAGTTATTAAAAAAAAAGTCAGTATAGAGAAAGGAGGCATGGATGTAAAGAATGATTAAACGAGATACAGGCCAACCTTCAAAGCCCAGTGTAGCACTAAGGGGGCTTCAAAGCTGCAGGAGGCATCCTTTTTTCTTTTTATTGCTTATGAAATTGGCAAGAATAACTTGAAAGGGCCTGTGGGAATTTAAAAGTCTTTCTTCTTTTCCTTTTGAAAGTCCCTTAAATTAACAAAATGTATAGAAAACCCACAAAGTAATTAGTAAAAAATGAAAAGATGGTTATGACCAATTCAAAACCCTTCTGATTTATTAGGTTTTCATTGTTAAATATTGTCACTGATTAATGCAAGGCTGAGACATTGAATATGCCTCTCAAACAGCACATGCATTGAATAGGAAATCACAGGCAGAGTGGGAAGAAAATCCACAAAATAAGGTTATTAGTAATAGCACAAATACATCAGCTTGAATGCATTAATAAAAACTCAGAGTTGTCAATAATGCAACAGTACTACATTAAGGACAAAAATCAATAAAGCACTTGGTGTCATTCGACCGCTAGGGAGCCCAGATTTACATTCTGTGATTCACTTGGTGTATAAGTCTGAATCTACTTGGCCTAAATGCTGTCTTGTGAATCTGCCCTACTGTCTGTGTCTGTTTATTTGGATGTATCTGTTTTTAACACAGTGCTTTACCTTCTCTGTTATTGAATATCATAGAAAGCACCATATAGGGAAGGAGTGAAGGATGCTTTACAGAAATCTTTTTTGTATCAGATATTTTCTTTATTTACATTTCAAATGTTATCCTCTTTCTTCCTCATCCTCTGAAAACCCTTATCCCACCCTCCTTCCCCTGCTCACTAACCCACCCATTTCATTTCCCTGCTCTGGCATTCCCCTACACTCGGACATCGAGCCTTCACAGGAAAATCAGCCTCTCCTCTCATTGATGGTTTAGTCCCTGGGAGCTCTGGGGGTACTGGTTGGTTCATATTGTTGCTCCTTCTATGGGTCTGTAAACCCCTTCAGTTCCTTTAGTCCTTTCCCTAGCTCCTCCATTGGGTTCCTAGTGCTCAATCTAGTGGTGGGCTGAGAACATCACCCTCTTTATTTGTCAGGCACTAGCAGAACTTTAACAAAGTTTTACAAGGGATTAATCACTGACTCCAACTAACACAGATAACAAATAGCACTGCAAACACCATTGTTTATTAAATAATATCCATTTGTTAAATTCAATATATATGGTGAATATCCATTTTATAAGAATGTTCAACTTATATTTTCTGTTACAATAAATGATTATAGTAACATTTAATTACATATGCATTGCTCTCTGGATCAGTTGCTTGGAGGAGTACATATATTAAAATTACAGTTACTATTAGCTTAGGTTATAAAAGATGATAATGGGAGAAATCCAAGCTATGTGATGCTTGCTATTACATTGCTCTCTTTAAGGCAGGATAACAGTAGGATAGCAGTCTTATGTGACCTCAAGATACATTATTAATTCTGGCCATTAGGTCCTGCAAAAGTTCCAGACTTTCAAAATGTAAGAGAAATTTTTATCATAACATTGCAATGTCAAATACAGGAGCAAATTCAACTCATTAAGCATATTATTTGCTGGCACTTCGTGGAGGCAATACTACAGATATGTGCACTTTTAATTATTTTAGTTTTTGATATTACAATTATTACATTCTCTCTAATCTTCCCATCCTTTAAACCCATCCATATGTCTTTCCTTGCTCCCTCTTTAAATTCATACACATTATTTATATTTTCCAAACCATTTCTCATTACCATAACTAGCCACATATAATTATGAAACAACACAGATCTGCCCAATCCTGAATCCTGAAGTATCTTTCTAAGGAAACACAGTTAAACAAAACTTCATCAATCTTGTTTTCTGTTATGGGTCTGTAAATTCTTTTGTGTTGTCTGCATGTAATCCTAATTAGATAGGTCACATACATTCATTTAAAAATTCATCCATTTCTTCTGAATTTTCCAGCTTTTTGAAATATTCCTTCTCAAAGTTCCTAAGATTCTCTGAACTCCTTTAAATTATATTACTAATTTGAGTTTGTTTTCATTTTTATTTGCTTTGTTTTGTTTTTCATTACTTTGGTAAAAGTTTTGTAAGTATTTTATTTTGAAAGAACTAGCCCTTTTTAATGTTATGTATTGTTCTTTGGATCCTTCATTCATTGATTTCTGCTCCAATATTTATTATTTTGTTTCAGCTACTGAGTTTGAGTTTGCCTGCCTTTTCGTTTTGTTGAGATTTGAGTTGCATCATTAGGTTATTTTTATACAATTTTTAATCTGATGATTTACACCTATAAACTTTTCAGATAGGAAAACATTGGCGATGTCTCAGAGGGTCTGATAGATTATGCTGCTATTTTAATTAAATTCTAGAATATTGTTTTATTTTCCTGTTATCTTCTTCAATGACACATTGTCTTGTTCATTCAGAAGTGTATTGGTTAGTGTCCTAGCTGTAGTGTAATTTTGAACTTTCACCTCCTATTGATATCTACTTTTATCTTACTGTGGTATAAGTTAGCAACAAACCATATGAGTTTTGTTGTTATTTGTGAAGGCTTGCTTTGTAATCTATAATATGATCAATTTCAGAAAGAGCTCCTTGTGCCACTAAGATGAGTGTGCATTCACAGTCTATGGGTTTGAATTTCTTTAGATACCTGTTACAGCCAGTGGACGCAGGATATTATTTACTTGTAAATGGGTTTTAGTTTGGAACTTACTGTAATTGTGCAGTGTAAAATGTCCTCTGATTATTGTGTTGGGACTTATGTTTACTTTTATTGGTTTTCAGTGTTCGTATAAATTGTAAGGCCCAAGATTTAGTGCATAATCCTTTACATCGTTTTATCTTCCCGATCAACTGTCCCTGTATTAATGTGTACTGGTTCTCTTTGTCTCTTCTGACTGGTCTCGTCCAGAATTTGCTGGATAATGGAATTGATAAAAATAGCTTATTTTTGACTTCTGTTTGCTCAGTAGGTTGAATGTCATTCTTTGACTCTCACATTTCAAATGATTTTACCAGCAAGAGAAGGTTCTTAGAAAGAACATTTTTCCTGCACTTTGCTCTCTATTCATGAAATTTATTCTTCCATTTGGTCTCATATTGATGACATATTATTTATTAGATTAAACAATACTTTCTTTTGTTTCCAGAATTTCAATTTGATTCTTTTATAATATTTCCAGTTTTTGCTGAATTTTCCCTACCTCCATATTTTTTTAAATCTCTCCAAATTGCTGACTGTTTAAATAATTATATATTTTTCCTCTAGATTCTTATTTTATTCATAAGCCTATAAGACTATATAACTATTGATCCTTTCAAAAAGTGATGATCTGAATTTTTTCTGAAATTTCATTTGTATGTCTTTGGTTGATATTATTGAGGTGTTAATTTGTGGCTCTGTTCTGTTTGGTTGCTGTGTCATATTGTTTGCATTTCTTTGGTGAGTTTTCTGCATCTTTGGGTGAATTTTTCCTTTAGTTTTTTTTTTAATATTTTTATTTTCTATATTCTTTGTTTACATTCCAAATGATTTTCCCTTTGCCAGATCACCCCTCCCATATGTCCCATAAACCTTCTTCTCTCCATCCATTCTCCAATCACCTCCCTCCTTTTTTTCTCTGTCCTTATATTCCCCTCCAATGCTAGATCAATCCTTTCCAGGATCAGGACCTTCTCCATACTTCTTCATGGGAGTTATCTGTTATGCTATTTGTGCCTTGGGTATTCAGGGCTTCTGGGCTAATTAATATCCACTTATCAGAGATTGCATTCCATGTGTATTCTTTTGTGACTGGGTTATGTCACTTAGGATGATATTTTCCAGATCAAACCATTTGCCTAAAAATTTTGAGAATTCATTGTTTCTAATTGCTGAGTAGTATTCCATTGTGTAAATATACCACATTTTCTGTATCCATTCCTCCTTTGAGGGGCATCTGGGTTCTTTCCAGCTTCTGGCTATTATAAATAAGGCTGCTATGAACATAATGTAGCATATGTCTTTATTGCATGCTGGGGAATCCTTTGGGTATATGCCCAGGAGAAGAAAAGCAGGGTCCTCTGAAAGTGTCATGTCCAGTTTTCTGAGGAATCTCCAGACTAATTTCGAAAGTGGTTGTACCATCGTACAGTCCCACCAGCACTGGAGGAGTGTTCCTCTTTCTCCACATCCTTGCCAACACCTGCTGTCTCCTGAGTTTTTGACCTTAGCCATTCTGACTGTTGTAAGGTGAATTCTCAGTGTTGTCTTGATTTGCATTTCCCTAATGACTAATGATGTTGAGCACTTCTTAAGGTGCCTCTCGGCCACCGGAATTTCTTCAGGTGAAAATTTTTTGTTTATATCTGTACCCCATTTTTAATAGGGTTATTTGGTTCCCTGGGGTCTAACTCTTGAGTTCCTTGTATATATTGGATATTAGCCCTCTATCAGATGTAGGGTTGATGATGGTTGCCATTTTGTCCTTTTAACAGTGTCCTTTGCCTTACAGAAACTTTGTAATTTTATGAGGTACCATTTGTCAATCTTAGAGCATAAGCTAATGGTGATCTGTTCAGGAACTTTTCCCCCATGCCCATGTCCTCTAGGGTCTTCCCCAGTTTCTTTTCTATTAGTTTCAGTGTGTCTGGTTTTACATGGAGGTCCTTGGTCCACTTGTTTGTTGAGTTTTATAAGACGCATCCTGGAAGGCTGTCTTCCCTAGAAAGGATGTTCTCATGGCTTTATAGTGGCACTGATGGCTGTTTTACCCTTAATGGTTTATTAATAGTTCTAAGGGATTAGGTTTTAACAGATGGCACTTACAGTGGAATGAGATTTTGAAGGGATATAGATAATCTGACGTTCTATGGAGAGAATGATCTATGACAGCTGTACTTCAAGCTGAAAATTACTGAGTTTATCTAGTAAAAGTAAAAGAACAACAAGCATCTAGCAAATAGAGAATATCAACCAATGGAGTACTAGTGACATCCACGATAAAAGACTAGAGAAACTCTGTAAGGACAGCAAACAGAAGTTTCCAAATGAGATTTCCAAGTAAGGTAGATTGTTTCCCCTCCAGTGAGGCTCTTGACACAAAAGCAGATGGCAAGTAGCCATAGCAAGATGTCATCACTTGGGTGCTTGCAACACCAAGCAGACATTCCTGGAGAATCTGCCGGAAGAGTCCAGCTGGAGTTTCTGATTAGAGCTGAGCATCCTCTCAGAGTATATACTTCCAGTTCCTAATCTCCACCATGCAAGAGCTTCCAGCTCCCAATGCCCACTATAGCGAATTTTAGGCCATAGAATAAACAATAGTAACCTCTGCTGGGCCCTATTTATATTCTCGCTGATCTCAAGGCCACAATGTTTTCAAAACCCTTAGCTGTTTGTTATTCTCCTATATCCATTTCAGAATCTTGAGACTAGTTTGACGGGACACACAGTCTTGGAGGATACTTATGATAAGAATGTTAGAGTATAAGACAAAGAGACCAGACACTTGTTCTCAGAAGCAGCTTTAAACAAATACAAACAGTACATAAAAAAATTACCAATTCAATGCATATTACAGCTAGAGACCTTAATACCTTTGTGCATTTGAAGAACACTATGCTATAGGCCATAGAATAGTTATGGAATCCTGTGTACCTCACATCAACAACAGTGAGGAAAGGGAAGTCTTCTTTGGCAGCACAACTGAGGTTGAGTCTCCCTAGCCACACTTTTGTTATATATACTTACAATCCTGCTATACTAGTTCATTCTCCATGTTTGCTTTCAATAGAAACTTCCCATCCAGCCCCTGAAAGCAGGTCACTGGTACAGTCAGTTAATTACAACAGAGTACTTATAACATCTTTAGCCCTAATGGCAGCAGCAGTTGCAGCCAAAGTAGTGGTTGGCTCTGAGGTTTGTTTACAGAACTTTGCTTATGCGTAGCAAACACCGCTTAGGAAGTCCAGATGTGGGCAGCAAGATTTGGCCCAACTACAACATACTTAATTTTTCCCTCTTTTTAAACTGTCTGTCTATATTCAGACCCAGAAATTCCCCATGACAGACATTTTAGTTATTTTAAATCCTGAGCTCATGTTCCATTCCATTTTCTACCCAGTGGTTTTCCCACATCACTACCTGCTTTTCCTATCTACTCTTCCTCCTATATCTCTCTTCAGAAAAAGGCCAGCTTCTGTGGTTAACAATGAATTACTACATATCAAGCTTTACTCCTCTCTTATTCTCTCACCCTCACCTTTTCTCTGTCCCTTCTTGGGCTCCCCTCCCTTCCTCTCCCCTCCTCCCTCTCTCCACATGGTCACATCCAGCCTCTGCTTCTCTACTCCCTCTCTCTGCCTTTCTCTGCCTCTACTACCCTCTTGATTTGCCTCTCCATGTCCCAAATAAACTGTTCTGCACTAAAAAAATAAAATAAAATAAAATAAAATAAAATAAAATAAAATAAAATAAAGTTTTACTAATCTACGCACCTCCTTTTCTATTAAAGGTAGACAAAGCCACCCAGTACAGGGAAAGGGTACCAAAGGCAGGGAACAGAGTCAGAGACAAACCCTGTTCCCACTGTTAGGAGGTCCCTCAGGAATATCAAGCTACCCAACTACACACAATATTTGCAGAAAGCCTAGGTCAGTCTCATGCAAGGTTACTGGTCAGGAGTTCAGTATCTGTGAGCCATGAGGGGCTCCAGTTCATTAATTATATAGGTTTTCTTATGGAGTTCTTGACCCTTCTGTTTTCTCCAATCCTTTCTTGCCCTCTTTCATAGGACTCCCCAAGCTTTATCCAGTGTGGAGCTATGGGTCTCTGCATCTGTTCCCATTAGATGTGGGATGAAGCCTCTCTGATAACCATTGGGCTAGCTGCCAATATATGAATATCAAAGAATATCATTAGAAATTAATTACTTCATAATTTCATTGTTTTTTCTTTCACATTTGGTTTTATGGTGGGTCTCTTTAGAATTCAGTCTCTGTCTCCTGGTCATTTGGGCAATGTCCCAGGTAGACTCTCTCTTATGGCATGAGTCTCAAGCAGGACCAGTCATTGGTTGGCCAATACCACAATTTCTCTTCTACCTTTATGAATATACCTTCTTCTCAGCACCTCATGGTACCTTCTCCAAAACTGATCATATAATTGGTCACAAAACTGACCTCAACATATATAAGACAATCAAACTAATTCATACCTCCTATCAGATCACTATGGAATAAGGGTGGTCTTCAATAGCAAAAAACAACAAAAAGCCTACTTACACATGAATGCTGAACAATTCTCTACTCAATGATACCTTGGTCAAGGAAGAAATAAGGAAATAAAGCAAAGACTTTTTAGAATTTAATGAAAATGAAGGCACAACATACCCAAATTTATGGAACACAATGAAAGCAGTGCCAAGAGAAAAACTCATAGCTCTGAGTGCCTACAAAAAGAAGCCGGAGAGAGCATATACTAGCAGCTTAACATAACACCTGAAAGCTTTAGAACAAAAAGAAGCTAATACACCCAAGAGGAGTAGAAGGCAGGAAATCATGAAACTCAGGGCTGAAATCAACCAAGTTGAAACAAAAAGAACTATACAAAGAATCAACAAAAGCAGGAGCTAGTTCTTTGAGAAAATCAACAAGATAGATAAACCTTTAGCCAGACTAACAAGAGGGCACAAAGACAGTACCCAAATTAACAATATCAGTAATGGAATGGATGAAATAACAACAGAAACTAAAGAAATCCAAAAAAATTATCATATGCTACTACAAAAGCCTGTCCTCAACAAAACTGGAAAATCTGGATGAAATGGACAATTTCCTAGACAGATACCAACTAACAAAATTTAATCAGGATCATATAGACCATCTATATGGTCCCATAACCCCTAAAGAAATAGAAGTAGTTATTGAGAGTCTCCCAACCAGAGGGCTATAGTGCAGAAATCTATCAGATGTTCAAAGGAGACCTCATGCCAATACTCTTCAACTATTCTACAAAATAGAAACAGAAGGAACATTACCCAACTTGTTCTCTGAAGCCAGAATTTCACTGATACCAAAACCACACAAAGATCCAACAAAAAAAGAGAACCTTAGAACAATTTCCCTTATTAATATCAATGCAAAAATATTCAATGAAATTCTTGCCAACCGAATCCAAGAACATATCAAAACCATCATTCACCATTATCAAGTAGGCTTTATCCCAAGGATGCAAGGGTCATTCAATATATGGAAATCCATCAATGTAATCCACTTCATAAACAAACTCAAAGAAAAAAATCACATGGTCATTTCATTAGATGCTGAAAAAGCATTTGATAAAATTCAGCATCCTTTCATGTTAAAGGTCTTGGAAAGAACAGGAATTCAAGGCCCATACCTAAACATAATAAAAGCAATATACTGCAAACCAATTGTGATTGAATAAAGGGTAATACAAAATTTAAGATGAGAAGAATTTTCAGGACACTATTCATCGATGTTAGCTACTTTCACTTTGTGACACAACTGTCACCACTATGTATGTCTTACCTCTTGAAAGTTACTGATGCTCTATCTTCACCTAAGTGGCAGATAAAAACAGAAAGGAAATGTCACTGCTGATTGTCATTTTCTCTTTCCTTTTATTTCAATATTTGTAGCATAAATCATTGACTAATGGAGGTAGTAACACAAATAAGAAAACATAAGAGAGTTCATGAGTTGATTTTCAATCACTATTGCTTACTTCCATATTAGAAACATATTTGGGTTCAACAGGAAACTGTAGTAAATGTGGTCAGGACCCTGTTACCCCATAGTCATAGGCATAACATTTTGCCTTTTAGTAGCTTACAGTATTACTCATCTGTCATGAATTTCATTTTCTAGATGCTGTGTCATATGTGAGTAACTCAGCAAGGAATTGTGAACATGAGTTTATCTCTTCCAAGGCTACATTTTCCCCTTATAAAATACAAATGAAAAGGTTATATTTTTGTTAGTTTTTGTTTTGTTTGTGTTTTTTTAAAAATTTCAACATAGTGACAACAAAACACTTAAGTACAAGACTTTCTTGCACATACCACATTCCCACCTTTCCTCTATCTTAAGTGACACAATACTCCCATGTGTAAGTGAGCCAGAGTTATCCTTTATGTACTCGAAAGATACTCACCTGAGCTAGTTTTGTGGTTAGCAAGGAACTAAGATAGATGAGAGGCCAAGCAGCTCAGGCCCTACACCAGCACACAGTCATGCTACCTTCTTACAGTATCAGGGAAATGTAAATCAAAACAACTCTGAGATTTCACCTCACACCAGTCAGTATGGTTAAGATCAAGAAGTCAGGAGACAGCAGGTGCTGACAAGGATGTGGAGAAAGAGGAACACTCCTCCACTGCTGGTGGGATTACAAGCTGGTAAAACTACTCTGGAAATCAGTATAGCAGTTATTCAGAAAACTGGTCATGATATTACTGGAGGACCCTGTTATACAACACCTGGGCATATACCCAGAGGATTCCCCAGCATTTAATAAGGACACATTCTCCACTATGTTCATAGCAACTCTATTTATAATAGCCAGAAGCTGGAAAGAACCCATATGTCCCTCAATGGAGAAATGGATACAGAAAATGTGGTATATTTCATAAAGGAATAATACTCAGCTATTAAAGAAAATGAAATAATGAAATTCTTAGGCAAATTGGTGGAACTGGAAAATATCATCCTAAGTGAAGTTACCCAATCCCAAAAGAACACACATGGTATGCATTAGCCCGGAAGTTTGGAATACCCAAGACATAATTCTCATATCAAATGATGCTCAAGAAGAAGGAAGAACAAAGTATGGATACTCTGGCCCTTCTTAGAAGAGGTAACAAAATGCCCACAGAAGGAGATACAAAGTGTGGAGCAGAGTCTGAGGGAAAGCCCATACAGAGACTGCCCCACCTAGTGATCCATCCCATATACAGTTACAAAACCTTGACACTATTATTGATGCCCACAAGTGCTTGCTAACTAGAGCTGGATATAGCTGTCACCTGGGAGCCTCTGCTAGTGAGTGACTGATACAGAGGGGAAAACCAGCCATTGAACTGAGCACAGAGTTCCCAAATGGGGGAGCTAAAGAAAGGACCCAAGAAGCTGAAGGGGTTTGCAGCGCCATAGGAGGAAAAATGATATGAGCCACCCAGTACTCCCACAGCTCCCAGGGACAAAAACATCAACCAGATAGTACACATAGTATTACCCATGGCTCCAGGTGCATAGGCAGCAGAGGATTGCTTTGTTGGACATCAAAGAGAGGAGAGGCCCATGATCCTGTGAAGACTTGATGCAGCAGTGTAGGGGAATATCAGGACAGGGGAGCGGGAGGGGGTTGTTTGGGAAACAGGGGGAAGGGAGAAGGTTTGCGGGACTTTCAGGGGGACCAGGAAAAGGGAAATCAATTGATATGTAAATAAAGAATATATGTAATAAAAAATAAAAAGAAAAAAGTGTCATCAACCTGCAGAAAAACAGATTACAAGTTTGGTCCTTTGTGTAAGTTTCTTGTAAAACTCTAGACACCACAAAAATCCAGTCAGTTACAGTGCTGCTAAAATGATAGTGCCAAGGTTGACAGAGCCAGACTGATAAGAGTCTGGACAAAATGATTCTCTGAAGTCTCCCTGTTGAGAACATCTTCATAGACCTCATTCCTTATTGATTTTCTCAGTTTCAGCCATAGGAAGAACCTCATGATGGTGACCATATGATGGAGCAAAGCTACTCAAGTCTCAAATACTATTCAAAGAAACATCCCCAATGACATACTTTCTCCACGTAGGTCCTAAATTCATAGGTTCCCACCACCTCCCGTATGGCCTTCAGCTGGGGACTAAGACTTCTGAAGATGAGCCTTTGACTCAGGGAAGAGAACAGAAGCAGGAAAGAAAATAATTCTAACATCTGGAAGAGAGGGAGGATGGTAACAGAATGCTGATTTCTGTGCATGGCTGACTTGAATTTACACAGCTGTGATTATCTACACAGGACCCTCATAATGATAAGTTTATCAACATCTTGCTATGTTAGTAGAAAAGGTTTGTGGGGTTCCATCACTCCTGAAGGCTATATATGCTATTAATGGTTCATGGTGTAGGAAAGACACTATTTGGTCACAAAGTCACTGGTTAGGTTTCCTTGCTCCTCTAAACATACATGCACCTGTATTCCTGTAAAGAACCTTAATAAAATCCATTGGATCATCATGGTAGGGAGTGCAATAAACAGTAGAAGCATGGTAATATATAATAAAATAATAAAATGTAGCATTTGTGCATATGAAAATGTGTCAATATTTTAGTATGGATAACTAATATATACCAATAAAAACATTGAAACATAAGGTTTGGGGAGACAAGAAAGAGTTAAGCCATTATCGCCATGTCTAGAGTATGGCCTCTCACTCTGCTTAGTTGTCTCTTCATGCAGTCTTTACCTACTTAAATCAGAGGCCTTGTCCTACGTCCTGCTATTAAGTAACAAAATGACTCGTGGATACAATTAATTAATACAGGTACAAACCTGTAGTTCTATTGGTTTTGATGAATTTTAAAAACATGAAAATAAATATGTACGAAACTACTATGGGGAAGATGACATTGGAATTAGATGACATATTTCTTTATTCATACACTCTTTAGCTAATTTCCTCGTCATTATTCCTGCTTAAATCATTAGCTATCATCTAGTGTTTGGCCGGACTTTACTTTCTGCCACCAAAGTTTAATAGAACACCCCCTTTTAAATTTGTCTATTTTGATTGTTCGATGGTTTTGAAACAGCTTTTCTGCAAAAGTTGTTACCTGAATTAAATTTAAAGCCATTTCAGAAGCATTCCTTTGAGATTAGAGTGCACGCTAACCAATGAAAGAAATCGTCTCACTAATTGAATTCTTTCATCATTTTGACATTTTTGGAAGTATCTTCTTGCTGAAACAACAGAACACAAACATAACAACAGAAAACTCTTTTGACTCTTGTTTGCTAAGGCAGAGAGAAAGTTATAGTGACCTCAATACTTATTCAATGTTTTGCCTTTTCTTTCCCCTCATACTTTCCTAAGAAAAACTAATGTCCTTTTTTTTTTTTGCTTTCATTCTCTGAATAAACAGAGAATTTTATTTAGATTACAATTAACGTCACAATATAGTATTATTTAACTCCTTCTGTGGTAAATAACTAAGAAAAACGCTAACCTGGTGACCTGTCTTCAAAGAAAAATTATCTGCCTATACTGAGGAGAACTGTTCTTGTGGAGATTCTGATGAGTGCTGAGTATTCAGTATGAACACCTCAGTGAGCCACAGCTACGTTATATACCTCCTTATTTCCAGAACTACTAATACAGTGCCTAGAAAATAGCAGGAAGAAAACACTTCAGCTTACTAGTTTTACTGGATGTGCTAGCCTTCTCCAGTGTTTGACTCTAACAATGGATATGAAGATAATATGTTTGACTCTAACATATTGGATGTGAAGGTTTGAGAGGAGAAATAAGAGTGTGAGCCCTGTTGCTGCTGTTATCAGGAACATAAGCATGACACAGGGTTTGGGCATCAGATTTTAAACAGGCAAAAGACCAGATTATAGCAGAAGTAAAATATGCATATTTTCTACCTAAACCTCACTTGCAAACAAATACCTGCTTTGAACCAGCATGTCTTGAGATTGCCAGAAGAAAATCTATCTGCTGCCTTGCTCTGCCCCATTGCCTATAGACTCAGTGAGCAGCTTTTGTCTCTCAGTCTGTTTATATTCACAGAATTATAAATAACATGATCTCCCTGAGGCATTCTGAAAAGAATAAACAGAAACTTCCAAAGTGAAGAATACTAAAAGTCAATGAACTACATTAATACAGTAGGAAAACAAAGTTGCTGCCTGCTAATTGGTGGTATAGGGTAGAGGTTCATTGAAATTTCTTAACTGGAGAATTTTTATACTACCCAATGATATATTATTTATCTTCTCCTGATCAGTAAGCTTAATGAATGAACAAAGACAATATTATAAAAATAGATACCTATGAAAAGAGACCTAGCCATTCACAAAATAAAATGTGTTGATAAGCTCTCACTAACAATGTCTGCTAACACTGAATGATGTACTACAAAACATGTACTTAAAGACCCTCCCTGTGAAACATAGATTCTGATGCTAACAAAAAGTTAAAATGGAAGCTACTGTATAGATGTGCTCCCAGAACATAAGTTGTTCTTAAAATTTGTTACCAATACATTATTCAAGATTTCTACTGGTATGTTTAGATATCTCCATCACTGTAGTGATCTGATTCGTCCCTCTTTTCTATGGGTATTTAGACACTGAGACCTAAATTTACATCACTCTTCAACAACCAGGAATTATCTGATACCACAAATTTATAATAAATGCTTACTGTAGATAATATTACTTCTAATCCTTAATTCTTTTTGGTCCATTTTTTAGTTATTTATTTTTGAGTTTGTTTTTAATATTTTAGATCTGAATAAGTATGAATCATTTTTGAAGTATTAAAGAATATACACAAACATTTATTTTGCTAATGGTTCAAATTTGTCAACTTATAATCATCCAATCACCAACTGAACATCATTTCTGTCACACAATTTTATATTTTTCAGGTTTATATTTTTTAATTTATATACTAAATATACTGTGTAACTTTAATATTTAATATTAGATATTACTATTATGAGAAGATTGAATCAGCAAGTAGTGAAAGGAAACAGGCATCCCTCAGGAAGGAACATATGGGAAAAATCCATTTACCAAGCCTAGTTTAAGGGGATAAGCTGAGTAACGACTTTGCTTAGTGTGCCCTGTGAACACAAGCAGTCTGGGCCCAGGTTTTATTTAAAGCTGCAAGAATGTATAGCTAGCATAGAAATCAAGAACAGCTTAAGGTCTTAGGTTCAACTTGTGCTTCATATTTCCTCCAATAAAAGTGTTTTTCAAAGTGTAATCTTCAGTGCCAAGAAATCAATTAACTTAAAATATTGCTAACCTTGCCAATAACCAGCAATATGAATAGACTCTTAGTGCATGGTGCCTGAACAAATTAAAAGAGTGATCCCTGACTGCTGGGTCTAACTCAAAAAGAACAAGGTTTCTCTGAAATGGGAGATAAAAACAAAAATGAGGGCAAGCCATCTGAGTAACCCCACAAAGTTTCCACATGGACCAGAAGATGCAATTGTTTTCTCCAAAGATGTAGAAATCTCTAAGATTCCATGACTGCAGCACGTCAGTGTATGACCTCACTACACATAAGAAGCCTGTCTGTAAGACAAAGGCTATATAAACGTGTGATAAGAATAAAGTTAGCATAGGGGATTTAGACATAAGTATTGGTGTTCAATTGTAGAATTGGTGAAAGTTTGTAATCTAAAGGCCACATATGGAGGTGCTACAAACACAGAAATTGCCATTTCTACACCAATCTGGATGCTATGTAAGTCTAGGCCAGGAGGCACTCAGTATTTGTGGTATTTTCGGTCCATTCTTGTGATTCTGAAAAGTAGATAAAGACCTATATCCATGCCAGATGCTTTGTTCATAATGAAGTCACATTCAATATGAAATGTGATCAGGTTCCTATGAAACACTCTTTAAAGATTCTTTGAGAAATGTTTACAAAAGGGAAAAACAGACATGCTTCTGTTTTACACCAAACTCTCATTTTGTTTTTAGAGACAGGTTTTCAAATTGCCCAGAGTAATCTTGAACTCCTGATCCTCCTGTTTCTTTCTCCCATGTGCTAAAATTACAGAAGTGTACCACTATTCCTAACTTAGCATATTCCTCTTGGGTAACAGTTTTCACTGACATTTCTTGAGCATTTCAAGGTGTGTTCTCTTGCACATCAAAATTTAGCATTGTGGGTGAGATCTGTAGTGCTTCTGGTCACAGTATAAATTACTCCCTACTGTTTTTGTCGTCCACATGTAAATTTTCATTTTTATTCTGAATGTCTGTTAGTTTCAAGAGAGTATGGTTAGTATGTGCTTTTATCCCTGGTGCAAGAGTATGTACTTCAACTTTTAATGTACAAGCTTTCTTTACTTCCAAATACATCTGCAGTAACCATCACCTTTTTGCTCTCTAGCTCTCTTACCCCTTTCCTTGATAACCTGTATCTAATGTACCGTGCTACTGTTGTTTTATCTTCCTTGTTTTTTGATTTTTTCCTTAATAATTCCTATCTCAATATCTACTTACACTACCTCTTATGCATAACCATTTAATGATGCCTTGAATTTGCCATTTAACTATGGTCACATTAAATTAGCAAGTTTCCACCTCAAGTATGTCTTTTCATTTCCAAGACTTGTTAGTAAATTTTTATATCATATTTTCTGTTTCCACTTGTTCTTTTTTGGATATTATTTGCCCTGCTAGACTCCTTAAATTAATATTTAAGTACTTCAATGTTACTTTTAAATTATTTTTCTTCTCTTTTTTTATTATTTTCTATATTATTTGTTTACATTCCAGTTGATTTTCCCTTTCCTAGTCCCCCCCCTTCCCCATAAGTCCCATAAGCCCTCTGCCCTCTGCCCATTCTCCAATCACCACCTTCCCACTTCTCTGTCCTAGTAATCTCCTACAGTGCTGCATCAAGCCTTTCCAGGACCAGGGCCCTCTCCTTCCTCCTTCTTGGGAATGATTTGATATGTGAGTTGTGTCTTGGGTATTCAGAGATTCTGGGCTAATATCCACCTATCAGTGACTGCATTCCATTTGTGTTCTTTTGAGATTGAGTTACCTCACTTAGGATGATATTTTCCAGTTCCAACAATTTGCCTAAGAATTTCACGATTTCATTGTTTTTAATTGCTGTGTAGTATTCCATTGTGTAAATATACCACATTTTCTGTATCCATTCCTCCATTGAGGGACATCTGGGTTCTTTCCAGCTTCTGGCTATTATAAATAAGGCTGCTATGAACATAGTGAGCGTGCGTCCTTATTGCATGCCAGGGAATACTCTGGGTATATACCCAGGAGTTGTATAGCAGGGTCCTCCGGAAGTGTCATGCCCAGTTTTCTGAGGAACCGCCAGACTGATTTCCAGAGTGGTTGCACCAACTTGCATTCCCACCAGCAGTGGAGGAGTGTTCCTCTTGCTCCACATCCTCGCCAACACCTGCTGTCTCCTGAGTTTTTAATCTTAGCCATTATGACTGGTGCGAGTTGCACTAACAGGGTTGTTTTGATTTGCATTACCCTAATGACTAATGATGCTGTCTTAGTCAGGGTTTCTAGTCCTGTACAAACATCATGACCAAGAAGCAAGTTGGGGAGGAAAGGGTTTATTCAGCTTACACTTCTACATTGCTGTTCATCACAAAAGGAAGTCAGGAATGGAACTCAAGCAGGTCAGGAAGCAAGAACTAATGCAGAAGCCATGGAGGGATGTTTCTTACTGGCTTGCTTCCCCTGGCCTGCTCAGCCTGCTCTCTTATAGAACCCAAGAATACCAGCCCAGGGAAGGTACCACCCACAAGGGGCCCTCCCCCTTAATCACTAATTGAGAAAATACCTCACAGTTGGATCTCATGGAGGCACTTCCCCAACTGAAGCTCCTTTCTCTGTGATAACTCCAGCCTGTGTCAAGTTGACACACAAAACTAGCCAGTACAACTTGCAATCCCACCAGCAGTGGAGGAGTGTTCCTCTTGTTCCACATCCTTGCCAACACCTGCTGTCCCCTGTGTTTTTAATCTTAGTCATTCTGACTGGTGTGAGTTGCACTATCAGGGTTGTTTTGATTTGCATTTCCCTAATGACTAATGATGCTGAACATTTCTTAAGGTGCTTCTCAGCCATTCGAAGTTCTTCGGGTGAAAATTCTTTGTTTAGCTCTGTACCCCAGTGTTCCTCAGTTTCACTTGCATGTTTGTTTGTGGTTTTTTCTCTTTCTGTCTGAGATACTGTGTATCCCAGGCTGGCCTTGAACTTGTGTTATTCCTATTTCAGAATTTTGTAATACTAGATATTAGTATGACAAGACTATGATGCCTTACCATGACATATGCTTATAGAGATGAATGAGAAGACTTGCCTTAAGCAGTTACTATAGTTATCTTCTTTTGACTAGGACTTCTGAAACTCCCTTAGCCAGCACTCCTGTAACATACAGAAGTAGACTATACCTAACAGTGAAGATTCATGCCTTTTAAACTCAGGAATCTTTACTCCAGAAACAGAGGTTAAACCACATAAATATTAATAGTAGTGGTCACATGGTTCATCGCCATACACAGAGCACAGGAAATAGACTTGACATGCCCTTAGATACATTTGAGAACCAACCTGCCTTTGTACCATGTACTCACTCTCTCCATTAATTTCAATTCCCAGCTCAGATTACCCCTTTCCTTGATACGTTCTGTTATCTTTCCCTTTCTACTCTATAGAAAATTCCTTGTTGAACACCAACACTTGTCGGGGGTAGATTTTTTTCAATACTTATTTCTTTCTTACCTCAAACATCTACTTCATTTTATTTCAATCCACTATCACTTTATGAGAGGTACTCACTCTATGGAGCAATCTTGTATAAAAGTAACAGGGATCACAGTGAATGTAGAGATGTGATTGAACTGGAAAGACTATGGAAACTGGACTAAAACACGTAAAAACACAGTATTTTTTCCAGTGAATTACTTCTGTGATAAGCTAATTATATATATATATATATATATATATATATATATATATATATATATATATATATATATAAACTGACAAATTACAATATAAAGTTAGTATATTTAATATGTTAATATTTACTAATACTGGAAATTTGGTGGTTCTAAATTTATTATTACTCTTCAGAATGTCTACATATTTTTAATAGTGACACAAATGCTCATAGGCTGCAATGATACTTGCTTTCAGCCTGGCACCTTAGTTAGGCAGATTATGAATGCTTTATAATGAATAAAAGTAGTAACTTTCCAAGGCCCTAGCTTTCTTCTTCATTGAAATAAGATGTTATAGCACATGTTTTACTCAGAAACACTATTTATCCTTAACACTAGGTCACTATGGAGACAATCCACACAATCATGTCCTTAGAAAAATATTACTAATAACCCAAATATCCAAATTTCATTCTAAAAATTTTATACTGTAATATTTATTAAGCGACAAAGAAATCATGCATTTGACTTAGTTAACATGCTTAGAGAAGTATACATTAAAACTAATTTACATGAATGAAACACTGAAAGAGTTAAATGTCATACATTTTAAGGAATATCACATTTAAACTACTATATGACACATCACAGAAAGTCTAAATTGTGTAAGACAGAGACTAACAAGTGCTAAATACGAAGTACAATTCTCATTTTGGCTACATGAGGTGTAAATTTCATATCCTTCTGGAAGGAACAAATTTGTCAAGATCTTCTAAATGTTAGCATAAACATAACAACCTTTATGACCTGGAAATTCTGCTCTTTGGTTATACCCAACCAAAATGTTCACATACATTTACCAAAATACATCTACTAAAAGATTACATGAATGTAGCATTCATAATAGCTTCAAACCAGCTGGTATCCAACCATCAAAAAATGGAATGGTTAAATAAATCACAACATAGTCACAGTACAAAATAATATCACAGTGTAAACGAACAACATAAAACTGGAAATGACACAGGATATCTCATAGGTACAGTGGGGCAAATGCCATAGAATTCCATTTTATTACAATTTCCAAAGTTGACCTCCACTGAAAAGTAAGTGGTTTATGATTGAATGACGATACAAATCTGACTTTCCTAATGCTATTGATTTTTCACAGTCTAGGCACTTGTTATAGATAAAATAATAAATGTCACAAATTGGCATTAAGTCCTCAGAGAGTGGCAATATTTTGGGAAATTCTAGAAAGTAGGATATAGGACCTAGCTAGAGGAAGTCAGTCACGGGGATAAACCTCTTGAGATATCTTGTCTCTATGCTCATTTCTTGTCTTTCTTCTTTCTGTCCATCATGGAAATGGAAAGTATGTTGGCTAGAAATTCATGCATCCAGGATGTACTGCACTTGCTCTGCTCAAGAGTATGGAGCTAAAGAACCCTCTGAAATAGTTAAAGAAAGTCCAACCCTTCCTTCCATATGCTGATTTTATCAGAAGTTGTTATCACAGTAAAGAAATCCTGACATTAACAATACAGAACTGATGACACAGATGTAATTACTCTGAGAAATTAGAGCCACATATTTATGAACTATGTCATAAAATGCATTTTTACACAGCAATAAAAATTTTATGTGATCTATATAAATACTAGATGTGAATAGTGCTTTTCTTGTTTAGTTGTTTTTCAGATCTACTCCTAAACTCTAAGGGATTCATGGAGTATACCCTACAGCTAGTTCTCGTAAATCTGATTTGGTTTTGTTCTCTCAGAGTTAACAGGGTTATTTTGCTTTTTTGTTTTTCAATTTTACAGCTATAGAATAGGAATAGTACTACATTTGAATATCAGTCAAATGTATACCTGTAAAATTAATCAAATAGACTTGGAAAGAGACGACCAAAACCACATCCCAGAGAATTCTAACACATGAAAAGAGAATTTCTGTCAGTCTTCTTGGCTGTCTTTCGAGGTTTTGATTATGAGCTTCATCATAGTTTTTTCTATAGGTTTGAACCTGTCAGGTTTTAATACTGAGTCCAGGTAGAGAAGCAGAGGGAGCTTTGTGATATCATCCACCAGCCCCTTTGTACCAATGCATTGGATTGTGCCTCACTCACAATTAGCCTATCAACATTCATGGTTGCCAGCCTAAATACACCAACTTCCATAGCAAGTCAAATTCTCTCATGAATGTCTGCCAGGTGCTTGTCCCAGAACTTACTTAGGATTATGCTTTCTGATGAAAATTCCTAAAAACATTGTTGAGTGAATATTTTCTTCTAAACAGTAGATATTTTTGGTTTTATACAAATGTAAGTTCTAAGGTCTGAATCATTGTATTTTACCCACAAACTCTCAAATTTTAATCTAATTTGTACAATATTCTCAAGCATTTTACTACTAGGACTTTATTTTCTGCAAGCCTACCCTAAGAGTTAACAAACCATCAATGAAATTATCCTGCCATGAACTGCTAGCCAGTCATCTTAAGGCTAGCATGTATCACGTGAGTTCACTCGATAATACAGCTTTATGCTATGAAGTCTTTAACACACACACACACACACACACACACACACAGAGTCTATGAACATCTGTATTTGTATTAACAAAAGTCCACTCAAAAATCGTATGTGATCACTTCTGACATTTTGATTTTGTTTTAGTTTTTTTCAAGGAAATTTTAATTTAATATCAAGAAATCTGTATAAATGTCTCAAGTATAATAAAGGGATCATGTTCCCTAATTAACACCAATGACAATATTATTTAACATGTGCCTGCTGAATAAGGTGAAAGTTTATTGAACAGAGTTTCATCACAGCCAACACCTTATTCAATTTAGTAGTAAAATGAGTATTTAAAATTCTTCAAATGTTTTAAACCTGAAGTTTGAGACCACGCCTTTACATTCGCACATCCTTCGTTATGGTTCTCCTTAATTTCCATAACATTCAGAGAACAAACCATCTATGCTCCATTATATAACAGAGAGCTCAAAGCAAATGGGCTAACGATATGCATGAATACTGCTTGTAGCTAAGACTTGATTGATTGTCTCCAAGCTGTTAGCAGATGGGTCTTAACATATAAACTCTTTAAAGGTAAAATTCACCTGACTCTGGTTTGACCTGGATCTCTGATGTTCCTGCCTGAGTTCATGAGATTTCCTTGTGCGAGACACATCATTTAAGTTGACATTAGTTCCCTTCCAACACTTGAACATATGCCTTTATGTTGTTTTTTGTTTGTTTCACTAAGACCAGTCTTTTGGGAACAGGTTCTTCATTGGTCACTTTGAACCTAGAGAAACTTCCCTCAGCACAGCCTGTCTCCTCATATGGAACCCCTCACAGATCACAGCCTAAGAAAGGCCGGGAAAGAACAGCTACAGGCTGTCTGTCAATACAGTACCTTAATACAATACAATATTTTAAACATGTCATAAAAGGATATTTAAATCAAATATCAAAAAAGTATATTTTAATTTTTGTGAACTTGCTTTTTAATGTAAAAGTCATTAAAGACTCTTAGCTGAATGTATTTTGCCTCAAATATTTTATTTTAAGCCAAGACCTACCTACTTTAAATTAATCCCAGGTTCTACAAGTCTGGATGTTGAATGTACCTTGTATTGGAGCTCTACTTTATACCTCAAATATATAGACACTGGGCATTTGTTCATTGTCACACAATATCTGCATGATGTTAGATGTCAGATGAACTTTTAGCCCTGGTTAGCCTTGTAGATCCTTGGCTAACATCAAAACATCCTTTTTGGAAGGTCTCATGCAGACTGGGAATTTATGCTCTGAAGTCCAAATCCCTTATCTGCAGACATGTCATTTGATTATGAGCATCTTCACATCAGATCCCCATAGTACTTAAAGTAACAGAGGGAAACATTTAGGAAATATGACAATGTACTGAAACCCATAGGTAAATGCTCGTGAATTTAACTCAGTAGACTCCTTTAACCCAAAAGCATAGTAAAATTTTGTCTCACATAAGAGTTAATCAATGGAATAATGCATATACAAAGAAATTCTACTTTTTCTCTCTGATCTTTTGTTTCTAACTGATTACACAGCAATTAGTAAATATACTCAGGTTAAGTGCTAAATGACTAACTTCCTAGGCTTCTTACTCTTATTTTTTTTTATGATATTCCCTCTTTGGAATTCTGCCTCATATGCCAGGACCATGCAGCATATTAATTTTTCTAGGAGGTAGGAGCTAATATTAGCCTATTCAGCTTCCCTCTGTGAACTGACTGTGCCAGTATGTGATAGGTCATGTGTCCTATTTTCTGTAGTACTATCTTGTATCACTATAGTTACTCAGATTTTCTATCATGCCTTGGCTCACTGTTATGTCTCTCTAGTCATTGATTGCTACTAGACAGGTATGCTTTAAAGAGAAACATAAGAAGTAAAAATAATACAAAACCCCTTGCATGATTTTCAAGTTAACAAATTACTTATATCCTCTTGTTCTAACTTTTCTTTTACACAACCAGTAAATGTAATTTATTCTAAGGTTATCTTACAGCTCTTATCCATGCACAATTATCTCCACATGATTATTACAATTTTACTAGCCATAATTGTGCTAATTACCTTCTCAACAACATCCTCTTCTCATCACTGATTTAGGTATTCAGCAAGTAGTTTGTAAACTAAGAAACTGCTTGATTGAAATTTCAATCTTACAGTAGGAAGCTGTAGCTCTTTTGGGGGAAAAAACAACTATGATGGATGTGAGGGAGGGATTCTGAACTGTAAAATGAAAGATGTCAGCTGCTGAAAGCTCCATCTTAGAATGCATCAGTTTCTATCTATGATAAGAACCCACATTGGTGTTTGGTCACATACTGTGCCTACTAGGTCCCAGAGGACGTGAGTATGGGGTCACAGGAGTAGCACTCTCTTTATTTTCCTCACTTCACCTAACAGATTGGGATGGGCCAAAGGGCATGGAGATCCAAGAAAGTTGGCAGTGACTAAACCACGATTCGATTCCAATACTGAAATGCCCAGGAACACTCTTTCTCCCAGTGCAATGGTCCCAGCAGGATCTTGAGCCTAGGAACTAATACTTTGAAGTGCAAATTGGATCTTAACGTTCAATATGGAGCCTGTCACTCAAGACACTGTTGGTAGCCTTTAGGTGACTGAACTAATCTCATGCCAAGATAGAAGAATAAATTTCAAAGTAATTTGTAGAGTAAAATGTGAAGTATAACTTTCAGGGAATCAGAATGATGTCCTTTATTAATTTGCCACATGGGCTCAGAATAGGTAGTAAAATTCCTCAATACACTCCTTACCTTGAGCTCTGCCTTTGCCAGACCCAGAATAATTTTCCAGTGCAAAGTCAGTGATAAAGCTAATATACATATATTTTGCAGTTTGGAGCATCATAGATAGGCTTTCCAATTATTTTTTAGTTTCAATTAGATTGGTAAATTTCCCTGTAGCTCATCTCAGTCTAATCATATAATTACATTCCATTTAAGTGAAAATGACTAGCTAAAAATGTTTGCATGGAAAATATATGCATCAGATGATGAAGGCTTTCTCCAATATTCTTTCTTAATATTCCAAACAAGATTTCCAGTGATATTATTCTCTGGATCACAGATCATGAACCAAAGATTGTACCAGAATATTGAGCTGGAGTAATCAAAATGCAAGTAAAAATAGACTGTAACTTTCAGAGTTGTGCTTAGTGCTTAGAAAGCTAAACATTACACTCAGCTTCCAGCCTTAAACATCCTGGTCTTTGTGCCTGTGAAATGTAAGAGTGACAGAACTTCTGTCAAAGATGGCTGACAAATGCTTGGTTTCCATCATGACATTGTTAGTAAGGACTTTCCTTCTTCTGAGCCACTGGCATATGAAGTAAATAGTCCTCATGTCCTCTTACAACTACAGTGCCACATAGAAGACATGTTGCTCCAATTACTTATATTTCATAAAAACAGAAAGAAAAACAAGGACAATGGTATTGATCCCTTGACAAGGCATATGCAGAGAAGGTGGTTTTATATTTCTCTGCAGTCAAACTCCAGTATTTAACCCCATTTAATGAAGTCAAGTAGCCACTGTGGGAGTGCTAACGACAATGCTTGCAAAATCAATCACTAACTTTATTCCTGTCGTGAGGGAGTTGCTTTACTGGTGGTTGATGATATTATTGCCCCAGCTAATGGAAAGTACCTATGGCTTCAACACCTCATTTTTCTGAGACAGTCTGGCTTTCCAGAGTTGGATTTTATACTGTGACAGCTCTGTTATGCTTTTTTAGAAGGTATAGCAGAGGCCATTAGTAGGAATTCATGCAGATGCTATAGTTAAATAAAAGCCAACGATCATCTGTCTACATTACTACATTTTTTAAATTTTTTTAATTTATTTTTTTTCATTTTTTTTATTCGATATATTCTTTATTTACATTTGAAGTAAGTTTCCCTTTCCTGGATTCCCCACCCCCACCCAAAAGTTCCATAAGCCCTCTTCCCTCCCCCTGTTCTCCAATCTACCCCTTCCCAATTCCCTGTCCTGGCATTCCTCAACACTGCTGCACTGAGCTTTTCCAGGACCGAGAGCCACACCTTCCTTTTTTGGCATCATTTGATATGTGCATTGTGTCTTGGGTATTCCAAGCTTCTAGGCTAATATCCGTTTATCAGTGAGTGCATACCATGAGTGTTCTTTTGAGACTAGGTTACCTCACCTAGGATGATGTTCTCCAGTTCCATCCATTTGTCTAAGAATTTCATGAATTCATTGTTTCTAATGGCTTAATAGTACTCATTGTGTTTATATAACACATTTTCTGTATCCATTCCTCCATTGAGGGACATCTGGGTTCTTTCCAGCTTCTGGCAATTATAAATAGGGCTCCTATGAACATAGTGGAGCATATATCCTTATTACATGCTGGGGAATCCTCTCGGTATATGCCCAGGAGTAGTATAGCAGGGTCCTCTGGAAGTACCATTCCCAGTTTTCTGAAGAACTGCCAGACTGACTTTCAGAGTGGTAGTACCAGCTTGCAACCCCACCAGCAGTGGGGGAGTGTTCCTCTTTCTCCACATCCTTGCCAGCACCTGTTTTCTCCTGAGTTTTTGATCATAGCCATTCTGACTGGTGTAAGGTGAAATCTCAGGGTTGTTTTGATTTGCATTTCCCTGATGACTAAGGATGTTGAACATTTCTTTAGGTGCTTCTCATTCATTTGATATTCTTCAGATGAAAATTCTTTTTTTAGCTCTGAACCCCATTTTTAAGGGGGATATTTGGCTCTCTGGAGTCTACCTTCTTGAGTTCCTTGTATATCTTGGATATAAGCCCTCTACCGGATATAGTGTTGGTAAAGATCTTTTCCGAATTTGTTGGTTACTGTTTTGTCCTTTTGAAAATGCCCTTTGCCTTACAGAAACTTTGTAGTTTTATGAGGTCAGTTAGACCATATTTGTGGGACCATTCCTCTAATCCTACCCTAGAAAGTTGTTCTAAAAATCTAGCTAAGAGTTCTTTGGGATTCTTTATTTTTTTTTTTTGTTCCTTTGAGTTATCCATGTGTCAAATTTCTGACTTTTTTAATTATTGAGATTTCAGATAAAATTTTCACAAAGTAAAAATATATCATAAATATAAAATTTGATGAGCTTTGACCTATTTATCAATGTAGTCATTATAAAACTGCCAAAATTGAAGACTGTTCTTGTGAATCATTTTAAACGTTGCTTCTCTGACTGATATATTTACTTTAATTTTAACTTGAACTTAATGGTAATGAATGGTATTGTACATCTTCCTTGTGTCTTTTTGCCATTGTTGTTTTTTCTTTTGAAGACTGCAAATCCTTTGGTGGCCTTTTTTTTAATTGGCCTTTTTGTCTTTGTCTCTTTTATAATGAAGAGTGACTAACATGTGAAAATGAATCAATTGTATGTGCCCACTCCAATAACTCTACCCAAGTATCTGCTCTGGAGCCACCACTTGACTGAAGATTTAGACATTCTCATCTTCAAAGAAGCTTCCCCTCTCCCACCAAGTCCATACACAACGTGAAGAAACTGCATTTCTATATCTAAGCAATTGATTCTTTGGATTTCATAAATATGCAATTTAAAAGACCACAGCTTTTTCTTTGCTTGGGTTTTCTCACACGAAGAATCAGTGATGAAGTTCATTCATGCTATTGTCTGCATCACTATGATTTTAAATTTTACTCCTTTGATTGTGTTAAGTATTACTCCTTTGTCTAATCATCAATAAATAACATTGCCTTGTTTCAAGCCATAAGGTATTTATTATATGCAAAGCTTCTATAAGGATCCTTGTAAAAATCTTTGTAGACGTGCTCAGGTTTTTCTTGTGTCAAGACCTAGGAAGCTCTAGGAGCACACATTATATGGATCTGTTTCTGTAAATAATTACATGTATTTTATTTTTATATTCAGATTATATTATAATAAGTGGCTATATGATTTTCCAAAGCACATGAAGTATTCTTCACTTTTGTCATGTATGGTTGAGGGAGATATTTCTCTCATCAGGCAGAAATACTTAATGTTGCCATGCCACTGCTTCTTTCTTTCATGGTTAACTAATTGTCCCTATAGGTTCAGGAGAGATTTATTTGCCTCTGCTTTTTAGCAACTCACATTTGGTTTGTAAAAGTATATGTTTTGCCTGCCAAGTTTGTTGTTGCTTGTTTTGTTTGGTTTGTTGGCTTTGGTTGTTTTGTTCTGTTTTGGTTGGTTGGTTGGTGTTGTGTGGTATGGTGTGGCTTAGATTGGTTAGGAGATTTATAACAAGGTCTTTATAATATAACATAACTTGGTGTGAAACTCACTGGATAGGGATGGATAGGCCTCAAGACCTCAGCTTCCCAAGGTTTTGGACTACAGGCATACACCCTCATGTCAGGCTAGTTTGTCAATTTTTAAATTGAATTTTAAGATTTTTCTTATTGACTTAGTCATTCTTATATTTATTTTCAGATCTACATGCTGAAGATTCATTTTCCTGTAGTTTTCTGCAGATCTTACAATGTTGGATTGAGCAGGAATTACTTATCAAAGACTAATTTTGTTTACATTCTAAGTTGTGTCTGTGTTCTGACCCAGAATCTTGAAGGTATTCTTTGTATATTTTTGAAAGTCTTTGTTGTTTGAGACTTCAATTGGTATCCATGATGAATCTCAAGTTGATTTTTATAGACTGAATCTGATAGATATCAAAGCCAACTCTTTAACACATTCATCTAGTTGCTTCAACACCATGTACAATTTTTAAAATCACATGCCAAGAATTCAGTTGCTCTTTTATGAGAGAGTCAACTTCTGGACCATCTCTTTTGTTTGACTCTTGCATTAATCTTTCTGCTCTGACAACAGCACACTATTTTGACAACTATAGCTTTGAAAGAAATGATGAAATAAGGTAGTGGAGGTCCTCTAACATTGTTCTTTCTTAAGAAAACTGGCGAGTCAGCATTGGCTTTTTTCAGGCATGTTTTTATAGTGGGATCTATTCAAAGAGTTCATTTAAATTTGGTGAACTACACTGAATCTTGAGATGGATATTCATCTCTTCTTTAAATGTATCCTACATATCCATCTGGCACTATTTCCCTTTATGCTAGATAGCTTTACTTTTAGATTTCCTGGTAATGTTTGTCTGTGTCAAAATTTCTCAAAGTGTTACATTTTAAATGTCTTCATTCACTTTCATGTGGAGTGTTCTTCCTCTGGGGGGAAAAATTCTGTGATGGCAGTCTATTTTTCTCTCAGTAAACTTGATCTCCATAAACAAGATCAAAAAAGATATTGCTCCAACATTCGGATATTTGGGCTGAGTCATCAGTTCTTAGTTTGCTGTTCTGATTTGTACTACATGACTCTTTTTGCTTGTTACTATGCATCTTATGATGCATCATTATAAAAAGTCTTCCTGTACTCTATCATATGCCATCAATACTTTGGAAATACAAGTTGAGATCTCTACCACTTTAGGAAGCTTAGGAATATTGTAATTTAGCAGCTTTTCAAATATTTCTTTGCCCTATTAATTCTCTCCCACCTACTCCTGGAAATAAACTCTAGACTAGTGGTTATCAATTGTGGATAATTTTATTCTCCAGCCACCATCCAACCATGGCTAGACACATTTTCAGTTTTCAAAAGGAGAACTTGCACCTGGCATCTGGAGTGTAGAGACCAGGGATACATCTACATCCAGCAGTGCATGGGCTGCCTGCTTAAGCAAATTATCATTGGACGCTCCATGTGTACTCTGTCAAAGTTTAAATGCCAGATATTTTCCCATGGTTCCCACCAGGCCTTTTTTAATTTTTATTTCACTTACTTGAATTTGTTCTGATATTTTCTATATTGATCCTCAATTGTATTAATATTTTCATGTGTAATGTTGAGTTATTAAACTAAAAACATATTTGATATTTTTATGTCTATTATCTATACAACCTTATTTACGTGTGATATTTTACCATGTCTTTACACATGTCATCTTTGTGTATTTCTCCATTAGAAAGTATAACAATGTTATCATATTTATATTAAAGTCTCTTCTCTATAATTCCAATATGGAAACCATATCTATACTGAATCCATTGACTTTGACTAGAGAGTATATCATTTTCTATGATTGTACAATAAAAAATATTATGAAACATAACAATAGGATAAAGCAATTAATATTAACCCTTCACCAAATAAAATTAGTAATCTTAGGCTGCCAGCATAGAGCTGAGTGAAGTGTTCTATCATCAAGTTAAGTTTTGACCTATGAAAATATAGTTTTCTTGAGTTACTTCTGGGGGGTTTTTTGTACATTTTTTTTATTTCCATTTCAAATGTTATCCCTTTCCTGGTTACCCCTCCAAAAATCCCTCCCCCTACTCACTAACCCACCCACTCCTACTTCCCTATCCTGGCATTCCCCTACACTGGGGCATCAACTCTTCACAGGACCAAGAGCTCTCCTCCCACTGATGTACGACAAGGCCATCTTCCTCTACATATGCAGCTGGAGCCATGGGCCCCTCGATGTGTACTCTTTGGGTGGTGGTTTGTTCTTTGGGAGCTCTGGTGGCAGTGGTTTGTTCATATTGTTGTTCCTTCTATGGGGCTGCAAACCCCTTAAGCTCCTTGGATCCTTCCTCTAGCTCCTCCACTGTAGAACCTATGCTCAGTCCAATGGTTAGCTGAGATCATCCACCTCTGTAATTGTCAGGCACTGGCAGAGCCTCTCAGAAGACAGCTATATCAGGCTCCTGTCACATACTGGTATCCACAATATTGTCTAGGTTTATAAATCAGACAAATCTCTAGTTGTTCAGTCTCTGGGTGGCCTTTCCTTCAGTCTCTGCTCCACACTTTGTCTCTGTAAATCCTTCCAAAGGCATTTTGTTCTGCCTTCTAAGAAGGACCAAAGTACTTTGGTCTTTCTTCTTCTTGAGCTTCACGTGTTCTGTGAATTTTACCTTGGGTATTCCGAATTTCTGTGCTAATACCCACTTATCAGTGAGTATATATCATGTGTGTTCTTTTGTGATTGGATTACTTCACTCAGGATGATATTCTCTAGTTCCTTCTATTTGCCTAAGAATTTCGTAAATTTATTGTTTTTAATAGCAAAGTAGTACTCCATTGTGTAAATATATTGTGTTTTCTGTATCTATTCCTCTGTTGAGGGACATTTGGGTTCTTTCCAGGTTCTGGCTATTATAAATAAGGCTGCTAAGAACATAGTGGAGCATTTGTCCTTATTACATATTGGAGCATCTTCTGGGTATAGGCCCAGGAGTGGTATAGCTGGATCCTCAGGAAGTACTAGGTCCAATTTTCTGAGGAATCACCAAACTGATTTCCAGAGTGGTTGTACCATCTTTCAATCACACTAATAATGGAGGAGTGTTTCTCTTTCTCCACATGCTTGCCAGTATCTGCTTTCTCCTGAGTTTTTGATCTTAGCCATTCTGACTGGTGTGAGGTGGAAACTCAGGACTGATTTGATTTGAATTTTCCTGATGACTAAGGATGTTGAATATTTCTTTAGGTGCTTCTCAGCCATTCCATATTCCTCAGTTGAGAATTCTTTGTTTAGCTCTGTACTTTGGGACCTTATAGGGCAGTCTGTAGCCTGGTTGAGCAAGGTCCACTCCTGAGACCCAGTAGAATATTCTACAATGGACGGAACCCATGAGCTATGCTCCCAGACTGCTGACTCCTCAACTCAATAATCCTGTGGAGATCAGTCATGTATGTCCATGTCCCAAGCCCCTAATGTTCTGGCTGGACCCCACCCCTACAGTCACCTGGCTACAGCCAGGCTTTCCCCACCCCCAATTACTTGTTACTATGTAACCCAGCCTACTATAAAAGAAGGCTTCTTGCCTCTCCTCTCTCTCTTGCTTCTCTTGCCCCTCTTGCCCCTCTCTTACATCTCTCTGCCCTCTCTTGTCCCTCTCTCTCTGTTCCCTCTCTCTCTCTGTTCTCCCTTTCTCTTTTCCCCCCTTTCCACATGGCCCATCCCTCATCTCTCTATCTTCTCTTTCTCTCTTTATTTCTCTATCTCCTTTTCTCTTCCTACTCATTTATAATAAAACATTGAAACTATGAATTGTCTCTTCTTATCAAAACGCACCATGTAGAAGCATGGAGTAGGCCTCAGGATTTCCAGACACCAGGAAACAGATCCAGCCTTGTCTCAGTCAAGCTTCCTCAACAGGTACCCAGAAGGCTCATGCCAGAATGGTGATCAGGCCTAGCCAGTGTTCCCCTTTGCACCTAAGTTCTTCTATGCAGGATCCACTGTGGCCCCTCCTCTTATTTTTCCTACACTGTATCCCATTTTTAATAGGGTTATTTGTTTCTCTGGAGGCTTACTTCTTGAATTGTTTGTATATATTGGATATTAACCCTCTATCAGATGTACATTTGGTAAACATCTTTTTCCCAATCTGTTGGCTGCCATTTGTCATACTGACAGTGCCCTTTGCCTTACAAAAGCTTTGCAGTTTTATGAGGTCCTATTTGTCAATACTTGATCTTAGAGCATAAGCTATTGGTGTTCTCTTCAGAAAAATTTCCTCTGTACCCATGTGCATGAGGTGCTTTTCCACTTTCTTTACTATTAGTTTCAATTTATCTGGTTTTATGTGGAGGTCCTTGATCGAATTGGACTTGAGCTTTGTACAAGGAGATAAGAATGGCTTGATTTGCATTCTTCTGCATGCAGACCTCCAGTTAAACCAGCACGATTTGAAGAAAATGCTCTCTGTTTTCCCATGGATAGTTTTAGCTCCTTTGTCAAAGATCAATTTACCATAGGTATGTGGGTTCATTTCTGGGTCTTAATTCTATTCCATTGATCTACCTGTCTCTGTACCAATACAATGCAGGCTTTTTTTTCCTTTTTTCTTTTCTTTTCTATATTCTTTGTATACATTCCGAACCTTTCCCAGTTGTCCCCTCCCGATCGGTCTCTCTCTCTCTCTCTCTCTCTCTCTCTCTCTCTCTCTCTCTCTCTCTCTCTCTCTCTCCTCTTTCTCGTTAATTTTTTATTTTTTTAATTTTCTATATTCTTTGTTTACATTCCGAATGCTTTCCCCTTTCCAGGTTCCCCCCTCCCCATTGGTCTTATAAGCCCTCTTCCCTCTGGCCATTTCCCAAACACCCCCTCCCATTTCTCTGTCCTGGTACTCCCGAACAATGCTGGATCAACAATTTTCAGAACCAGGGTGTACTGGTTGGTTTTGAGTGTCAACTTGACACAGGCTGGAGTTATCACACAGAGAGGAGTTTCAATTGCGGAAGTGCCTCCATGAGATCCAACTGTGAGGCATTTTCTCAACTAATGATCAGGGGGAGGGCCCCTTGTGAGTGGTACCACATTTGGGCTGCTAATCTTGGATTCTATAAGATTGCATTCCATGTGTATTATTTTGTGATTGGGTTACCTCACTTAGGATGATATTTTCCAGTTTCAACTATTTGCTTAAGAATTTCATGAATTCATTGTTTTTAATTGCTGAGTAATATTCCATTGTATAAATATACCACATTTTCTGTATCCATTACTCCATTGAGAGACATCTGGGTTCTTTCCAGCTTCTGGCTATTATAAATAAGGCTGCTGTGAACATAGTGGAGCATGTGTCCTTATTGCATGCCAGAGAATCCTCTGGATATATGCCCAGGAGAGGTATAGCAAGGTCCTCTGGAAGTGTCATGTCCAGCTTTCTGAGGAACCACCAGACTGATTTCCAAAGTGGTTGTACCATCTTCCATATCCCATCAGCAGTGGAGGAGTGTTCCTCTTTTTCTGCATCCTCGCCAACACCTGGTGTCTCCTGAGTTTTTAGTCGTAGTCATTCTGACTGGTGTAAGGTGAAATCTCAGGGTTGATGACTTGCATTTCCCTAATGATTAATGATGTTGAACATTTCTTAAGGTGCTTCTCAGCCACCCAAAGTTCTTGAGGTGAAAATTCTTTGTTGATCTCTGTACCCCAGTTTTAATAGGGTTATTTGGTTCTCTGGGGTCTAACTTCTTGAGTTTTTTGTATATATTGGATATTAGCCCTCTGTCGGATTTAGGGTTGGTGAAGATCCTTTCCCAATCAGTTGGTTGCCATTTTGTCCTTTGACAGTGTCCTTTGTCTTAAAGAAACTTTATAATTTCTTATGAGGTCTCATTTGTCAATTTTTGATCTTAGATCCCAAGCTATTGGTGTTCTCTTTGGGAACGTTTCCCCTGTGCCCATGTCCTCAAGGGTCTTCCCCAGTTTCTTTTCTATTAGTTTCAGTGTGTCAGGTTTTATGTGGAGGCCCTTGATCCACTTGGAGTTGAGCTTAGTACAAGGAGATAAGAATGGATCAATTTGCATTCTTCTGCAGGCTGACCTCCAATTGAATCAGCATCATTTGCTGAAAAGGCTATCTTTTTTCCACTGGATGTTTTCAGCTCCTTTGTCTAAGATCAAGTGACCATAGGTGTGTGGGTTCATTTCTGTGTCTTCAATCCTATTCGAGTGATCCACTTACCTGTCATTGTACAAATACCATGCAGTTTTTATCACTATTGCTCTGTAGTAATGTTTGAGGTGTGGGATACTGATTTCCCCCAGACGTTCTTTTACTGTTGAGAATAGTTTTAGCTATCCTGGGTTTTTGTTATTCCAGATGAATTTGAGAATTGCTCTTTCTAACTCTATGAAGAACTGAGTTGGGATTTTGATGGGGATTGCATTGAATCTGTAGATTGCTTTTGGCAAGATGGCCATTTTAACTATATTAATCCTGCAAATCCATGAGCATGGAAGATTTTTCCATTTTCTGAGGTCTTCTTTGATTTCCTTCTTCAAAGACCTGAAGTTCTTATCATATAGATCTTTCACTTGTTTGGTTAAAGTCACAACAAGATACTAAAGGTTGTTTGTGGCTATTGTTAAGGGTGTCATTTCCCTAATTTCTTTCTCAGTCTGCTTATCCTTTGAGTATAGGAAGGCTACTGATTTGCTTGAGTTGATTTTGTATCAGGCCACTTTGCTGAAGTTGTTTATCAGCTGTAGGAGTTCTCTAGTAGAGTTTTTTGGGTCACTTAAGTATACTATCATATCATCTGCAAATAGTGATAGTTTGACTTCTTCATTTCCAATTTGTATCCCTTTGAACTCCTTATGTTCTCTAATTACTCTAGCTAGGACTTCAAGAACTACATTGAAAAGATATGGAGAGAGGGGGAAGCATTGTCTAGTCCCTGATTTTAGTGGGATTGCTTCAAGTTTCTCTCCATTTAGTTTGATGTTGGCTACCAGTTTGCTATATATTGCTTTTACTATATTTAGGTATGGCATTGAATTCCTAATCTTTCCAAGACTTTTAGCATGAAAAGATGCTGAATTTTGACAAATGCTTTTTCAGCATCTAATGAAATGACCATGTTTTCTTTGAGTTCGTTTATGTAGTGGATAACATTGATGGATTTCCATATATTGAACCATCCCTGCATCCCTGTGATGAAGCCTAATTGACCATGATGGATGATAGTTTTGATGTGTTCTTGTATTTGGTGGGCAAGAATTTTATTTAGTATTTTTGCATCGATGTTCATAAGGGAAATTGGTCTGAAGTTCTCTTTCTTTGTTGGATCTTTGTGTGGTTTGGTATCAGGGTAATTGTGGTTTCATAGAATGAGTTGGGTAGTGTTCCTTCTGTTTCTATTTTGTGGAATACTTTGAAGAGTATTGATGTTAAGTCTTCTTTGAAGGTCTGATAGAATTCTGCACTAAAACCATTAGGTCCTGTGCTTTTTTTTTTTTTATTATTATTTGAAGGCTTTCTATCTCCCCTTCTATTTCTTTAGGGGTTATGGGTCTGTTTAGATGATCTATTTGATCCTGATTTAATTTTGGTATTTGGAAACTGTCTAAGAAATTGTCCATTTCCTCCAGATTCTCTAGTTTTGCTGAGTATAGGCTTTTATCATAGGATCTGATGATTTTTTTTTAATTTCCTCAGTTTCTGTTGTTATATCTCCCCTTTCATTGCTAATTTTGTTAATCTGGATACTGCCTCAGTGCACTTTGGTTAGTCTGGCTAAGAGTTTATCTATCTTGTTGATTTTCTCAAAGAATCAGCTTCTGGTTTTGTTGATTCTTTGTATGGTTCTCTCTGTTTCTTTCAGCTCTGAATTTCCTGATTTCCTGTCTTCTTCTCCTCCTGGGTGAGTTAGCTTCTTTTTGTTCCAGGGCTTTCTGTTGTGCCATTAAACTTCTAGTGTATGCTCTCTGCATTTTCTTTTTGGAGGCACTCAGGGCTATGAGTTTTCCTCTTAGCACTGCTTTCATTGTGTCCCATAGATTTGGGTATTTTGTGCCTCCATTTCTTTAAATTCTAAAAAGTCTTTGATTTCTATCTTTCTTTATTCCTTGACCAAGGTATCATTGAATAGAGTATTGTTCAGTTTCCATGTGTATGTGGGCTTTCTGTTGTTTTTGTTGCTATTGAAGACTACTTTTACTCCATAGTGATATGATAGGAGGCATGGGATAATTTTGATCTTCTTATATTTGTTGAGGTCTGTCTTATGACCAATTATATGATCGATTTTGGAGAAGGTACCATGAGGTGAGAAAAAGGTATATTCTTTTGCTTTGGGATGAAATGTAAAATGTCTCATACATACATACATATAACATATATATATATGTTAAATCCAATTAGTCCAAAGATTCAATTAGCTTCACTGTGTCCCAGTTTAGTTCCTGATTGGTCCTTTGAGGAGAGTGGGGTGTTGAAGTCAACCACAATTATTGTGTTAAGGGCAGTGTGTGCTTTGAGCTTTATTACAGTTTCTTTTATGAATGAAGGTGCCCTTGCATTTGGAGCATAGATGTTCAGAATTGAGAGTTCCTTTGGATTTTTCCTTTGACCAGAAAGAAGTGTCCTTCTGTTTCTCTTTTGATGACTTTAGTTTGAAAGTCAATTTTATCTGATATTAGAATGGCTACTCCGGCTTGTTTCCTGAGACCATTTGCTTGTAAAGTTGTCTTCCAGCCTTTTACTCTAAGGTAGTTTTCTTTTTCTTTGACACTGAAGTATGTTTCCTGTATGCAGCAGAATGTAGGGTCCTGTTTACATATCCAGTCTGTTAGTCTATGTCTTTTTATTTGGGGAATTGAATCCATTGATGTTAAGAGATATTAAGGAATAGTGTTTATTGCTTCCTGACATTTTTGATGTTAATTTTATATTTGAGTGGTTATCTTCTTTTGGGTTTGATGAAAGAAGGTTACTATCATGCTTTTTCCAGGGTGTAGTTTCCCTCCTTGTATTGTTGTTTTCCCCCCATTATGCTTTGTAGGGCTGGGTTTATGGAAAGATATTGTGTAAATTTGGTTTTGTCATGGAATATCTTTGTTTCTCCATCTATAGTGAATGAGAGTTTTGCGGCGTATAGTAGCCTTGGCTGGCATTTGTGTTCTCTTAGAGTCTGCATGAGATCTGCCCAGGATCTTCTAGCTTTCATGATCTCTGATCAGAAGTCTGGTATAATTCTGATAGGTCTTCCTTTATATGTTACTTGCCCTTTTTCTACACTTGATCTTAGCCAAAAGGCCGAGAAGCGATGCCCTTTTTCTCTTACTGCCTTTAATATTCTTTCTTTGTTAGTACATTTGGGGGTTTGATTATAATGTGACAGGAGGTATTTCTGTTCTGGTCCAGTCTGTTTGGAGTTCTGTAGGCTTCTTGTATATTCATGGGCATCTCTCTCTTTTGGTTAGGGAAGTTTTCTTCCATAATTTTGTTGAATATATTTGCTGGCTCTTTAAGTTGTACATCTTCACTCTCATCTATGCCTATAATCCTTAGGTTTGGTCTTCTCATTGTGTCCTGGATTTCCTGGATGTTTTGGGTTACAAGCTTTTTGCATTTTGCATGTACTTTGACTGTTGAGTCCATGGTTTCCATGGTATCTTTGGCATCTGAGATTCTTTCTTCTATCTCTTATATTCTGTTGTTTATATTTGCATCTATGGCCCCTGGTTTCTTCCCAAGGTTTTCTATCTCTAAAGTTATCTCCCTTTGTGATTTCTTAGTTGTTTCTACTTATGCTCTTAGATTCTTGATGGTTTTGCTTAGCTCCATCACTTGCTTGTTTGTGTTTTCCTGGAATTCATTAAGAGATTTTTGTGTTTCCCCTTTCATGACTTCTGGCTGTTGACCAAAGTTCTCCTGTATTTCTTTAAGTGATTTCTGTGTTTCCTCATTATTGGCTTCTATCTTTTGACCAATATGCTCCTGAATTTTTTTAAATGATTTTTATGTTTCCCTTGTAAGGGCTTCTAACATTTGATCTGATCTCTCCTGAATTTCCTTTAGAGATTTATTTATGTCCTTCATCTATTCCTCTAACAGCATCATGACTAGTGTTTTTAAATTCAAATCTTGTTTTTCTGGTGTGTTGGAGTATCCAGGACTTGCTGCTGTTGGAGAATTGGGTTCAAGTGCTGCCATATTGCATTGGTTTCTGTTAGTAAAGTTCCTGTGTTTGCCTTTTGCCATCTAGTTCTCACTGGTGTTAGTTGGTCTTGTTGCCACTGGCTGGTGCTTCAACCACCTGTGAGCCTGTAAGGCTATTTCTGCAATACTGGATGACTGGGTTTCCCCTGGCACAAATTGCTGATGTGCTGCCCTCTTGTTTGCTGTTGGAGCTCTGCTGTGTCTTGCCACAAGCAATGTTATAATTGGGTTGTCTCTGTGAACCTGGTGCTCCCTGTCTGCTCTGGTGCTGCTTTTCTGCTCAGTCAGGAAGTGAAGATGGGGGCGGGGAGTCACTCCCTTTGCTGATCCCCACTTAGGGCACTGGACCCATGACCTGCTGTCACACAGATGAACCACCAATTTGCCAAGGTCCTGGGCGCAGGCAGACCCCTGGCAGTCTGTGCCCCCAGAAATCTTTTTTTTTAGTTTGCCAATTAGATTTATAAATATTATAAACACAATTACAAGATACCAACAGAGTAAAAGCTTTATCCCAATTATTTCTAACCTTATGAAACATACAGGAAAATGGCACAATTCGTTGTTCACTCAATCCTGTTGCCACTTCTTCCCTGCATCTCCTGTGCCCTTCCTCTCTACTACTCCTAGTTCTGCCCCCTTTTCCTTGTCCAATCACAGGCCATCTCTGCAGGAATAGCCTGGAACACCATTGTGGTGTCACCAGAGAGCATTTAATTTTATTTCATTTTATTTAATTTAAAGACTTATTTTATTTATACGAGTACACTATAGCTGTCATCAGACACACCAGAAGAGGACATCAGATTCCATTACAGATGGTTGTGAGCACCATGTGGTTGCTGGGAATTCAACTCAGGATCTTTGGAAGAGCAATCAGTGCTCTTAACCACTGAGCCATCTCTCCTGCCTTAGCACAGAGCATTTTAAAGATACAAGGGAACATTATAATGCTGCAAATTATCAATATGATCACTTGCCACTGGAGGTGAGCTTTGAGGTTTGAAGAGCCTATGTCATTTCCAGTCTTGCTCTCTCTCTCTCTGCTTCCATCTGTAACCGAGGCTGCTTACTTACTGTTTCAAAAGTTAGTTCCTGATCATCACAGTGGGAAGCATGGCAGCAGGCAGGGAGACATGGTGCTAGAGCAGTAGGTGAGAGATTACAGCTTACCTTCTGCAAGATGGAAGCCCCCAGAAATCTTAAACTCAGGATATCTCAATACCTGGCCCTGCCTTTCTGCTCTGTCAGGCAGCGAAGTTGGCAGCCTATCATGTAGTTTTTAATCATGATTTCTCTGTAGTATAGCTTGAGGTCAGGGATTATAATTCTGCCAGTTCTTTTATTGTTGAGAATGTGTTACTACTGTTTTGAATAATGTAAATGAGCCAATTCCTTTGATTAAGGCAGATGAAATATGGTCTATTGGAATTTTGGATTTACCAATTAAGACTTTCAAATAAACTGTTAGCTTTCTGAAAACATACAGGTCTCTTACTGGTTTACAACATGGCTAATAATAGTTTTTTATTGATTACAATGTGTTTTGCTTTCTCCCCACTGCTCTCTGGAACTGGGGATTCTTTCATCAGCCTAGCTGCTCAGTATAATATTAAACAGGGGAATAAGACAGAATATGCTTGCTAAATAGTATAAAGAAAGCTCTATCTTTGGTCGCATTGGGAAATATGGCATCATCTGTGTGTTTGTTGGTACTACCACTTATTAGACTGAGGACATTTTCCTCTGCCTCCAGTAGGCTTAGGTAATCACTTTGGTAAAATATATTACCTGATTTTTAAAAATGTGATTAACCATTTGCTTTATTCTATTAATAGACACTTTTAAGTTGATTTTCTAAATTTTTATCTTAAACCTACTTACTGAAAATGTCTCACTTTATTTTTTGATCTAAAGCTCTGTTAGATTTTATACACATATTTTTGTTTTTATAATCACAGAGAAAAAATGCAGAAAAATCCCTACACTTTAAAAAGTTATTATGTTCACTCTGGTAACTCTTAATTTCCATTTTCTTTATTATTAGCTTTTCAAAAATGTGAAATCCTGCTGTTTATAATATTTTAATATCATGATCTTTCCTTAATCCTGTTACATTTGTGGTTTGTCTTTGCTATTGTACAAATCATCTGTTCATTTCATTACGTAGTATTCTATTACATTGATTTTTCAATGACAAATCAATCTTGTATTTGGTAATGTTTTGGTATAATTTTGCTGAGTCTTAAACAAATTGCTAGGTATGTCTGTCATATTTTCTTTTAACCAATATCATAATTCTATTTATGAAGCATATATTGATAGACATTTCTTTTCTTACAACAATATCAGTTCTGTATGATGTCTTAGCCACAGTTCTATTGCTGTGAAGAGACACCATGACCAAGGCAACTATTATAAGAGAAAGTGTTTAATTGGGTACTTGGTTACAGTTTCATATGCTAAATCTATTATCATCATAACAGGGCGGTACGCATTGGAGCAGAAACTGAAACTGAGAACTACATCCTGATCTGTAGGTAGAGGCAGAAAAAGCTCTGAACTTGGCATGGTCTTTTAAAACCCTAAAGAAGCCTGCCCCCAGTGGCACACTTATTCCAGTAAGGCCATACCTCCTTTAAAAAAAAAAAGTATATGTATTTATTTTCAACTCAAACACTGCTCCCTCCTGTCCCATTTCACAGAGACTCTCCCCATTTCTCCTCTGAGTAGATGGAACCCCCTGGGTATCTCTTGACCCTGCAGTATCAAGTCTCTGCCAGAATAGACACATCCTTTCTCACTGAGGCTAGATAACACAGTCAGGCTACAGCTTTAGGGAGAACCTCCATACCCCACAGACACAAAGGGCTTAAAAAGAAGTAAGGCCCGAGCAAGAATACCTAAATCACACTTAGAGAGAAGAACAAAATTGTCAGTTGTCAAAGACAAAGGGAACGAAGTGTGTGGGAGAGGGAAGGGGTAGGGAAATGGGGAAAAGAATGAGGTAACAGGAGAGAAATGCAGAGGACAAGAAGAATGAATGGAAATCTGCAACTCCCGATGGGGTGAGGGTGAAGGGATCTATACAAAGAACCAGAAACCTGCGATGAAGAAGGCACCCAGGAGTCAATGTGGATGTCCTTAGCACAGATGTCTACAAGTAGTAACATGAAATCTGAAGAAGTCATCACCTATAGCGATGCTATACCTCCAAATCCTTCTAATCCTTCCAAATAATATCATTCCCTGATGAGTAAGCATTCAAGAATGTGAGACCATTCTAATTCAAAGTTTCACTCATGTAATAATTAAGGAGTTTGCTTTCATTCTATTTCCTGAAATATTTATATAGTATAATTAGGGTTTCTTCAAGAGTATTCATTAAATATTGGAATATTTTATATTATGTTAACTAAATATTTGTTAAGATATACTAGTGAAGCCAGAATTACTTGCAAGAAAAGTTTAAATAACAAAATTAATTATGGTTATTAACAAATTGAGTATTTAGAATTTCTTCTAAAGTTTTAGAATGTGATTTTCAGTGACTTCTTCAATTTTATAAAGGTTTAAATTTATAATTATTTATAATTATATATATACTAATGGCAATGTGTTTTTTATTGTTCTGTCTTACAAAGAATTTCAAATTATGTTATTATTTTCAAAGAATTTATTTATTTTGACTCAAAGTTTTCCTTTTGTCCATTTCTTATTATATATTAATTTTTACTTTTTTATTTTTCCTTCTCTCTTTTCTATGTATGTGTTTTCTCAATGTTAGAACTTGGTTGTTAGTTAATTTTAATCTTTCATAATTTATGCATTTAAACTTCTTATGCGTAGTCCTGTAGCTGTAAAAAATGTTATCATTCACTTCTCAATATTTTCTTTTCTTTTTTGACATTGATATTGCACCCATAACTTTTGTCCTTTCCTCAAAATATTATAGTTTTATTTACAATCCCAGATTTTATTATATATATGTGATTTATCAATCAGTTATATTTGACATGCCCACATACCAACAATTTGATCAGTTATATTCTAATAAGAACTATTTTACAGAGAAATTGTCTGTAAAATGCCATTTGCCTGATTTATTCCTCTGATATCAGATATAATTCTAATAGCAGTTAAGTTAAATTACATTGTTATTTTTTCTTGTATTTTGAATATACAATAATTTTTTGGTCTGTTTGCTTTCTCAATTACTTAAAAGTAGATGAAAAAAATCTATAGATATAATCTGCATTTTCCCTTCAGTTCTGGTTTTCTGCTTCATGGTTTTGCAGTCCCATAACTAAAAACATTTGAATTCTGTCTTCCTGATGAAATACTTCTAGTAGTTTGGAAGGTAAGTGTGTCTACTTAAGTAGTTTGTATTGTAATCTTTCCTGTTATGTATGGAGACACATCAGATCTATTATGTTTGCTCAGCCCAGTATGTAATTTGTCTTTCTTTCACTATCAATCTGTCTTGTATACACTTGATGAACATTTAGCTTGGACAGCATATAAAATGACCATGCTTTCATTATCTACACTGACATTACCATTGACAGTCTACATTTTCTATATTCAGTGTTATCTCATTTACATTAAATAAGTACTTGTAAAGTTAGACTTATGTCTAACATTTTGTTATTTGTTTTCTATTTATGACATACTAATAGGTTTCTTTTCTACTTTTCCATTCCCCATTGAATTTATTCAAACAATAGTCAATAGGCCATTTATTCCTTTTGTTTTGATTGTGAAAATACTCCTATTTAATGGAAGAAGAAAATACAAGTATGCATTAGCTAAATGAAAGTACAACCCTATACTATAGAGTCCTAATGAGAAGCAGCTATGAGTTAAGGGCTAAATAAAAACACACTTCCAAACTTATTGAAGGAATTTAAGAAGGATTGCCCAAAATGATGAATATATATGATGTAATGGATAAATTCTGCTTTTTAATGTCACTTGTGAATGAAGATAGATAGATAGATAGATAGATAGATAGATAGATAGATAGATAGATAGATAGATAGATAATAGATATAGATAGATAGATGATAGATAGATAGATAGATAGATAGATAGATAGATAGATAGATAGATAGATAGATAGATAGATAGACAAATAGACAGATAGAGAATATAACTGTTCCTACATGTGGCAGAGGAGATTTATTATAGATATGAGGGAGAACATAGCTACAAGCATCTAGAAGAATTCTGACTGAATGGGGCTGACAAACTAAACAAGTCTGTGTGAGGATAGGGGGATGCAGAGGGAGAGAGAGAATCAGGTACAGGAGTCAAAAAGGAAAGAGACCAATGACCATGTAGCCAAGATGACTAAGTTACATAGGGAAGAGAAGCTGTGGAAGGCTAGATCACCCAGCTCAGTTCCTGGGGTGGAGAAGTTTAGGTAGGGGTGGAGTATGGCAGCCAGGGGAACCCTGTAACAGGTAGGGACCTCAGAGATGCTGGGTGAACCTGAAGAACAGTGGCACTTTGATATGTTAGTAAGCACCTCAGTTGCTGTTTGTCCTGGGTTTGAGCCCTAAAAGTTTCCAACTGGGAAAATGAAAGTCAAGCCTGAAAAAAAATTCTCTGCCTCAGAATGCAAACATCTATTCAAATCCTGAAGGGAACACATCAAAAGGACACAGTGGATGAACTGAAAAAAGACAAAAAAGATCACATCTAATGATGACAGGTGATAAGACATTAACAAATTACAGATGATTGCTCTAAGCACACTGTCTGGAAAAGAATGAGTCTACATATTCACAGCATCAGCTTGAAAATGTTAACAGGAACCTCATTTAGCCCTTTCTCCCAGGTTTGAAAACTAATTGCTTGCATATGCTTTGGTTGTTTTAGATACATTTCTTCTATCCCCTAACTACCTTAAAATTTTATTATAAAAAGATGCAGAAATTTGCCAAAAGTATTTTGGGCATCTTTTAAATGTATGATATGATTTTTATTCATAAGTACATTAATATGATGTATTGCATTTGTGATTTGTATATGTTGAGACAACCTTTAACCTCTAGGATGAAATAAATTGGGTCATTGTGTGTAATCTTCTGAATGTATTCTTAAAATCAGTTTTCAAGTGTTTTGAGAATGTACCCATGTTTATCAAGGAGATTGATTTATACTTTTTATGACCTTACTGGTTTTGGTATCTGGATCATAATGGCTCTGTAGAATGAGTTTGAAAGAATTCCATCCTTTTCTTTATGGTAAGAAGTGTGAAGAAGATGCTGTGCTTTTTCTGAAAATTTTCAAAGAATTTAGTTGTGAATCCATCTGGTCCTGGGTTTTTCATTGGCCAAAGACTTTAAGTGCTATTTCAAACTTATTATTTCTTATACACAAATTTAAGTGGCAAATATAAACTGGGCTTAACTTTGGAAATTTGTATGTCTCAATGAATTTATTAATACCATTTATTTTCTAGCTTTTTGAAATATGACTTCAATTTATTTATTAATTTTCACTGGATTTCATTGTAACTTACTGTTAACTCTCTTTCCATGTCTAATTGTATTGGAGTTGGGTGTTTCCTCTGTTTAGTTTGGTTAGAGACTTTTCAGTCATATTTACCTTTTAAAAGAAACAATGCTTTGATTGTTCTACGCATTATTCTTTCAGTTTCTACTTCTTTGATTTTCAACCAAACCTTAAGGTTTTTGCTTGTTTGTAGTTTGTTTGTTTTTGTCATCTATTGAATCAGTTTGACTTACTTATCCTTTTTTAGGACATTTAAGTGTATCAACTTTCACATTTGAGGCCTCACTGATTTTCAATACAGATGCTTAAAGCTGCCTTAGCTGTAGCTAAATTATGTCCTTGTTAGCTATGATATAAATTTCTTTTGATTCTAAAAAAATGGTTCTAATCTTTTCAATAACCTACATTGATTCTAAAGTTTATTGTGTATCTTTTACATATTCATATCACTTATGTGAATTGTTTTGCTATTGATTTCTGTTTTTATTCCACTAGGATATGATCATATGCAAGAAAGGATTTTGATTTATTTGTATTTGGTATTATTTGTTTTGAGGCCTACGTGATTTGTTTTAGATAACAGAGAATGGTTGCTGAGAAGAATGTGATCCTATTTCCATTGGGTGGAATATTATATATATTTATTAAGTTCAATTCATCTATAGGAGAATTTTGCTATGAAATTTTCTTGATAACCCTTCATTTGTGAGTTATATCTAAATGTGAGAGTTGAGGTCATTGTTACTATCAGGACTTCACATAAACTAATCCTTCATGCCTTTTAGTGCTTACTTATAAAATTGAGAACCTGAACAATGTTTATAATGGATACATGATCTTGTTAAGTATCTTAATACTATGGCATAGTTTTATTTTTGTTTTTGTTAATCTCTTCTGACCAGTTTTTGAAGTCTACCTTATCAAGCAGGAAGTTATCTCCTCCCATATTTGATCCTGTGTCCCTCCTTTTTTCCCTCTCCCTATCCTTGCTTCCTCCCAAATCCTCCCCACCTATACCTCCCATGAATATATTCTTCCCCCTTCTATGAAGGAATGAAGCATCCACACCTTGTTCTTCCTTCTTCTTGACCTTCATGTGGTCTGTGAATTGTATCTTGGGTATTCTGAGCTTTTGGGCTAATATCCACTTATCAGTGAGTACATACCATGTGTTCTTTTGTGATTGGGTTACCTCACTCAGGATCATATTTTCTAGTTCCACCCAATTGCCTAAGAACTTCATGAATTCGTTGTTTTTAAAAGGTGAGTATACCATTGTGTAAATATACCACATTTTCTGTATCCATTTCTCTGTTGAAGGACATCTGAGTTCTTTCCAGCTTCTAGCTATTATAAATGAGGCTGCTATGAACATAGTGGAGCATGTGTCCTTATTACATGTTGAAGCATCTTTTGGTTATATGCCCAGGAGTGGTATAGCTAGGTCCTCAAATAGTACTTTGTCCAATTTTCTGAGGAACCTCCACAATGATTTTCACAATGGTTGTATCAGCTTGCAATCCCACCAACAATGGTGGAGTGTTCCTCTTTCTCCACATCCTCACCTCACCAGCATCTGCTTTGACCTGAGTTTTTTTTTCATTTTAATATGTTTATTTTCTATATTCTTTGGTTATATTCCAAATGATTTCCCCTTTCCCAGATCCCCCCTCCCCATATGTCCCATAAACCTTCTTCTCTCCACCCATTCTCCAATCACCTCCCTCCTTTTTCTCTGTCCTTATATTCCCCTCCAACACTAGATCAATCCTTCCCAGGATCAGGACCCTCTCCATACTTCTTCATGGGAGTCATTAGTTATGTGATTGGTGCCTTCCGTGTTCAGAGCTTCTGGGCTAATTAATATCTATTTATCAGAGATTTCATTCCATGTGTACTCTTTTGTGATTTAGTTACCTCACTTAGGATGATATTTTCCAGATCAAACCATTTGCCTAAAAACTTTGTGAATTCATTGTTTCTAATTGCTGAGTAGTATTCCATTGTGTAAATATACCACATTTTCTGTATCCATTCATCCTTTGAGGGACATCTGGGTTCTTTCTAGCTTCTGGCTATTATAAAGAAGGCTGCTATGAACATAATGGAGCATGTGTCTTTATTGCATGCCAGGGAATCCTTTGGGTATATGCCCAGGAAAAGTACAGAAGGTCCTCCGGAAGTGTCATGTCCACTTTTCTGAGGAACCGCCAGATTGATTTCCAAAGTGGTTGTACCATCTTACAGCCCCACCAGCAGTGGAGGAGTGTTCCTCTTTCTCCACATCCTCACCAACACCTGCTATCTCCTGAGTTTTTGACCTTACCCATTCTGACTGGTGTAAGGTGAAATCTCAGGGTTGTTTTGATTTGCATTTCCCTAATGACTAATGATGTTGAGCACTTCTTAAGGTGCCTCTCGGCCATCTGAATTTCTTCAGGTGAAAATTCTTTGTTTAGATCTGTACCCCATTTTTAATAGGGTTATTTGGTTCCCTGGGGTCTAACTTCTTGAGTTCTTTGTATATATTGTATATTAGCCCTCTTTTAGATGTAGGGTTGGTGAATATCCTTTCCCAATTTGTTGGTTGCTATTTTGTCCTTTTAACAGTGTCCTTTGCCTTACAGAAACTTTGTAATTTTATGAGGTCCCATTTGTCAATTCTTGATCTTAGAGCATAAGCTATTGGTGTTCTGTTCAGGAACTTTTCCCCTGTGCCCATGTCCTCAAGGGTTTTCCCCAGTTTCTTTTCTATTAGTTTCAGTGTGTCTGGTTTTATGTGGAGGTCCTTGATCCACTTGGAGTGAAGTTTAGTACATGGAGATAAGAATGGATCAATTTGCATTCTTCTGCATGCTGACCTCCAATTGAACTACCACCATTTTAGTGGGATTGCTTCAAGTTTCTCTCTGTTTAGTTTGATGTTGGCTACCGGTTTGCTGTATATCGCTTTAATGATGTTTAGGAATGGGCCTTGAATTGCAGAGAGAAAGAGGGACAAAGAACTTACTGAGAGAGAACTGAAAGAGCAAGCAGGTTTCTCCTTACCCTGGGATGGAACAGGTGTTTTCTCAACATGGCAGGCTTAAACTAACTAAAGAGGACAATTTTTTTTCCTTATGGACGTAGGTTTAATTTATTTAGTAATAAAAGGGTAGAAGCCCCTCCACTTTGTCCTCTATGCAATGAAGATTGTACCTCACTCTCATTCAGAATGAGTGAGGTTTGTTTTGCACTGCCACTTGGTCTTCTGCTTCATATCCATATGTAAGTACTGATGTGCTTGTGAAAGTATGTGACTATAAGCATGTGACTGACCCCAACTGGATTGCATGAATATGTATGAATATGTATGCTTGAATTTCTATATGAATGTATGTGAGCTTATGTATATTTGCTTGTGTAAAAATGTTTCCTTCTGCTAGAGTGTGTGACTCTCTTCTCCTGGTTCAATAAAAGTTTATTGCTCCAAACCTCCCTCCATCCTGACTAATGAGGGAGGCAAACCTCCTGGGCAAGAATGTAAAAATCCCTACTAACTCATCCTTTACTTAGTCCAGCACTGTTTTAAGATGAGTTACTAAGCTCCAGAAAATGCAGTGTCTGACTTCAGGAACACAGGCATGCAGGCCAGCTATACTGCAATGTAACATAGACCTAAGACAGGTAAATGGTTTAATGTTGAAAAGCAACCCTACATATATAGCAAAACCAAGTCTTGCTCCTGCTGACACTCTTCCCCTCAGCTACCTCCAAGAGAGAACCAGAAAGAACCATCAAGCAAGGCTCCAGCAGAGAGCCAGTGCCTCCAGGCCTTCCAGTTATTTGGTAGACCTGCATGAAGACCACTGAATATCTGCTGTGTAGATATACATAGCAGATTGTGTGTGTGGGGGGGGGCTTAGGTCCAACCCATGCTTGCTCTTTGGTTGGTGGGTCAATCTCTGGCAGCTCCCATGGAGCCAGGTGAGTTGACTCTGTTGGTCTTCCTGTGGAGTGCCTATCCACTTCATGTCTCTTAATCTGTCCCTGAACTCTTCCAAAAGATTCCCAAGCTTTATCTAATGTTTGGCTGTGGGTCTGCATCTCTTTCAATTGGCTGCTGGTTGGAGCCTCTCAAAGGACAGTTATGCAAGGCTCCTTACTATAAGCATAACAGGGTATCATTAATAGTGTCAGGTATTGGTTCTTGCCCATGAGATAGGTCTCAATTTGGGCCATGCCCTCCTCTCTTCATTGTCCCTGCACATATTGTCAGAAGGATACATTTTGGATCAAAATTTTGTTGGTACTGGCTAGTTTTGTGTCAACTTGATACAAGCTGGAGTTATCACAGCATACGGTCCATCTGTAAGGCATTTTTTCAGTTAGTGATCAAAAAGGCAGGGCCTCGTGTGGGTGGTGCCATCTCTGGGCTGGTAGACTTGGGTTTTATAAGAAAGCAAGCTGAGCAAGCCATGGGAAGCAAGCCAGTAAATAACATCCCCCCCCCCCCCATGGCCTCTGCATCAGCTCCTGCTTCCTGACCTGCTTGAGTTCCAGCCCTGACATCCTTTAGTGGTGAATAGCAATGTGGAAGTGTAAGCTGAATAAACCTTTCTTCCCCAACTTGTTTCTTGGTCATGTTTATGTAGGAATAGAAACCATGTCTAAGACAAATTGGTACCAGCATAGTGGAGTATTACTCTGACAACATGACCATGTTTTGGGGAGAACTGTGGAAAGACTTTGGAACTTTTGAGTTAGAAGAGCCATTAGGATGTTAAGAGCTCTGTGGAATGTTCAGTAGGATCTTGGAAGATAATGTTGAGAACAGTACAGAAAATGTAGGCATGGCTTGTGAAATTTCAGAGGGAAAGTTTAAGACTCTTATCAGAGCTGTTGCTATTTTGATTGTGAAGATTCTGTGGTTTGGGTTAGCTGGGGCTGAAGAATCGGCTGTGATTAACAATATACCAGAACTACTTAAAGCAAAACCTTTACATTACTGGCACTATTGAAGCTAGTTAGCTAGAGCTAAGAAATTAATGGTGATTAAGAATTGACCAGCATGTCCATACTTTGTTCTTCCTTCTTCTTGAGCTTCATTTAGTCTGTAAATTGTATCTTGGGTATTCCAAGTTTCTGGGCTAATATTCACTTATCAGTGAGTGAATACCATGTGTGTTCTTTTGTAATTGGGTTACCTCACTCAGGATGATATTTTCTAGTTCCATCTAATTGCCTAAGGATTTCATGAATTCATTGTTTTTAATAGCAGTACTAATTAAACAGTAATAATTGTAGTACTCCATTATGTAAATACACCACATTTTCTGTACCCATTCCTCTGTTGAGGGACATCTGGGTTCTTTCCAGCTTCTGGATATTATAAATAAAGGTGCTATGAACATAGTGGAGGATGTGTCTTTATTGCATGCTGGGGAAACCTCTGGGTATGTGCCCAGGAGTGGTATAGCAGGGTCCTCCTGTAATATTTTGTTGAATTTTCTGAGAAACCACCAAACTGATTTCCAGAGTGGATGTAACAACTTATAATCCCCCCAGCAGTGAAGGAGCATTCCTCTTTCACCATATCCTTGCCAGCAACTGCTGACTCTTGAGTTTTTGATCGTAGCCATTCTAACTGTTGTGAGATAAAATCTCAGGGTGGTTGTGATTTGCATTTCCCTGATGCAAATTTCCCTGATGCAAAGAATGATGAACATTTCTTTAGGTGCTTCTCAGCCATTCAATGTTCTTCAGTCAGGCTTTTTGTTTGTTTGTTTGTTTGGGTTTTTTCGGTTTTTTTTTTTTCTGGATTTGGTTTTTTCGAGACAGGGTTTCTCTGTATAGCCCTGGCTGTCCTAGAACTCACTCTGTAGACCAGGCTGGCCTGGAACTCAGAAATCCACCTGCCTCTGCCTCCCAGAGTGCTGTGATTACAGGTGTGGTCCACCACCGCCCGGCTCTCAGTTAAGAATTTTATGCCAGTTCATACTTGGTATTATATATATATTCTTACCAAGAATGAACTGGCATAATATATATATACATTATCCCCTGACCATGTTTTGGGGAGGACTGTGGAAAGACGTTGGAACTTTTGGGTTAGAAGAGCCATTAGGATGTTAAGAGCTCTGTGGAATGTTCAGTAGGAGCTTGGAAGCTAATGTTGAGAACAGTATAGAAAATGTAGGCATGGCTTGGGAAATTTCAGAGGGAAAATTTAAGACTCTTATCAAAGCTGTTGCTGTTTTGATTGTGAAGATTCTGTGGTTTGGGTTAGCTGGGGCTAATATGTATATATATATATATATATATATATATATATACTATATATATATTAGTGTTGAAGGTACTGATGAAATTAAATTTATATTTTATCTATTTACAAAATAACCTGCCATATTATTGTCCAGTTTTGACATGAATATACTTACATGTACATGTACATACACATTCTTGAAGAAAAAGTCTCCTTTGGTAAGCATATGAGTAATAATAAACACTATATTATATACATGACAGAATATCTCTGAGTAACATATGCTTGCATATACATATAATTTCTATTGATAACTATCAGAACTACAAATGTGCACTGCAAATTTGTAAAAATCTTTAAGTATGTTCAAAAAATTGTGCCTGAAAATAATAAACCACCTATTGATTTGATATCTTTCACAATTGAAATTTTGATAAATTTCACAATTTCACAAAATGTTTTAGAGACAACTTGTATAATCAGAGTCTAACATGATTTTTTGAAAGTTATTTTAAGGTAAGAAAGGTTGTTCTATTAGAATAACAGTTTAAGGAAGCAATGATATTGATCAGTAAAAAAATATTTAAATTATTTTAATTAAAGTATTATGTCCTATTTTGTACATTATATGATTTTACTCTAAATATTATGGCATAATTTTAAAATAAATGATATTATCTATTTTAGAAAATTATTTATTTTCATTTGCTTTTAGTAATGATAACAATATCTAATCAGTAAAGCGTAGTCCCTGATAAAAGGGACTGTCATTCAACATGTGGAAATAAATTGTATCTTTTTATAAATGTGAGAAATTTAAGATCCTTTAAACATAAAATAACTAATGCAAATTATCACAGTAAAATTTTTTATACAGTCACACAAGATAATTATATAAATGTAAAAATGTATAACAAGTCATCTAATTTAGATTTTCTGTTCATTTTAAGGCAACTGAACAAGTTTTGTGTGAGAAAATTTAACACTAAAGTGTTAGTTTTAGGATTAAGTTTGGAAGTTATGGTTTTTATTTCCGTCCATTTTTACCAAGTCCTTTTATATCTTCTTAATATAAAGAATACATTTACAATTTTACATAGCCTGATTCACTTATAACTGACGGGCAGCAAATTTTATATTGACAAAGAAAATCATGAAGCAGACATCAGAAGATGGAAATAATTGCTGTATAGAGGACTTCATTATAAAATATATGAGATAATTCACCAGTCCTGTAGGTGAATGACTGAGAAAACGCTTTCTTCATGTATAGTGTTGGCAGGTGTCATAAAACCTCTCCAAGCTGATTATGAGTTCATGCCATTTTTTTTGTTTTGTTTTGTTTTGTTTTGCCATAGAAATGGCATGTTCTTCAGAAAGGTCTTCCTGAATAGCCCTTCAAATTCTTCTTTGTAACTGCACCTCAAAAGACTAGAAGTAGTAGTACTCTTGACAACCAGGTGTCTATCTATTGAGAAAGGCTTTCTAAGTTCTTATGAATGATTTCAGCAACTCTGTATTTACTTTAAAACTCATGTTATGTCAAATATTACTTGGCAACTCGTGTAGAAGACATTTTTGTTGGAAATGAGTTATAGGTTTCATAGAGCAGAGGCTGAAGGAGAAATTATAAGGGCATTCACTATCCACATCTGACCAAAGAAACAATTCCAAATTGTTTTGCTATGAAGAGGTGTCTGGAGGCATTCTCCTAGCCCTTTCAATGTGTTAAGTGTTTATTCAAAAGTAAACAATGTCTTTTTATTAGATATATACCTTATATACATTTCAAATGTGGTCCCCTTTCCTGTTTCCTCCCATGCACCAAAAATCTCATAAGCCACCTAGCCTCCCCATCTTCTCCAAACAACCCTCTCCCACTTCCCTATCCTGGTATTCCTCTAAACTGCAGCCTGGAGCCTTTCCAGTACCATGGGCCTCTCCTCCTTTTGATATCCAACAAGGACATTTTCTGCTGCCTATGAATCTGGAGCCATGGGTAACTCCATGTGTACTCTTTGGTTGATGATTTTGTCCCTAGGAGCTCTGGGAGTACTGGGTGGCCCATATTGTTGTTCTTCCTATAGCACTGCAAACCTCTTCAGCTCTGTAGGTCCTTTCTCTAACTCCTCCACTGGGGACTCTGTGCTGAGATAACTGGCTGGCTGAGAGTGCCCCCCCCCCTGTATTTGTTATGCACTAGAAGAGTCTCCCAGTGAAAACTATATCCAGCTCCAGTCAGCAAGCACTTGTGGGCATCAATAATAGTGTCTGGGTTTTGAAACTGTATAAGGGATGGATTCCTAGGTCAGGTAGTCTCTAGATGGACTTTCCCTCAGACTCTGCTCCATACTTTGTCTCTGTATCTCCTTCTGTGGGTATTTTGTTCCTCCTACTAAGAAGGACCAGAGTATCCAAACTTTGTTCTTCCTTCTTCTTGTGCATAATTTGATATGTGAATTGTGTCTTGGGTATGCCAAGCTTCTAGGCTAATATCCACTTATCAATGAGTACATTCCATGTGTTTTCTTTTATGATTGGGTTACCTCACTTAGGATGATATTGTCCATTTCCACCTATTTGCCCAAGAATTTCATGAATTCATTGTTTTTAATAGCTGAGTAGTAGTATTCCATTGTGTAAATATACCACATTTTCTGTATCCATTCCTCCATTGAGGGACATCTGGGTTCTCTTCAGCTTCTGGCTATTATAAATAGGGCTGCTACGAACACAGTGGAGAATGTGTTCTTATTACATGCTGGGGAATCCTCTGGGTACATGCCCAGGAGTGGTATAACAGGGTCATACTGTGGTAGTATGCGCAGTTTTCTGAGGAACTTCCACAGTGATTTCTAGAGTGGTTGTATCAGCTTGCAATCACCCCAGCAGTGGAGGAGTGTTCCTCTTTCTCCACATCCTCACAAGCACCTGCTGTCTCCTGAATTTTTTATCTTAGTCATTCTGATTGTTGTGAGGTGAAATCTCAAGGTTGTTTTGATTTGCATTTCCCTGACTAAGAATGTTGAACATTTCTTTAGGTGCTTCTCAGCCATTTAATATTCCTCAGGTAAAAATTCGTTGTTCAACTCTGTACCCCATTTTTAATAGGATTATTTGTTTCTCTAGAGTCTAACTTCTTGAGTTCTTTGTACATATTGGATATTAGCCCTCTGTCAGATAGAGGGTAGGTAAAGATTTTTTCCCAATTTGTTGATTGCTACTTAGTCCTATTGACTGTCCTCTGCCTTACAGAAACTTTGTAATTTTATGAGGGAGAATCTGCCCATTCTTGATCTTATAGCATAAGCTATTGGTGTTCTGTTTAGGAACTTTTCCCCTGTGCCCATGTTCTCAAGGATCTTCCCCAGTTTTTTTTTTTTTCCTACTAGTTTCAGTGTGTCTGGTTTTATGTAGAAGTCCATGATCCACTTGGAGTTGAGCATAGTACAAGGATATAAGAATGGATCAATTCGCGTTCTTCTGCATGCTGACCTCCATTTGAGCCAGCACCATTTGTTTTAAAGGCTATCTTTTTTCCACTGGATGTTTTCTGCTCCTTTGTCAAAGATCAAGTAACCATAGATGTATGTGTTCATTTCTGGGTCTTCAATTCTATTCCATTGTCTGTCACTGTACAAATACCATGCAGTTTTTAACACTATTGCTCTGTAGTACTGCTTGAGGTCCAGGATACTGATTCCCCCAGAAGTTCTTTTACTGTTGAGAATAGTTTTATCTAGCCTGGGTTTTTTGTTATTCCAGATGTATTTGAGAATTGATCTTTCTAACTCTATGAAGAATTGAGTTGGAATTTTGATGGGGATTACATTGTATCTGTAGATTGCTTTTGACAAAATTGGCATTTTTACTGTATTAATTCTGCCAATCCACAAGTATGGGAGATCTGTAACATCCTTTGAGGTCGTCTTCAATTTTTATTCAGAGAGTTGATGATCTTGTCATAAAGATCGTTCACTTGTTTAGAGTCTTTTTATTTTTTTAATTATGAAAAGTAAAACATTTTACTAATTTTTTATTCGATATATTCTTTATTTACATTTTAAATTATTTCCCCTTCTGTGGATCCCCAGTCCCTTAAAGTCCCATAAGCCCTCTTCGTTCCCTCTGTACCCCAATCAACCCCTTCCTACTTCCCTGTCCTAGTATTACCCTGCACTGCTGCATTGAGCCTTTCTAGGACAAGGGGCCTCTCCTTCCTTCTTCTTGGGCATCATTTGATGTGTGAATTGTTTCTTGAGTATTATGAGCTTCTGGGCTAATATCCACTTATCAGTAAGTGCATTCCATGTGTGTTCTTTTGTGATTGGGTCACCTCACTCATGATGACCAAGATATACAAGGAACTCAAGAAGTTAGACTCCAGAGAGCCAAATAGCCCCATTAAAAATGGAGTACAGAGCTAAACAAAGAATTCTACCTGAGGAATATTGAATGGCTGAGAAGCACCTAAAGAAATGTCCAACATCATTAGTCATCAGGGAAATGCAAATCAAAGCAACCCTGAAATTTCATCTCACACCAGGCAGAATGGCTAAGATCGAACACTCAGTAGAAAACAGGTGCTGGCAAGGATGTGGAGAAAGAGGAATACTCCTCCACTGCTAGTGGGGCTGCAAGCTAGTAGGACATTTTAATTTCCATTACAACTGTGACCATGTCCTAGCTTATCATGCATATATGTGAACAACTTTTCATACAATAAATATGACCAACCCAAAAGCTTCTTCCTAATTTTATTGAGTTTTCTCAAATATGAATGTAGTTTTTCTTTTTATATTAGATCTTTCTCAACACTCCTCCACTGCTGGTGGGGTTGCAAATTGGTACAACCACTCTGGAAATCAGTCTGGCGGTTCCTCCGAAAACTGGGTACCTTACTTCCAGAAGATCCTGCTATACCACTCCTGGGCATATACCCAGAAGACTCCCCACCATGTAATAAGGATACATGTTCTACTATGTTCATAGCAGCCCTATTTGTAATTGCCAGATGCTGGAAAGAACCCAGGTATCCCTCAACAGAAGAGTGGATGCAAAAAATGTGGTATATCTACACAATGGAGTACTATTCAGCCATTAGAAACAATGAATTTATGAAATTCTTAGGCAAATGGATGGAGCTAGAGAACATCATACTAAGTGAGGTAACCCAGACTCAAAAGGTGAATCATGGTATGCACTCACTAATAAGTGGATATTAACCTAGAAAACTGGAATACCCAAAACATAATCCACACATCAAATGAGGTACAAGAAGAAAGGAGGAGTGGCCCCTGGTTCTGGAAAGACTCAGTGAAACAGTATTCAGCAAAACCAGAACGGGGAAGTGGGAAGGGGTGGGTAGGAGGACAGGGGAAGAGAAGGGGGTTTGCGGGACTTTCGGGGAGTGGGGGGGCTAGAAAAGGGGAAATCATTTGAAATGTAAATAAATTATATCAGAAAAAAAAAGAAAAAGAAAAAAAAGAATATATCTAATAAAAAAGAAACTCATATGTAAAAAAAAAAAATGCTCAACTTCATTAGTCATTAGGGAAATGCAAATCAAAACAACCCTGAGATTTCATCTTACACCAGTCAGAATGTCTAAGATTAAAAATTCAGGAGACAGCAGGTGTTGGAGAGGGTGTGGAGAAAGAGGAACACTCCTCCACTGCTGGTGGGGTTGCAAATTGGTACAACCACTCTGGAAATCAGTCTGGCGGTTCCTCTGAAAACTGGGCACCTCACTTCCAGAAGATCCTGCTATACCACTCCTGGGCATATACCCAGAGGATTCCCCACCATGTAATAAGGATACATGCTCTGCTATATTCCTAGCAGCCCTATTTATAATTGCCAGATGCTGGAAAGAACCCAGGTATCCCTCAACCGAAGAGTGGATGCAAAAAATGTGGTATATCTACACAATGGAGTACTATTCAGCCATTAGAAACAATGAATTCATGAAATTCTTAGGCAAATGGATGGAGCTAAAGAACATCATAGTAAGTGAGGTAACCCAGACTCAAAAGGTGAATCATGGTATGCACTCACTAATAAGTGGATATTAACCTAGAAAACTGGAATACCCAAAACATAATCCATACATCAAATGAGCTACAAGAAGAAAGGAGGAGTGGCCCCTTGTTCTGGAAAGACTCAGTGAAGCAGTATTGGGTAAAACCAGAACGGGGAAGTGGGAAGGGGTGGGTGGGAGGACAGGGGGAGAGAAGGGGGCTTATGGGACTTTTGGGGAGTGGGGGGCTAGAAAAGGGGAAATCATTTGAAATGTAAATAAAAAATTATATCGAATAAAAAAAAAGGAAAAGAAAAAAAAAGGAATTTAGGATTTAAAGACACATCAATCCTTTCCAGGATTTTGTGTGTGTGTGTGTGTGTGTGTGTGTAGCAATATAGTTTTAGGGCAGAGATTTGGGCACACAATTTTCTCATTTGTAAAACATATTAATACTTTTTTACAAAGTGACTGTGTAATACATTTAAAGTGCTTACTTTATTGCTTAGAAATATGACAGAGTAAATTATTTAATCAATGCACTTAGTTTTATGATGTTAGTCTTGTTACCCAATGACTAGAGAATTTACAAAATTGAATAAATGGGATGTGACTAAAAAATAAAACTAAAAAAAAAAAAAAAAAAAAAAAAAAAAAAAAAAAAAAAATTTAAAGACAGTCTCTCAATGTCAACCCCTATGCAGCCAGATGTGACTTTCAGGGAAATTCGGAAGCAGGATTTTTTCCTTTATCCTTGTAGTGCCTCGCCTTGCACCTCAAACTGATGCCCATGTTTGTTATATTAACAAACATGCATAGTTCCAAATACTATTCAGCCTCATTTTTGAGGATCCACTGGTAAAGTAAATGCTCTGTGAATACGAGCTGGCTTGCTGGCCTTTATAACCACCCATCCTCATCCTGGCGGCCATTGCTGTAGAGGCTGATCTTCTGAGTGTTGAATCTCAGAGATACCTGCTTGAAGCACTAGAGATTAAGAGAAAAAACCTGTTTGGTCAGTATCAGAAGGCCCAAGGCATTCAATTTGATTGCAAATTTGTGGCTCAGGCAGGAGGCCTGACTTGCAAATTAACTGAAAGAACACAAAGGAACCTTTCTTCCCAAGTAAGTGAGAAGCAGCTTAGGAAATGCCTTTGTGAATTAATTATATTTACCAGCAGCTTTAGGGTGTGTTTGCCTGTCTTACCAATCTCTCTGGCAGCCAACATGCTCCATCTTCTCCTTGAGAAAAAATACAAACTGACCCTCACTCCAAATTAAAACAGGGTCTGGACCATTCCATGTATTAGTTAAAGGGTCCCGCCACTTAACCATGGCGTAGGAATTGGAAGTAACTGGGTGCCAATGTCGGTCTGCTGCAGACTGACATTTAGCATCAGTTTGCAGAAAATTCAAAACAAATAAGACAAAGGCAAGATGTGCTTTGGGGGACCTGGGGGTATAGATTCCCCTTCTTTGTTTTAAAAAGCCAGTTTTAAGGGTGCGATGAGCACGCTCCACGATTCCTTGACCCATTGGGTTATAAGGAATTCCAGTGTTATGTTTAATACAAAATTCTTTACAAAATGAGATAAAGTTCTTTCCAGGATAGGCTGTTTCATTGTCTGTCTTAATGACCTTGGGTAATCCCATGGTATTAAAGGCTTGTAAACAATGATCGATTACATTTTTAGAGGCTTCTCCCTAATGTAGGGAGGCAAAAAGAAGTCCTGAGCAAGTATCAATGCAAACATGTATAAATTTTAATTTTCCAAATTCTACATAGTGAGTTACATCCATTTGCCAAATTTGATTGGGCATAAGGCCACGTGGATTAACCCCTAAATGGGGAACTGGTGCTAAAGTAAGGCAATTAGGGCATTGTTTTACAATCATTCTTGCTTGCTCCTTTGTGATCTTATGATGGAGTATTAATGTGTGGCTAGAAAGATGAAATTTATCATGATCACGTTTAGCCATTTCTACAGGTTCAAAAACTAAAGCCTCTCCTATAAGAGCTCTGTCAATGCGCTCATTACCCTGAGCCAAAGGTCCAGGAAGACCGGAGTGAGCTCGTATATGACCAATATACAAGGGATTTTTTTCTAGCAAGAATGATACTTTGCAATTGTGAAAACAAGGATCCAGCTGGCATATTAAAATTAAATGTGCCACAGGTTTCTAATAAGGGGACAGATTCAGCAACGTACAAACTGTCTGTAAAAAGATTAAAAGTACTATCTACAGATTGAAAGACACTTAATACCACTGTCAGCTCTTATAACTGAGCAGAAAGCCCAGGGGTCTCTATAACCACCTGTTGATTATTAATAAGATATCCAGCTCTTCCTTTGGAAGAGCTGTCTGTGAAAATTAAAAGAGCATTATGCAAAGGCTATAAAGATGTCATTTTAGGAAATACAACCTCATGCATATTTAAAAACTTTATCAATTTGTCTTGAGGATAATGGTTATCTATAGTCCCTTCAAAGCCTATTTGAGCAAGCAACCAATCTGTGCTATGCTGTTTTAACCAAGCATCTTGATCTACGTTATAAGGCTGAATAATAACATCTGGTTCGTTGCCAAAATACGTTAGTGCCTACTTTCTTCCAAGCACAATTACTTGGGCTACTGCCTCATAATATGGCAAGATATTACGCCTTGAAGACACCCTCAAATGAATCCACATCAGAGGTGTCTTTTGCCATAATACACCTGTAGGCAAATGAGTCGTATTAAAAATTAGCAGATGCAAAGGTAAAGAATAATCTATATAGGTAACAAATTGATTTTCAATAGCTTGCTCCACTAGCTGTGTGCTAAAAGTCCTTCTGAAGTTAATAATCTAAGGGATGTAGGATCAGCATTCCCCTTTAGAATATCAAATAAAGGTCTTAATTCTCCTGTAGTAAGCTTTAAATATGGCCAAAGCCAGTTAATGTCACCCAATAACTTCTGAAAATCATTTAAGGTTTTAAATTGTCGCTGCGAATATTTATCTTCTGGGAAAAAACAGCTTGATCTGTAAGTTTGAAACCCAGATAATTATACGGATCCTGGGTTTGTACTTTTTCTGGAGCTATTTGCAATCCTTTAGCAGCTAAAGCTTGCTGTAAATCTTTAAAACATAAAAGCAAAGTCTGAGGATTTTTTCCTGCAACCAGAAAATCATCTGTGATAAAAGGTCTCTCCCCCACACTTAGGACAGATTTCTGGGGAGCAAACTGACTGCCTGCTTATAGCACCTCTGTTATTGGGGCAATCACTTTTAAAATGACCTAAATTATCACATTTAAAACACCTTTTATTTCCTCGTCTCTGCGAAAGTATTCCCTGGATGGCGGTTCCCTACAACACTGCGGCCATTGCTTGACCCTGATTATACGAGGGGCCAATTTCAGAACAGAGACGAATATAACCAGCCAAGTCTGTCTTCCCCCTGTGAGGTCTGATGGCCTAGCGGCAGGCTGCATTAGCATTTTCATAAGCTAGCTGAGTAACCAATGGATTTTCTGCCTGAGAATTTCCAAAAATTCTATTAGATGTTTTTAACAATCTATCCACAAAATCCTGAAAAAGCTCATCAGGAGCCTGTTTGACACCTGTTAATTTTCCACTAAGATCTCCCTTTGATGGTAAAAGATTCCAAGCATGGCAGGCAGCCATCGCAATCTGCGCATGTATTGAGATGGGAAACCCAATCTGATTAGTATTTCCTGCATATACACTTTCTCCCAGTAACATATCTGTATTCCATTCTGGATGGCTTGCCTGAGTATTTATGGTGGCAGTTCTTTTGCTAGCCTCATGCCATTCAGAACTCCAAAGCAAGAAACCTCCTCCTGATAAAGTAGCCTTACACAAAGTTCTCCAATCCTGTGGAGTTAAATTTGACTCTATCACAGTATCTAATAAAGCTTGTGTAAAAGGGGCTGTAGGGCCATATTGAGCTACAGCTGCCTTTAATTCTTTTATCACTTTTAATTCCAATGTCTGATATTGTCTAATCCTATTCTCCTGGTCTGTGATCTCAAGGACAGGAAAAGCTAAGAGTTCTGACGTATCCTGCCCTTCTCCACAAGCCTGGCTTATGGCTCTTTCTAGTGGCGATTGGCGCGTCTCAGGATCATCGTTCTCTCTAGTATTTGATACCCTTTTTAGCTCCTGTAATTCATTAGTCAATTTCTGCAATGTAATTTCAAACTCCAACTTTTGTAACTGCATATCTCTCTGGATCTCGTCTCCTGCCATCAAAGTCAAAGGCAGAGCAGATGGCACAATAGGGGCCGATTCTTCCCCATGAAATTCAGCTGTTCTCTTTTTGGGATGAGCTACCTTTTCTATAATTAGCTCATCAGCACTATCTCTGTAGTTTTGTACCTTAGGGTGGGGAGTCAAACCCTTTCCCTTTCGCTTGAAGCAGCCTTAGGATGCTGCGGGGCGCAAGTTTCCACGCGAACTTTCCTGTCCCGTTTTTCCCTATCTATCTATCCCAAACAGCTACTATGTTGGGTCAACACAATTCTGCTTGCCTAGCCATATCCATCTGCACCCACAACAATAGTTTCATAGGATAAAATTTTACACTAGCGCTAGCATTTAACTCCTATAGTTGTTTACCGTGTGGATACCATCTTCTTTTCACTTTTCTGCGAAGCTTCTCCAGATAGGGTCACCTCAGGAAATTCTCCCGTATCAGGTCTGTCCATGTTCAAGGCGCCATTATGTAGCCGCCCGCGTCCACATGTGAACTGGGGACCTGAAAGAGAATTCTGGGGATAAACAGGAAGGGGACGAAAGAGAATTGAGTCAAGACGACAGTTGCCGATAGAGACTGACTTTACTATTATTTAGCCAATATATATAGTCTTTAGAAAACAACCCTGCACCCCAAATGGCCTCGAATTCCTTGGTTCTTCTTCTCAGTGGGTCACCTGCTTCCAGTCATGTAGGTTTCTGCTGGTCTCCAGGTGAGACTGCCCTGAGGCAGCCTTGGTTGTTAAGGTGAAAGCGGCTGTATTGTTCCCAATGGAACAAGGGCCGGAGATAACACCGGGGGGGGGGGGGGGGGGGGGGGGGGGGGGGGGGGGGGGGGGGGGAAGGGTGGAGGCTGCAGGCCAGGAATGTCACAGCTTGAATAGGCTGGGTAACACCAGTGGAAGGGTGTGGGCTGCCGGCCAGGAATGTCACAGCTTGAATAGGATGGGCTAAGAAGTCCAGCCAAATGCTGTGGGGGAAGGGACATGACTCCTGATTTCTTTCCAATATTTTCTATCTCCAGAGTTGTCTCCCTTTGTGATTTTGTATTTGTTTATACTTCTGTTTTTAGAACGTGGATGGTTTTGTTCAGTTCCTTCACTTGTTTGTATTTTCCTATAATTCTTTAAGGGAGTTTTGTGTTTCCTCTTTAAGGGCATCTGCCTGTTGACCCATGTTCTCTTGTATTTCTTTAAGTGATTTTTGTGTTTCCTCTTTATGGGCTTCTACCTGTTGACCCTTGTTCTCCTGTATTTATTAAAGGGATTTTTGTGTTTCCTTTTTAAGGACTTATACCTTTTGACTGCTGTTCTCCTGCACTTCTTTAAGGGAGTTATTTGTGTCCTTCTTGACAGTGTAACATCAGCATCATGAGATGTGATTTTATACCCATATCTTGCTTTCCTGGTGTGCTGGGGTATCCAGGACTTGTTGTGGGAGAACTTGGTTCAGATGGTGCCCTGTTGCCTTGGTTTCTGTAGGTAATATTCTTGCATTTGCCTTTTGCCATCTTGTTATCTCTGGTATTATCTGGTATTGCTGTCTCTGATTGTGGCTTGTCTGTCATGCAAACCTCCATATCTGTACTCCTTGAAGACCCATTCTCTCTGTGTACACAGGTGTGTAGGTACTCCTGTGAGACCCCCTCTCTTGTGGTAATTGTGTATGTAGTTCTGTGGCCCTGATCAACTGTGGGTGCAGGCAGTACTAATAAGACTCCTGTCTTGGGCTGCTCCTAGGCTCTTGTGGGTGCCAGCTGGAAATCCTCAGGGTTTCCAGCTGTTTTCTCTAAGCAGTAGGGCTGGTCCTACCTGTGCTGTCTGGCATCTCTGCACTCCTGAGTGTTTAGCTACCCCTGTGCTCCACTTGGAAAAGGCAATGTAGCAGAGGGTGGTCACACACTGGAAACAGAATCTGAAGGGCTTCCCCCAGAGGGTTCCAGGAATGATCCTCTGAGTTGCGGAGTGGTTCTACCTGTTCAGTAAGGCCTCTCCGCACTCCTGGGTGGTTAAAATACCTCCCTGTGCCACTTGGGTAAGGTGCACTGTGCCAGAGGATGGTCCCAAGCCAGACAGAAACTAGAGGGCTTTGACCAGAGGATTCCAGGTTTGATCCTCTGAATGAAGGGGGTGGTTCTACCTGTGCATTCAGGCTTCTCCACACTCCTGGGTGGTTAAGTTATCTCCCTGAGCCACTTGGGTACGGTATGCTATGCCAGAGGATCAATAGTGTCTTTCAATAATTTCTATGATGCTGCTTTCATCCTGTAATCTTGAATTAAGCCAAATTGACATTACAAAGAACATCTGAACAGCACATCACTGCTGTGCTATTACTTCAACATGGATCTGGAGGCTGTTGCTAACTTTGTTAGGGATGGACTGAAAAATATTCTTTTAACAATTTTAATTTATTGTTGAGGATGTTGCTTATTGTATTATTCACCAACTTTCTTTTGTGATGCTTAGTTTTAATCAGATATGGTTTTCGAAAAAAGTCTCCTTTATACATGATGCCTCTTTTCTCTTTATATATATATATGTGATATAGGATATCATAAGTATATAATGTGGTATAGGATTGTTTCAAAGATTAATTTATTTCTATTAATATCTTGAGTCTTAAAATACTTTTATTTAAATTATTTCTGTCAGGACATGTAAATTAGGCTTTTCTTAATCAGTTAACTTCCTCAAATAATTGTAGACCATGATATGGTCCACCTTAACAATATTAAAATTTGTGCCTTTCCTAAAAGTCAAGTTACTTTGAAACCAAAATTCAACTTATTTTTCAAACTTTAATTTCTGTCACGTTTTCAGGTACCACTAACTATAATCCATCACTTGTGATCCTTTATGTCACCATAAAACCAGGTTCATTTCTGACCAGAGTACACTGTCACCTTGTTTCTTTTCTCCCAACTCAAATATTAACTAGGCTTTTAAGATTCGATTTTTCTTATACTCCATACGAACTCTTTTCTAGTTTCTGTATCCATAACATTTATTTATTTTAGAACCATCTTGATCTTGACTGTGCTGTCTACTAATTGAACATTATTTCATATTTCATTTATTATTAGTTTTTACTATGTTAAGTATCAAATGTAGCAGTTTGCAAGTTGATGAATTCTTTTTTTTTAATTCTGATGCTTCCTCCACTCATTTCCTGAAACAGAAGTTATAATCTAATCATCATATTATTTTTTTAACTTTTTTTTATTTGATATATTTTTTATTTACATTTCAAATGATTTCCCCTTTTGTATCCCCCCCATCCCCAAAAGTCCCATAAGCCCCCTTCTCTCCCCCTGTCCTCCCACCCACCCCTTCCCACTTCCCCGTTCTGGTTTTGCCTAATACTGCTTCACTGAGTCTCTCCAGAACAAGGGGCCACTCCTCCTTTCTTCTTGTACCTCAATTGATGTGTGGATTATGTTTTGGATATTCCAGTTTTCTATGTTAATATCCACTTATTAGTGAGTGCATACCATGATTCACCTTTTGAGTCTGGGTTACCTCACTTAGTATGATGTCCTCTAGCTCTATCCAAACCTCACATGCTCATGATGAATTCTTAAGACTGAACTTCTAATACTAGTACCAAGCATAGGCATGAGTTCTGTTTTGTGGAGTGGGCTTTAAATACAACCATGATGGATTTGGTTGCTCCAATAACATTCAATCCAAAATTGCATCACTGGCATATCTTGACAGAGCAACTATTATAATTCACAAAGTTCACAGATAAAATAAGTTTGCTGATTACTTGTCTCCCTAAGTTGTATACATAGAATAATATTGCTTAAGCAATATAAAAATTAGCAAGTAAAGTTGAAGCTTCCATTTTAATACTAGCTTGAATTTCCCATGTCCTAGGACTTAAATAGGATCTTCTCATCAAGTTCTAGAGGGAAACAAAAAGTAATGGTAATATCCTATAATTTTTGATAGTGGAAATGTTTATTGGACCCAACTGACTAATATTTCCAAAGTAAAAGAAAGAAAGAAAGAAAGAAAGAAAGAAAGAAAGAAAGAAAGAAAGAAAGAAAGAAAGAAAGAAAAAAACGGAAGGAAGGAAAGAAGAAAGAAAGAAAGAAAGAAAGAAAGAAAGAAAGAAAGAAAGAAAGAAAGAAAGAGAGAGAGACAGAGAGAGAGAGAGAGAGAGAGAGAAAGAAAGAAAGAAAGAAAGAAAGAAAGAGAGAGAGAGAGACAGAGAGAGAGAGAGAGAGAGAGAAAGAAAGAAAGAAAGAAAGAAAGAAAGAAAGAAAGAAAGAAAGAAAGAAAGAAAAGAAAACTCATACATCTCATACATGGCACTGAACTTTTATTTGATAGCCGACATTGTCTTGGGGGGGGGGGGGAGGCGGGACCTCTGTTGTGTAAAAAGTATCTACATTTAATTTCAGTTTATATATGTATACACTTTATGAAGTTTCTACAATAGTGTATTTCTATATGGATCTATGTTAGTTATCTATTTCCATATGTCCTCTTTTACTCTGTTTTCCCAACATCCATCTCATTTATCCCCTCATTATTCTCCCTTTCCATCTCAAGTTACATGTATTATATCCTATTCTACTTGAAATCCACTTCCAGATTTCTTACAAGTTTCCTTCCTTGTATTGATATGCCAGTCTACATACACACAACTAAATATTAAAACTAAATATTAAAAGCTATCAAGTATAAGAGATACTATACAGTTTAAGAGATACTATACAGCATTTATGGCTCCTTAGATATCAAGTAGTGGACATGTGAAGCAAAATAGTATTTACCAGACATGATTGTACATGTGAAATCACAGAGTCTGTGATTACACACACAAAACCAGGCAAGCCCAAATCCCAACACAGATGGGATTTATGAAGTTCTGTCTCTTAACCTAAAAGCTATGGGCAATTGCTAGCTACTGGGAGAGAGAGAGTCAATTTTCTTTATGGATGGGACCTAAGAGGCTATTCATGCTCCAGTAAATTGTTTTATACCCAAACCCAGCTAAGAGTAAATGGACTCAGTGGGAATTAAAAATGTAAGAACCCATGATATTATAAAAGAATATTAGACGGCCATAGAGGATGATTTGAAGGGGAGAGAATTGGTGGTATATTTGATAATAGTTTATTATATGCATATAGGAAATTCTGAATAAAATATTTTAAAGTGAACATTTAGTTTTCATGTAGAACCTACCAACAATGTCTTGGATTTTATATCCTATATTAAAGGCACTGCATTTATAAAATAATAAATAGATCTACTAAATGAAGTACAAGAATTATCTTCGACTGAGCAGTCAAATATTATTATTGGTTTGTTTGTTCAACCAGACTTTGTAGCTCAGGCTGCACTTGAACTCTTGAACCTCTTACCTCCACTACTCCCTGGGTTTATATGCCTGTTCCACTATGCCTGGCATCAAAATATATTAAACAAGGTATTAGATCAACAATTATACTGCAACCTCAAGATATATTTATAGTTCTCTAGAATAATATATGTGTTTGGAGTACTCATGTGGGTCTTAGCTCTTTCTATGTTAAGTTTGGAAGACAAGATGAGCATTGCATTTTTTGTTCCCTAAAATGCAGAACTTTAGACAAGAACCATGTATGCTTCACCAGCAATGGCAGGGGTTATATTGAGCAAAAAGTCATCTGGTTAATTGTGGGAGGATTTTTCCAGAGACTCTGCCATGATAACACTGAAAAATGAATGATTATGATTGTTATGAATGATGGCCTGAGGTAAATTCACAAAGTTTTAGGCTAGGCCACTCAATTGAAGCTGTTACTTTCTAAAGTATATATTCTCCAATCTTTTACAGGAAAGGGAATTAAGTATGGCATTGTTGAGAGCTCATGAAAAAGAAAGCCACTTTGACTACTATTTGAAACTGTCATCTTGCTGTCTTCTCTGACCCCCTTCACACTCTGTCTGCAATTCAGGGAGCATTCACACTCATTCCTAAAGGGACTTTCTTTGTGAGGATTTTTCCCCACATAAACTGTAGCATGCTATTGAGAAAAGATTTGGATTCCTACTGTTAAAATTGCCAGGTTCTATTCAGAGGAGTGGAACAATATTCTGACCTTTGTTCCAGGTCCTGTAACCACTACTAAAATGAACAAATAAGTGTTCTGCTATTGACAGAGAATCACCTTTCCTAAGGTGGAAGACAGTGAGGAATCAGGAAGTCTTGCCTCTTCTCTTGTAAGGAATTGAATGGCTGTTTCCATTCTGGAACTTTCATCCACAGAAATCTCTTTTCTTGTGTTCCTGCACTTAGTCACTATACACTTTAAATTTTTTTCCTTTAATTTCTACCATCCACCATTCTATAGCACAAAGCTTGCATTGTCAAAACTGAGGTAACTTGTGATTATTCAAAAAGACTTTGTGCTGGAGAACATGTAGTATTTTAACTTGCCTTAGAGTTAATAAAGATATTCTGAAAGATGACAATACCCAATGCAACTTTTTTGCTATCATTCTTCTTGACTTTTCAAGTTTTCTCATTTAAAAAATAAATTATTATAAGCCTTAAAACAAACTTATCTCAGGTAACAAGGTTTGCAAATAAGCACAGTCCACACCTTTTATGTTGCCTGTTATAGTAGAATAGTAGTTTTTAACCTGTGAGTTACGAGCCCCTTGCTTTCTATAAACAGAAGTCTACATAATGAAGAACCTCTGGTAAAATCTCCTTTCTTTCAACATAGTATCCATGACTCCCTGTGCTTATTGTATTTTTTTTATTCCTGATGTATATGGAGTTAACCTTCAGAAATAATGTCTCCTAATCCACAATCACTTTTTTATAGTTTTTGAAATACATATTTTTCTACGTGTTTTTTAAATGCATGTGCATTTGTTCACCATGTCTATTCTTGATACCCGTAGAGGCCAAATGAGGGTATGGGATTCCCCAATACTGAGACTGGAGTTAAAAATGGTTGTGAGCCACCATGAGCTCCTTGGTATCAAAACTGAGTTCTTTGCTTGGCCATTTTTGGGGCCCCTAATCTTCTATTAATAAAATATATCTAACTTTTTGATCAACTTGTCTCCTTCCTGGGTTTTTCAACTTCTGAAGAGGAAGCCCACCAGAACCCCTGCTCAGACCAAATGAAAGCATTTCAAATAAGGGAATTGGCACTCTTCCATACATCTTCTAACTGCATCTTTCCATTTTTATATTCACAGCTACAGACTAGGTCAGTCTTACAGATAGAGAATAATGACAGGAAAAGATCAAGGAAGTCCTTACAACTTTCATTTCCTCAAAAATACTTTGAGGAAAGTTTCTTTTCTCATCTTTGTTAAATTGGTTTTGGTCTGTTGTCTTTAAATGCCAATAATAGGTCTCAGAATCATTTCTGGGCAGATTGTTCAGGGGGATGACTGACAGTACATTGCATTGAGGGCTCCAGATAGTGATGATGAAGCAATGGACAGCATGAGTCCCAGCACAGTGTGCTCACTTCAACTTCTGCCCAGTTCATAATTGCAATTAAATACAATCCATTTTAAGAAGCTAATGCTTTAGTCTAATAAAAAGAGCATGTTTCTATAAATAGAGACTACCAGAGTTGCTGATTGTTGTGTTGATTATGGCTGTGGTTGCATTGAGAAAGAATGGTGCATTGCTGCTTTGCTGCCTCCATCTAAATCCCTTTCTCTCTTAGGGTCCTCTACGAGTGAAAGACTGCATAATGCAATAATGTAGATTCTATCACATTAGAATGCAATAATGTAGATTCTACACAACACTTATTATGACTAACCCTGGGTCTGTGCAAGAACTGAAGGATTATAAATTAGAGCATAATCACATGTTTTGCTTTCCATAGTATTTTTCTATTTAAAAAGCACATGTATTTTTTAATTGATCCAATCATGTGATTAGTTAAGTAGGGATTTATTATTTACTATTACTTCCAGATGATTTGGATGTTGTAGTAAGTCTTAAAACTACTAAACATAAAATTTGACACTGGTGCTAAATCTTATTATTTTATAATATAAGCTAGAATCTAACAACAGATTCATGAGGACTGTAATGTATTTACTACTATACTGTTTTTAGTCCATCCTAGAATATAAACTTGTAAGGGCTGAAAATAAACAGCATGAGAAAAACATTAGGAAAATTCCATACGTTTAAAGTGAAATATTGGAATTATAGATTTGTACCTCTGGGGGATTTATAATAGTCCTGATTTAGAAAAGAAAGAAAGAAAGAAAGGAAGAAGAGAGAGAGAGAGAGAGAGAGAGAGAGAGAGAGAGAGAGAGAGAGAGAGAGAGAAAAGAAAGAAAGGAAGGAAGGAAGGACGGAAGGAAGGAAGGAAGGAAGGAAGGAAGGAAGGAAGGAAGGAAGGAAGGAAGGTAAAGATAAAAATAAAAATAAAAATAAATAAAAATAAAATAAAAATAAAAATAAATCTTGGCCTATACAAAGTGATATGGAATATTTTGATAGGTTCTTCTGCCATGGGACACAGCAAGGTAAATTACCACCAAATCTGATCAATTAACATGTTTATCTAGAAGCCCAATGTGCTCTCTCACAGTACCACTGGGACTTCTCTTGGATGTTGTTTCTGTGGGTAGATGAAAGGGCTAAGTGAGGAGTGAATCATGGTCCTTGGTTTCAATATAAAAAGATACCATTTCAGATGTAGCATTTATCATCATATGGCATTGTTAAAATATTGCATAGTTATTTACAACAGACAGAGATACATCTCCAGTGAGACAGGAAGACTATAAATGCCCTGAAATCTAAGAGTCAGAGGGGAAGAACTGTTTGATCAAAAGTCACAGTTAGGCCAGGGATGGAGTTGGAAAACAGAGAACATATAGAATTCCCATTCAATCTCATTTCATTGAGTCTAGAACTAAATCTTCCCTGTTGTATGGTTGAAAAAACATCAACTTCTGAGCAAATACATAAATTCTCCTGATGCAGAGGATCATGAAAATAAGAAGAGAAGCTTATCTAAGATATAATGTTGAATAAGAAAGAAAGCTCCTTTATGATATTTTATGAGAAAAGAACAGGAAGAGAAAAGACAGAAAAGGAAAAAGTAAAGAAAGAAAAGAATTTGAAGAGAAAGGAAACTGCATGTTTGGAAATTTTATCTTTAATATGGCTAGTTGTAAATTATATTTACTTTATTCAAGGCTCATTCCCATCTAGCTTGAGGCAGTCAGAATAATTAGGACTAATAAACATTAGGGGCTGCCTGATTACCCTATAAAAGCAGGCAGCAAGAGCTCTAAGTATGTTTCTACAATCCCTAGGAGGAAGGTATGAGGAAAAAGATAAACTCAGAAGTCTTTATCTAGAGGAAATGCAGCCTCTCAAAGGTCCCAGTGCTCAGAGGAGGCTCTGAGTTGCTCTTAGCACCCCAGCTGCTCCAGTGACAGTTCTTGGGACATTGTCCAGCTCTGGACACTTCCTACATGAAGGACTGGGAAGTCTAAAAACAAAAAGGCCACCAGTAGGTGCTATTGTGTCTTCCATCAATTGATTCTGGAGACAACAAGAGAATAGCTTTGAACTCTGTTGTCCTTTTGATCTTAGGATTTTGCTATTTTATCCTAGACAAGTGTCTTAGGGTTTTATTGCTGTGAGGAGACACCATGATCAACATTTAAGTGGAGCTGGCTTACAGGTTCAACAGTTCAGACCATTATCATCAAGGTGGGAACAGGGCAGCATCTAGGCAGGCATGGTGCAGAAGTTGAGAGGTCTACATCTTCATCTGCTGACCTCTAAGAGAAGATTGACTTCCAGGCAGCTAGTGTGAGGGTCTTAAGCTCACACTACAGTTATACATTTACACCAACAAGGCTATACTACCTAAAAGTGCCACTTTCTGGACTAGCATATACAAACCATCACAACAAGTATATTATAAAACAGGTTGGACACTTTCAGCCAGGTCCATGTTTGGGCTATGTAATGATTGCTAGAGAGCTATAGTTTGCAGATGCTTCTGAAATGGACCCGAGAGAAACAGCTACCATTCACCTCCCTAAGGCTCCTCAGCACACCAGCTCACCTGCTGATTTGGGTTGCATGTTTGATGTCAGGACAATAAGAAGTGGTTAAGAAGACTGTGAAAATAGAAGAAAGTTAAGATTCCTTGAATAGCTAAAATCCAGGTAGGCTCCAGCCAGTGAGTACTGGTTTGCCTGCAAGAGCCCATTGCTAAATTTTTGAAGAGGTTCCGTCCGCTTCCAGATCCAGATCAACCTGGGCGGCAACACCACATCTCCAGGTCCTGGAAGAGGCAAGAGGGGTTTCAAGGCGGCCAGCAAGGAGAAGTCTGTGTGCTCAGGTGAATCCAGCAGGCCCCAGCGGGAGCCTTCTGGTACCTGCTTTGGGATCTGAGCAGCCTGGGCCACAGCACTCAGTCTCCAGGAAGTGCTGGAGACCTGGTGAGCACCCAGAGGCAGTCTGGGAGCTCACAGCACAGCATGCTCCTGTGGCACAGAGCTTAGGCTCCAGTCCGGACCTCTCCGCTTCCGGATCCAGATCAGCCTGGGCAGCAACACCACATCTCCAGGTCCTACAAGAGGCAAGAGGGGCTTCCAGGCGGCCAGCGGGAGTAGTTGGTGTGCTCCAGTGAATCCAGCAGGCCCCAGCGGGAGCCTTCAGGTGCCTGCTTTGGGATCTGAACAGCCTGGGCCAAGCACTCGGTCTCCAGGAAGTGCGGGAGACATGGTGTGCACCCAGAGGCCACCTGGGAAGGGGCAGCTTGGACTCTTGAGTCTAGCATTGACAAGACCAAATAACACCAGTGAGAACTAGATGGCAAAAGGCAAACGCAGGAATGTCACTAACAGAAATCAAGGCAATATGGCAACATCTGAACCCAATTCTCCTTTAACAGCATTTCCTGGATACCCCATCACACCAGTAAAACAAGATTCGGATTTAAAATCACTGGTCATGATGCTGGTACAGGAACACATGAAGGACATACTTAAAGAAATTCAGGAGAAAATGGATCAAAAGTTAGAAGCCTTTGCAAGGGAAACACAAAAATCATTGAAAGATATCTAGGAGAATACAAAAGCCAATAATGAGGAAATGCAAAAAACACTTAAAGAAATACTTTAAGAAGAACTTTGGTCAACAGCTGAGGTCATGAAAGAGGAAACACAAAAATCTCTTAAAGAATTACAGGAAAGCACAAACAAGCAAGTGAAGGAGCTAAGCAAAACCATCCAGGATCTAAAATCAGAAGTAGAAACAACTAAGAAAAGTCAAAGGAAGACAACTTTGGAGATAGAAAGTCTTGGGAAGAAATCAGGGGACATAGATGCAAATATCAACAACAGAATTCAAGAGATAGAAGAAAGAATCTCAGATGCTGAAGATTCCATAGAAACCATGGACTCAACAGTTAAAGAAAATGCAAAATGCAAAAAGCTTGTAACCCAAAATATCCAGGAAATCCAGGACACAATGAGAAGACCAAACCTAAGGATTATAGGCATAGATGAGAGTGAAGATTTACAACTTAAAGGGCCAGCAAACATCTTCAATAAAATTATGGAAGAAAACTTCCCTAACCTAAAGAGAGAGATGCCCATGAATATACAAGAAGCCTACAGAACTCCAAACAGACTGGACCAAAACAGAAATACTTCCCGTCACATAATAATCAAAACACCCAATGTTCTAAACAAAGAAAGAATATTAAAGGCAGTAAGAGAAAAAGGCCAAGTAACATATAAAGGAAGACCTATCAGAATCACAGCAGATTTTTCACCTGAGAGTATTAAGGCTAGAAGATCCTGGGCAGATATCATGCAGACTCTAAGAGAATACAAATGCCAGCCAAAAGTACTATTTACAGCAAAACTCTCAATCGCTGTAGATGGAGAAACTAAGATATTCCATGACAAAAGCAAGTTTACCCAATATCTATCCACAAACCCAGCCCTACAAAGGATAATACACCAATACAAGGAGGGAATCTTCACCCTGTTGTTGATATTTGCATCTATGTCCCCTGATTTCTTCCCAAGGTTTTCTATCTCCAAAGTTGTCTCCCTTTTAGCTTTCTTAGTTCTTTCTACTTCTTTTATTTTATTTTATTTTATTTTTTTATTCGATATAATTTTTTATTTACATTTTAAATGATTTCCCTTTTTCTAGCCCCCACTCCCCGAAATTCCCGTAAGCCCCCTTCTCTCCCCCTGTCCTCCCACCCCCCCTTCCCACTTCCCCGTTCTGGTTTTGCTGAATACTGCTTCACTGAGTCTTTCCAGAACCAGGGGCCACTCCTCCTTTCTTCTTGTACCTCATTTGAGGTGTGGATAATGTTTTGGGTATTCCAGGTTTTTGGGTTAATATCCACTTATTAGTGAGTGCATACCATGATTCACCTTTTGAGTGGGGGTTACATCACTTAGTATGATGTTCTCTAGCTCCATCCATTTGCCTAAGAATTTCATGAATTCATTGTTTCTAATGGCTGAATAGTACTTCATTGTGTAGATATACCACATTTTTTGCATCCACTCTTCTGTTGAGGGATACCTGGGTTCTTTCCAGCATCTGGCAATTATAAATAGGGCTGCTATGAACATAGTAGAGCATGTATCCTTATTACATTTGAGATCCTGGATGGTTTTGCTTAGCTCCTTCACTTGCTTGTTTGTGTTTTCCTGTAATTCTTTAAGAGATTTTTGTGTTTCCTCTTTCATGACCTCGGCCTGTTGACCAAAGTTCTCCTGTATTTCTTTAAGTGATTTTTGTGTTTCCTCCTTATTGGCTTTTATATTCTCCTGAATTTCTTTCAATGATTTTTGTGTTTCCCTTGTAAGGGCTTCTGACTTTTGATCCATTTTCTCCTGAATTTCTTCAAGTATGTCCTTCATCTGTTCCTGTACCAGCATCATGACCAGTGATTTTAAATCCAAATCTTGTTTTTCTGGTGTGATGGGGTATCCAGGATATGTTGTTAAAGGAGAATTGGGTTCAGATGCTGCCATATTGCCTTGATTTCTGTTAGTGACATTCCCGCGTTTGCCTTTTGACATCTAGTTCTCACTGGTGTTAGTTGGTCTCCTTGTCAATGCTAGACTCACCAGTGCAAGCTGCCTCTTCCCAGGTGGCCTCTGGTGCACAGCTGACCTCCTGCACTGCCTGGCGACAGGGTGCTGTGGCCCAGGCTGTTCAGATCCCAAATCAGAGACCTGAAGGCTCATGCCTGGGGCCTGCTGGACTCAACAGAGCACACTGACTCTTCCCAGCCAGCCTCCCGGGTGCCCCTCTGGCCTCTTGTAGGACCTGGAGATGTGGTGTTGTAGCCCAGGCTGCTCTGGATCCCGAAGCAGAGATCTGAAGGCTCCAGACAAAGGCCTCAGGACTAGAACCTAAGCTCTGTGGGACCGCACCCACCACAGCATGCTGTGTCCTCCCAGCCTGCCTCCGGGTGCCAAACAGCCTAACATTTGTCAGCATGATATATGTTAGAAAATATATAGAAATACATATTTAAAAGTATGTGGGAATTTTTAAATTAATATTTTGTTTAGATTAAAATATAATTACATCATCCCCCCTCCCGTTTACTCTTCAGCTCCTCCCACATAGCAATGTACTCTTCTCTCTTTCAAATTCATGCTTCTTCTTTTCCTTTATCTAATACAAAATATTTTTCATAGAGTATATTCTAATCATAAGTTTCCCTCCTTCATCTTCCAACACCCCCCAACTTTCCCAACAATTTAAAACCATGCCTTCTTTCTTTCATTAGAAAATAAACAGCCAAAAATGAAATAAAGAGGAAAAAAACAGGTCACAATAAGACAAAGCAAACAGATAAACAGAGGAAAGCACAAGAAAAAATAAAAGGCACAAGAAACACCCAGCACTCAGGAGGCAGAGGCAGGTAAATTTCTGTGAGTTCAAGGTCAACCTTATCTAAAACGTGAGTTTCAGGACAGCCAGGACCCTTGTCTTGCTTGTATACACAGTGAGACTCCATTGGAGAAAACTATCTTTTCATTTGTGAGCTGTTGTCAACTGAGATAGCATCTCGGTTATACATAGGT